>NC_140585.1:152340790-152944090 GCF_964204655.1 Triturus cristatus | reverse complement strand
CCCGCCTGTGCGGGCGAATTAACGAGTGGGCGGAGTCGTGACAGAACCACTCCGTCATGAGCACAGCTCGCCCGTGACTCATGACGGCGTGGTTCCGTCACGAGCATGGCGGCGCCGCGCTCACCCCGCACCCCCCCAGCGCCGCCGCAGAATTCGCACCGCTGCCAAGGGGTTAATCTGATGTTGCTTGACATTTTGGCTCACTTGCTCATTCTTGTTTGTGAATGAAACCAACTTACCAATGTGATGTTTGTTGCATCCACTGTTTCATGATTGCAGTTTATGCGATGTCACCTGTAATAAGGCGTACCTTACATCATTCACAATAGTAAAGGAGCATCATACCTGGCACAATAAAGACTAGTGGCCTGTCGGGCATAACTGTCCTTTATAACATACAACAAACTCATAAGTATTTGTTGTTTAGGCAGGTGTGTGTCTGCTAACACCATTCCTTTGGTAATGAATAGAAATCATTTGGCATCCTTTTCCACAAATTCATATACAAAGCACATCATCATACACCTTGTGCAAAACTTACTCTTTACGAACTCCTTATCTGCATTGGATATGTGTCATCGTTAAGGTTGAAAGCAAAATTAGTTGCTGTAACAGCAATTAGTTATTTAGCATGCTGAACTCATGCTAGAACTTCCCCCCTTGCTGCTGCTGTTGAGCTCCCAACTGCCAATCAAGGTCTGGATAGGCCACGGCAAGAATGCTGGCCATTAGAGGGGATCAGGGTGCAGAGCATACGCTTCCTACATTAAGAGGACTTGCCAAGCTGGACTTCTGATGATTTCTTGGTCCTGTCATAGGTCTTCCCAAAAGGATTTGTTTTGTGAATTGTTTTTTGTCTGTATTACTGTAACACAATTTTACTATATCAATCACAAGTGTTAGTTATGAGTTTCTACAAAATATATATTATGTCTTACAACTTGCCAAAATATGAAACAAATAATACTTTTGTTGTAACCTGTTGACTACCCATATCTCTTGTCATTCGCTAAATTCAACAATACAGGCCAGTGACATCATTTAGGCCAGGGAGCTCCAACATTTTCTGTAATAATGGTCAGTGAATATCGGAGTGAAATGATGAGGGCTAAACAGCTTCTCCATTGTAACCCGACACCCTCATGCCCAGCTACATTGACCTGAAGCCTAATGTCCATAGAGCGAGATGCTATGATTTGAGCTAAATACCATGACTAAGGGCACTTTGAAAGGCCTGTCATGTGTGTTATTGACATCGTGCTTTGAGGGATGTCTGAACATGTGTGTGTATGAATGGGATGCATTTTGTCTGGTGACTAAGAGCCTGTTAAATTTAAACTGTTAAAGAAATTAATAAATCCATTTCATTTTTCTTCCATTTAAAAGCATTCATAAGGATCCTTTTTGTTCACAACACTAATTTAGAGTTCACAATAATTTGTTTCCATACCTCTGTGCTTCAGTTGTTAACCTCTGTGACTCAGCCCCAGCCTGGCCAATAAAACTGACTGAACACTGCTTATTGTCAGTCCTGCCGTTTGTGGCCTGATAATCATGATGTCACACCAACACAGCCTTTTCTTAAATTTGAAAAAGAAATTATGAGCTTCTGCTCATTTGAAAATAACTAAAGCCTGTGAATTACTCCAAAGGAGTCTGGGAGCTACTGGCAGCTTCCAAACACCTGGTTTATGAGTGTTAAATATATATATACCAAGGTGTATTGGTAAATCAGTGGGTGCATAAGTGCCCGTATGGATAATTCAGTGGATGCGTTACTGGCTATACAAGTTTAAGATTAAACCAGTGGTCCTTGGTGTAAGTTCTGGAGTGAGGAAGGGAGCAAGAGCAAAGAGGAAGGGCCCCTTGATTGGGAGTCAAGATAAACGTTGTAAAAGCACTGGCTTGCACTCCAGCCCTCCAGATCCCACATCTGCACTTAGCCCGGATATGAGTCTGCTTGACGCTTTAAAAGCATCCTTGTTATCAGCCCTGGATCTTAAATTAGCCCCTTTTTTTCATCGCTTGTCAGCTGTTGTAAAGGATATTTAGAAAGCTGGTTGATACAAATATATATGTTGGTTTCTATGTTTGCAAAAGTTGTAGAACACACTAGTTACAGATGAATGAAAAGTAATAAGGACATTTAGGTTTAGTGACCCATTCAACAGTCAAACTTACCAGTCTCCACTCCACCAGGCAGTCGTGTCAAGCCCTCAGGTTGTAGGATTCCAAAGACCATCTCCTCCCAGGGTAAAAGTTGGAAGTGGGGTCCAGGAGAATTGCTAGCAGTCCTCTGGGACTGCAGGTGAAGCTTGGAGGCAAGGGAATGCACACTCCACCACACTTCGTTCAACTCTGTCACTTATCCTGGCCCACAATTTCCTTTTCTGAGATTAGGTTGTATTTAGTACTTGAACTCCAAACAATAGTGGCTTTAATGTTATACTTTCGTCCACCATGACTGACAATTCTCCCTCTGTAAAACAGGAATTATTCTTCCCTGCCATTATCTAAATTAACAGATTTGTAATAGATTTAATAACCCACAAGAAAATACATAAAAGAAGGAAAAAGGGAGAAGAAACAGCGAAAAAAACAAGACCCCTGACTTAACTGATAAAAGTGCAGATTCAAAATTATATGGTGATGTGGAATAGCAAAGGCTATTGCTCTGAAATGCTATGTGTTTTTTAAGTGAGGTATACAGGTGTTAACAATAAACCGCATAACTTTAGGTATGTGATGCTAGCATGCATCCTACAGCCATAGTAAAATTCTATTGTTGACAGTGTCCTGCAACATATTCACTCTGTCAACAAACCTCCGTTAGAACACTGCCAGTAGAACTGTGAAATCTAAATAGGCTTTGTACATTTCCGCCGCCCTGCTGGCGATCGAGTACTATTCGACAGCAGAGGAGTCTGCCGTGTCAGCTGCGGACAGCTGCATACAAGACGATAATTACTCTGTTGACTTTAAGAGAGATTAAGCCTGCATATGTCTAAATTGGGCGGGTGGGATTCCATCAGCTTGACGGAGTACTTGGATGAAGGTAGTCCCTCCTAGTTCTAAATAAGTCCCTTAATGTAAATCAATTTAGTAGTTTTTGAAATACTAAGCTACAAAAATATTTTTATATCTAGAGAGTTGTGTTCGATGTACCCTGGAGGGAGTGCTTCAAACCCAATTTAAATAAATAGAGCATTCTGTTTGGCCCTACTGGCTTTTTTTCCCTTGTGCCAATTCAAGATACGCTGCTGTGGGAGTGAGCAGAAAGGTGCAGGCTCCTCCCAACACCCAGCATGGTGCTTACTTGGGAGCCAGCTGGGGGACACGGGCTTCCCCCTCGAGCCCCAATGTAATTTTCTGTGGCTACCCCACATGGGCAGAAGGGCACCCACATGAGGCCCTAGGGATGTGGTTCCTTGGGCCCTTACTGGCTTTGGGAGATTGGCTGTGTGCCCTATTGCCCTTAATGAAAAAATGAAAGGCCCCAGTGGATTGGGTCCCCAGGGATGAAAGCGGCTTGGGCAGGGGGCAGCGCATCCGCTTCCCACAACAAATGTAATGGTCAATGGGTGTTGGACCCGGCCTCGTGGCGTGGTCCTTAACCCCCTGGATTGTGCCCGTTCCCCGCCCCGGCCGTCACGGGCCACCCGTCTGAACTGCACCAAGGCCCTTCACCCGGAGCTGCACGTGGTCGCATACTCCTCGTGGCTCCGCCATCTTGTTGGCATCCACGTCACACCGTGCACCCCCGCTCAACCCGGCCTCGACCCCAGCGAAGCCCCGACATCGAGGCACCACGAACTAGCCAGGGGGTGCCGCAGGAACCATTCATCGCCCCCGGCGGAGGACAGTATCGATGGGACCCCCAACGGTCCTCCCCTCTCGAGGTGTGATCGCCCTGCAACTCCCATAGGCCTGGTGCCTCTCCTGCTGGGCGTCTGGCCACCTCCACCCGGCCACTCCGCCCCCTCGGGCGCATAGGTCCGGACATCAAAGGGCTCCAGACCTATATCTGGGGCGACCCCACCACAGCTCGGGAGTTGTATCCCGGAGTCGAGAGCCCTGCTGATTGAATCGCGGCTGACCCTACGGAGAAGAACTCTTGTCGGAACCATCACGAGCCCTGCTGACTGCGTCGCGGCTCCTTCTTGTGAACCCTTTCTGAACCACCTGGAACATCGGAGCCCTGCTGACGCCGTCGCGGCCCAACCTCGCTGAAACCTTCCTCGGAGCCCTGCTGACGACGTCGCGGCTCGAGCTGAGCAGAAACCATCTTGAGAGCCCTGCTGATTGAATCGCGGCTCTCCACGAACTATACGCCAGAGCCCTGCTGACGCCGTCGCGGCTCGACCCATCCGAGATCCGGAGGTCCTCCAGCTTGAGGATAAGAACTGGGCCCCAGGTACCCTCGTACCGCATTCCTGCCAAAGACTGTCCCGCTACCCCGACCCTTCCAAAGAGACACTGAGACTTTTGGTGGATCCCTCGATCCCTTCGTGTAAATATTGACCTCGTAACCTTTTTATTGCTGATAAAGAATTGCTTGTCACAAGACAACCTCCTTGAGTCCTGTGTGGTGGTGTTACTGTGCTAGTACGTGATAGGAGAAGGATCTCTCAGGAGACTTCTCGGCAGCGCTCGGCTACTTCGTGCAGTGTGAGGGCCCCCCCTTGGTGGTCGCACCGACTCCTCGGGGTCCGCCTTCCAACAATGGGCATGGGGCGCACTTGACGAGAGGCGGCCACTGATAACTCCGGTAATAGAGGAGCGCCTGGTGAAGGGCTCCATTTTCGTTTTGCCTTACTTCGCTCATCTCATTGTTGTGTAATAGTTTGCTGTATTTTGCACTGATATTTGTGGTAAAGAGGAGCGCCTGGTAAAGGGCTCTGGTTTCGCTTGCCAGTACTCGCTAAACCTCTGTTTTTAAGCATTGTATATTGCACTGAACTTTTAAAAACAAAACTTGCACATATGTTTTAATCGTGATCAAAAATCAAGTAATCCAATTAGAATACCCTCACCTGCACTGTGTCCCCGGTCCACCGCCAATTATTTGGATTGAGTGGAGGGACGTGAATAGTGCCAAAGGAAGTGATTAACAACTTCCGGGTAGGCTCGAAATCAGATGTTCTGCAGCTGACTACCCCCACCAGCTTAAAAATAGATGCCTCTCGCGACGCGCAGCGGACGCCCGCAGCAGGTGCGCCGCTGGCGCGCAGAAGGCGCGCCTAAGGCAAGCCCGTCTGCACCCGTCCGCGGCCGGACAGGGCCTGGGGCCAGAACCCCTGTCCAGATTCCTGTAGTTCACCCCCGCAAAACCCTCCTGGCCCTCCGACCTGCCTCCAATCCTCACTGTTCACTCCTTATCCCAGACACGGCCCCTTCTAGCTGCCCCTGCTGTGGTTTTACCCTCCCACTACCTCTCCATCTGAGATCCTCCTGCCATAAGCCTAGCTTACCTCCATCAATGACCAATGGGAGTAACGAACCTCGCAGCCAATTTACTTTTTTTAGCCTAAATTGCCGCTCACTCCCAAAACATAAGGGAGACATTCTGGATATTCTTATGGACTCTCAACCTGATGCCCTCTTTCTGACAGAGACCTGGTTCAATGAGAGTTCTGGACCTGATATTGCCTATGCACTTTCCCCTAACTATACGTACCTTGGGAAAAGTCGCATTGATCGAATTGGTGGGCGTATAGCAATAATTTATAAAACTGACTATACATGTAAATGGGAAGATCTGGACTTCAAGGACTGTGAAGCCGGGTTGTTCAAACTTCTGCTTTCTCCCAATTTTACTCTCTCTGGGGCCCTTATCTATCGCCCCCCTGGCCCTGCTGGACCTTGGGCAGCGGCTTTCCCTGACCTTATTGCCCCCCTATTATTAAAAACCACCAATCTTATGATTCTGGGTGACCTGAATTTACACTTTAATGAAGCATCCTGCTCTATGAGCTCTACCCTCTTAGCTGATTTAGCGGCTATGAATGTTCTTCTACACAATTCAGGCCCCACGCATAAGGCAGGACAGCTACTGGACCCAATTTTCTCCAACCTTACTTCCATCTCCTGCAAACAAGTCATTCCCATTCCCTGGTCGGATCACTTTCTTATAGAATTTATGATTGAACAGAAACAGTGCCCGAAACTTTCTGCCTCTCTCACCAATCCCAGTAACCACAGAAACTGGAAAAATATAGACATTAGTACTTTGAACCTAACTCTGAGCAACACTATGCCTACGATCACGAGTTTAAAAGACGACAGGGTCATCCACAATTGGCTAATTTCTGCATTGATGAATGCCTTCCTCTGTCCAAAAAAAGAATAAACAGGACCACCATCGTCCCCCAGCTCCATGGTTCTCAGAAACACTTAAAACAGAAAAAACTAAATGTAAAAACTTAGAAAGACAATGGCGAAAATACTATGAGCCAGGAAAAAATCATCTTACAAATTATCTCTCCATAACTACCACCTAATGTGTAATACCGCTCGGGCCGACTACGCCAACCAGATTATTTCACAATCACAAAACTGCCCCAAGGTGTTGTTTGGAGTGGTAAAGGAGCTCTCAGGTGACACTTGCCAACCCAAGCCCCCTGGCCTTAACTCTAAACAATGCAATGATTTGGCGACTTTTTTCGTGGATAAAATCGACAAAATCTACTCCGAATTCCACAATCATTCCAATGTCACTCCAAAACCTCAATCCACCTACTCCACACCTCCTCACAACTCACAGGAAATAGCCCAAGCAAATAGTACCAATTTGCTTAATGAATGGTCTCCCCTGGACATTGCTTCTTTTCATAATATTCTAACAAGCATTAAGTCTGGCTCCCCGCAGGATCCTATCCCCCCTACTGTACTCCAAAAACTGGTTCTCCCCATACTCCTCTCTATCATGCAGCTCCTTAATATATCACTCCTGGAAGCTTGTGTTCCTGCAATCTGGAAGCATGCAATGGTCCTCCCCTCACTAAAAAAAGCCAACTCCGACCCTGAGATTCTCTCTAACTTCCGCCCTATTTCCCTGCTTCCCATTTTTTCTAAGATTTTGGAAAAACACGTCAATATCCAACTGACCAAGTTTGTTGAAGCCGAAAAGATTCTACATCCTTCTCAATCGGGTTTCCGTGCCGGTTTTTCAACAGAGTCGACCTTACTGGGTGTGACCAAAAACATCTGTCAACTAATCGATAAAGGAGAAACGGTAGCACTTATCCTTCTGGATTTAAGTGCAGCATTCAATACCGTTTCCCACTCCTCTCTCCTAAAAATCCTCAACACAAAGGGCATCGGCGGCAAGGCTCGCATGTGGCTGTCCAGCTTTCTATCCAATAGGACTTTTCAGGTCTTCTCCTCTACAGCTCATTCCCGGACTCAAATATCTTCGTATGGGGTCCCCCAGGGCTCCATTCTCAGTCCATTACTTTTCAACATATATGTTAGTCCTTTGGCCATGATAGCAGAACAAGCAGGCTTGACTATTTACTCCTACGCTGATGATACCCAGCTTATCTTTTCACTCTCCCCTAAGGAAACCTCTAACCCACCCTCTCTGCAAGCAGGGTTATTAAGGATAGCCGATTTGATGCACGCTAACAAACTTAAGTTAAATGGAGGAAAAAACGAACTCCTCATCTTTGGAAATAAAAAAATAGCTCTGGGGCCCCCAACATTGGCCCTCTGAGATGGGTGACCTCCCCCTCCCATCCCAATCAGCACGCAACCTCGGCATCGTCATTGACAATCAACTGACTATGAAGCAGCAGGTGATTAAAGTAGCTTCAACTTGCTTTGCTATTTTAAAGTGGCTTCGAAAAATACTGTGGATGCTTCCAGCGACCACCCAAAGAACTGTCATCCAGGCTCTGGTAATTTCCAGACTGGACTACGGAAACGTGCTCTATTTGGGTGCAGGCAAGGAAGTGCTCCGCAGACTTCAGGTGGTCTAGAATTCCGTGGCTAGACTGCTCTGCCAACTTCCTAGAACAACCCCAACCTCAGGTGCACTCCGAGAACTCCACTGGCTGAAAATCGACAATCGTACCAAATTTAAAGCCCTCTGTTACATGCACAGAATAAACATGGGCTCAGCTCCCCACTATCTTAGCGCCCTGTTCCAACACTATCGCCCCTCACGCTCACTTCGATCCTCGAATCAATTAAGATTCCAGGTGCCTAGAATCCAACAAACCAAAATGGGGGGACGATCCTTTGCCTTCTTAGCTCCTTCGCTCTGGAACTCTCTTCCTACTCACCTACGTCATGAAAAGCAGTATCTTAAATTTCGCAAGGATCTAAAGACATGGCTTTTTAATCAGTAATCCTGTTTAAACTTTTATGGCCCTGCCTCTGTCCTGCAGTGTCCCAGGTGCCGGTAAACCTCCGGGTAGCTGTGCGCCATATAAATCTAATTTAATAATAATAATAATGGGGCCCCTGAGGAGGCTTAGGGAGGAAGGATTCGTCAATGGGTTGGATTCAGGGCCTAGCCACAGTCCAGACCCTGCGGCCAACCCCACGGCCATGTGCAGCATGGGGTTAGCTTCCCATTGGGGTCAGACACAGGGCTTGACCGCAGGCTAAAGGCCATGCGGGGCAGGGGGATGACTGCCTATGGGCAGTTCTCCAGGCCCTGTGGCCAACTCCCCAGACATGCAAGCCAGGGGTTTAGCTTTACGTTGGGCAATGAAATATTATTTTAGATTACAAATGTAAGCCAGTATGCAAGAAGTAACACATTGTGTCATCATAGTACTATAGGTAACCCTAAATTCAGAATAGTACCACTAACTTCTATCTCTAATCTGGGTTCCTGGACACAATATATTCGTTCTCCTCTTCTCTTCTTCTAACACATATTCTTTCCTGCCAGCCAATGGTCTCACTGTCCTTTTATTCCCTTTCCAATTTCCCCTATACATTTCCTGTTCTTGTTCACTACGAAGATATTTGTGTCACTTTTGTTAATATGCAAAGAGCATCTACACCTCTTGGTTCATATGCACTACATAAAACTGCTAAAATAATTCTTGCATCTCATTAACAGGTATAGTTTCATTTGTGTCTTTAACTATGTGATAAACTGTAGAAAAAAATAGGGAGATGCCATTCTTGACTTTAATCATTACAAGTGAGCAGATGCTTTTTGGTGTTCAGGAACGTTTATCACCTAACAACAGAAGAAATTCGAATCAAAGTCAATGAAGAGTGCATTTTACTCCAAATGGAAGTAGAGTTGAAAGGTTATTGAAATTTCTTTGAACTTTATCCTGAGTCGGATGCCAGGATGCATCTAATGTTTGCTTAAATTTCTGGGTCAATGTATGATTTTTCAGAAAGTGGTGATGATGGCATGGTTAATGCCTATTGTGAAGCAAGAAATGTATATGTTTCCTGCACCCTAATTTTGACATTGATTGACTAATGAAGTCCATACTATTTTTCTCACCCTCATGTGCTTACCTATAATGAAGGGCATCTTCAGATTAGATCAAATCACACCATGATTTGGCTATGGGAGCCCTCCTGGGCTGTAATATATCCCTGGTTCGATGTCCCAGTTTCCTTTTCAGACAAAGTCTGGCCTCTTTCCTGCTGTTGGTGATCTGCCTTGATATTGGAGCGCAATGTGAGAGGCTGGCTTGGTATATACTGTCCACTAATTAAAGCGGGCACCCTGCACCAGTCCAGACAACCCTTATGGTGATTTAAGTGGTCTCAGACAACCTTAGAAAACTATCCAAGTGGTAGCTGTGGGGAGCAACCTTCAGGCTAAGTCTTGAAGGAGTGTAAAGCAGCTTGTTTTACCAGATTACAATGTAATAGTTTAGATTAAATGAGAACCACATACTAGTTATAAAAAATATGTATTTATTATATAGCACTATATAGTACATTACAGTATCTCCTACACGGAGATAGACACAAAGTACACAATACTTTAGCAAAGAAATTACAGTAAATAGCACTAATACACAGTGGGCCCCAGCGGAAGACCAAACCATGTTCTAAGAAAGTGTTATAAAACCACGACTCGAGTCAAGATGATGTCAAGAGGACGTAGAATCGCTGGAACCCCAATGAACCACTGAAGGTGAGTAGATAGGGACCCCACAGAGGACGGGTGCAGTATGGGAACACGGCCGCGTGCACTGTACAACTCCATGTAAAAGTCACTGTTGGAGTTTTAGAGATTGTGGACCCTTCCCAGTGGACTACGAAGTAACCCAGTAGAAGAGAGAAAGTTGGAGAGCCACCCCAGATACCAAAGTACCCAAGTTACCTAACCCAGGAAGCCGGGTGTATAGGTGTGAAGTGGTGTCAGAAACCGCCTTCGAACCCAATGGAGGACTTCGAAGAAGAGCCACTGCTGGAAGGGAGAAGACTGTCCATTGGAATCCAAACATGGATTCTTGTCAAAGAGTACCTGAAAGCAAAGGGGACAGAGTCTGGGTTACTTGGGAGTGTGACCAGGGGCTCAGTAGATGAATTCCCACCGATGTCAGGTGCTTCAGGATAGTTGACGATGACCTTGACTCTGAAGCAGCAGGGACCAGGCGATGTCAAGGATGACCAGGAGCCGGATGTGAGCTATCCCACGAAGGATGTGGAATGCTAAAGGGGCTGTGTCGGCGAGAGCACCAACAAGCCTTGGCAATGGCAACGCAAGCAGAAGGTCAAGGAAGTGTACGGTTCATACCAACAAGGTCCAGGAGACTCACCACACACAGGGCAGTCAGGGCAAGCCTGGAGCAACCAGGGAAACCCAATAAATGCAAAGTTGACCCACAAATGGACCCAAATGCTGGAGGCACAAGAGTGGGAAGAGGGCTTCACAAAACAGCAAGCCATGGAGCACTCGGTGCGAGGTGGAGGGAGATATTTGTGCATAAAGTCAACAGAGGTTGAGACTACTTGGAGCCCAATGAACTTGTTAAGGAATTGCCAACAAGCCCATGCACTTGCAAAAGTAAGCGGTGCACAGGGGTTCAGGTATTGCAGCCCTCACGAGGGATTCTGACCTCAAACTTAGTGAGAGGGCAGCTTGGGCCTCGAAAGACGTAGGAACCCACCTTCTGTCTTGCTGAGCCGTTCCGAGTCTGGAGGAGCTAGGGATCAGCAGTGTTGCAGTGCCTGTGAATGCAGGGGAGTGACTCCTTCACTCCAAAGGAGATTATCTTAGTTGTCTTTGATACTCCACCGGTCCTGCACGGAGCCTGTATAGTGCACAGGCACATACGATGCAGCAGCCTGAGATGGAGACGGAGTCAGGCCTAAACGAAGTCCAGAGTACCCAGACGGTTGAAGTGCAGAAGTTTCAGGTTAGAATCATGTCCATGACAAATCTTAGGTCTTACAGCCAGGTAAGCCCTTAGGTACCCATGGGAGACGGTTGGAAAGATTCAGGGGACCCTCCCAGGACAGGTGTGGATAGGAGGAGGTTACTTTCATGTCCATTGTCCAATTTCGCGCCAGAGCAGGAGCCAACGACTCCCAGGTCTGGTTATTATTATTATAGTTAAATATATAAGGCGCAACAGCTACCCAAAAAAGGTTTCCCGGCGCAGGGCACACCAAGGAACGTATCACAATTTTAAATGATTACTGGTTAAAAAGCCAAGTTTTTAGTGATTTACCAAATTGGACATATACCAATGGTTTGAACTGGACTATGCACAGGGACACCAAATGTGCCCCTCATGCGGACTTTCGGTCACTGGCAAGCGCACCCACTCAGCCCTAATACACTAAATCCTGTCTGGGAGGGGGTCACACCTCCCAGTGGCAGGATGCCTATTGTACTGCCTTCCCCTGCTCAAGCTTGGCTCAGCAGCAAGAGGGCAGAAATGTGTCTCTGGTTGGCAGCAACTATTTTGTGCTGTCTGCAGTTAGAAGGCTGGTACCGCGAACACCAATGACCCCACGAAGCTTGCTTCTGAGTGGTGGAAGTGGTGGAATCATGCCACCAACACCGGTTACCGGTGTGGGGTATGATTCCAACATGTTTGACACCAAACACAATAGGGTTTGTTTCAGCCGTTTTAGAGTTGGTCATCACGCGGTTGCACAATGCCCCTCTATGTGTTGTATATGGCTGCTTCACTGATAACCGAGGAGAATGGACTCTGTAGGCTGCAGGGGTGTCCTGCTCATGTAGTGGCACCCTCTCACTTAGAACCAAGCACCCTGCCATTAGGATTGTAAAGGCCTGCTATAGGGGTGACTTATAGGTTTTAAGTGATGACCCTTAGATGTAGTATACCTATATCTCAAGTAAGTGGTGCATACATCAACTTACACAGGCTGCAATGGCAGGCCTGTAGTTCCATTTTGCATGGCCTCTCATAGGTGGCATAATAAATGCTTCAGCCCTTGGGAGGCCTCTGGGGTACCTATGCCCTGGGTCCATGTGTATCATATACTAGGGACTGACAAGGGTGCCCCAGTATCCAATCTGGAATGTACCTAAGCACATAACATAACAGTTTAGGGAGAAAGCAGATAGACTGGGGTCCTGATTAGCAGGATCCCAATCAGACTAGTCAAAAACAGTGTTAAACCAAGCAAAAAGTGGGAGTAACCATAAGAAGCATATCCTACTTTCCTACACCAACCTGTGAGAGGTTGGCCTGGTATATGCTGTCCACTAATTAAAGTGGGCACCTCGCACCAGTCCAAATGACCCTTATGATGTATGAGATCAAAGATAACATTTAGAAAGCGATCCTAGTGGTTGCTGTGGAGAGCAGCCTTCAGGCTTAATCTTAAAGGAATGTAAAGCAGCTTGTTTTACCACAATATCACCTCCTATATTGACTAAATGAAAGGAGAACCACACAGTAGTTTTATAAAAATATGTATTTATTAATGAAACACTCTCTAGTATCCTCTACACGAGAATAGAACACAAAGCACACAATACGAGATCAATAGAACAGTTGTAAGTAGCACAATACACAGTGGTCTCCAGGGGGAGACCAAACCATATACTAGAATAGTGGTATAACAATCATGACTTGGGTCAAGACACAGTCTAGAGCACGTAGAACCGCTGGGACCCCAAGGAACCATCAAAGGTAAGTAGATAGGGACCACACGGAGGATAGGTGTAGAGTGCTAACACGACCGCGGGCTCCGTACAATTCTATGGGAAAGTCACGTTACAGTTTTCCTCTCCTTCTAGGAGGCCTTCGAGCAAACCCTTTGTAACTTAAGAGGTTGGAGAGCCACCCGAACCCGTGGATACCGTAGTACCCGAGTTACCTATTCCAGAGGAGCCAGGTGCTAAGGTCTGGAGTGGTGTCGGAAACCGCCGTTGTTCTCAGTGGAGGGCTGTGAAGAAGTACTGCTGTCATGAAGGTGAAGAGGGTCCGAAGGAATCCAAGCCTGGATTCTAGAAGGAAGGAACCTGAAAGCAGAGGGGACAGAGTCTGCGTCACTTAGGGGTGACCAGGGGCTCAGTAGACGAATGCCCACCGATGTTGGATGCGTCAGGTGCGAAGAAGGGATGCTTGACTCTGCAGCCATAAGGACCAGGAGACATCGAGGAGGACCAGGAGCCGGAGGTGAGCTGTCCCATGAAAAAATGTCCAGTGCTGAGAGGTTGGTGTCCGGTTAGAGCCCCAACATGCCTTGGCAAATCAACCCATGCAGGGAGGTCAAGCAGGTTACGGTGTGGACGAGTAAGGTCCAGGAGACTCACCAAACAATGGGGAGTCAGGGCACGTCTGGAGCAACCAGGAAAGCCCATCAGAAGTCAAGATGACCCTCAGAGGCAACCAGAGGTCAAAGGACCAGGAGTTGCGAGGGGACCTCGAGAAAGATTGCAAAGTACCAGCACACAGAGCACTTGGTGCAAAAAGGCCGGAGGTCTTTGGTGCAATTACTGCTCAGGGTCAGGACTACACAGGAGCCCAATGCAAAAGCTCGGGAATCGACAAAAAGCATATGCAACTGCAAATGGACACGGTGCACAGGGGTTCGGGTTATGCAATCCCCACAAGGGATACTGGCATCAAACTTGCTGGGAGGGAAGATCAACCTCAGTGACTTTTAAAAACCCACCTCCCGTGTTGCTGTAATCTTCGGAGTCTGCAGGAGCTCAGGAGCAGCAGGCCAGTCAGTTGCATTACGGTTCCTGCAGTTGCAGGGAAGTGACTCCTTAACTCCAAGGGATATTCTTCAGTTGTTCTTAGTGCACCACAGGTCCTGCACGGAGCCTGTGTGGCGCAAGGGCACAGACAAAGTTTGGACGGAGAGGGAGACGAAGTCGGGCTCAGTCGAAGTCCAGCGAAGTCCAGAGTGTCCAGACGGTTGAAGGTCAGTGGTTTCTTCTTGTAGAATCTTATCCATGTGAAATCTAAAGTCTTACAGCCAGGTGAGCTCTTTTTACCCAAGGGAGAGGTTGGACAGTTTTGGGGGACCCTCATAGGGAAGGGTCAGGACAGAGGGGTGGTTACACCCATGTCCAGTTTCGCACCAGAGCAGGAGCCAATGACTCCCAGAAATGGTTTGAGCTGGACTATGCACAGGGACACCAAATGTGCCCCCAGTGCAGACTTTCAGGCACTCTCTGAGTGCACCCACCCAGCCCTAATACACTAAATCCTGTCTGGGAGGTTGTCACACCTCCCTGTGACAGGATGCCTTTTGTGCTGCGTTCCTCTTCTCGAGCTTGGCTCAGCAGCAGGAGAGCAGAAATGTGTCTCTGGTCGGCAGCAACCATTTTGTGCTGTCCGGGTTGAGAAGGCAGGAACTGGAAAGACCAGTGACCCCAAGAAGCTTGCTTCTGAAGGGTGGAATCAAACCTCCCACACCAGTTACCGGTGTGGAGGTATGATTCCAAGGTGTTCGATACCAAACACAATATGTTTCTATGCAGCTGTTTTCGAGATAGCATTTACCGCGAGGTGATAATGCACCTCTAATAATGCACCTCTAACTATATGTCCGGCTGATTCACAGACAACCCGGGAGAATGGTCTCTGAAGGCTGCAGTGGGGCTCTGCTCATGCAGGAGAACCCTCTCACTAAAAACCCAGCACCCTGCCTTCAAAATTGATAAGGCCTGCTATGTGTTTGACGTATAAGTTTTAAGTGTAGTGACCTACAGATATAGTGAACCTATATCTAAGTAAGTGGTGCAAGCACCAGCTTACACCGGTTGCAGTAGCAGACCTGTAGTTCCATTTTGCATGGCCTCTCCTGGGTGGTATAATACATGCTTCAGCCCACGAGAGGCCTCTGGGGTACCTAGGCCCTGGGTACATGCGTACCATATACTAGGGACTTATAAGGGTACCCCAGTATCCAATCTGGTGTGTACCAAAGTACATGTGTAACAATTTAGAGGAGAAAGCAGATAGACTGGGGTCCTGATTAGCAAGATGCCAGTCAGACTAGTTACTAACAGTGAAACATCAAGCAAAAAGTGGGGGTAACCATAAGAAGCAGATCCTACTTTCCTACACAACCCACAAGTAACCTGATCACTGTGCCTCCTAGAAATCAAGTTCATGATGCGAGACATATGCAAAATGAACACAGATGTAAACTGTTTGATCAAGTTCCCAAGTTGGCATAGGTGTTAGAGTTGGTCATAAGGATGCTATGCCAAGGAAAAGAATTAGCATTGGAACCTCTTACACTTTATTAGCTTCATTAAAGAGTTCAGAGTTCCTAGCACACAATTTTGCTATCAAAAGCTGTGTATTCTAAGAGGTTTGTAGAATTCTCCATGGACAAAGTAACGGACCGATCTGGTTAACTGTGCCACTTTCCTGAACACCATAACCATGGGACCTATTCACAAGCCCTTTGCACCACTAGTGAGTCACTTTTAATATTAGAAAAAGTGATGTACCGGCGGCACAAGAGGCTTGTAAATAAGCCCCCATGTGTTTCCATTGTCATCTGTTTTACTCACAAATATTGTTAGTGAATTCAATGACTCAAAAAACATTCTACCTAGGAATGAGGTATGTGTTCCTCTGTTATTTAAATAACTCTTGTAATTCAAATAGGAAACTCATCTTTTTTAAGCAAAATTATTTTCATGTAGTGTAAATCTACATACTCCCCCCTCTGTCTGCCTTTTGTGACACAAGAACCGGTCACAATAACCAAACAGGCATGTTATTGGAGATTTGGTAATAAGCTTCATTCAAATCGACAAAGATGTGATGGAATTGTGTTTTATAGAGCAGCATGTTATACCATGGGGGGCAATGAGTAGTTGGCACAATGTACAATTATTGTATCTCTAATGGTAGTTACAGCACATCACATTCTCCCCAAACTCTAAGAATAATGCCCCACCAAAACTATCCACCAATCGCCTTCCTGCAAAAGTCTTTTAATTTTTAAGCATACACATTAGTGCAACATAACATTCTGTACTAAGTTAAAGATACTCTGAAGTCTATGAATTACTTTGCTCTCGCTCAGCACGCAATCCTAATAAATGAGTCAATGAATCAACACCGGCTTATGTGAAATGTGATAACAGCCAACCTGTTTTGATTCACTGGAGTGCTTCATCCAGCCATTTCTTTTTCCATTGCAGTCGGGCCTACGTATTGTTTCAGTCTAAAGACAACACTACATGTTCCTAAATATAAACAAGAAACTTCACTGCCAATCTCAGCATTGTACCACATTTTCACAAACGACAAAATGTCACACATGAGACATGCAAAAGCCACATTTAAGCTTTAAGGCAAACAGAGAAATATAAAATTTGCTACAGAAAACTGTTTTTTTTGCCCTCACTGAAGTTTATCTGACAGAAGAATAATGGGTTAAACCCCACAATATCAATAAACTCACACATACACACCCACACACACACAAACTCTCTCTCTCTTGTACTTGCATGGGTGTGGTTTCCATTGGCCTACTAGGAGCATTTATAGGAAAAATAGAGCCAGTGAATGGCAAAATTCACCCGAACAAGCAGATTTATTAACCTTTGGTGCAACGCAACTGTTATAAAGAAGAACGATGCAGATAAGACAGTAATTCTTTATTGCCGACAGCATTTATGTGCAATCTCCTCAGGTCGAAAGAGAAGGTATAACTGACAAAAAGATTAACTGTCATAACTGTGCACTACAGAATTCCACACAGAATGTTCTACCTGGGCAAAATTATGGGTGGGGGAGGGGCGAACAGGGCGGAGGAACCAACTGCATAAAAAAATATACTTTGTACAATGTACAAAATAAATAGACACAATACAATAAAAAAGATCATAAATAAATATATAAGGTGAAATACAACACATCTCCCTTCTATAGGGGAAAAAAGAAAACATTCCTGGAAGCAGGAATATTTGTCAAATGTAAATGACTGAGGTCATAACCTTTGTGCCATACAGGTTTCTTGTATTGCCTCCTTAAATACATTTTGTCACTACCATAAACACTAGCAATTCCTTCCTTTTTCTCCTCACTACTGCCTGCAGGTTTTTCCTTCACAATTCCGTCCATTCTCCATGTTTGATTATTGTCTAATACCAACACATTCTTTATTACCTCGCAAATTGTCCTGGGAGTTGAATATTTTAAGGAACCAGCATAAATAGATGAACTGGGTGATTTCACTCTCACCTGATCTCCCAATTCCCAATTTGATGGACTATGGCTTATATTGCTGTTGAAATTGTGAGAATACTTCTGTTGGTAAGTATGCACTTTTTCCTTGGCCTTACCATGATCTACTGCAAAAGTAGTATTCCTCATCAGCCACTGAGGGAACATATAGGTACCTGGATTCCTCCTTTTTAAGGGTAAGAAAGGGGAAACACCTGTGACTGACTGAGGAGTTATGTTGTAAGACCAGATCATCTCATCTAATGGTCTTTTCAAATTTGATCCTCGGGCTACATTAAGTTAGATGCAATCTTTGATCAACTTGTTAGCATGCTCAACCAAACCATTCTCTCTCAGACAGTATAAGGCAGTATGGAGATGCCGAAAAGATAATCTTTTAAGGAATTATTTCATCTATGTGGATGTAATCAGTACCCTTTTAGAGTGATAGTCTACCAAAGTCCCAAATAAATCTTCCCCCAAAGGCCACTCGAATTTATAGGTCCAATAATGTCCAAGGTAACTTTGTTCCAAGGAGTCATGGGCACCTCTAAAGCAGGTATGTGATGGTGTGTAATTTTCTTGCTCTTATCGATGCATTCACAACTTATACACTCTAATATGTTTTTTTCAATCAATGGATCCATACAAGGCCACCAGTATCATACTACACTTGAGGTGGCACCAAGTTTCACCCTCTGTATTGGTTATCATCAACATTGTAAAGTTCATTTGGAACTTCCCAGTTGTTTTTCACCTCTTCATCCAGCTCTGAACATTTATTAGGCCATCCACTGAAAACCAGCTCCTTGATCCTGAATAAAAGTTGGCCTCTATTCATACTTCCTTCCCACTGTTCTTTAATAATACCTTCAGAAATGGAAGCCACTACGAACTCTTCTACACTACTCATTTCCCAAAGCATGCCAGCGCCTTTCTCTCCACGACTGAGTATCTACGCCACTATCCTTTCATCACTCTCCACCACCTGGCCAAGTGTGGCTCCTACACCTTTGGTACTTGAAACCATATTCATTATAGTTTTCTTCCTGGTGTCAAAATGGCCAAGATGGGGTGTATGAAAAACAAAATTCTTTTAACTTACTGAAAGCATCTTTAAAATCAGTGTCCCAATAGAACTTTTCATATTTTATTAATTGTCTCCTCAAGAGAAATGAAATGTCTGAAAAACCTTTTTACAATTAAAAGTAATATTCTGAGAGCCCTAAGAAAGACTTAATGTCGTCTTTACTGTTAGGAATTGGGTATTATCTGATTGCATCTACCAGGTTGTGTTTAGAATTCACACCATGTTTAGATAACTGATGACCTAAGTATGTGACAGTTCTGACCTTTGTTCTTCTTGAGTGTGAGACCACCATCCTTAAGTTTGTCTAAGACGCTCCTTAGCACAATAAAGTGATTTTCTTCTGTGTTCTCAAATATCAAAAGATCATCTTGGAAAAACAACCCTTTTTCTATTCCCTTCAATACTTGCTGCATAACTCTTTTGAAAAACGTCTGCATGTGATGCCATCCTGAAAGGCATTCTATAGCATTTGGATGCACCATAAGGTGTAATGTAAAAAGTCAATGGTCTACAAATGGGATGAAGCTCCAACTGATGATCGGCCGAGCCCCTCACACATGCCTACAAATCTCTCTCCGACGCAGGGCTAAATTATCTGAACCACTGCCTTGCATTCCACACACCCGCCAGACAACTCCGCTCCACCCAACTCACCCTGGCCTGTGTCCCACGGATCTACAAGACCAGTACTCGAGGAAGATCCTTCTCCTACCTTGACGCCAATGCCTGGAACACTCTGCCCCTCCACCTCAGGCAATCCTCATTGTCCACCCAATTCAGGAAGGACTTTAAGACCTGGCTCTTCGATGGAACCTCCTCACCCAGACAGATCAGCAGCCCCCCTCACAGCACCTTGAGACCCTCACAGGTGAGTTGCCCTGCAATACAAACTCCTGATTGATTGATTGAAGATAAGTCAATTACTGAGAAGAAATCAGCATCCCCTATCAAACTCAAAACTTCATTTATTTTGGGTAAGGGATGTCGGTCTAACCAAATATTAGCATTGAGTTCTCTAAGATCAATGCACAAACGAATGGCTTTACCATTTAATTTAGAAGCTATGACAATAGGTGCAATCCACTTGGCGCACTCAATAGGTTCAATTAATCTTCTTTGTTCAATTTCTCTAGCTCTTGCATCAAAGGTTCTCTCGTCACGACAGGTATTGTTCTATATTTGTGTGCAACTGGATTGGTGTTTTATTTTATGCTGAAACTTCTTTACCAAACGTAACTCATCTGTGAATACTTCTGGGTAATCATCCAATGACCCCATTGTAGAATGTTAGAACCATCTTTCTCAATGTATATTTTCCCCACTGTGCTCCTATCCTTGAAGGAAAGTTTCATAATGACCATCCCTTCAAGGGGAATGGAATCCTTGTTGTAACCTACCGGTATGACATCACGCTTTTCAAAAGTTTTGATGTTTGAGTTAAACTTAGAATGAAAAGTATCACTAATAATGAAAGTAAAAGGTGAACAGGAATCAGCAAAAATTCTGATTGTCTGTCCTTCAAAATGTGTCTTGCACTGCGGTAGCTCAGTGTTTTCTGCAGTGTCTTTGACCTGGGAATACTTCTGTCCTCTTCATCTTCCTCTATGTTGTTAACCACCTAGCTACTAGGATCCATGCAAACACATGTAAAATGACCCTTGCAATTTATCTCAAAGTCCTTTTCTAGCAAGACAAATAGCATGGTCAGCAAAATGTCCTGTACTACCTCATCTAAAACACTTTAGTCTATGTTCCAAAACACTTTTCTCTTTGTTAATACCCTAACACGTTTACATTTTTTCTTCGTTGCATGTACATTCCTTTCGTCATCAGCAATCTCACTCTTTGTAATATCTATAGCATCTCTTAAATTGGGATTACCAACAAGAAGTTTTACTTGAATTTTAGAATTATTCATACAACACACCAGTTGACCTCTAATAAGACAATCTATTAATGCATTAAATTCACAAGTATCATCTAAACCATGTAGTACAGCAACATAAGTATTCACTCTTTCATTTTTAACCTAGCTTTTTCCCAAAAACATGTGCATTTCAAGTCCAAATTTAGGTTGTCCGTAAATTGTAGCTCCAACTTCTTAATAGTATCCACAAACACATCACTGTCTCCTGAATCTTCACTACCTTCAGAACCTAAGATATGTAAAAGTATGTGTTGTTTCTTAACAGGCGAAAATCCTCTTCTATCAATCACAAGTAAATACAATTCGAACAACTTAATCCACCTTTTCCATGACAAAATAAGTTCACCTACATCTGAGAGAAAAGGAGGTGGTTGGTTCATTCTTGCTGCTGCCTTGATACTTATGCATAGAAGAGAACACTTACAATACTGTTGCTATTACCTACAATGTCTAGAATGCCATTTTTATACTTATGAAAGTAAAGAAACTCATATTCATGAACTGCTACGATCAATGAGCATGAAACCGAGAGAATAAAAAATTGCACAAAAACTGTATATGGCAAAAAACCGCAAAAAGAAAATAGAAGGCACAGTCACAGAATTAAAATAGATACTTCACAGTTCTAGGACACGCTGTACCCTTCCCATGCAGAAAACAGCATGTGTAGACAGTGTGGTGTTCACCGTCACCCCATAACCAAATGCCACCAGATGCTGCTCACCTCATAAATCGCAGAAAGTGAATAACAGGCTCCAAACCAACCCACCTCAAAAGGCGTTCAAAGGGCTGGAAGGATACATGAACTGAGATTAGGGCACATTTTCACTCCTCAGCAATACCTCCACGGGAGATTGCACTGGACGTACGGTACAACCCTCCGCTGATACCTCAGGCGTTGCCCTTGAGCTTTTTCTACACCTGCGAGTTGTGTCTCCAGGGGTTTCCTAAAGATGGCGTTAAACCACTGAGCATTCACTTCCCAACCACGCTGACTTTAGCGCACCAGCCGCAAGCGGTGAAATGTAATTCTATTACAGGACTGGAGGCTTCGGATTATGCTATCTCTCTCTCGTTACTGTAAACAAACATCAGCCAATAAGAATTTTTTTTACATTAAAACGAACATTCCCAGAATGCTTAGCGTGTGTTCCATAACAACCATAGAGACTAGCCCTATATATGAATCTTGCCCCGTGAGCACTTCCTCTTTCTTTGCTGCTCGCAGCCGAGATAAGTGCTTCATTTTTTCTTATGTCATTTTCGCTAATTATATTCATGATATATTTCGCTAAATGAGTTTTCTTGCTTACGCTGATGCAAATTTATTGTTCTAACCATGTTAACCCTGTTGACTTTGTTTGAGCGCTGTAGCGCTTGTGTGAGTTGGTAGCACTTGTTTCATGTTGTAGCGCATACTTCACTTTGAGCTTGTTGGAGGGCAGTAACGCTCGTGTATCACAGCCTCGAACGGTGGCGGGCGCTGCAATTCCGCCGCTCGCCTCTGTCCGACTAACCTGTTTCCTCCCTTATTTCACCGCAAGTCCATGTTGCGGCTGCGGCACCTTCCCTTGGTCAGGCCCGCATTTCAGCATTTCCAGCCGGGCGCGCGTAGCCAAAATCCTTTTGAGCTCCTTTTGGGCTCCGTGTAGCCCAAAACTCCGTTTCTCCTCCTCACGCGCTCATTTTGAAGTGAGCTTTCAGCGCTGGTTGTCTCCTGAGTCCCGTTGCTGACGCCTATCCAGGGCTGGTTATAAATTGGAAGGCCCGAGCAGTTACAGCTTTGCTAAGGAGCTGACTTGATATTTAAATTCAGTTGCACGTAGGGTGGCTCCCCCTTGACTGATCCCTTTGGGATTTTTATATTCATTTTCAATTAATTCTACATCGCACTCAGTGGTTACTCTTTTTGCGAATGAAGACTGGGCCTATTTTGAGGAGGACGAATACAGGTACTATGAGGAGGCGCATGCAACTCCTCTGGAGGACAACCTTGTGGATGCTTTGGATGCATCTGTACAACAGTCTGTGAGTAAAGTAGTGGAAGTGGTAGTTTCCCAGACCATTAATAAAGTTCTTGCAGTTGCCCTCAAACCTATCACTGCTCAGCTTGAAAAATTCGCCAAAAAAGCATGGTGCGACAGGTCCCCCTGGCGCTAAATCCAAGTCTTTGACTGCAAGTTGGTCGTATGCCCAAGCTTTAACTAAGTTGTCCCGGCCTTCCGCAAGTGACCATCACTACGCGCAAACGGATGGACCCAGTCATTCTTCATCCAGCAGGGTTTACAACACGACAACGGATACAGATACTGATTCCACAGGAAAAACCATCTCCCCTAAAAAGAAAAAGGCCAAGAGGCATTCTAGTGAACCCCAGTCAACGTCTGTGTACCAATCTACGACTCCTTTTGATTTTAATCCATTAGACATTATCCACCCTAGGTCGTCAGATTGGGCTCCTCCACTGGAGGTCTCAGATTATCTACACCAAAACCTCAGACGTAGCTTTGATAGAGAGTTCAGAAATTGGCTACAATCTGAATGTCCACGCCCAGACGTCCCAGACAAGGTGGCAGAAACGCCACACATAGATCCCAACATGCTCAGATTTCTGAAAAAGTTTGCCAAAGATCCTAAATGGTATTGATAGAGCCTGGCGTGGATGCCAAGACAAGCTCTTGGATACCGCTGGTCCTCTAGCAAAAATCTTGGAGTTGGCATTGGTAGCCAAAGAAACCGGAGCTCCCATCGATCCTGACATCCTTGCGGGATGGACATAGCACGCAATTTGTTTCTTAGGAAAAACTAACTGTGCCATCTCCGCCGAGCGGAGGAAATCGTTGCTCATGAGAATGGATAATATCAGCAGAACCCGGTCCATAGGTGGAAGGGTTGTTATTTGGTGACAAATTTGAAAAAAGGATGTTTACAAATATGTGAGGACAATCACTTCCCTAGATAAAGCCCAGACCAGCATAAAGCGGGTATTTCAAACTGCCCTTTTTGGACGGGCCGGGCGAGGCAGGTGCCGCTCGCCAGGCCGCCCTTACTATCAAGGCCCTACCAGAGGAGGATATGGCTAGGGCCGAGGGGATTTTCAAAACACCACCAGGGGTGGAACCTTTTATCCCTCCAGGCACCAAAACAGATGCAGATTTCATCGTGCTGGTCCAAGAGGGAATTTCCAACCCCAAATTACAACAGGTGAGCCCAATGTCTCTATTATCTTGTCCTCTGGAGGGTCGAGTTCGCCAGTTTCTGCACAATTGGTCACAGATAACTCAGGACTCCTGGGTATTGCAGACGGTGCAGGGTTTCCACATAGATTTTTACCAAACACCGGTGCAAAGTGCCCCCCCCCCCTCTGAATTTTTCCCAACTTGACATGACTTTTATAGATCAAGAAATAGAAGAATTGCTGCAAAAACACGCGGTAGCCTACTGTGAGGACAAACCGGGGGGGTTTGCAGCAACGTCTTCTTAGTCCAGAAGAGAGGCGGAGGTTATCGTTTAGTCCTCAATCTGAAGGATTTCAATTGTTTTGTCCTCTACAGGCACTTCAAGATGGAGGGAATCCATCTTTTGGCAGATATTTTGAGGCAAGGGGACTGGCTGCTCTGCCTAGACCTCAAAGATGCTTACCTGACAGTTCCAATTGGTTCTGAATCCAACCCAGACAATAGAATTTCTGGGGTTTGTAATCAATTCCCAATCATCCCAGTACCTCTTACCCAAACACAAACTGAGAGATCTCAAGAGGGAACTGAGAAAGACGCTGGA
Organism: Triturus cristatus; assembly: GCF_964204655.1. NCBI lineage: Eukaryota > Metazoa > Chordata > Amphibia > Caudata > Salamandridae > Triturus > Triturus cristatus. The sequence continues at coordinate 152,919,672 of NC_140585.1, read as the reverse complement.
TTCCCAGATGATGTCACTCCGAGCAATTGCACGGTGAGTGGGTCTATTAGCCTCCTCTATTCAGGCGATATTTCCCGGACCCCTTCATTACCGAGCCGTGCAGAGCCTCAAAATACGGCATCTTCAGAAGGGCCTCTCTTACTCAGACCAGAGTCCCCTCACGGAGGACGCCCGAGAAGAGATGAGGTGGTGGTTAACACATGTAGAAGACTGGAACGGGCGGGCATTCTTCGGATCTCGCCCGGAGATAGTGATAGAATCGGACACCAGTCGGTCGGGCTGGGGAGCCCGGTGTGGGACCTTCACGACAGGGGGCAGATGGTCACCTCAGGAATTGGAGTTACACATAAATTGTCTAGAGCTTCTGGCAGGATTATTTGCGATCTCCCTCAAGAAGGTTTCTTGCTGTATTCTTTTATGGATGGACAATATCTCAGCAGTGAGATATATAAACAAGTTGGGGGGCACCATATCCCTGATGCTGGCGGAGATCGCCAAGGACTTCTGGCAGTACTGCCTAGCCCATCAAATAACGGTGATAGCGGAATACCTTCCGGGCAAAGACAATGCAATAGCAGATTGGAACTCTCGTCACTTGAAAGACTACAGCGACTGGATGCTTCATCCGTCGCTCTTCCAAATGACTCAGTCAATTTGGGGTCCGTTCCACATAGATCTGTTTGCTTCCAGACTGAATCGTCAGCTGGAAACATTCTTCAGCTGGAGACTGGATCCGTTGGCGACGGCCACGATGCATTCACACAGGATTGGTCAATGTCCCTCAATTATGCATTTCCACCCTTTGTCCTGATTCCTAGGGTGGCCAATCAGATTGTTCTCCAATGGGTGGAGGTTGTGCTGATAACTCCGATCTGGAAGTCTCAGCCTTGGTTCACAGTACGTCTGGAACTAGCGTGCAAATTCTCTCTCCTACTTCTGTTTTTTCCGACGATGCTCCAGGACCCTCAGGGGGAGTTGCATCCTCTAGTTCTTGAGGGGCAACTACACCTGATGGCCTGGAGGCTTTCAAGCAACAGTGGTCATTGCCAGGACTTTCGTGGGAAGCTTTGGGGTTCATCCATCAGACCTGGACTCCTTCCACCAGAAAACGTTATTCTTCCGCAATGAGAGCAGGGTTTGGTTGGTGCCTGGAGAGGCACCTGGATCCCGTGGAGGCAGAACTCTCCCAAATTGTGAATTTTCTTTCCAAAAAGGCAGCAGATGGTTTATCATACAGATCAGTCAATAACTTCCGGTCAGCCATCTCAGCATAACATATGCAAATAGACGGCAGACCGGTGGGTATGCATCCGGTGATTTGTAAACTCCTGAAAGGAATACGTGTAGCGAATCCACCTAAGGCTAAGTATTCTTCTTTATGGGATGTTTCTAAAGTACTAAATCTGTTTGAGACATGGCCTGATAATGCAAGCTTATCAAGGAAACAATTGTCCGCTAAGCTGGCTATGCTCCTTTGTTTATCTGCTTGTAGACGTGTTTCTGATATTAGAGTGTTGGATCTGGAGGGTAGGATTTTTTCTCCTGAGGGAGTGTCTTTTGTGATTACGGCATGTACAAAAACCTTTTCTAAATCTATTGATTGTAATGCTTTTGCATCAATTGCCAAATTGTGTGTAGTAAATTGCCTCAAAGCATATGAAGAATATACCCGGTCCATCGGGCCGGTGGGTTGTTCAAGACTGTTAATAGCTTTGCAGAAGCCTTTCAAGCCTGTTACCTCTGCTACGATTGCCAGGTGACTCAGATTTATTATGTCCGAGGCAGGCATTGACACAGAGTTGTTTGAAGCGCACTCAGTCAGAGGCGCCATGGTCTCAAAGTCTTTTATGCTTGGTACCAGTATCCAAGATATCATGAAAGCAGCTGATTGGTCGTCTAGTTCTACATTTAAACAGTTTTATTACAAACCTGTGGGCGATGTTGTTTCTGTGGTTTTAGATAAGCATCAAACTAGCATAATCCGAAGCCTCCGGTCCTGTAATAGAATAAAAAATGTGCTAGCATTCGTGCCAAGAATTTTCAATTCTATTTAAGACACGGAGGCGAGGATTATCCCGCCCACATTGCAATTAATTAATACTGTTAATGCCATGTTCACCCTCCCTGTGACAAAGGTTATGGCAGTTATTACGAGTCTCACTTCTATTTCAGGTGCTGACCAGAAAGGCGAATAATCTATCGTTTGAAGCTTAATGGACGACTTGTTCTACTGTCTCCAGGATTACTACGGATGTATTTGTTTCACGGTTACAGTTGATCTGTGGATGATGGACACTTTAAGTTTGCACACTGCTCGTTGGGCAAAGAAAGAGGAAGTGCTCAGGGGGCAACACTCATATATAGGGCTGGTCTCTATGGTTGTTATGGAACACATGCTAAGCATTCTGGGAATGTTAGTTTTAATGTAAAAAAAAAATCTTATTGGCTGCTGTTTGTCTACAGTAAAGAGAGGTGAGATAGCATAATCCTCGCCTCCGTGTCCTTAATAGAATTGAAAATTCTTGGCGCGAATGCTAGCAAAATCTTTACTCTTCCCAGCATGCGTACTACGCTCCCGGAACCTGGATGCAAAAGTCACAAAATTAATGGACGGAATGCAGAACAAATCTAAACATTCACCCCCCAATCAAGAGATCTGGGTTAAATCCATCATTCTTTTGCTCACCATGCCACCCCAGTTTAGACCTGGCCATATGCAAATCAGTCTTGACCCTGTGCCTCATGGGAACAGTCCAGCTCGAACCTGGATGGCAGTATACTGATGATTATTTTGCTTAAATACATTACAATACAGGGACACTCTGAAATCCACATTACCTGCTTCACTCTCCACAGAACTCCTTCAAAGATCATGCTGGATAGAACCCTCATGCAGCTTGAGAAATGCACAACGCTTCAGAGTAAATGTAGTTGTCCTCTGACCAAAATCATTGCCGATGTTATAAAGAAGTACGGTGCCAGTAAGATAGTAAGTCTTTATTTCCAACAGCATTCATGTGCAATCTCCCCAGGATAAAAGACAAGAAATAATTGACAAATCTAATAGCTATCATATCTGTGCACAGCGGAATTCCACATGGAACATTCTACCTGGTCAAAACTATGGGTGAGGGATGAGGGAACAGGATGGAGATACCAATTGCATTAAAGAATATACTTTGTACAAGGTACAATGTAAAGAGACAAAAGTAAATGAAAAGAAACATCATAAATGAATATAAGATGAAATACAACAACAATGCAGCAAGACAACTCGCTGCGCTGTGTGAGATGGAGAGAGCAGGAGTGTGCCATATCTTCTTACATTCGGTGCATTCCTGCTCTCTCTCTCTGCACTGGCTACTTTATGGCTGCCAAGAGCTAACACAGGCACTCTTGCTCCCTGGTGCAAGGGTGCCTCCTTTACTGGCAAGATTCTTTTTGTGCAGTAAGTGGCACCTTCCTGCACAAATACAATCCTCTGAGGCAATTTTGTCTTTCTATGTTTGCTGCATATTGCAGCACATATAGAGAGAAGAAAACACAAGGAGCAATAAACATATTTCTCCTCATTATACCTCACCTGGCAAGGCATAGCATTTGTACACAGTCCTAGGTTTACTAGAGTTAAGGAGTTTCGGAATGCTCCAGTAACCTGGGGTGGATGTGTGGATTCACCCACGCTCCACCCATGGAACATCTTCCCAGCGCAGAGAAACACAAGGCAGCAATCTGTACTGATTTACATTGTTCCAGATTTACTATGCCATGCAGAGCTACGCAAGGTGGCTCTGAGTGGCATCGTAAATATGACTTAAAGGCTCCCATCGCCTTGCGTCGCCGTGCGTGACAGAATGGTGATGCAAGCCTTTAGTTAATCTTGGCCTCCGTATCCACCACAACATCTCAATAAGCGTATTACTGCTGTCCAGGCGGGCAACTAGACCCAAATCTCCGGGGATGGGGGGGTGGGGGGCTGAAAAAGATTTTTTTGGGTGGGCTAATTCTTCCAGCCATAGGCAGATTGGCTCTAAGAAGGGGTGAAAACACAACAAAAGCCTCATTTGCAAGTAAATGGTCTTTTAAAGACATGTTAAGTACTCAGTGCGGCTTCAATTAGAGGGTCGCCAACCCGCGAAGCTGTCTCGGACTGGGCTGACGCACATGACGGGGGGGGAGGGGAGGCCCGGTGAGCCCAATAGGTGTTGCGCGCATGCTGCTGTCCCCATGTAGCACTGAATAAACAAACCTTCCAGTGAGTTAAAATTTCTCCGCTGGGGCTGTCCTGTGCCAGCAAGCAACAGCAGTCCTATTGTCCACGATACCAATCCTTCCACATTCTGCCAATTAGCTGCTTTTAGTACTTTTGACACAACTGGGCAATTGCCTTTCACTGGTGCATTAAGAGCCTCACTCAATGAAGGGCATTGTAGAGATAGTGACGCGGAGGCTTAAGGTAAGTGCCCCTTGTTAGAACCGGCGGTCTCTAGTTGGCAGAGGTATACACTTCTGACAAATAGGGACCAACCAACTCTAGTCAGGGCAAGGGGATTACACACTCAGATAACCCCTGCTATCCCCTTGGTAGCTTGGCAGAGCAGACAGGCTTATCTCAGAGGCAGTGTGTTAAGCATTTATGACCACATACAGTAATAAAGTGAATACCCTACAGATGGACACGACACAGAAGTTATTATAAAAATAGTATTTTTATATAAGGCTTAGCACAAGACCAAATAACGACAAAAATATACCACAGTCTTAATAAATACTCTTTGGAAGGAAAAATAATAGTTCAAGTAAGGTTTCTTCTTGGCAAATAGTTCTTTAGCAAAGTATTCTTCTGAGCACAGTTCTTTGGCAACAATGTAACCCCCACAGGAGTCACACGACGTCGAGTCTACAAGATTCCCAAGGTTCGGCGTTGACCGCGAGGAGCGCTACGTCGAGCCTGGAGTCGCAACAGACCCCACAAGTACAGTACCTTGAGAAACGGAAAAACGATGATCCACGGCGTCGAGATGTCGGCGTCGAGGTCGGCGTCGATCGTGCCTCGGAGTCGGGTCAATCCGCAGCGGCGTCGAGGGATGTCGGGCCGGAGCAGCGCTCACGGCGTCGAGAAGGGCGTCGAGTCGATGCGATCAGCAGCGGCGTCGGGACGGGGTCGCTTGGAGGCAGAGCCGATACTCACTCCTCACTGGCGTCGATACCGGCGTCGAGACGGGATCACTTGGAGCCGGGGCCGATACCCACTGCTCACTGGCGTTGCTGCTGGCGTCGAGACTGCAGATTGTCCCTTGTGTACTGGAAACAACACTTTCCAGCAATTCAGCAATTCAGTAGATGGTGAAGTCCTTTGGCCCTGTGACTTCAACAGGAGACTGGCACTCTTCCAGTCCTTGGAGATTTTCTAGCAAGTGTTCAGAGAGTACACACCAAGTTCCTCTCTCCTTGTTCCTTGGCAAAAATAAAGAAGCAGCTTTCAGGTTCCTCCACAGCAAAACAGCACTCTGGCAGAAAGGGGAGGCAAGTCCTTAGATCAGCAGGCTTCTTGTCCTTGGTACAGGTTTCCTTGTCAGAAGTGATCTGAGTTCTTGGTTCAGGGGTCCTTCTCTTATACCCCGTTTTCCCTTTGTTCCCTTTGTCCAAGCAGGGAGATTCCCACCATCTCAGGTTTGTTGTGGGTGTTGCCAGGCAGAGGCACCTGGCCTATTCACTGAGCAGGGCAGAGTCCTCAGCCGCCCAGCAGGAGGCGGAGCCAGTATTGTCACTGGCAGGAGCAGGGCTATCAGTCGCCCAGCAGGAGGCAGAGCCAGTATTGTGTCAGGCAGGGCAGGCTACTCTTCCCTCACTCTATGTGTAAACGCCCCATTCACCCCACACTGACTCATTCAGACCTCTGGAGCCACCCAGCCCCTGACACACACACCAAACCAGCAGAGACCGGTAGATAGTTGGACAAGAAAATAGCCACTTTCTAAAAGTGCTATTTTCAAACATAGAATTTAAAAACCATCCATCCTAAAGGGTGTGTTATTAAATTCTGAGTTCAGGGATACTAAACTCGACTTGCTACCATGCTCCCTGAGTTAGATAGATTATAATGGAGTTAATAATCAGTCTGCCCAGTCTGGCCTATTGGAGGCAGGTAGCCCTTCAATAGTGAAAACGAAAATGGCTGTAATTCACTATTAGGTCATGCCACACACATCAGGGCATGACCTACCTTTTACCAACAATGCACCCTGCCCTAGGGCCTACCATAGAGGTGTCTGAAATGTGGCAAAGTGAAGGTTTAGAGACTGGTAAGTAGGTTTCCTTACCAAGTCGACATGGCAGTCAGGGACTGCACGCAGGCGCTGCGGTGGCAGGCCTGAGACACATTTTACATGCTGCTTCTGTGGGTGGCACAACCAGTGCTGCAAGCCCACCAGCAGCAGTTAACTTACACGCCCTTGGCACACGCAGTGCACTAGACTAGGGTCTGAACAGTAAGTCAACCAAGCCAATCATGGTAACACCAATCAATGTAACAATTTAACATAGGGAGCACTTGCACTGTGGCACTGATCAGCAGTGGCACAGTGCCCAAAGCAATAATCCAGCAAAAACATCGTAAACAGAGGAGGCAAACAGAAAAAAAATGGAGGAGAGACTCATGCCAATGATGCCAGGTCTAACACGTGTCCCCTCCAGCTGAAATGTGGGGAGAACTACCCTTCACCCAGGGAGTCCTCATCACTAAGGCGGAAAAATCTGGACAGACCATCAGCATTGGCGTGATCTGTACCAGGGCGGTGTTCCACCGTAAAGTCCATCCCCTGTAGGGAAATGGACCACCTCAACAGCTTTGGGTTCTCACCCCTCATCTGCATTAACCATCTGAGGGGCCTGTGGTCTGTCTGAACCCGGAAGTGAGTCCCAAACAGGTAGGGTCTTAGCTTCTTCAGCGCCCAGACCACAGCAAATGCCTCACGCTCTATCGCACTCCACCTTTGTTCCCTGGGAAGTAACCTCCGGCTGATGAAGGCTACAGGTAAGTCTCGGCCCTCCTCATTCATCTGTGCTAGAACAGCCCCCACACCATGCTCTGAAGCGTCTGTCTGGACAATGAATTCTTTTGAAAAGTCGGGTGCCTGGAGGACCGGTGCTGTACACATTGCAGTTTTCAGGGTGTCAAAGGCGTTCTGACAGGCGTCAGTCCAGATCACAAGTCTCGGCTGCTTCCTGGAAGTCAGCGAGGTCAAGGGGTGCACAATGTTGCCATACCCCTTGACAAACCTCCTGTAGTAACCCGTGAGACCCAAGAAGGCTCTCACCTGAGTCTGGGTTTTGGGCGGTTCCCAAGCCAGGATGGTATCTATCTTGGGTTGCAGGGGGGCCACCTTGCCGCTCCCTACTTGGTGCCCCAAGTACACCACTGAACCCTGCCCAATCTGGCACTTACTAGCCTTGATTGTGAGGCCTGCTCTGCGCAGGGCCAACAACACTTCCTGGAGGTGGCGCAAGTGTTCCTCCCAGCTGGCGCTGAACACTGCTATATCGTCCAGGTAGGCGGCGCTGACATCTTCCAGCCCGGCCAATACCTGGTTAACCAACCTCTGGAATGTGGCAGGGGCATTCTTCATCCCAAAGGGCATCACACGGAACTGGTAGTGCCCATCTGGTGTGGAGAATGCAGACCTCTCTTTTGCCCCATCAGTCAAGGCGATCTGCCAGTACCCAGACGTTAGATCAAACGTACTAAGGTACCGGGCAGCCCCCAACCGATCGATGAGCTCATCAGCTCTGGGGATGGGGTGCGCGTCAGTCTTGGTGACCGAATTGAGTCCTCGGTAATCCACACAGAACCGAAGTTCTGGTGAAGCACCAGGCGCGGCAGCCCTTGGGACCAAGACCACTGGGCTGGCCCAAGGACTGCTAGAGGACTCAACCACCCCTAAGGCAAACATCTTGGAGACCTCCTCCTTGATATATGCTCTGACCTTTTCAGTCACCCTGTAGGCCTTGTGCCTCACAGGAGTGCTGTCCCCAGTGTCCACATCGTGGACACACCACTGAGTGACACCAGGGATTAAGGAGAACAGATCAGGGAATTGTACCAACAGATGGCGACAATCTTGCTGCTGCTCGGGGGTCAGTGTGTCAGAGAGGACAACACCATCCACTGACCCATCTTTTTCTTTTGCACACAGGAGGTCAGGAAGAGGCTCACTCTCCTCCTCCATCCCAGCATCTGTGGCAAGGAGCATGCCCACTTCGGACCTGTCTAAGTGGGGCTTTAACCGGTTGACATGCAGGACCCTTAAGGGGTTCCTGGGAGACTTCAAGTCCACCAAGTAGGTGACATCGCTCTTTTTCTCCACAACCTCAAATGGTCCAGTCCACCTGTCCTTGAGCGCACAAGGTTCCACAGGGGCCATGACCCAAACTTTCTGACCAGGTTGAAGCTCAACCAGAGTGGCATTCTGATCGTACCACCGCTTCATCTCTTCCTGGCTGGCCTCCAGATTTGCCTGAGCAAGATCTCTGAAGCGCCGAGTCTGGTTCCTAAAGGCCAGCATGTAACTATATACATCCTGGGGAGGTTTCCTGGGAGATTGCTCCCAGCCTTCTTTAACCAGACTCAAAGGTCCTCTTACCGGGTGACCATACAAAAGCTCAAAGGGGCTGAACCCTAGAGACTTCTGTGGCACCTCACGGTAAGCAAACAGCAGGCATGGCAAGAGGACGTCCCATTTACGCCTCATTGGTTCTTCAAGACCCATGATCATGCCTTTTAGGGTCCGGTTGAATCTCTCAACCAGCCCATTACCTTGAGGGTGGTAAGGAGTGGTAAACTTGTAGGTTACCCCACACTCCTTCCACAGAGACTTCATATAATTCGAAATGAAGTTGGTGCCCCGGTCTGACACCACCTCTCCGGGGAACCCCATACGGGAGAAAACACCCATCAGTGCCCGTCCCACCACGGGGGCCGTCACTGTTCGGAGAGGGATGGCTTCCGGGTACCGGGTGGCATGGTCCACCAAGACCAGGATAAACCTGTTGCCCATGGCTGTCTTGGGGTCCAGTGGCCCCACAATGTCAATTCCCACTCGCTCAAAGGGGGTACTGACGACGGGAAAAGGTTGGAGGGGAGCCTTCTGCTTCCGCCCGCTTTTCCCACTTGCCTGGCAAGTTTGACAGGTCCTACAATGGATATCTGAATCCCTTCTCATCTGAGGCCAATAAAAATGGGTGACAAGCCTGTCGTAGGTCTTGTCCTGCCCCAGATGTCCAGCTAACGGAACGTCATGAGCCAACCCCAGTAGGAAGGCTCTGAAGCGCTGGGGTACCACCAGCACACGGGCTGACCCAGGTTCAGCAGCCTTAGGCTCGCTATACAGGAGATCGTTCTCCCAGTAGACCCAATGTGATCCTGACTGATCACCTGTCGTTTGGGCTGAGGCCTGCTGCCTCATACCCACAAGAGAAGGGCACACTTTCTGTTCAGCACAAAATTCCTCCCTGGAGGGACCACCATCCTGCTGCCAATGGGTCAGCTCGGGCAGGTCTCCCAGTTCGGCCACTTGTTCTCCTGTCGGTTCCAGGGCATCCCCCTCAGGGTCTGCTCCCTCCTGGACCGCGGGAACGATGGGGGACGGTTTCCCGCGCCCCCTGCCTCTTCTCTTCACGGTTGGGACCTGGGCCATACTTTCAGGCTCCGGGCCCCCATCAACACCCTTACTAACTGACATGGACCGGGTGGTCGCACACACCCACTCAGGCAGACCCAACATTTCCAGATGCGCTCTTCTCTCCACCTTAGCCCAAGGGGAGTCCTCCAAATCATTGCCCAAGAGACAATCAACAGGCATGGCGGGCCTCACAGCAACCTGAAGAGCACCTGAGACCCCCCCCCACTCAAAGGGAACTTGAGCTACCTCACACTGACTCTGTGAGTTGTCGGCAGCTACAACGGGGTAGAATGCATGCGGGACCACCTGCTCTCTGGACACCAAGTGACACTTGACAGCTGTCACACTCGCTCCGGTGTCTCTGAGAGCTTCCACCCTATGGCCATTAATGGTCACCCACTGCCTATATTTCTTAGTGTTACTAGGCAGAGGGGTTGGAGGGACCATTTCCACGTCTCCTAAAGAGACCAGGGACATTTCTGCGGGACCCCACCCACCGGGGGCACCCATCTCATCCCCTCCCAGGGCTACACTCGCTACCTGACGAGGGGGTGCACGCGGCGGTGCATTCGAATCCTTCATGGGACACTGGGGATCATAATAACGGTGTCCCACCTGCTTACAGGCATAGCAGGTCATGGGGCCCCTGTGAACAGGTTTACCTGTCGGGGCCTCTGGCTTCTTTACAGGGGGAGGCTGGGAACCCTTCCCTTGGTTCCCTTGGGGACTACTTTGGGGCCCTTTCTGAAACTCCCTCTGTTTACCCCTGTCCCCCCCACTCTTCTGCTGGGGACCCTGCCCACCTTTGGCTGAGTCTCCCACTGGACCCTTGTGGACCCTGGTACTGACCCAGCGGTCCGCCTCCTCAGCAAGTTTTCTAGGGTTAGATAGCTTGCTATCAACAAGGTGCTGGCGTAGCTCTGGAAAACAGTTATTAGACAAGTGCTCCCAAGCAAACAAATCATAAAGAGCATCATAACTATCAACCTTGCTACCCTTTATCCAACCATCCATGGTTCTGCAGAAAAAAGACACATATTCAACCCACGTAGTACCAGGCAACTTCTTACATTCTCTAAAGGTTTGTCTGTACTTTTCTGGAGTTAAGCCATATCTCAGCATTAAAGCATCTTTCATATGAGTATAAGACATCCTATCCTCAGCAGGAAGGCTCAACAAGGTATCTCTCCCCTCGTTTGTAAAGCGGCTCCACAACCCCGTTCCCCAATCCTTCTCAGGGACCCGGTGGGCCAACAATGCTAACTCATACGCTTTAAACCATTGGCTAATATCTTCATTCTTACTGTAATCTTTGATCACATCTTTAGGAAAATAAAACCTACTTTCTGCAGGCACAGATGGAGTGCTGCCACCAGAGGGATTCAACTCTAAACTCTTAGTTTTAAGCTCCATCTCCCTCACCATCTTCTCACGTTCAAACGCTAATTTCTCTCTCTCAAAATCTAATCTTTTGCTCTCCATTTCAGCTTCTCTCTTGCTTCTTGCATTCTCTAATTCCAACTGCCCTCCTAATTTGAGTTTTGCCATTTCCAACTTGTACCCCCTCTCCTTCTCCCTGTCTTCTAATTCTTCGGGGGAGAGGCTCCTAGAGGACGCACTACTGCCTGGAGATGACACTGGCCCACCTGTGGGCTCTTCCTCTTCCTCTTCTTCTTCCTCTTCCGGTACCACCACCGGATCAGAGGGATTTCTGGCCTCTAACCAGGCCTTCAGCGCTTTGAGGAAGCCCTCTTTCTTTGAGACACCTGTGGTAGGAACTTTAAACTGCTTGCAAAATCCTTTTAGATCTTTTAGCGTGTAGGAATCTATCTTCTCCTTATCAAATTCCCCCACAACATTCTCCACAGGTGTAGCAGCTCCGGCATTCTCCATGGTCAAAACTGGCAGTGTTTAAGAAAATAAGCTCCAGGAAAGCGGAGAACAAAAATAGGATATCCTACCAAACGGACTGTGGCTGCGTTATGGTCTGCTTTCACTATGTAGCGTACACTAATCACTGCACATGAGTCATAAATGCAAAGTTCAAATCCTCACCGCTGACCACCAATGTTAGAACCGGCGGTCTCTAGTTGGCAGAGGTATACACTTCTGACAAATAGGGACCAACCAACTCTAGTCAGGGCAAGGGGATTACACACTCAGATAACCCCTGCTACCCCCTTGGTAGCTTGGCAGAGCAGACAGGCTTATCTCAGAGGCAGTGTGTTAAGCATTTATGACCACATACAGTAATAAAGTGAATACCCTACAGATGGACACGACACAGAAGTTATTATAAAAATAGTATTTTTATATAAGGCTTAGCACAAGACCAAATAACGACAAAAATATACCACAGTCTTAATAAATACTCTTTGGAAGGAAAAATAATAGTTCAAGTAAGGTTTCTTCTTGGCAAATAGTTCTTTAGCAAAGTATTCTTCTGAGCACAGTTCTTTGGCAACAATGTAACCCCCACAGGAGTCACACGACGTCGAGTCTACAAGATTCCCAAGGTTCGGCGTTGACCGCGAGGAGCGCTACGTCGAGCCTGGAGTCGCAACAGACCCCACAAGTACAGTACCTTGAGAAACGGAAAAACGATGATCCACGGCGTCGAGATGTCGGCGTCGAGGTCGGCGTCGATCGTGCCTCGGAGTCGGGTCAATCCGCAGCGGCGTCGAGGGATGTCGGGCCGGAGCAGCGCTCACGGCGTCGAGAAGGGCGTCGAGTCGATGCGATCAGCAGCGGCGTCGGGACGGGGTCGCTTGGAGGCAGAGCCGATACTCACTCCTCACTGGCGTCGATACCGGCGTCGAGACGGGATCACTTGGAGCCGGGGCCGATACCCACTGCTCACTGGCGTTGCTGCTGGCGTCGAGACTGCAGATTGTCCCTTGTGTACTGGAAACAACACTTTCCAGCAATTCAGCAATTCAGTAGATGGTGAAGTCCTTTGGCCCTGTGACTTCAACAGGAGACTGGCACTCTTCCAGTCCTTGGAGATTTTCTAGCAAGTGTTCAGAGAGTACACACCAAGTTCCTCTCTCCTTGTTCCTTGGCAAAAATAAAGAAGCAGCTTTCAGGTTCCTCCACAGCAAAACAGCACTCTGGCAGAAAGGGGAGGCAAGTCCTTAGATCAGCAGGCTTCTTGTCCTTGGTACAGGTTTCCTTGTCAGAAGTGATCTGAGTTCTTGGTTCAGGGGTCCTTCTCTTATACCCCGTTTTCCCTTTGTTCCCTTTGTCCAAGCAGGGAGATTCCCACCATCTCAGGTTTGTTGTGGGTGTTGCCAGGCAGAGGCACCTGGCCTATTCACTGAGCAGGGCAGAGTCCTCAGCCGCCCAGCAGGAGGCGGAGCCAGTATTGTCACTGGCAGGAGCAGGGCTATCAGTCGCCCAGCAGGAGGCAGAGCCAGTATTGTGTCAGGCAGGGCAGGCTACTCTTCCCTCACTCTATGTGTAAACGCCCCATTCACCCCACACTGACTCATTCAGACCTCTGGAGCCACCCAGCCCCTGACACACACACCAAACCAGCAGAGACCGGTAGATAGTTGGACAAGAAAATAGCCACTTTCTAAAAGTGCTATTTTCAAACATAGAATTTAAAAACCATCCATCCTAAAGGGTGTGTTATTAAATTCTGAGTTCAGGGATACTAAACTCGACTTGCTACCATGCTCCCTGAGTTAGATAGATTATAATGGAGTTAATAATCAGTCTGCCCAGTCTGGCCTATTGGAGGCAGGTAGCCCTTCAATAGTGAAAACGAAAATGGCTGTAATTCACTATTAGGTCATGCCACACACATCAGGGCATGACCTACCTTTTACCAACAATGCACCCTGCCCTAGGGCCTACCATAGAGGTGTCTGAAATGTGGCAAAGTGAAGGTTTAGAGACTGGTAAGTAGGTTTCCTTACCAAGTCGACATGGCAGTCAGGGACTGCACGCAGGCGCTGCGGTGGCAGGCCTGAGACACATTTTACATGCTGCTTCTGTGGGTGGCACAACCAGTGCTGCAAGCCCACCAGCAGCAGTTAACTTACACGCCCTTGGCACACGCAGTGCACTAGACTAGGGTCTGAACAGTAAGTCAACCAAGCCAATCATGGTAACACCAATCAATGTAACAATTTAACATAGGGAGCACTTGCACTGTGGCACTGATCAGCAGTGGCACAGTGCCCAAAGCAATAATCCAGCAAAAACATCGTAAACAGAGGAGGCAAACAGAAAAAAAATGGAGGAGAGACTCATGCCAATGATGCCAGGTCTAACACCCCTTAATACAGTCACATCTGGCAGCTGATTTAATTTCAAATTACAGTTGTAATTCATGTGCCACCTACCAAATATGATGATGTTCTGTGCGTCAGCAAACCCTCTCATTGCCCACAGAGCGCTGCCTGATGCTTTTTCTTAGTCATTTTAAATTATGTTCACAACGCTGGTTCACACACACCCACAACAGTGACCCACCACACCACAAAATCAGTCCACTTACAGGGATATTAGAATGAGGCTACCAGAATACTCTTTACAAGAATACGTTGGAGATCAGTGTGCATAGTTTGCTTTGTAGAAGCTAAACCTAACCCAGACATTAGTGCTCTTTGCCTAAGGTCATAAGATAGGTATTGTTACTTAAGGGATTGTACACCAACAATCTAATAAGTAGTAAAAGTCTCTGCTGATCTCAAACATTGTGCTGATATTTTGGATCATCAACAATTGACACAACATTAGGGGATTTAGACCAGCCCGCCACACGTCAAAACAGGTCATACCTTTATTATGATGGCTTGTGAGTTTGGACAAAGAGAAAAGTCTCCATAGTCTTGATATCTAAATAGCTTTGGAATCCCCATAGGTACCACAATTAATACAAGCATGAGCAAGTTTATGTTCTTATTGCTACTCAATCAACACATTATTTTGATCTTTTTGTGAATTCTAACCACCTGTCTCATGGTTGTGGTGGCTATTGTATATCTATTTAAGTGGTGAACGATAATATCAAAATAATAGATAGTCAGTACGTTGCATGTTGTGTATATTATTGTTGTTATTGCTGAGTTTTATATCGCGCCTGGTTACCCTTGGGCATCCCCGCGCTCTTCCAGAGAAAAAAGACACCATAACACAGAACAGCAGCATTAGGCAGGGAACAGGTGGGTCTTTAAAAGTTTTCGAAAACGTAAAGTACTCGTTTCAGAGCGAAGGAATAACGGAAGGGAATTCCACAGAGTTGCAACATTTATGGAAAATCTTCTGCCGCCGGTCCTTGCCTTCCTCACTCTCGCAACTTGCAGCAGATGTTGGTGATCCGAGCGCAAGGTACGAGGGGCCTTGTAGGGTTGAATCATCTCCCGTAGGATGGGTGGCCCTTTACCCTGCAGGATTTTGTGGGCCATGCAGAGTGCTTTAAAATTCACCCTCTCTCTGATGGGAAGCCAGTGAAGCACCTTAAGCGCCGGGCGGGCAGATTGACGCCTGGGAAGATCCGTCAGGAGCCTAGCAGCAGCATTTTGTACTTGCTGCAGTTTGTTTAAGGTTGTTTCTGGGGCCCCCAGAAACAGCGCATTGCTGAAATCCAACCGTGAGATGATGAGTCCCCGGATTAGCAGCCTCCTCGAAGCCATCGGGAGAAGATGTAAGATCTTCCGGGCAGCCCGGAGCAGACCAAAGCACACGCCTGCTGTTATTTTAGCGTGTGTCCTAAAAGAGAGGTCCTACTCCAGCCACACCCCCAAGCTCTTAATCTCCTGTTTGGGGGTGGGTGCCACTCCCAGGCAGCTGGGCCAGCTGCTCGGTGAGAGGGAGGGAGGGGAGTTCCCCAGCATCATCAATTCAGTTTTCGAACCGTTAAGTTTGAGTGCTGAGCTGCACATCCACGTAAAGATCTGAGATAAACAGGTGTGCAGCCGGTCGGGTTGGTTTGCCGACTGGGGGAGCCCTACCACCAGCTGGGTATCATCAGCGTAGCTGATAATCTTGATACCCAGTGAGAGCACCACACTCTCCAGTGGGGCCATATAAATGTTAAACAATGTAGGGCTCAACGATGAGCCCTGTGGCACACCACACTGGAGGCGGACAGATGTTGATTTCTCCTGGCCTTCCCAAACCTCAAACGTCCGGCCCTCCAAAAATGACGCGAACCATTTCAGGGCCATCCCGGAGACCCCCACCGCCGACAGCCGTTGGAGTAACACCTGGTGGTCTACGGTGTCAAATGCCGCACTAAGGTCCAGGAGGATCACTGCCACCGATCCCCCTGAATCCAAAATGCTCCTGGCATTCTCCACGACTGCGAGCAGGGCAGGGTCCGTCCCCTGACCAGGGCGAAAACCCGTTTGGGAATCACCCAGGAGGGAATTGGATTCCAAAAAACCCGATAGACGCCTGTTCACGAGTTTCTCCGCCACCTTGCTAATGCCGGGGAGCAGTGAGATGGGCCTAAAATTAGCAAGGTCGGCGGGGTCCAGGCTAGGCTTCTTCAAAAGGGCCTTGACAACCGCTCCCTTCCAGCTGGGGGGAACCACTCCTTTGGAGAAAGAAAGATTTATAAGGTCAGTCACAGGGCCGCCGATGATAGAGGCGACCTGCTTCAGGTATTTCATCGGTACAGGGTCTCTCGGTGACCCACTCTTCACAGTCGCCAGAACCCCGAGAGCTTCCTCCACCGTGACTAGGCCAAAGGAATCCAGCTCCACTGCCCGCGGCCCGGGGCAAAGCCATGGGCTGCCACCCGAGTGTGTCTCCTGGGCTAGCTGAGTTAGAGATGCCAAGATGTTTTCAACTTTGGTCTTGAAGAAAGAAGCAAGTTCGAAACATTTCTCACGTGGGTTATCGTGAGTAACCGGGGGTTCAGGAGTTTGCAGGAGTTCTCTGATAACCCTGAAGGATTCCTTCGAAGAGTTGGAAGAGAGACCTATTCTCTCCTCGAAAAACACAGCCTTCGCTGCCTTGATGGCGGATTTATAAGTACCGAGAGCCACCCAATATTCTATCCGGCTGTTTTCACTCCAGTCCTTCCTCCAAGTCCGCTCCATCCTCTTGCAGCCCTTCCTGAGTAATCTCAGCTCTGGTGAATACCAGGGGGCTGATCCCACTCTTCTACCCCTAGTAAGTAATCTTTTCTTAGGTAGAATGGCATCGAGCGAATTGGTCAGCCAGGTGCTAAGGTTCACATCGGCTACCAACGGATCAGACCCAGGAAGGGGCCGGGACGACTCCAGATGTGTTGCCCAGATGTCCACTGGAAGCCTAGACCAGGCTCTTTCAACCGTGAATACCCTGGGGGTTGATGCCACTGCGACATCAAGCTGCCATTGGGCCGGGACCATAAAATGGTCTGTCCAGGGCAGAGCCAGCGCGGGCAATATTTTGAGGCGATCCGAGTTTGAAAATATGGGATCAAGCAGATGTCCCTTCGCATGCGTTGCACCCGAGTTGGCCAGGCTGATCTCAAACGCCTTGATGTCAAACTGCAGATCTGTACCCAGAGAGCAAGAGGGGTCGTCAAAGTGAATGTTGAAATCACCCAATGCTACAAAGTTGGCAGTAGAGGAGGCAAGGAGCGCGACCGTTTCGAGAAAGGAGTTGATAAAATTACCCATAGTCCCAGGGGGGCGGTAAATCAAAAGGCCAGCCAGGGACGCCGTAGGCGACAGACGTAGGGAGAACTGACAGCTCTCGCAGTCACTCAACCCTCCATCTTGAGCCTTACACACTAACGTATCTCTGTAAAGGATGGCAATTCCTCCGCCCCGGCCCACAGGTCTATCTAGATGGAATATGAGGAAGCCTGGTGGAAGTGCTCTAACCATGTCTGGGCCGGAGCATGAGCAAATCCAGGACTCCGTGAGGAACAGGACATCCAATTTATGGTCGAGGATGAGGGAGTTGATTTCCGTCGCGTGGTTGGGTAAAGAGCGGCAGTTCAGCAGAGCTAGTGATAACACAGAGTTATCCAAATCCGAATTACAGGCCCCACAAGGGAGGAACGGGTATCCATCCTCATGAGCAAAGCTACAAGTAGATACAATAGGGGACCGCCAAGAAAGAAGGTCATCCCTCCTATACCTGATACATGTAGGAGGTGGCTCCTGTGAGACAGGCAGGGGGACCAGCCCTGAGCCCGTCTGGGCCCGGACGGGCCCAGACGGGCTGAACTCTGGCGTAACTCCGGCGTCAGTCCGGCGTCCCCGCTGCGCGTGGCCGCTGCGCGTCAACATGGCTACCTAAATATTCTCCTAGCGAGGTAGAGAGAGGACTTCAGCACGCGCTAGGACCCACTCACCTAAGATGGCCGCCACGGGACAGGGGCAGAGGACCCACAAAGAGCGGTGATTTCACTTTTATAGTGCAAGTATGGTGACAGAGATGGGGGTATGCGAGGCCAGGCTGATTAAAAACAAGGAATAAGTGTTCAAAAAGCAAGCTCAATAAACAGCAAAAAAACGGGTAATTTTAAAATCTAGGAACTGCCAAAAGCAGCGCTCCATGTATAGCGCTCACACTGGAATAGGGCGGCGCTGCAAGATTTGCCTGCCTAAGTACTCTCCTAGCGAGGTAGAGAGAGGACTTCAGCACGCGCTAGGACCCACTCACCTAAGATGGCCGCCACGGGACAGGGGCAAAGGACCCACAAAGAGCGGTGATTTCACTATTATAGTGCAAGTATGGTGACAGAGATGGGGGTATGCGAGGCCAGGCTGATTAAAAACAAGGAATAAGTGTTCAAAAAGCAAGCTTAATAAACAGCAAAAAAACGGGTAATTTTAAAATCTAGGAACTGCCAAAAGCAGCGCTCCAGGTATAGCGCTCACACTGGAATAGGGCGGCGCTGCAAGATTTGCCTGCCTAAGTACTCTCCTAGCGAGGTAGAGAGAGGACTTCAGCACGCGCTAGGACCCACTCACCTAAGATGGCCGCCACGGGACAGGGGCAGAGGACCCACAAAGAGCGGTGATTTCACTATTATAGTGCAAGTATGGTGACAGAGATGGGGGTATGCGAGGCCAGGCTGATTAAAAACAAGGAATAAGTGTTCAAAAAGCAAGCTCAATAAACAGCAAAAAAACGGGTAATTTTAAAATCTAGGAACTGCCAAAAGCAGCGCTCCAGGTATAGCGCTCACACTGGAATAGGGCGGCGCTGCAAGATTTGCCTGCCTAAGTACTCTCCTAGCGAGGTTAAGAGAGGACTTCAGCACGCGCTAGGACCCACTCACCTAAGATGGCCGCCACGGGACAGGGGCAGAGGACCCACAAAGAGCGGTGATTTCACTATTATAGTGCAAGTATGGTGACAGAGATGGGGGAATGCGAGGCCAGGCTGATTAAAAACAAGGAATAAGTGTTCAAAAAGCAAGCTCAATAAACAGCAAAAAAACGGGTAATTTTAAAATCTAGGAACTGCCAAAAGCAGCGCTCCAGGTATAGCGCTCACACTGGAATAGGGCGGCGCTGCAAGATTTGCCTGCCTAAGTACTCTCCTAGCGAGGTAGAGAGAGGACTTCAGCACGCGCTAGGACCCACTCACCTAAGATGGCCACCACGGGACAGGGGCAGAGGACCCACAAAGAGCGGTGATTTCACTATTATAGTGCAAGTATGGTGACAGAGATGGGGGTATGCGAGGCCAGGCTGATTAAAAACAAGGAATAAGTGTTCAAAAAGCAAGCTCAATAAACAGCAAAAAAACGGGTAATTTTAAAATCTAGGAACTGCCAAAAGCAGCGCACCAGGTATAGCGCTCACACTGGAATAGGGCGGCGCTGCAAGATTTGCCTGCCTAAGTACTCTCCTAGCGAGGTAGAGAGAGGACTTCAGCATGCGCTAGGACCCACTCACCTAAGATGGCCGCCACGGGACAGGGGCAGAGGACCCACAAAGAGCGGTGATTTCACTATTATAGTGCAAGTATGGTGACAGAGATGGGGGTATGCGAGGCCAGGCTGATTAAAAACAAGGAATAAGTGTTCAAAAAGCAAGCTCAATAAACAGCAAAAAAACGGGTAATTTTAAAATCTAGGAACTGCCAAAAGCAGCGCTCCAGGTATAGCGCTCACACTGGAATATGAAGTAGGAAAACAATCATGGATCCACTAATTATGCCTTAGAAACATTACACTCGTTTCTTTTGCATATTTATGATAGATTTACCAAAAGAGGTAGACCGGGGAATTCGCGAAAAAAATATGCCTTCTCAAAGGAGGTGTAACACAGAGAAATATCTTTATTTCTCCTCGTTGCTTTCTCGTTCTACGTGTGCAGCATTATGCAGCATACATAGAAAGAGTGATATTCCTCTCAGGATTGTTTTTGTGCAGGAAGAAGTTGCCTTTTGCAAAAAAACTATTCTGCATTAAGCTCAGGCACCCTTGCACCATGGGAGCAAGGGTGACTGCAAGGATGCCCATTGTGCGCCAGGGCTGGCGAAGCACAGGAATGCGCAGTATTCCAATAAATATGGCACTTCCTGCCCTGTCCCTGTAATGCAGCGCAGCAAGTTGACTTGCTGCACTGCGTTGTTTTACAATCCCATAAATATGCCCCCCAGTCTTTAAAGTTGAGTGCTGAATTGAACCAAACAAAAAGTAAATACAGAGAGAAGACATAGAAAAAAGACTTCTATTGATGAGGCTTATGTTTGTCTGTGAGACAACATGTTTGAATATTGAATAAAGAGGCCATGGAAGAGAAGGGCTAGGTAATAATCTTTGGTTATTTTGTGATGCATAAACACGGAGTTTACACATACATACAGAGGCTTGATGATTTATGAATCACTGCGAAAAACACGTGTTACGATTTAAAATGTGCCATGCCGTACACCATTAAAGGATGTGGTCACCCCAAAAGATCAGTCAAACTGTTGTCCATCGCCAACAACATAACATATGCTTGAAGGATGGATATAAAATGGAGCTCGTTTCTTATTCTTTTTTTCGTCATTTACAGATCCGAAGCTGAGCTCTCTTTGTCGACCGCTGGACACCCTCTATCTCTCCCATGGGACAACGAGCCTTAACTTGGGGATGCGTCATTCAGAGGTCACCTCTCGCAAGTCAGCTGCGCTTGCAAACTAACTACATGATTGTTTGGATGCTGAGCAGGCAGGTACCCTTTGAAATCCCCACAGAGCCAGGCTCTGTTCTGCAGACAGTTCTACTCTGATGATCTTGAAAAGATTAGTAAACAATGATGATTTTAAGTCCGATTTCCTTTAATTATTTGTAATACGGTGCATGTGTGCGAGTCTGTTACAGACATTTGGTGGAGAAATGTTGTGTTTATGTTTTTCAACACCATGCAATATCCATAATTTTGTTTTACTGATAGATCCAAAGATGACCTGACATATTCGTGCTGCTGCTGCTATTTTAAAATATGGAACGCACACGTACCCATCCCTAGTTATTAGATTGAAACAGATTTAGAAATTTGGACCAGTGTGACTGTAAACTGTCAGCTGCATGGCCAACAAGGGCATGAAAGAGATGAAATTGAATCATAAATTTAAATGTTTCAAAAAGTTGCCCACAAAATTCGTTTGGCGCAGGGTCCAAAAATCTTTAAGATGTCCCTGACCCTGCAATGCATTTGGAGCAATACATTTCAGACAGGACAGTAACAATGTGGTTTGCAGATCTGAGGTCTATTGATTCTGGACTTAACGTGTGACATCATGGATCTGAGGGAGGTCAAGAGGATGCTCAGGATCATTCTGGCCTCATTCGGGCTCATTTGCAAGGCCTCTGTGCTGCTGGAACATCACTTTCTGAGCCTTTCCAGTGGCACACACTACGATAGGGAGGCGAGCCATGGGTGTTACTGAGGTGTCTCCATCTAACACCCATGGCATTTGATACATTCCCAGATCTACAACAAGCTGTAAGGTGCAACGAGAAATAACATTATTTCTCCTCATTTTTTCCTCTTTCTATGTGTGTTGTATTCAGTAGCACGCATAGAAAGAGAAATCCCCTCGATTGTTTTTGTGCAGGAAAGTGTCCCCTATTGAACAAAAACAATCATTCCTACAGCATGGACGCCATTGCGCTGTGGTGCAAGGATGCTGCCATTGGCTCAAGGCAGCCCTTTGAACACCAGTGCAGGGAGAAAGGACTAGAATGCACTGTGTGTTATAGATACGGTGCATTCCTCCCCTTTTCTTTTGAAGTAGGGCAGCCCAGCAGGTAGGCTCGCTGGACTGGCCTACGTTACAAAATTGGAAATGAGGCCCTGAGTTATCACAGCGGCACCCTGGCCAGTGTTCCGGTCCCTTATAGGCAGTACAAGCAAGCCGCTGACAGTTCCTAAAACTTATCCCACCCATCTGAGGAAATATGAATTTTATGATCAGTTATGTCCCCTATCTTAGACCCCAACGGCTCCATGTACATGCTACAA
Source organism: Triturus cristatus (assembly GCF_964204655.1). Classification (NCBI taxonomy): domain Eukaryota; kingdom Metazoa; phylum Chordata; class Amphibia; order Caudata; family Salamandridae; genus Triturus; species Triturus cristatus. The sequence continues at coordinate 152,897,567 of NC_140585.1, read as the reverse complement.
GTACATGTATGTTCCCTCCAGTTCCAGCTATGAAGACGCAAATACATGTGTGTCCAACGTCAACATGTCCTCTTTCAGATCCGCCATGAATGGGTCGGATATTCCGTTCCTAAGTATGAAAGGCCACCGACTTTATATGGTACACTTTACACGTTTTACAGTTCAGGCGAGTAGGCCCTGAATCCTGTCATCAAGTCTTTTCCTGCCTTTTGCTTCTGAAAGCTCCAGCCTGAGTCTGCATCTGTATCCATGAACTTTGTCCTACTCCCTGCGCGGCTAAACGGTGCCTGATCCGGCCTGTTGCCTGCCAAAAACCGTATTTCACCTTCAAGTTATCTGCTCTGCTCCTCATCCAATGCATTCCTGTCTAGTAGTTTAGGTAAACATTCTTCCAGCTACCGAGCAAAGGGCCCGGCCTTACAGTCTTCATGCAAGTAATTCATAGCCCCTGTTATCATGGAAGATTCCTACCCCCTCGCATCTCATGTAGACACTTAGACGCTTGTACACGCACTAACAGTCAGTATAGAATAGATTCTGTCCGAGAGACCTTTCCTTTTGGATAATACATAAGATATTAGATATGATTTGGGATTAGGTTGACCTGACCCCCCAGACTTCTGTCTCCTCACGTAGGGCTAAATCAAGTCTCCTTCACCCTCTAGTTGCACGTCAATCACACGTCATGCGGCTGCGCGCGCATCTCTGCCAAGTATTTCTGCTGACACTGCAGGATTCTCTTATGGATCCACCCACTTGTGACATCATGTTTAATGACGCTTCTAGTATACGCCTCTTTTCATTACGTATGTGTATTCTTATCTGTATTATCAGCTGTTACGCCTCCTGCATCTGTCTTAAATGTAATCCTTTTCATATATATATGGTTACTTGTCAATAATGTATTGCCTATCCTTCCTGAACCTTCGTGGTGATGGAATTAGATTGCCATGGTTCGAACCATCCATAATTCCTTTGTAAGGAATAAAGCCTTTCAGAACCTCTAATACCACGGATTCTGCCTCTTATTTTACTGAGTTATTCTTATTGTATTTTACCGCATCAAAAATAGTACAGGTAATTAAAATATTTACCACACATCAATACCCATTTTTAGGAGAAGCAAGAGTGATGGTCTCAGAAATTGGTGTGTTTTACTATTTAAGAGTGAATAATGTGCATCATTTTTTGTATTGGTGTACTGTGTGTTAGAGGGTTATGATTTACAAGTATTATTATTCCATACAAAAGAAATCAGATGTCATCTGAATTAACAAATTGCACCGGTATGAGCAGAGGACATTCAGTTGGTCTCACAGTCAAGTACACCACTTTCAGTCCATGGAGTGAGAAAGATGGAGTTGGACGAGGAGTCCAGGTTTTGGATTGGGTGTCTGTGACAGTCTTGAAGAATGGATGCATGAGATATGTTTTGGGCTCAATGCAGAGTTATTAAGCTTAAAAAGAAACGTGTTCTGTTCTCTTGCAGGGGATATGTGGTAAATGTATAAACACAGTCACAGTTATTTATATTACAATTTAGTCTGCTGTCTGGTAGAGTAGCTGAGGCAGGTGTGTAAGTCTATATGCACACGTATACACCATTAGTAATTTAAAAAAATGGTTCACTCTCTGTGTGAATGTCAACATAGTTGATAACCTTTGTAAGGCAATAAAAACAACTTTCTCCAATAAGCATGGGTCTCCAACTCATAATTCTGAAATAAAGGGGTAGCTAGGCTGCCCTAGGAAAGTTGATACCATACTCAATAACATTCAAAGAAATTCAGGATTTAAAAAATGACAAGATACAGTTGGGATCAACCGGCTATAAGAAGGTAAATCCACTCTCTTATGGCTCTTATCAAAAATGCGCAGTTTCTTTTTTTTTGCATCTTTTATATAGCGCGAACTCGACCCTAAGGTATTGGAGCGCTGTACATGAGCACCCTATTTACATTACATATTCAGGCACTGGGAGATTAAGTGATTTGCCCAGAATCACAGGATGTGGACGCGACCTCGAGGCTCGAACCCTGGTTTCCTGCACCAAAGTCGGCAGTTTAGGCCGACGGACCTAAACGTGTCCTAGGTACATCTAGAAGGAAGAGATTTGCCGATCTGAGGTTCTGAGCTACAAGGCCCCAGGTATTGTTGTGCTAGGAAATCTAGAGTTTTGGAAAAGACAGCCTTATGTACAATTGTCAAAAATTTAAAGATGATCCAAGTTTTGACAGAAGGCCACTGCAAGGATCTCAGAGTAAGTTGAACTTGATAAAGAATGTTTTCTGGGGAAATAAAATAGATTGGATCTGCCTAGTCCCAACTATATGAGACCCACACATTTACAACTGCAATATCAGTATTCTCAATTAAATCAATGTAAGACAAAATCCTTTTTAAAGTTCCTATTTTAAATTATGTTGAAGAAAACAGGTTTGGGCATCTCTGGCAACCTGAGATTCTAAAGACCTTGCAGTTCCCATAAAGATCCCTGGGATTTAAGCTCTTTTAACTAGAATAGAAAAAAAGGACCATCATTTTGGGCCAACAAGAGGGGTGCCAGAAAGTAGGAGGTTTAGGGACCACCAGGATCTCAGTCTTTGATAGTTTCAAATGAAGGAAATTGACTGCCATCCACTACCAAACTATGGACAGAACAGTTGCAAGGAGGGATGGATCCTCTCTAGGAGAAAAATTTCAGCACAAGAAAAGTGAAAATCAAATAGGTGTCATCTGCAGAGAAATAAAACCTGCCACTCAGCTGTTCGAAGATTGTTGCAAGGGGCATAGATTCAAATTAAAGAACAAAAGGGGAAAGTGTAGATCCATCAGTGGTTTCTTAATGTGTTTCTTAATGAAGGTCGTTAAACTAAATATGAGTAGAGATAGGTTTCCTCAGTCAAATAGCCTCTCCCTGATCGTTTGCACCGGTGTCATCGCTACTCACTATGTTCCAAGCTCTACTCTATAGCAAGTCTTCCCTTTTTCTTGACAGCAGCTTCCTGTAGAGAAACTCTTTACCAAGAGAAATCCAGGTCAGCTCTGCCTGGTAAGGACAAATGTCTTGCCTGAACCATTCCTCATGTAAAACAGCTTATACAAGATACCAATCTACCACATCAACAACAGAATGTCAGCCAGACATTCTATCACGGCGCTTTGTGCTCACTAGCGCTTCGCTCGTTGTAACGCAATTTACTAAGCGTTTTTTAAAACAATATTCCTTGTCTTGTATTTCTGTTACTTGCCTGTTTATACCTTGCTTTCAACTGCATTCTCAGTTGCCCACACTCCCGCACTATAATTTGAGACTTCACCGCTATTTTAGCGGATTGCTTCACTGTATCTTTGCACCTTGGCCGCCATCTTGGGGGAATGGATTAAGCGGGTGGTGCCATTGCACTGAGCGCTCTAGTGATCAGCTCTAGTGATCAGCTGGGCGTGTGGGGAGTCATTATTTAAGCTGACCGCTTGGTCTCGCGTACTAAGGGACAGCCAGACATTCTATCACGGCGCTTTGTGCTCACTAGCGCTTCGCTCGTTGTAACGCAATTTACTAAGCGTTTTTTAAAACAATATTCCTTGTTTTGTATTTCTGTTACTTGCCTGTTTATACCTTGCTTTTAACTGCATTCTCAGTTGCCCACACTCCCGCACTATAATTTGAGACTTCACCGCTATTTTAGCGGATTGCTTCACTGTATCTTTGCACCTTGGCCGCCATCTTGGGGGAATGGATTAAGCGGGTGGTGCCATTGCACTGAGCGCTCTAGTGATCAGCTCTAGTGATCAGCTGGGCGTGTGGGGAGTCATTATTTAAGCTGACCGCTTGGTCTCGCGTACTAAGGGACAGCCAGACATTCTATCACGGCGCTTTGTGCTCACTAGCGCTTCGCTCGTTGTAACGCAATTTACTAAGCGTTTTTTAAAACAATATTCCTTGTTTTGTATTTCTGTTACTTGCCTGTTTATACCTTGCTTTTAACTGCATTCTCAGTTGCCCACACTCCCGCACTATAATTTGAGACTTCACCGCTATTTTAGCGGATTGCTTCACTGTATCTTTGCACCTTGGCCGCCATCTTGGGGGAATGGATTAAGCGGGTGGTGCCATTGCACTGAGCGCTCTAGTGATCAGCTCTAGTGATCAGCTGGGCGTGTGGGGAGTCATTATTTAACCCTCCCTCAGCCCGCGCAGCGGTAACGCGCAGCGGTCGCGCCTGACTCGTGCCTGAGTCAGGCCAGAGTCCTGCCCGTCTGCGCCCGTCAGCGTCACGGAGGCGTGGAGCGGACCCCTATCGTGAGTGTTTAATCTCTGCATTTGCTGTTTTGTGTATGCCGAACATGTTGCCCAGGGATGCTTCGCCACCTCTCGCACCCCATTGGACGCATTCTAAGATTCCTGCTCACTCAACAGCACTTCGAGGTGGCCTCATCAATGCCCGTTCCATCTGTAAGAACGCCCAGAATATTCATGATTTGATTTCTGAAAATATGCTAGATTGGGTGTTGGTTACCGAAACTTGGCTGAAGCCGTGGTGTAATCCTGACCTAGCCATAGCCTTACCTCAGGACTACTCCATTCAGCGGTTAGATAGACCCATACAACGAGGTGGAGGCATTGCTATTATTCACCGCAGTACCTTAAAATGTTCTTCCTATGAGCTGGTTGACATCAGAGGGGCTGAAGCTTTAGTCTTCTCCCTGACCATTCACGACTCGTCTACCTTCTCTGGGATATTGATCTATCGTCCCCCTGGCCCAGCGAAGGAATTCCTTGACAGTTTGGGAAACATATTAAGCGATTTAGTGCTTAGATTTTCTAATTTTACTGTGTTAGGAGACTTAAATTTGCACCTTGACACTCCTTCTGCGCCAGGAGTTGATAGCTTCATGGAGACTATCAATGTTCTGGGACTCACTTTATTGACCCATGAAAGTACCCATTCAGGAGGTCACGTTTTGGATTGTATTTGCTCCAACTCCACCAGTCTTGTTGTAAATTCACCCTGCCCTCAGATCTGGTCTGACCATTTTTTCATACCTTTTTATATTTTATTAAATCACAAAACTATGAGACCGAATCGTCACAAGATTCCCACTTCTAAGTCTATGTGTAAACCTAATTGGAAGAATTTATCTATGAGACCCGAGTTGATTGAATCGCTTATAGCTACTACTCCTAGGACAACAGGGAACACTACTGGAGACAATCAAGGTTTTTGTGATTGGTTAAATAAGATAGGCCACCAATTAGACCCCATTAGATCTCGGATCTCAAGTTCTAGTACTAGAACAACAAAGAGGAAAGCCCCTTGGTTCTCATCTGCCCTTCGGTTAGAACTGACAGAGCTAAAAAAAACTGGAACGGAGATGGCGCAGGCTATATGAAGCCTCTGCGCGGGACATCTACAAACAAGCAAGAAGAACCTATCATGCTCATATAAAATCAGCTAAGAAAGCCCATTTTCTCCAGGCCATTTCTATGGCAGCTCAAGGCAACAAGGAGAAAGAAATTTTTAAAATAGTTAAAGATTTTACCAATCCGTTAGTTCTTCGCCAGGAAATCCCGCCATCCCAGAAACTCTGTGATGAAATTGCACTGTATTTTGAAAATAAGATCGTGGACATTGTTAAGACCTTCCCCCAAACTTCGTCCACGGTAGAATTCACAGATATTATGGAGAACATTGAGAGCAAGGAAAGCATTGCTTCCCTAGAAACATTCTCTCACGTAACGCTAGAAGACTCTTTAAAGGCCATTCTTGCCTGCAAATCGGGCTCACCTTTTGATCCATGTCCCGCATTAGTCCTACATACTCTAGCCACAGTAATGAATCCCATTATTAATGGGATCATTAACTCATCTCTTGCCACAGCGGATATTCCAAATGACTGGAAACTTGCTGCTCTTAAGCCTCTTCAAAAAAAAGCACTGGCTGACCCGACCACCCTCTCCAATTTACGGCCAATATCCCTGCTCCCTGCTCTATCCAAAATGACTGAGAAGTTCGTGAATTACCAGCTCACGAGTTTCTTGGAAGATAATAACATTCTGCATTCCAATCAGTCAGGGTTCAGATCTAATCATTCCACTGAATCTGCCCTGCTGTATACAGCAGAGACCCTTCGGATGGCCTTGGACCGGGGTAAGAAAGCCGTATTAATCCTACTTGACCTGTCGGCAGCCTTTGATACGGTTTCTCATAACATCCTTCTGAACCGTCTGGCTGCCGCAGGAGTAGGTGGGGTGGTTCTGGCCTGGCTAAAAAATTTTCTTACTAACAGACAACAAGTTACAGTGCTTGGTAATTTTCAATCGGAGGCCAGACCCCTTTGCTCTGGAGTTCCTCAGGGATCAAGCTTGAGTCCTCTGCTCTTCAACTTGTATATGGTCCCCCTGATGAAACTAATTACAAGCTTCCAGATTAGTAGTGTTTCATATGCTGATGATACTCAGCTTATTTTAGTACTAGATGGTGACCATTTAGAAAGTGAGGACAATCTCAGACAGTGCCTAGCTGCTACTTTTCATTGGATGGCGGACAATCACCTCAAATGCAACGCTGGCAAAACAGAAATTATCCCTTTTGGTAAACAAAATCTGTTTTCCCCAACATCTTGCTGGCCTGAGGATGCTGAAGTTCCCCCTATGACCATCACCTCTGCCCGGAATTTGGGCATTAGGTTTGATTGCCAGCTATCCTTTAAACAACAAGCGCTGACAGTAGCAGGCTCATGCTTCGGTATAATAAAATCACTGAGGAAGTTTTTTGACCTCCTGCCATTGCCAGCTAGGAAGACAGTCGCAGTTGCTCTGATTACCTCCAGGCTGGACTATTGTAATAGTTTATACGCTGGAACCACTAAAACTGTTCTACGTAAACTACAAATAGTCCAGCACGCTGCGGCTCGTCTAGTACTACGCTGGCCTCGTAAATCATCTGCATCAGCCGCACTGAACACACTCCACTGGCTCCCTATTGGTAAAAGGATTCTTTTTAAGATCCTTCTACTTACTTTTAGGGCCTTCCATCAGCAAGGCCCGAAGTATTTGTGTAATGGCTTTAAACGTTACCATCCGGCACGTTGCTTGAGATCCTCAGGATTGAATCTGCTCACCATCCCTAAATTCAAGCTAGCCACCAAGGGTGGCAAATCTCTCTTCGTCTTGGGCGCTAAGGCATGGAATGGTCTTCCCTCCTTCATTCGTTCCTTGTCGCAGGAGGCTCAATTCAGAAAGGCTCTGAAAACATGGATCTTTTCTCTTACTGATGCGGCTTGCCTAGCAATGGTGTAGTCTTGGTACCTGTGTGAATTATGTCTTCCCCCCTCAACTTTTCCAGCTGGTTGATTTAGCGCCAAGATGCTCCTTGGAGTGGTAGCCGCGCGGTATAAATTCACCTTTACATTACATTACATTACAGGAGAAAGACATTTTATGCATTCTCAGAAAGAATATCAGCAGTAGAAATCATTACATTGCTCATATTTGAGTAAACTAGGACTACTGCACACATTTAAAAAAATGGAATGATCCATGATTGACAAAAGAAAGAAAATGAAATCCCTCAAAACTATATCATGCTTTCTGCATATGTTAACAAAATGTTTTTCCATTCTCAGGTCTGAATGCTCACACAAGAAAACATATGACAGAAGACTCCTACCTGAAGTCAAGGGATTGCTGCTTCTTGAATCTATGGTAAACACTGAACGGAGCTGTCAAATTTAAACATGTTAATAGCACATTGGGGACAATAGAGTAGAGCCTTCTGTGTCCCAAGATACATTTGCAATAAGCCTTCAATTTACGAAAGCAGCACATTGCTTTCTTCTGGGATGTAATTTAGCCCAGTGGCATTGTAGACTTCATACAGTAAACAATATACCTGGACACGTATTATGTAAAGGACACACTGCTCTGATCTGTGCCGCATCATACCTTTAATTGGGTGTGTCAGGTGCACACCAGGTCAGAGTGCCTTATTATATGCTGCCCCCACCACAGCGGTGAACTTGCACCTGTCCTGGGTGTAGCACATTGTTGAAAGGCAGACCAGCTTACTATAGTAGCCCGTCAAGCTTCCACTTGAAGATGGCAATGGAATTCTGTATTACAAAAAGAGATAGAAATCATCCTGCATTTGGGCGAAGTTAGTGATTGCGCCCACCTGCAGGGAGATTTTAAGATGGCTGGGGGTTCCTATGGCATCTCCTTCCCATCGTTTGAAGGTGCTACCATTGGGAGTGGCACATTGACTGCTACATTCTCGTGGTGCACAGTCAGTGAGCCTCCTGACAGCCTCTTTGCCTCTGTGGCTCCATCTATAATATGGTGTGAGCGCTGAGGTAGAGTGATTTTTTTTATTTGCCAGGGGCCATATTCCAATGCAAATGAAGCAATACTTCCCTAGGATTGCACCAACACTACATGTCAGCCAGTATAATCTGGATTACGATTGGTCCATATTCTGAAATACCAAATTGCCTCGGGGGCACAGAAAGCGGGTACATATGCCCACTGTGCTACTGCGGCACTTTGTGTACCATGGCTTCTGGTACTTAGCTGTGATAGATTTTAAGTTATTCAGCCATTTGGTAATATGTGTTTCCATTGTGCACACTGTCTCAGTGGTTTATGTTGATTAATAAAAATGATCAGTTTGGCACCCAATAAAGATCTGACAATAACCCTCACTGGGTGATTTATCTAGACCCATTGCCGGTGCCAAAACACAGATCTAAGCTCTAGGCTGAATAACTTGTTCTATTTGTATTGGATTTTCTGATAGAGATATTCTTGGAGCATTGACTTTGCCCTAAGGGCAATAGAGCATTGTTCATGACAGCAAGAATGGATGATCCACATATTACGTGAGATCATGGCATGTAGGAAGCTTGTTTTTCTTTGGTCACACCTGCAGTGCTCCTGTGTAGGCCACTTTGGCTCCAAAATATGTTGGGCTGACTAGGAAGCTATGTCATCCTTGTAACATACCTTACCCACCCTTGGAAATACTCTATAGTCTTCAGTTTTGGTTTATAGCATCATCATTAATCCTTGCTGTCTCCTACATCACTCTTGTTTTGACCTACTAGTTTGTTAGTAGTTCTTTAGTTTACATAGGATGCTATAACTTCCTTTGAATACGTTGTTGCTGCTTGTCATCATCTATCTGTAATCAGGTACTGGATATCTCAGTTAATCCCTTCATTCCACCCTGAAAGCCCTCTCTCCTCCTGTATAAGGCTTCAGTAGAGTGAAGGGAACCTCAGTGTAAGAGGAAGAGGGGGTTAGGGAGAGAGAGAAAAAAGAAGAAGGAGGAAACTCGCTCCAGGGGGTAGGTGTTGGAAAGACCTAGACTGGATCCGCAAGATGAACAATAACTCTCTTGACTTAGGCTGGTGGAATTAGAATGTTGGGGTTAGAACTCTATGGGGTGTTGGGGAATGAGTGTTCCAGCAGCAGCAGTTGCAGCCTGGACTCGAACACCATAGGTTTCATTATACTGGTTCGGTGAAGGGTTTCGGTTAGGACAGGAAGAATTGGCGCTCAAGCAAGTTCGCACAGGAGTATGAGATTTGAGGAGTGATTACGGTGCTGCAAGGTCAGGGGCTACAAACCCCAGCAAAAAACCTCTGCGAGAGTGTGGGTAGGAGCCCCCACTGAAAATTATAACCAAGTCCTGCGCACATGTTTTTTTAGGGTGTACGTTTCAGTGTAAAAAACATCATTTGGAATTATTGTTTGTACAAAATATGAAGGTCAACATCTGGAATATCTTTCAAATTGAAGTTTCCACTAACCGGAAGACGAGACGGAACAGTCTCCCATCGGACCCAGAGCCACGGTCCACCCGTAGGACAGACTTACATGTCCTCCTACTTCTCACGGAATATGGAACTTTTGGGGAAAGTGACGGACCTGTCCTCCTCCTACACCTCTCGTGGTATTTCCATGCACCACTCACTAATATTAACCAGTTTCATTGACCAGATTGGAATTATCACCGGTCCAGCGATTTCACGCACAGCCGTGTTTTCCTCTCCAACGGCCCTGAAGAGTCACGGGATACTTTCCGAATGACGAAACATGTATCGGCTGTTTTTTCTTTCTGTATCTATTAGAGAAAACGTGATATAAACTTCAACTTGAAAGACATTCCTGATGTTGACCTTCATATTTTGTACAAACAATAATTCCAAATTATGGTTTTTACACTGAAATTTACACCCTAAAAAAACGTGTGCGCAGGACTTGGTTATAACCTGTCAATGCGTCTTCCTTTTAGTAGTGATTAGTTGCCGCCGGTTCTTGGACATCTCGCTTCTGTTGGGCACTACCATTCAGTGGACACTGGTTCCAGTTTTTCCTGACTCCCGAGCATTACCTGGTCTTCCTCACTCACTATTGTGGGGCCAATACATAATTTAATCAGTGCATCTCTATGGTATTTTGATAAACAAATGTCTTCCATTGCACTGTAAGTGTTGATTTTGGAGTTTACAATCTCCGGAACCCAATATGTTATTAAGCCTAACCACCTGTAAGTAAACTCCTTCTTACTCTGAAGTAAACCACACTGCCTTCTGAAAACTGCGTGTCATTTTGGCACTTTACAAAACTGTGTTGGTTACAACAAGCTCTGTCACCTGTGGAAAATCATGTTAAACCACGTTAAATTACATTTTCGGCAGCCATTTTGTGTCATTGGGAGGAATTTCATTGATATGCGCTGATTGTACGGCAAGGCAAATTGGTTTTACTAAGTTTGACTGCACTTTTGGTGAGGGACACACCTCTATCTAGTCGGTTTGTCAATATTTCACAATGCTAGTCATAATGTGTGCACACCCATAACAAAAAGAGTGGAAAACAAAACATTACACATGGGGGCATACCAACAAAAGTGAAATACAAAGCATTGCTCGGCGGGCACTTTATTGTCATACACTTTGATAGGGTAGTTATGTGCATTAATGCAGAAGTTAAACTGTTATGGTACATTGGAAGCAACCACCCACGCCGTCACTGTAACTTCTTTAGTTTAGTATGGAGAGAATTGCAGTGCAACCTCCATTTCTTCAAGTTCCAGGAACTCCTCCTCTCAATGGGGAACAATGAAATTAAGAATTTGAGTCGGATCTTATGGCGACACCTTTACTTTGAAAAAGAAAACGGTGCTTTGAGTTCACAATTTGGGGTTAGAGGGTAGTAGTATAGTAAAAACTCTTTCTCTACAGGTTGTAAACGTGGGCACTGGTGTTGGCAAAGATGGTGATGTCGCTGAGGTTGAGGATGAGTGTGCAACTATTATACAACTTTGGATAAAAGATTCAAGAACAGCATAGGTTTCTTCAGTGAACACAATTGCCTGGGGAATCCATTGATGATGTTGTAGCTGTGTTGAGAGGGCTCACTTCTACCTGCAATCATTGTGAATGTATAAACAGAATAATTTGCAATCAGTTAATTGAAAGAATGAACAATAAGAAAATCTAAGAACAAGTATTGTCGACAAAGGATCCTGATCTTGAAACTGCATTAACTTTAGCAAGGAGTGTTGAAATCTTTGAATTGTGCATGAGACAAGAATGTATGCGAGTGAAGTGAATTGCTTTGTTTCCTTGTGGTAGCAAGGTCCATTTAGAAAATGTCAAGTTCTCTGCCACTCTAAACAAAGTATGTTTCAAGTGTGCCAAGAAAGGGCATTTCACATGTGTATGCAAATTCTCAGTTGAATGTAAAGCGCATGCTAATTCCAGTGTCAGAACTCTTCTGGACTAAGGGCCATATGTAGGTAGGCCAGAAATACCGATTCCTAAATACCGAGTTTTACCGAATCGGTATTTAGAAATCGGTATTTGCTATGTACCAAATAGTTCGGTAAAAATTACCGAATCGGTAAAATTCGGTAAATGAATACCGATTCCACAATACCGACCGGAGTTTCGAATCGGTATTTACCGAATTGGTATTTACCGATTCGGTAAATACCGATTCGATATTTTCCGAATCGGAAATCCAAATACACATCATTTGAGGAATCAGCCAATCCTGTGCAAACCCAACCCCACCCAACCTGGAAGTGGCCACACCCAGGCAGGTGCACACAATCAGCAGACTCTGGAGAGGCTGGGAGTGCAGAGGAGAGGAACAGAGCCAGTGTCTGATTCAGCACAAGAAACTGACACAATGGCCAGCCAGGACACAGAGAGAGATGGAGGGGAAAGGAAGAGAAAACTTAAATTCAGCCAAAAGGAACTGCAGGTACTTGTGGAGGAGGTGGTAAAGCAGCACCATAAGCATTTCGGAAAACAGTCCCTGCAAGTGGTTGAATCAGAGAAAAGGAAGATCTGGCTGGGAATCCAGGCACAGGTAAATTCCATTGGAGTAACCCCCCGGTACATTGATGTGCTGAAGAAGCGGTGGTACGACATCCGTATCATCACAAAGAGGAAGATGGCTGAACTGAAGAAAGAGGCCAGCCGGACAGGAGGAGAAAGGAACAGGGCACCTGCCCTGACAGAACTGGAGGAGCTCGTGGAGTCTACAACTGAGCCCGAAAGTGTCATGGGTATTGGGGATGCAGACAGCTCTGCCAGAGCCGCCACAAAACAAGGTAAGACGCATGCACAGCATTGTGCCCCCCCTACCCCTATCCCAAATCCCCAATTGGCCAATGAGAATCCCACTCCAGTACAGGTGTTAGTGCATACCAGCAATGCATTATGGGAGATGTAGTCTGTGAAACCCCAAACATGACAATAATTGTGCAGAACAACTAGGCATGTCACACACATTAGTGATAAGCAGGCATAGGACAATGAGAGAGTGTTGTAGATATGTATTATGATGATAGCAATGCAGGGCTGCAGGTACACTGAGCTGATGTTGAATTTCTGTCCACAGGCGATACTTCGCGCAGGACTGCACAGGAGAAGGGAGAGAGGGCACCCCGGAAGGACAGCTCAGAGACGACCACCACGAGTTCGGGGCAGACAACAGCACCACAGCCAGCCACACCACCACAGCCAGCCTCGCCACCACATCCAGCATCGCCAATCCTGCTGGCCTCACCTGCATCGACACCACCTGCATTGTTCAGGTCTAGGAGGCATGCTGTTGCCAGATTACATGTCTCAGAGTCCTCATCAGAAGACTCGAGGGCTGCGGAAACATCCACTGTGCCACTGGATGGTTGCCATGCCGGTGTGCACTCCGCCTCTGAGGGAGCACACACAGGTGCCAGACGTCGCCGCAGGGCCCTGGTGCGCAGTCCACCTCCACAGGGTGAGAGCCATGAGGTATTCTTAGGGCTGGAGGCCACCATGGTCAAGGTGCAGCGCCTACAAGGAAAGGCAATCTTGTCAGTCCAGCGCCAAATGAAGGGCCTCAATGACACAATGGGCAACATTGACAGGGGCATAAGCGCAATGGCTGAGGTCATGAGGGAGATGGCTGCAGGTATGCGGGACATGTCCCAGTCCGTCATGCTGCTGTGCACAAAGATGGATGAGGACAGAGCAGCACGGCAAAGGGAGAGGCAAAAGAAAGATCACCACACAAGGGCAGTGAACCGCCTGGCAACTGCCACTTCGCTGCTCTGCAGGCACTCCGTGGCAATGCAGGAGGGGCTTGCGCACTGCAGCAATGATGTGTCAAGGGGGATGGTGAGGGTGACCAGTGCACTTGAGGTGCTGCTAACAAGCCAGTCTGCCACAACTGTTGCTGTGGATGCTGGGGACACCGAAGACACCACCAGTAGGAGCAGCATTACCCCCCCTGTCACATACACACGGAGGAGCAACAGACGGCATGGGGCTGCCACTGGTCCCACAGCCAGTGAGGACACTGAATCACTGGCATCCCGCACTGTAGTGCGTGGGCGCAGACACTGATGCTGCACACAATTGCAGGACACAGTTGGGTGAAGTAACCCTTGACTTCAAACTCTTTATTTCACATTATTGATAGTCCATTTGTGGCGTTGTGTTGTGGCGTAGTGCCGCATGAATAAAACTACGTCATGGCATACAAATACTGGCTGTGTCCCCTTACTTACTTAGAAATAGTTGCATGTGATCTCTGCCCGTCTCTCTCTCCCATCTGTTGCTGTTGCCACTCCTGCTGCGTTGGGCTCTGGCTGTGCAGACTCATCGTCATTGTCCTCAAAATCTGTTATTTCCACCTCTGTACCTGTCTTCGTGGCAAGGTTGTGCAGCATTGCACAAGTGGCAATGATCTTGCAGCAGATGATGGGTGTGTACTGGCGTGCACCTCCGCTTTTGTGGAGGCAGCGGAACCTGCTTTTCAATAGTCCAAACGTGCGCTCCACCATGTTGCGTGTTGATTTGTGTGCCACATTATATCGTCTTTCACTCAGGGTTGATGGGTGTAGGTAGGGAGTGAGGATGAATGACCGCACGGCATATGCACTATCGCCTAGGTGAGTAAGAGAGTACCATTAGTCACATGCCTCAATACACATTCATTTGCAATAAGTATTAGGGAGTGTCACAGTGATTTACCTAGCAGGTATCCTTCTCCAAATTCTCCGGCAACCAGTCGTGTGTAGATCCCACTGTTCTGGAAGATGAAGGAGTCGTGGGTGCTCCCAGGGAACTTAGCTACGATATCAGTGATTATATTTCCAGCATCGCAGATTATCTGCACATTTATGGAGTGGGTGGACTTTCTGTTCCTGTAGATGTGCTCTGTGGCTGCTGGTGGGCAGATTGGAATGTGTGTGCCATCAATACAGCCTATGAGACGCGGGAACTGTGCCATCTGGTAAAAGTCGGTCTTTGTTTTCTGCAGTTCACCCTGTGTGTTTGGGAAGCTAATGTTGTGTTGCATTCTCTGCATCATGGCATCCAGGAACTTCCTGAAGAAACGGGACAGGCAACTCTGGGATACCCCGCCCACCGCAGCTATCACCCCTGGTAACTGCCAGATGCGAGTAGATGTAGGCTACAGACCACCTGCACATGTGGTGGTATGGCATGCGCCCTTGTTGTTGGATGGTCCAGGAGTTGGTGCAGGTCCCTTATCAGGTCCATGATGGTTTGGGGGTGTAGCCTGTACCTTTCATGTATCTCAGCCTCAGTCTGTTGAAAGAGTG
This sequence comes from Triturus cristatus, assembly GCF_964204655.1. NCBI lineage: Eukaryota > Metazoa > Chordata > Amphibia > Caudata > Salamandridae > Triturus > Triturus cristatus. Next base: position 152,882,436 of record NC_140585.1, on the reverse strand, counting down.
TGATGCGCTGTCTGTATATGCGTTCCTCCCATCTCCAAATCCTCAGACCTGCTGCCTGTAGACGTAGGCGCCTTGCAATCACATACAGAGCGGCCATGATGTTCACGCTGTTGCATTTTGGGATGGCTTATATGCACTGTGGCTGTTTACCACCTGATTTCACTCTGTGTTAATTACCGACTCTTAAATACCGAATTTCATGGAATTCGGTAATACCAACTTTACCTACATCTCTTGTATCGTTTTACCATTTCATATTTACCAAATCGGTAAATATGAATTAGGTAATTATGAATCGGTAATTTAGAATTCGGTAACGATGAGTCGGTATTTACCGATTCATATTTACCGAATCCTTCTTTTTGGACTCCTACATCTCAACTGCCTAAATACCGGTCGGTAACTGGATATTTACCGAATTTCGGCCGTTACCGACCGGTATTTAGCTACCTACATATGGCTCTGTGTCTCTGAGGACAATAACAAGGTTGTGCTGATGTTGTCATCCACTGTGTGTGATGAGGACAGAATATTTTAAGTAACCAGAAGAGGATCCTCCTTTCTGTAGTATTTCTGTTAACAATAAGGATGTCTGGATACAGGCAGATTCAGGATCTCTATTTACATTGATCAACAAATGCAAACGTTCTGATCTTCATAGAATGCTCCTTCAAGACTCACTTGTAAAAATGTTTGCATATGGTGGAAAAAGAGTAAAAGTTATTGGAAAAATGTAAGCAACTTTAGAATGTGTCTGTAGTACCAACAATACACACGTCTATATTATAAGAAATGGTAGAAACTGATTAGGGTGGAGCAATGAAGGTGATCTCGATATAGTGATAGATGCTATTTGTCTTGACATGGTTTTGACCAAACAGAAATTTATAAACTCCATTATCGGCAGTGTGAATCAGATTAATTAGTGTGAGTGGGCGGATGAGTTTCCGCATGTGTTCACAGATGTGGTAGGGAAACTCAAAGGTTTTCAATACTGCATCCTTTTGAAAGAGGATGACCAACCTATAGTACACAAAGGGAAGCATTTATGAGCCCACTGCCCCACCGGAGCACCACTTATGAGGGTCCGGTGGTACAAACTACAAAATGATATTAATAAGTTCATGCAAAGCCACTTTGAGTGGTTTTGAATGGCCGCTTGATATAGAGTAAGGCAAAGCAGCTTTAATGGCTGCACTGCCTTACTCTGCGCTCAAGCGGCGATCCCTGGGCATTGCTATGGGGGTTCCCACGCAACACACAAGGATTTTGATGCTTTCCCAAATTTTCAAACCTGGGGAGGCACCAGAATTTGCGTGTCCTGAGGTGAGGCATAACAAGAAGAAATAACTTTATTTCACCTCCTTTATTCCTCTTCGCGCGTTCACGATGCAGTAACTATAGAGTACTTTTAGGGGGAGGGCTGGACAGCAGGGGGCAGGGAGGTGGGAAAAGGGGAGAGCTGCACAGGAGGAGGGCAGGGCTGTAGAGGACTAGCAGCTGCGGGGATACAGAAATGAAAGGCACGATGCAACAAGCGGGAAAAGTGGAGAAAATGCATAAAGCTGAAGAAGAAAGTGACAAAATAACAGAGGAAGCAGAGGGTGAATAGCATGACAGAAGAACACTAAATGTGAAAGGATAAAAAGAGATAAGATCAGGAGGGGAGGCAGAAACCGAGAGGCAGAGCAGTCAATGGCCTTGGTCCCAATCAGTGGGCCGTAGCTGTGTGTATCGCATCCACGTGCGGGCAATATCAGGCGGATCTTGGGACCTGCAGAGGGTAGCAGCAGCCAACCCGGGGCTCAAGGAGGAAGTCTACATTGTGGGGATTCGGCTCTGCACGGGCAGTAGGAGGGGCCACAATAGCCTTCCAGGCGCTTAAGAGACATTCTGGGCGGGCAAATGTGCCAAAAACCTGCAGCGAGAAGTGCTGGCCTGCCACAGGGACCCCGACCTCAAGCAGGCGGCCGAGACCGGCTCACAGCACCGCAGGGGTGCAAGAAGATGGACAGACCACGCCCCACCCAGGGAAGGCACCCCCAGCTGGTGGAGGTTACAGGGGCAGGCACGACAGCAGCAACGCCCTTAGGTCAGCTTAAGAACTTTGGCAGGAGCAACGGTCAGGTGGGACCCCCACCATGTGGCCACTCGGCATCACTGTCCGGGATAGGACACGGCTGTGAGCGGCAGCAGCAGAGGTGAGGAAGGGGAGAATGAAGCTCTCTGGACGTCCAAATGGACGAGTGGAGAAGGTCCTTCTGCCATTCTTCAGCCGGTGGAACGCTAGAGAAAGGCGGCCAGCAGCGGCACTTCGAGCACATGCGCAGTAGATTGCAGTTTAGTCAGAAATGTTGCACCACATTTAGTACCTTTTTGACAGTATGCAATTCAATAATACAAATGATCTCATCTTTTTATTGCACAAATTCCATGTCACCGCCACAAGGATCAAACCTGATTTGATTTGAAATTCCAAATCAGTAATTTTGTCCTTAATAGTCATGTCATTGAAGTCTGCATTTTAATTTTAAAATGTAAACTACCTATTTAGCTGGGCCTGTGCCTATGCTTTATAATAGGGGGTTCCTTAACAGTGATTTATTTGAAAATAATTCTTTTGACAAGACATAAATGACAAACACTACAGTCGCCATTCTAACACAAATAAAAAACACTTTTAGTTGTAGCCAGTTATCCTCTTTGATCTAACATGGACAACCAGGGCATAAACAGTTTGGTAGCATTTTCCATCCTGAAGGTAACACTAGGTTTGATTGTGACAACACTTGCAGAGTACTCATCATCTCTGAACAAATGCCAGTGTCTGTTTGAAATCCCACTGAGTTTCCATGTCTGTTTATGGTATGTAATAATGAGTCCCATGATTTCCTTCCCTTTTGTTTTCACACTGGAACTAAAGTACTTGCCTTTCTAATGGTTGCCGATCATTTGGTGGTTTTCCCTAATACCTTCATGACTGTGCCCCCTTTGTTTGAATCTAGTATGAGGCCTAGAGAGCAGTCAGTATCCTCAATACAGTTTCCTTCTAATCGAATTATTTTATCGTAAACAATTGATCCTATTTGTGATCTAGTGTCGTTGTGAACCCAGGCAGCTGATATGGATGGAGAGCAGCGTGCTGCGCGCTGAAATCTGTCGCGTTGAAAACCTCTTCTGCTTCCCAACTGTACCTCAAAACTGGAAGGAAGGAAGGCAAGCGAGAGGACAGATGCTAGGACCCAGCAAAATGACACCCGGCAGACAGGGCGAGGGGAAGAAGGCATACATGCCTCAGATGGCAATGGCCAGGTCATATAGCCCACCGGATTTCCTATCTTTGTTGTCATTACTTATTGTGTACCAGCGAAGAGTATGGGCAGATCACACCTAGTGAATAAGGCTGCAACCGGCACACATGCCGTGAATTTGGTGTCTCACCCAGCAGCGTGACTTAAGGCTCCCTCCTGATAACACGCTTCCGCCTGCGGTCTCCTGAAGTACAGGGTGGCAATAGACAACTGCACTAAAGCTTCTGACCAGGAGTGTGGTGCTCCTTGGCCCCCACCAGGAGTTAATGAAGGCGGAGTGATTGGGGGCAAATGCCGATGGGGTGCAGGAGTGGCGGCCATGCATGGGGTCATACAGACACTAATGACAGTCGGTCGGCATGTACTGGTGTTGGAAGCTGAGTGTTGGACCTGTGGAGGTGAGTGAGGCCAGTGCACCCCAACCTACACCAGTGGGGGACCATTGGATAGGGTGAAGAACTCTGTTTTTATGCAACTCCGTGGAATTCCACGTAGTGTTGCTCCGTGCACTCCACCCACCCCTATTCTTATATTGCTTGACTTTTCAGTCATGTTTGACACTATCGACCAACAAATACTGCTATCTAGATTAGTAGAGATAGATGCGGATGGGACACAGTTAAATTGGATAAAATCCTACCTTAGAAGTAGAACTCACGCGATCACCCTTCCTCCTTTTTTATTTCGAATTCCAAAAAGTAGAACTTGGAGTACCTCAGGGCTCAGCCCTATTCTTTTCATATCTATTTATGTCAGTTGATGAACGTTATTTTTAGAGCTCGCGTCAAGCCCGCGCTATTGCCTAATCTACATATCCAATCCGAGTTACGTGGTTTTCTCCTTTCTAACTATCCAGTCTGGATATTTCTCTACGGTGAGCGAATTGTTAAAAACGGCGGAACTATGCTAGTAAAGGTGCTCATAAACCTACGTTTTTCTCGTTTTTTCTTTTTTATTACTTTCTAACACCGAGTGTTTCTTGACTCCCAGATCTGGAGGAATTGCCATATCACTCATTACCTACCCCACTTCCTCGGAGTCGCCCTCACGTTTGGGCCAAGCAGCGGAATCATGTTCTTTTTTAATCAAGTAGGTAGCTCACCCCGACAATTAAGTTTGTTGATTGTTATCTGGAGTCTTTTGTAGAACGACTCAACGATAGTGTTTTGTACTTCTCTTTCCAGACTCAGAATTTCAACTGACTTGTCTGTTAGCAACCACTAAAGATATTGTGGGACTCACTGAACCCCAGGTAGATCAATCCCATGTTTGTGGCTTTTGTTATTCAGTATTCATTCATTTCAGTCTCCATAACTCAACCAAAATCTCTTTCCTTATTTGCTCTCAGATTCATTAACTCCCTTAGAGGACGAGCTCTATTCTACTGCTATTCACGTCCCCTGCAAGAAATTTTGAATTTGTCTTACTGAACCTGAGGACATTTTCCCTATGTTTATTTGGTGAGCACGCATCTGTACCTTATCTCTGAGCCATCTGTTGGCATTTAAAAATAGGAATGTTAGCAGCAACCCTTAAACAACTCTTGGGATCCTGTCATAAACTGTCTTCATATTGTTTCTTTTACAAACCTCACTCTATATGTTCTATTTCTTATTTTTTTCACTTATCTGTTCGATGTGTGCAACGTTTTAATATAAACAATGTATCATGTTCTCAACCACTCAATTGCCTAGACCAGTGCCCATCCAATTTGATGATTGAAATGTCTAAGTGTTGAAAATGTTAGATCCTTCAATGTAACAATTCAAAATTTGTATACTATGTTCATATCTTGTGTCTATTACCTGATAGGTCCCATGGAAACCGAATTTGAATAATTTCATGCCCTGAAGAAGGTGTTACCCCAGGAAAGGGGGTGTCACACCGAAACGCGCGTCGGCGTCTTGAACTGAATAGTTCCTCACACAGATTCATTACTTTCCATTATTGGATATTTTTGATTGTATTAATATTCATGTCCTATTTTCTATTTGTGTGTTTTCACGCCTTAATAGACTAGCCTACCACGTTGGGCCTCTAAATTGTTCACTTTTTTACCCCTTAGGATGTATGCTTTATATGTGATTATGGTGTGATTGAGTATGAATGAGAGTACTGAACAATTTTATGTCTTAGGCTTTCCATGGGCATTATTGTTTTGTAGGACCATTTTGGCCTTTGTTCGTTAAATTGTCTTTGCAATCTAATTTGCACACTTATTAAATAAGCTTTTTTCCAGAAATCAAAACAAAATAAAAAAAGATAAATGTCGTTAATTGTTTTTCATCTTGATTTATGCATGGTCTAGATAGAGTGGTTCTTCTCTTTTCAAAAATTGACTTATATGCAACATTTAAAAGATTATAGGTATAGCAGATCGTTTTGTATTTATTTGATGAACGTTATTCAATCTTATGGCATTAGCTTTGCAAACTATGCCGATGATACGCAGGTGATCCTCTTGTTAGAGAGCGATAGACACATCTCACTAGAAGCATTCTGTTACTGTCTAAGTGAGGTTGTAAGTTGGCATAACAGCAACTCAATAAAATGCAATGGAAATAAAACTGGATTGCTATGTTGTTCTTCTTCTAAATCTCATTATACAATTATTATTATATATTCCTGAACAACATCTGGCCACGGACAAGCACAGGCACACCGATACATCACATTCAATGTGTAATCTGGGAGTAAACATTGATAACAAGCTCTCAATGAAGACATGTCAATAGGACAGCAGCCAATATTTTTGCTTTACTCTGTAACCTAAGAAAACTGGTATCACTGCTGCCTCAGCATAAGAAAGCTATTGGTTCAAAGCACCGTCCTAAGCAGACATGACTACTGTAATGCTCTGCTATTAGAAACCCCAGACTATCTAATAAAAAGCCTGCACAGAGTGCAAGCAGCAGCAGCAACACTTGCACTAGATACACCTTAGCATGCCCTAAGGAGCTCCACTGAGTTCCTGTAATAGAAAGGATCATATTTATATCCCTATGCATTATGTACAAGGCTATAAAGGAAATAGGACCTATGTTGTTACACAGAACATTAAACACTATATACCACAAGGAACCTACGCTCCTCTTCCGCCAATCGAAGATTTATGAATTATGTTTTCTGAAATTTCGGAAAGTGAGACATGGAGCTCCGACCTTCTCAATGAGGGTAGATCAACTATGGAACAAGCCGCCTGCTCCTTTCAGAGCCAGCAGTAGCCTTATTCAGTTCAGAACAGACTTTGGGGCATATCTACAAGGCACGGCGTTAGAATTATCGCCTCTTTAGCGTCTCTTTTGGGAGGAAAAGCGGCGATAATTTTAACTCCCTATCAGCATGGACACGCTAACGCGTGAATCTATGCCTTTGTGCCCATTTTCTTATCGCCTCGCATCGCTAATGAGATGCGAGGTAGGCGTTCCCGACTGAAACTCAGCGGGAATAATCGCTAACAGGGCTACTCTCTATTAACTAGTTAATCGCTAACACGTCTAGCGACATTAAAACTAGCGCTAACCGGGTATTTCGACGGTTCCTTATGCCTGATAATTTCACGACTTAGCAATATGTTGCATGGGAGGTGGATCATAATGCTAGATCCACCTCTCCCTATTTACAAGGTTTTCTCTAACTGTTTGTTATATCGCTGGTATTCCTGCGATATGTTTTGCCTATCGCCACTTTTGCCGGGATTTCTATAGCCTCGGCGATGCGCGTTGTAAATATTGCGCTGACCGAGCGATAGAATCTGGCATTAGACGCCATTAGGATTTTGCACGATATATGCTGCCAGCGATAATTATCGCTGCCGCTTGCTGATATGCCCCTTTGTTATTTTCCAGATAGCCTGTTTGCACCAAGGAAGGCCAGATATGGACTTACAGTCTTTTTGTTGTTCGATATGTTTTTGTGAGATTGTTTAGTGCCAGGATACCTTTAATGTGAAATATGCTTTTTACAAATTGCATGCAGTATCACTGGGACATTTCCCTGTATAACCATATTTACTTTGGGGGTTGAGCAGGTGTGTTTTGAATGCTGTCGAGAGGAAAGCATATTCAATAGCAACATTCGTTACACAGCAGAATATAAAGAGATAATTGCGGTCAAAAATTAATTTGAGAAACAGCAACTTTACTTAATGGGTGACTCTCATCCAATTACAGTAGTTACAAACTTCCAGAAGTCTTTAAATTGAACTCACAGCTCTCCTGGTGTTTCTATTCTTTGAAAACTATAAATCGGTCTTAAGTGACAGCTTAATAACAAACCAAAAAGTGTATGCCCAAACCTGAATTAAGCCAGAAAATACAGACTTCTACTTGCCCTGATACGTTCCTGAATACCCTCAAACATGCCAACTCCAACAAGGAACCTGTGAACCTGGGGTCCTCCAAATTGGCTCTGTCTCAAGAAACATTAAATCTATTGACCCTTACCACTCACTTTTAAGACCTGGATTTGAATTGGTGCCCGGCGGTTTTTTTACCCAGGGGCTAAGCAGCAGGGAGCTTCTATCACATTTGCTGCGAAAGTTCTGATATCCATTAGATGGAATAACACACTGCACAATGTGACCCACTGAGGAGTATGTGCACTTGCAAAGGAAAGGTATTAGATCAGCTATGCCTCTCGAGTATATTGATCACTCAAAGGGAATAAATACATGAACTGTACCATTAAAGTGCTGGAAATTCAAAGGGTTACCACCATCCGATTGGAGATGACAATCTCCTGTTAGAGTTCCCAATCTCAGTGCCCCCCATTGCAGGAACATTGATGGGCTTACTTTTGTCCAACGGTGTGAACATGCATGGAGTGGTGGAAAGCCCAGTGTGTGAAAGCCGTTCTAAATTTGGATCTGGATTCGACATTCATTTGGACTACCCACTTTTCTTTCCTGCACATTATTTATTTCCATCTGCAAGCTCATGAGTGAATAGAGACAACCAACCAGCCCTTGGAGAAATTCTTGCAAGCAAATGCAATCTAGAAAGATTTCCCTACAACCGCACTCTACACAGATTGCCAAAGCAATCACTGTTTTGCTGCATGAATTTCTTCCACTCTAGAAGAGCTACATTGCAAAGTACTTTTTATGTGTTCTTGGTATCAGAGCAATCAGTAAAATGTTTCAAAAGCAACAAATTGTGCCAATGATTTTCTGAATAAGACCATAGTATAGTACTTGAACTATTCAGAGAGGCCTTCTTCCCTGCACCCTAGTACCAACAAATTGATACCCATTGGCAGCATGGTAGATCTGTCCTTACTGACCAGCAACCAATATTTCACACAAAAGCAGCATTAAGGCAGGGGAAAATGGAAGGCAATATCCTTTATCCACTCCCCATGTGCCACACCCTGCAAGCCAGTTGCTTTACCTATGGTTTGTGGGCTTTGAGCCATGGGGCCTCATGTAGGAAGTCAAATACCGGTCGGTAACGGCCGATTTTCGGTAATTATACCGTTACCGACCGGTATTTTGGCTTTTGAGATGTAGGGGGAGAATTTCATGATTCGGTATTTACCGAATCGGTAAAATTACCGATTCAGTAATATTACCGATTCGGTAAATACCGAATCATGAAATGAGATGTAGGGGGAGTGTGTGGTGGGTGTGGGGATCCGTTATTTACCACCAACTAAAGGTTGGTGGTAAATGACGAATATGTGAAAAAAACCTTTTTGTGCACGTTTAAGTGTGCAATGTGGCAGACATACATGCCCTTAGGGCATGTATGTGCGCCACATGTGCACACATGGCCGAATCAGGGTTGCAACAGGGTGTCAATGTGACACCCTGCCACCCTTGCATGTGCTCCCCCATTACCGAATCGGTATTTACCGATTCGGTAATGAGGCATACCTTCCCATCAATGGGAAGGTATGCCTCATTACCGAATCGGTAAATACCGATTCGGTAATTACCGAATTTTTCCGATTCGGTAATATTTACCGACTCATTACCTACATTGCATTTACCACTTCATAAATACCGAATCGGTATGATTCGGTATTTATGAAGTGGTAAATGCCAGCCCACCTACATAAGGCCCTAAGGGCTTTATTACATGCCTGGCAAACCACAGACCACAAGTAAACAACTAGAGAGTAAGGAAATAGGTACTTGTCCCTTTCCCAGAGTATTATGCAAAAACAACGTGGACTTGTCCTTAACGGTTTATGGTCATTGTTGCTGACCTTCACCCTGGTAGAGGAACGCACCAGTGGTTGTCTTAGGAAACCCCTCACCCACCTACCTAGTGGGTGGCATGCTTAATCATCGGGGTCCAGCTGGATTGCCAAGTGCAATCCAGCTGTGCCTCAACGCCTGATTTACAGCGGAGCGGGTTCTGGTGAAAAGTGAAGTGCTATGTGAAGTGTGAATAACTGATAAAATGTCTCTAGGAAATGCCCTTATAAAGTTTTATTAGAAGAGTCCTAGGACATGAGTAAAAACATAGTTGGGATACATGTGAGGTGAAAATGTGCCTCAGTATCCCTAGTGGTGTATGTCTACTAGTTTCAGGCTTATACGAAGTTCGTGAGGCTTTCTTCATGAACATGAGGGTGAGTGTGGCCCAAAAATTAGGAGGCCACTTCAGGTGTGTATATCAACGCAGGCCCTAAAGAGCGCTGTGAGCGTGGTGGGATCTCGTTACTTACAGATCCTTCGCGTTGAGTATCTGAAATTCAACATACATAACTATAAACAGGTTGTATATTTCCTGCATGTCTTACGTTTCTGCGCTCCTCCGTGCGTAGTGTTGTTCTGCAAGTGGTGGCACGGCTATGAAGTGAAGGCATCATGCATGTGACTTGGTGTGGGCATGCATGCTGGCTGACTAATGAATAATCATGCGTGGCTACAATGTGCCGTGAGAGCACATAACTATGTTTATAAGGTGGCCCATATTAGTTTAACTTACAGTTCTTGGAAGTGTGACACTGTTCGTGCTATCAAAGGTTGTGGGCTATTTGTGGCAATGGTATCGCATTGGTAGCCCATGTGGTGATCAGGATTTAAAATTTTTTATCTGGTGATATTTGCTGTGCGTGAATTATTTTAAATCAAAGAAAACACATACAACATATCTGCGATAACTCACGGGACATATTGACAGACAAGACATATATATGTGGCTTACTTAAAGTCCGCGTGTGTTTGGATCCATGGATCCTGTCACACAGTGGAACTTCCTGTATTTGAGACCCTGGGGCAATTGAAATGGCAGAGAAAAGAATTGCGGTGAAAAGTATTTCAGTAACCGCGCATTGGTTCTAAGGATCAGAGCGCTTTGACTTACTTCGTCATAGGATAGTATCCGCTGCAACCTACGGTGTGGACAGGATCCCGCCGGTATGACATGTAACTCGTGTGCCCAGACTTGTAGTTGCATTGGGGGGTACGGTCATGGCCAGGATGCTGGGTCAAGTGGCACGCTAATGTGGGGATGTAAAACTGCTGGTTGCGTAGTGTCCCTAGCGGTGGTTGTGAGGGTGACGATAATGCAATGCGCATGCGCTCTCTATGGGGTTATTGGTGGTATGTGCAAGGAGCCCATAGCGGTGAATCTGAATGGTCCTGTCCAAACCGTAGGTTGCAGCGTAATCTATCCTAAACTAGACCTACACTCACTAGGGATACTGAGGCACATTTTCACCTCACATGTATCCCGACTATGTTTTACTCATGTCCAAGGGCCCTTCTATTAACATTTTTATATGGGCATTTCCTAGAGACATTTTTATCAGTTATTCACACTTCATATAGCACCTCACTTTTCACCAGAACCAGCTTCGGCTGTAAATCAGGCGTTGAAGCACAGCTGGATTGCACTCGGCACTCCAGCTGGATCCCGAAGATAAAGCATGCCACCTACTAGGTAGGTGGGTGAGGGGTTTCCTAAGACATCCACTGGATGTCTGCATTCCTCTACCTGGGTGAAGGTCAGCAACAATGACCATAACCCGTTAAGCACTTGTCCACATTGTTCTTGCAGGAACCACAGACCACCTCATAATGACCAGAGATCCCTGGCAGTGTTGCAGCAGTCTTAAGGCTACACTATGCTTGGCGGTGCTGCTGGGGCCCTGCAAAACATATTATAAGTTTCCTCACTTCCACATTTTTCAAAGTGGGATGAGGACCATGAAAAGTGTGGCAATGAGGATATTGTGCCTCTGTGCCATGTGGATGCACACAGAGGGCACAACATGTACCCCTCTATGTGAATACACACCAGTACCTGCATGGCATGGACTGCAGTAGTCCATGCCATGCAGGTTCTACCTTTGCCATTCCCATTGCTGTGCCAATTTCATAGGCACCACCATGGGAAAGCCAAAGAACTACATGCAAGACAGGAAACAACTCCTAATCTCAATCAATCAATCAATCTAGGATTTTATAGATCATGCTACTCACCCATGAGGGTCTCAAGGGGCTGGGGGGAGAGCATCTCCGGTCAGTCGAAGAGCCAGGTCTTGAGGTTCTTCCTGAAGGTGTGCAGGGTAGGGGAGCATCTGATGTTGACAGGGAGCTCGTTCCAGGCCTTGGCTGTGGTGTAGGAGAAGGTTCTTCCGCCTGCTCTGCTTCTGCGCATGCGGGGAGTTTCTGCCAGGGCAAAGTCGGCGGAGCTGAGTTTCCTTATGGGTAGGTAGAAAGAGACTCTCTCGTTAAGGTATTTGGGTCCAATGTTATGAAGGGATTTGTAGGCGTGAGTGAGTAGTTTGAAGGTTACTCTCGACGGGGAGCCAGTACTGGCCACGTAGGTGTTGGGTCATGTGCTCATGTGGCAGGGTCCCAAGGATGAGCCTGGCTGCAGAGTTCTGGATGGTTTGGAGCTTGTGTAGGAGGGTTCTGTTGATTCTGGCATAGAGTAGTAGTAGTAGTCCAGTCTGCTGGTGGGTGACGGTTTTCCAGCATTCGGGGGGTATCCGATTGAAGGTCTTGCGGAGAATGCGAAGGCAGTTGAAACTGGTGAGGGCGTCGGCATTGATCTGGTGGGTCATGGTGAGGGAGGAGTCAAGGATGATGCAGAGGTTCCATGTGTGGTCTGTAGGGGTGGGCGGACTCACGAGGGTGGAGGGCCACCAGGTGTTGTTCCAGGAGGAGGTGGAGGGTCCGAGGATGAGGACCTCAGTCTTCTCAGAGTTGAGCTTCAGGCAGCTATTTTTCATCCAGGCAGCGACATCCTTAATTTCTTCCTGGAAGCAGAGTCTGGTGTCTTCGGGGTTCTTCATGAGGGAGAGGATGAGCTGGGTGTTGTCTGCGTATGACACTATGCTGAGCCCATGTTGTCTAACGATGGCGGCGAGGGGGGCCATGTAGATTTTGAAGAGCGTGGGGCTGAGTGATGATCCTTGGGGTACCCCGCAGTTGATCTCAGCGGGTTCGGAGTGGAAGGGAGGGAGTCTGATCCTCTGGGTTCTGCCAGAGAGAAAGGATTGGATGCAGTTGAGGGTGGTTCCTCATACCCCGGCGTTGTAGAGTCTGGCTGCGAGAGTGCGATGTGAGACGGTGTCGAAGGCTGGGGATAGGTCTAGTAGGATGAGGGCTGAAGAGTGGCCCCGGTCGAGTAACATGCGGATGTCATCGGTGGCGGCTAGGAGGGCGGTCTCAGTGCTGTGGTTGCTGCGAAATCCGGACTGGGAGGGGTCTAGGATGGAGCTCTCTTCGATGAAGGTGGTCAGCTCAGCGTTTACTAGTCTCTATGAGACTTTGGCAGCAAAAGGGAGGAGAGAGATGGGCCGGTAGTTTTTCAGGTCCGTCAGGTCAGCCGTGGGCTTCTTGAGAAAGGGTTTAACCTCCGCCTGCTTCCAGTCATTTGGGAAGATGCCGGATTCAAAGGAGGCAGTGATGATCCATCCCAATTTGGGTGCAATAGCGGTGGCGGCCATGTGGTAGATGTGCGGTGGGCAGGGGTCCGTGGGGGCTCCTGAGTGGGTGTTCTTCATGGTCGCGGTGATGTGTTCGGTGGTGGCGGGATTCCAGGTTGTGATGGTCGGCTCATTGTTGTTGGTGGGGGGGTGGTGTTTGGCAATTGGCCGCTGAAGTTGTCGTAGAGGGCCTTGATTTTCAGATGGAAGTAGGAGCTGAGCTTGTGGCAGAGTTCCTTCGATGGTATGACGTCCATGGTTCCGCTGGGAGGTTTGGTGAATTGCTGTATTGTGGAAATATGAATTTTCATGATCCATTATGTCCCCTATCTTAGACCCCAACGGTTCCATGTATATGCTACAAGTACATGTATGTTCCTTCCAGTTCCAGTTATGAAGACGCAAACACATGTGCGTCCACCGTCAACATGTCCTCTTTCAGATCCGCCATGAATGGGCCGGATATTCCATTCCTAAGTACAAAAGGCCACCGACTTTGTATGGCTCAGTTACTCTATTTTGCAGTTCAGGCGAGTAGGCCCTGAATGCTACCATCAAGCCTTTCCCTGCTTTCTAGTTCTGACAGCTCCAGTCTGAGCTCGCATCTGTATCCATGAACTTTGTCCTACTCCCTGCGCGGCTAACGGTGCCTGACTTCGGCCTGTCTGCCTGCCAAAAACTGTATTTCACCTTCAAAGATTATCTGCTCCACTCCCTGCCCAATGCATTCCTGTCTAGTAGTTTAAGTAAACATTCTGCCAGCTACCGAGCAAAGGCCCGGCTTCTCTGTCTTTATGCAAGTAATTCATAGCCCTGTTACTATGGACGATTTCTGCCCTCGCATCTAGTGTAGACACTTAGACGCTTGTACACGCACACACAGGCAGTATAGAATAAGATTCTATCCTAAGAAACCTTCCTTTATGGATAACATAGTTCTTTAAACATAGGATGTTAGATATGATTTGGGATTAGGTTGACTTGACCCCCCAGACTTCTTGTCTCCACATGTAGAGCTAAATGTCAAGTCCCCTTCACCCCCTAGTTGCACGTCAATCACACGTCATGCTGCTGCGTGCGCATCTCTGCCAAGTATTTCTGCTGACATTGCGAAATCATCTCATAAGATCCACCCATTTGTGACATCACACCTAAATGACGTTTTCTAGTTACACCCAGTTACACCCATTTTCATTACGCATGTATGATTTTATCTTCACTATCAATTGTTACGCCTCCTGCATTTGTTTCACTGTAATGCTTCTTCTATAAAACGAATTGCTTGTCAATGATGTATTGCTCTTCACTTCCTGAACCTTCGTGGTGATGGAACCTGAAATCCCCGATTCGAATCGGTATTGGAATAAAGCCCATTCCGAACCTCTAATACCACGGATTCTGCCTCTTATTTTACTGAGCTATTTTTATTATCTTTCCGTATCAAATTAAGTCCCGGTAATTAAATTATTTACCACAGTATGATGTTGAAAAGCTCTTTAGCGTTGGTTGCGTAGCTGTGGATCGTGTTCTTGATGAAAGTCCGCTTGGTGTCTCCTATGAGCTGGTGGTAATCCTATAGCTGTTCAGGTCATCCGTGGTTTTCCGATTTCGCCAGGTTTTCTCAAGGCGTCTGCAGGAGCGCCTGGCTTCTTGGAGTTCAGTGTGAACCAGGTGGCCTTCAGGGGGCGTTGTTTGACAGAGTGGGGGGGGGCAGAGGGGTGTGAGTCTCTCGGCGCAGCTGGCGATCCAGCGGTGAAGTACTTTGGCTGTGGAGTTGGCGTTGGTCGTGGAGCAGGGGGGGTCTAGGAGGAGGGTGGTGTTTAGGTGCTCCTCTGTGATCTTGCTCCAGTTCCTTCGTGGCGGGCACGGGGCAGGTTTGGGCGCAGTGGTGCTGTTGAAGGTGAAGTGTACGCAGTGGTGGTCCGTGCAGAGGGGCTGAGAGGTGTGGCTGATGTGGATGTTGGTCCCTCCTGCGGAGATGGGGTCGAGGGTGTGTCCAGCTCCGTGAGTGGGAGTGTTGATGAGCTGCTTCAGTACGAGGTTTTTTTCCCAGCTGTTTCCATGCCATGCATGTGTTTATATGCAAAGCAGTCTGGGAATTGAAGTCCTTAGGTATAGGAACGTGGTTTTTACATTATTAACTGCTATGTGCTGTTTCCAAAATTAATAACTATGCTGTTCTTTTTATTCATTCCCACAGTTTATTTTCCATAGTTGGGCAAGATTTCTGTCATGTTGCTGACTCCTGGGCCCTTCCTCCCACACAGTTCCTCAGGCCACATCGATGTTCTGAATTAAAAGGACATGACCTCACCTTCTATTTATGATGAGGCTGTTCTTTAATAACGAAGACACGTCAGGTGGAATATAGAGTATTTGACCTCTGGTATTGATGTCTTCAAATGCTGAGTGCGCTCCACAGGAGGTTGGTATCCCCTCGCCAGCTCAGTAGCTTTTCAAACACCGGGCGCAGCCGGTAATTAAAATGTTGATGCAAATGGGCCAACCATGCGGCGCGCTCAGTCTGCTGGTGCGGCATTCAGGGGTATGAACCACAACTCCCTGGTAATGTAATGTTGCAACAACGATGATGCCGTACTCCCATGAGTTCTATTGAAACCATTTTTTTATTTGGGAAAACAGCTACATTCCAGCTTTCCTTCTTTCTTTTTCAAATGGTATTTGCTCTCAGCTGTTTCCATGTCATGCTTGTGTTTATATGCAAAGCAGTCTGGAAATTGAAGTCTTTATATTGGTATGTAGAGGAAACTAGTTTTCATATCATTAACTGCTAACTGCTATTTTCCAACATTAATAATATGCTGTTGTTCTTATTATTCATTACCATAATTTATTTTCCATAGATTGACAAGATTTCTGTCATGTTGCTGTCTCCTGGGCCCTTCCTCCCACACTTCTTCTCGGGCTGCATCGATTTTCTGAATTAAAAGGACATGACCTCACCTTCTAATTATGATGAGGCTGTTCTTTAATAATGAAGACACGCCTGGCGGAATTTGGAGTACTGGGCCTCCGGTCTTGATGTCTCCAAATGCTGGTTGTTTTTAGGTCTCGGCTGTCGAAAGCAGCGCATGCACTGCTCTCAGCATTCGAGATCTTCTTGGAATCAATACAGATGCCAAAGCTCTCGGAGGCGGAGTTGAAGCCCCGCCCATCTTCCTCATTGGCTGGCGTCATCCTGCATGCAAAACGCAGGCTTACGATTGAAAAGGAGGCTTGTTTGTCCCTCCTTGTTGCCGCCTTGTCTCCTTTTGGCCCCACCTGTAGGAGAGTAGGATCTGCTTCACAGGGTTACCCCCACTTTTTGCTGGTGTTTCACTGTTTTTCGACTTTAGTCTGGCTGGGTCCCTGCTATTCAGAGCCCCAGCCTGGCTGCTTCCTCTCTAAATTGATTGCATGTACTTTAGGTACATTTCAGATTGGATCTGGAGTGCCCTTATAAGTCCCTAGTAGATGGTATACTATGTACCCAGGGCGTAGGTACCCCAGAGGCCTACCAGGGGCTGAAGCATGTATTATGCCACCCCTGGAAAACCACCCAAAATTACACCACAGGTCTGCTACTGCAGCCTGGGTAAGGTGGCGCATGCACCCCTTACTGTGATATAGGTTACCTATATCACTATATATATACACACATATAAACCTATAAGTCACTCCTATGGCAGGCCTTATCAATCCTGAAGGCAGGGTACTTGGTTCTTATGTGAGAGGGTGCCCCTGCATGAGCAGAGCCCCTCTGCATCGTTCGGAGACCCTTCTCTGATGCTGCTTGTAGTGCAGCCTGACCATATACTCTTAAGTACATTATAACCAAACGGTAAATGCTAACTTTGGACTGGCTGCACGGAAACATGTTGTGTTTGGTGTCAAACACCTTGGAATCATACCTCCACACCAGTAACTGTTGTGGGAGTATGATCCCACCCTTTTAGAGGGAGAGACATGGCAGCACTGGTATACCCGGTAGAAACTTAATAGAGCCCCGGCATCACAAAATGGATGCTGCAGCCACAGGCTCGGGTCTGGCCTCCTGCTGCTGACCGAAACTCCGGCATGGGAGGCCTGGAAAATAGGTTTCCTGTCACAGGGAGGAGTAACCACCTCCCAGACAGGCTTATGTGCATTGGTGCTGGGTGGGAGCACTCTCTGAGTGCTTTGAAGTCCTGCACTGGGGGCACACTTGGTGTCTCTGTGCACAGTCCAGCTCAAACCGGTTCAGGGGCCTCCAGCCCCTGCTCTGGCATGAAACTAGACAAAGGAAATGGGTGTAGCCACCCCTCTTTCCAAACCCTCCCATAGGTGGGTCCCCAGAGCTAGTCCCACCCCTTCCTTAGGTATAAGTAAAGAACCCCTGTAACCAGAACTTTAGATATCCCTGGACGAAACTCTGAAGCTGAATCCTGGAACTTCGACGCTCTACTCAAGACTAGAGGACTGAAAAAATCTCCCTTGGGGTCAGGGAGTGACTCCCCTGCTTGGCAGGCACCAACAAAGCAATTTGCCGATCTGCATTTCCGAAGCTCCCGCTGGACTCTGAAGTATTTGCAGCCCAGGAAGAGTATTTCCAGACATCTCAGAGGCCGACCCGAGTCCCTAACAAAGCTGAGACCTGCAACCCTCGTGAGAAGCGTGGAAACGGAACTCCTGGTCACCGTGCAGTTTTTTCAAGTGCATTGACTTCTCAATGTTTCCTGAAGGCGTGCTTGGGCTGACTTCTAGCCTCCACCTTGAGCACAGAATCCACTAAAGATTGTCAGCCTAGTCACCCCAAGTAACCCGTGGGCCACCATTTTGTTTTTCATCTTGAGGTCTCTTCGCGATCTTTGGTCCAATGACTGGTGAGTCCCTGAGGGGGTAACTTCCTTGGGCTTCCCTGGTTGCTCCAGACTTGCCCCAACTCCCTACCAAGTGGTGAGTCCCACAGACCTTGCTGGTCTGCACCAAAGCATCTTTGTTGTTTCTGCATTGTTTGCTGTTGTCAAGGCTTGGTGAATCCAATCCGGACACTGACACTGCAGGACTCAACATCCTTTCTGGGACAGCTCGAATCCATCTCCTGGTCATCCTTGACACCTCCTGGTCCTCATGGCTGAAGAGTCAAGTTTCACCTCCTTCACCTGAAATCACCCAACATCGGTGGGCATCTACCTAGCGCCTTCCTGGTCACTGGCTAGTGACCCAGACTCTGTCCCCTCTGCTTTCAGGTTCTTCTCATCTTCGATCCAGGCTTTGATCTCTTCGGACACTTCGCATCTTCCCAGTAGCAGCACTTCTTCGCCAGCTCCCACTGAAATCGAGGACACGACCCGACACAATTTGACACCTATGCACCCGGCTTCCCTGGGTGAGGTAACACAAGTACTCCAGTGCGCCCATGGGTGTTGTTCCTAGAACTGTCTAAGTCCAAGAGGGTTTGGTCCTGGCTCAATTCTAAGAGTCCCTAATCTTTAAAAATCTAACCGCGACTTTCCCCATAGAAGCTAATGCGAGCTTGTGGCTGTGTTCTCACACTGCACACGGCCGCCGTGGGTCCCCTGTGTCACTACCTTGGGTGGTTCCTTGGGGTCCCAGTGATTCTACAGACTCTAGGCCTTGTGTCTAGTTAAGTCATGGTTCTTATACCACTATTTTAGTATATGGTTTGGCCCGCCCCTAGGGCCTGATGTGTATTTGTGCTTATTACTGTCCTATTTGAAGTGTAACTTATGTGTTTTGACCTCTAGTCTCATAAAGAGTCTAGGAGGGTGTGTTTAGAAATAAATACATATATTTTATATATATACCTGGTGTGGTTCTCTTTCATTTAGGCACTCAAGAGATTATAGACTGGTAAAACAAGCTGCTTTACATTCCTTCAAGACTTAGCCTGAAGGCTGCTCTCCATAGCTACCACTAGGATAGCTTTCAAGAAAGGTTGTCTTTAACCTATAACCAATAAGGGGTTGTTTGGACTGGTACAGGGTGCCCACTATAACTAGTGGACAGCATATACCAGGCCAACTTCTCACACCGCCCACCGGGATTGGATCGTTTACTGGCGGCGTCCATCCTCTTTAATTACCGGGTGAGGACTCTTTTGGCCATTCCAGCTGGTTAACTTTTAACTGAGCGCGGCGCCGCTTCAGGGACACAGCGCTCGGATTATTTATATATTTCTTAACTTTAGCACTGAGCACAGCGCCGGCTTCAAGGACACCGCGCTCAGTGTTAAAGTTAAGAAATATATAAAGAAACCGAGCACGGTGTCCGTGAAGCGGCGCCGCGCTCAGTTTTAAACTTAAGCATTTGCAATGCAATCGGACCGATTACATTGCTAATGCTTGTTGTTTATTAGAGAGTGGTTTTTCAATGCCCATCTACGGACAAACCGGGTCCATCTAGCTGTTTATTTACTCCGAGTCCGCTAATTTTGCCATAGTTTGTACGATAGAGGCTCCATTTTAAAAATGGCAAAAACGCAAGAATGTATAACCCCGCGACGTATCTAGCTGGATGTGGTGAGAATCATGTCCGGTCGGTCGTTTGAATCACAGCGCCGAAACTCAGACCGTGGATGTTCAATCCCGGACGCAGCTCCGACCTAAGAAGACATTCTGTATGGGTAAGCCTATCTCCAAGGGACTGTTCTGTTTTGACAGGGTCTCATCACCTAAATTCCTCAGTTGTCGATGTAGTGCTGCCGTAAACAAGACATTTTTAGTGATCATGGACGCCCTGGGCAGACCCGTTCATCTTATATTGTTTGTAGGGGATTAAGGGGCATATCAGCAAGTCGTTTTCGGCCGAAAAGCGGCGATAATTTTATCGCCTAATTAGCAAGCTCACGCTAACGCGTGAAAACTTGCGTTAACATAGGAATTCCTAATGCCCAGCTTTGCATCTCTAATGAGATGCAAAGTGGGCGTTCCTGACCTGACATGACAGGAGAAATGTCGCTAAGCGACATTTCTCCTATCATCAAGCCCCACGCTATGAAGCATAGCGGCAAGAAAGGTAGCGATAACCCCTGTTATCGCTACTTTCCTTACGCCTGCTTCAGGACTGACTTAGCCATGATATCCTATGGAAGGTGGATATCATGGCTAAGTTTGTGAGTCCCTATCATCAAGCTAATGCCACATTGCGTGAGATTATCGCTGGGTTTCCATCGATAATCTCACGTTAGGCAGTTAGCGTGAGGATTTTTATCTCTTTTGAGATAAGCGTTGCACATAGCACGCTATCTCAGCGATAAAAATCCATGCTAGCCGGCGATAATTATCCTAGCGCTAAGTACGCTTAGCGATAATTATCTCCGGTTGTTGCTGATATGCCCCAATGTTCTTCTGTTGGCCTGCCTAGGAACCTTGGGGCATATCAGCAACAACCGGCGATAATTATTGCTAAGCACACTTAGCGCTAGGATAATTATCGCCGGCTAGCGTGGATTTTTATCGCTGAGATAGCGTGCTATTAGCAAGTGAAAGTAATCGTCATCAAGCTCGGCGCGCGCGCCCGCGCACTTGCACTGTCGCTCTAGGCTGGCCTGGTAGCACATTTTGGAGCCCTCTCAATAAGTCTCGCCAGACCAGCGCATGCGCTGGGTCAGGCGAGACCTAAAAAACAAGCTTGCACAGCAGCAGGGGGAGGCGCGCGCGCGCCTCACGCGGCTGCAGGGGGGAGGAGGGGGGCCTGCACGATTCACTTGTGGGAGCGATAATTGCTACCATATGGTGGCGCTCTCTCCCGCAAGTGAATCTCCACACGTGCAGGCATTGCCATTGAAGGCAATGGAACGCGTGCACGGTCGTGGGTGAAAAAGGGGGCCGATGGCTAAAAGTCTCCTCCTATGCAGCACATGTGCGCTGCGTAGGCGAGACCTAAAAAGCTACTACCAGCATTAAGTGACGGCCGGCCACCCTGGTGTCACTTCTGAGCCTCCGTAGTTGAATTCAGTATGCTGGTCGTTGGGCGTATCATGTCTCCTCGATTATCTTGTGAGGCGAGATGTCTAGGATAGACACAGGGGTGTGGCAGATGCCCATCAGACCCTAATTAAGTTTGTCCCCTGCGAGCTGGACAGTTTGTGTAGTTCTACACCTGCTTTGCACTACATTTCCAATGGGGATGGCACTTTATTGCCGACAGCCTTATAACAAAATAATTCCCATTTGCAATTAAGAGAAGCGAGGCATTTGGGAGATAAACTGATTTGTGCAAGATCTCACACTGCATCAAGTGGGTGAATCAACACTAGAAATTGAAGTCATATCCTCAGTTTGTTTAGATAATGTGGTCTTATGGGCTTTTAATGGCTCTTTGCTGGAGAGTGCTTCAGTGACATTTCAAACGCTATAATGAGGCCTTCAAAGTCCAGCGAGGAACTGGAATTAACAGAAGCTGCCGTCCAGGGGGGAGAGACAAATATTTATTCAGGGCTACCTTCTCCCTATGTGCAGATGAGAACGAAGCTCCTGCCTTCCCGGGGACTGGCTCTTGGGTGTTTGAGGAGCCCTGGGGTTGGCATTTGGGGTTATCAGAGGAGGTGTCAAGACAGTTTGGCTCTCCGGCGTGGAAAGCATTTAATGCACTTTTTGTATTTAAACTCCACCAAAGGCGTTAATAATGTATCACCTGCCGGACTCGAGGGGTAGACTTGGGGTGCTTACTTATTACATCTCGAGCCTAGCGTCACACTCCTGAGTCGGGAGGTCACTAGACGTAGTTTGTATGTCTTGGTTTCTAAATAATTTTAAAATACAACGGGGCAGATTTATGTTGCACTTGCGCCACTTTTGCGCTGCCGTTGCGTCACATTTGCGCCATGGTGCGGGGTATTTACAACGTGACGCATCTGGGAGATGCGTCACGTTGTAAAGCCCTGCGCCACATGTAGGCGTTCCAGGGCAGGTGGGGGCGTTCCGGCGCAGGAACGCCTCCTAAAAGTGGCTGAGTGAAATCTACAAGATTTCACTCAGTCACTTTTAGGCCCATGCTGCGTCAAAGCCCTGCGCCTGCTTGAAGCAGGCGTAAGGATTGACGCAGCATTGTACAGATAGGGCCCCCCAGAACATTGCTGGAGCTGCGTCGCGCTTGCGACGCAACTCCAGCAATGCGCCACTTTTACGGCACAGATGCGTCACGCATCTGTGCCGTTTTTGCCCCATGGTGCGCCGCATTATAAATGCGGCGCATCCATGGTGGCGCAGCTGTGGCGCATAATAATTGGCGCATCCCTGCTGATATGCAGGGATGCGCCAGTTAACATAAATCTGCCCCTACGTTCTTGTCTGTGTTCGCATTAACTGATGGGACCACTAGGGGGAGCTGAGAGGTTTAATATAAGACGTAATTGAAAGACCGTACAGATTCCGTAAACAAAACGGGTCATAATAAACATGTGTACTCACTGTAGCACACGGTGAATCTCACAACTGCGCAGTGTACTGAAACACACTTTAGAAAGATACAGTGGAACACATCTCACAACAGTCGGTCAGGTGAAGGCATGCTACACAAAGCTTACAGGAGGGTGAGGGCAATTGAATTGATGGAAACGTTTGTCATAAGCCTCTCCCCTACACAACTCTCTGTAGTTGGCTTACAGGGCTGCCAGCCAATAGCGACAGGGCCACTTCCTGATCCGGGGATTCTACCTTCTCACAAGGAGCACTTCCAAAGACAAAGCATTTCCCTTAAGCGCCACTGAACACTGTGTGTTTTTTGAGACCAAATATATGTTTTGCTATTTTTCAATGTTGTTTTGTAGATTGATGAGGGCCGGTCAAGTTCCCAACAATAAAGTATTGCAAAAACCATGACAACGAACGCATTGACAAAGCCAAGATGGCAGCTACAGCCAGACATAAATGGTTTTGCCAATGCTTGTCCTTTTATTATATTGACTACTTCTTCAGCCTGGCAGGTCTTGTTCACTTTGCATCTTTGTAAGCAAGGAAGGGCATTAATGCTATGATTACTTACCGGTAATCCCCATTACTCTTAGTCCTACTCGTCCTCCGGAGATTGATGACAATCCGGAATCCCCCCGTGACCTTCGGCACCAGGAAAACAATCGAATAGTTCCCCAGACCCCACTCCAACCTGGGAACCGGAACAATAGTGTTCTTGAGAAACAGGGCCTGAACACCGTCCCTCAGTGACTGGCGACGGGAGCGGCACAAGGGAGTCGTAGTCCGTACTACACCCGAAGGAGGCGGAGGGGACAGGAACTCGATCCGATACCCCCGGTCCAGGACATCCAGCACCCACTGATCCGAGGTTGACAGTCGCCAGGCTGGAAGGAACAACCTCAATCTCCCACCAACCATGGGCGCCACTCCAGCAGGACTCACGAACGTAGGGGCATAGTCAGGAACGCTGCGGCCCAGGTCCAGCATCACGAGGAGGTTTCTTCTGGAACTTCCGAGGGAAACCACGACCAGTTCCACGAGAACCCTTAAAGGAGGACTGCTGAAATCGTGAAGGCTGACGAAAAGACTTGGTCTGTGAAGAGGAAAATTCCTTACGCGAAGGTTGCCTCCGGAAGGAAAAGGAATGTTTACGCTCTTTAAACACTTTATGCAGTCTGTCTTCCAAGGTATCCCCAAAGAGACGAGGGCCAGTAAAAGGCAAATGTAAGGCCATGGACCTCTGTGCGGCATCAGTATTCCAACCTTTCAACAACAGATTCCTACGAGCAGCGATAGAGGACCCACAAGACAGAGCAGAAGCACGTACGGAATCAAAGGCAATATCCGAGAGGAACTCAGCCTGGCGCTCCATCGATTCCAGCAAATCCGGACAGCAACCACCCTCCTGCATAGTTGAGAACAAAGTCTTAAAGTCAGTCAAGAGCGATTGAGCCACATAAGCACCGTAAACACCTGAACGGATGGCAAGGTGAGAACCAGCATAGGATTTGCGCAAAGCAGTGTCAATCTTCCTATCCACCCCATCGCGAAGAATGTTATCATCTGCCATGGAAGGACGACCAACCAAACTAGCGACAATGGAGTCCACCCGCACAGACTCAGGAAAGGACTCCTCCATGTCCTGCAAAGGGTAGAGTTTCGACATGAAGCGTGGCAACATAATATGATCCGGGTCCTTCCACTCATTTAACAGCACATCCATCACAAATGGATGAATAGGAAGCGAAGACGTAACAGGCTTCCGAAACTGCGGCAGAACAGCATCCGAGGAAGTACCAGCCACAGCGTCATCCGGAAACCCCATGTTCTCACGTACATGAGACAGCAAATCCGGCAACAGTTCCCTGGAGACATATTTTCCCTTCAGATCCACCGCACCCAAGGAAGCGTCATCAGAGGACCCAGAAGAGGAAATGTCAGAATAAAGGGTCGCGCCCCCACCAGAACGCCCGCCAGCAGACTTCTTGGAGGACTTAATGTCAGATAAAGTCTCCAAAATCAGACGTTTCAACCTGTCCTCATCCAACCTGGGACGCTTCACCGCAGGCGCAGGATCCTCACTGTCCGAAGGAGAAGAGGAATAGGACACAGGAGACACATGTCTCCGCTTCTTAAGATGTTTCCCCATCAAGAATCAGCAGGGAGCAAGAAACAGCAAATAAACCAGCAAGATCCACCACGGCAGCAAAGGAGCAGAGTAATGACAACCCACCTCCTTTAGAAACGAAACAGAACCAAGACAAACCCCGCCCCCCCACCCCTCAGCAGAAACTGAAGGCGAGGCAAAAGGGGGCGTGGCCAGGACAGGTCACTGAAAACCAGGCAGCGCGCGGCCGCCGAAGGCAGAATTGGACCAGCAGCGCATCTGGAGCCCACCCGGTCGCTGCGACCACCGTTGGAAGAGAGAAGGAGCACTCGGTCCCCAACCCGAGTGCTCCAAGGCAGGCAGAGCACGGAGCGCCCGGACCCCATCTCAGGCGCTCCACGAGAAGGCGGGACAGCAAAAGACTGAGCGCCCGGACCGCACACCGGGCGCTCAACAGCAAAAGGCCCCACCTGGATCCTCAGAGGCGAGAGCCTCGAACACCCAGCACACGGAGCGGCCGGACCCCAAACCGGGTGCTCCGGCAACAGAAATGGCGCCAAAACACTGAGGAGGACAGCGGAGTACTCGGAGAACCCCAGTGCACCCGCAAGACAGAAAGGGAGCGCCCGGACACCAACCAGGACGCAGGCAGCAAAGAACGAGCGCATCGGAGCACCCAGGCCATATACAAGGACTCTCCCTCCAGACAGCACAAACCCAAATACCGAAGGAAAGAGGGAAAGAATCCCGACAGGAGCAGCAGCAGCAGGCACCACAGGAAGCCAGCACAGCCCAGCAGGACCAGCAACCAAGCACCTGAAGAGTCCAGGAAGCCCAGCAGCCCGACTCAAATGAAGTCCCACGGAGGTCCAGCAGCGCCCCCAAAGCCCAGCAGAGGAGGACACCACAGGACAACAGCAACTAGAAGCAGGTAAGTGCCCGGCACCTACCCCAGCGTCCCCGTCAGGTCCACTGACAGGAAACAAAACAGGATGTGCTTTTGGTTGGCTAGGTTCTTATAGCCCCTGACGGGAGGGTGGGTGGAGCCTAAAAAGCGTTTCCTGTTTTGTTTCCTGTCTTGTGGAATACCTCATTAGTGATGACTGGGTCGAGGACGAGGGACGTAGAGGTAATGACTATCTTATATCTGTGTGCCACTTTGTAAACTAGCTAGCAATATTTGTATTATTTAAAAGCACGTAACGGTGATTAATGTAATCATAGTTTTTATTTTAAATTGTTTTTAAATCCATAAAAGCAACACATAATAGTAATTTAAATCTAAACAGCAACAAAAGTACAACTTCATACAAATAAAATAAAATGAAGAGGCCCAGCAGGACTTCATTCTCATCACGCAATGACTAACCTGCCTAATACCTCCTGTTAAGATTACAGAGCATGTAACAGCAATCTATTCATCTTCGAGGTATAGGCCAAACCTCCATCCTTTGCGTGCAGGCAGCATGCATTAAAGGCGCGCGCACTGGGCACCTGGGGATGAGAGTGTGCTTTGCTTCTGTGCACGGCAGGCGCAGTGATCTTTGGGGCATTTTATCAAGACAGGCGATAAAATTATCGCCGCTTTAGCGGCAGAAAACTGCCGCTAAAACGGCGATAAAGGGCTTGATAATATGCTCTATGGAATTCCAATTGAAGCCCATGTTAAATGTGAACGACGTCTAACATGGGCTTCAATTGGAATCGCCTAGAGCATATTATCAAGCACATTATCACCGTTTTAGTGGCAGTTTTCTGCCGCTAAAGCAGCGATAATTTTATCACCAGGCTTGATAATATGCCCCTTTGTTTCTTACGCTGGTTTCCCAGATCTTGCGGGCATATCAACAACAACCGGCGATAATTATCGCAAAGCACACTTAGCGCTTGGATAATTATCGCCGGCTAGCGTGAATTTTTATCGCTGAGATAGCGTGCTATTAGCAACGCTTATCTCAATAGCGATAAAAATCTACACGCTAACAGGCTAACGTGAGATTATCGCTGGAAACCCAACGATAATCACACGTTACCTTGTTGATAGGGACCGGCAAACTTAGCCATGATATCCTCCTTCCATAGGATATCATGGCTAAGTCTGAAAATTAGCAGACGTAAAAATGCAGCGTTAACCGCGGTTAGCGCTGCTTTTTTTGTCTCTAACAGGGTTAGCGACATTCTTGATAATAGGAGAAATGTCGCTTAGCGACATGTCTCCTATTATTTTACTCTGGAACGCCCCCTTTGCATCTCATTAGAGATGCAAGGGGAAGCGTAGAGTAAAAGGGTGCTAACATGCAAATTTGGATGTTAGCACCCTGTTGTTGATAGGGCGCTAGTTTTATCTCTGCTTTTTTGGTTCTTAAAGCCAAAAAAGCAGAGATAAAGCCCTTGTTGATATGCCCCTTGGAATCTATGCAGCTAAAGAGCTCATCACGTCGGCAGTCTCTTATTTCCATACACAGTGACCGACTCCCTCTTCACGGCTGACGTGCAGCCACTGTCCAGTTATCAACTGCAATGGGGTGAGGCAGTCAGGGGTGGGCGGAAAAGACATAGGAGCGGCGTTTAGTGTGGTTTCAGCCTGTCGTTTCTTACTTGGGTACTCTGTCTTCACCCAGGGCTTCTTGTGTACCACTGGTGACGCCTCAACCGACATCATTAATGAGCTCCCAACATCACTGTACAACTAGCGTAATGTATGCTGCGGAGCGTGTGCATGTCCAGAAACCACAAGAAATCATTAACAAGCATGGGCATAGCCAATGGGTCTCACCCTTAGGACAGAATGGCTTTGCCAATTGCTTTTGGTGATGCTTCACAGGCTAGCGGGATGCTGTGCAGCATTGTTAAAGTAACATTTAGTAGAAAATGTTTTAAAAAGTGCAATTGCGGCCGTCTAATCCCACTGACATCAGCATGCCTCAGAACGCGTGTGCGCCAGCAGAATGACATGGGTACTATGGTGTACTGATCTAGGATGGCAGAAAAAAAATATGATTTTTTTAGACCAGAATCAAAACAAAAACAAAAAAAAGAAAAGGAGAGAATAGCGCGCAGGAAGAAAAGCGGATGGGATGAGAGAAAGCAGCACAGAGTGGGGGGGAGCACTTGTTCGAGACAGCTAAAAAAAAAGCATTCTAAATGCAATAGGTCTCACCTTTGATTAAGTTAAAGCCATTTGCTTTGCTAATGTGGCTTTAACTTAATAAAAGACGAGACCTATTGCATTTTTAATGCTTGTTTAGTTATGTTTTCTTTTTGTGGTTTCCTACGGTTGAATATGTTGGTATTTCTTGTTTTATGTTGCACTGGTATATTTGAAGGGCACAGCTTCTGATGTCATGATGGTGTTTCTCTCATTGCTTTATATTTGTATTCCAGTTAAAGATCCGTCTTTGGAAATTAGCCAGATTCGTTTAAACCTTTAAACAAGGTGGGGTTACTGACAGGTTGGTTAGAGGAAAACTTGGGGGCATATCATCAAGGCGAGGCGATAGAATTATCGCCGCTTTAGCGTCGGTTTTCGGACGAAAAGCGGCGATGATTTTATCGCTTAATCAGCAAGGTCGCGTTATCGCTTGAATCCTTGCCTTAGCCACCTTTCCCGTAACGCCCACCTTTGCATCTCTAATGAGATGCAAAGTGGGCGTTCCTTCCCAAAATAACTGGAGAAATGTCGCTAACCGACATTTTTCCAATTATCAATGGGCACGCTAACAAGCATAGCGATAAGAAAAGTAGCGCTAACCTTGGTTATCGCTACTTTCCTTACGCCTGCTTTTAGTTTGACTTAGCCATGATATCCAATGGAAGGTGGATATCATGGCTGAGTCTGCCCTGTCAACAAGCTATCGCCAAACGTTGTGCGCTTATCGCTGGATTTCCAGCGATAATTGCACATTTGGCAGCTTGCGCCTGGAATTTTATCGCTTTTGAGCTAAGCGTTGCTGATAGCACGCTATCTCAACGATAAACTTCAGCGATAGCCGGCGATAAATATCCTAGCGCTAAGTGCGCTAAGCGATAATTATCGCTGGTTGTTGCTGATATGCCCCTTGGTGAATTACTTTGAGTTTCCCATTACCGCCCATCTCTAAAGGAGGCCCAACAAAGCTTTAGGGAGTTTGCAATTCTGTATGAAGGATACATTGCTGGGTATCGGTGCACTTACAACCATGGCATCCTTCCAGACTCAGGAAGCAGAGCTATAGAGGAACATACATTCCAGAACTGAAGATTATCTTTTACTAAAGTTCAGGGCTTGTGCATCCTCACTGTTCCAATAAAGATTGCTTGGAGACTAACTTCCAGCACCTGATTATGGGCCGCGTTTCACTGACATGAAATGATGAGAAAATGCATTCAGTGCCTTCTGTTTTACCCTCTCCGATTCAGGGTGTGTGACAGTCAAGGATGCTGGCAGTCACTGGGTCCGCATGTGGGGACAATAAAGACGTAGTTGAAGAATTTAATGATAATTGTAACTTGGTGTTTTGAACAATTGTTGGACTGTTTTAATTATATGACACTAGAATTGATTTTATAATAACCTTTCTAACTGGAAAAAGAATGGAAATGCTGGGGAATTATCTTAACAAAATATTTATACTCATATGCAATCAAATTCTTACTTATTAATATTCAGACCTGCATTGTGGAAACAACTAGATTGGAAGATTGCCATGCGGTGGCTCGTGGTGTAACAGTGGCAAAATGTATTTTAATTCTGGAGAAAATTAATAGAAAACTACAAGGCATATTTACAACCCCTATTGCCATGACAATGCCATTTTTTCTGACGCTGTGGTGGCAATAGGGGGTGCGCCTTATTCACAAATCAGAGTTAAGCCACTTAACGTTGCTTAACGCCACCTTGTGAATAAGACCCCCTTTCTCACAATATTGTTTAGAGTGAAGGGGTTGGGCAATGGGTGTTACAGCGGGTGTTCCACCACAATACCCTTTGATTTTGATGCTGCCTCATATTTACAAGGGCAGCGTAAATATGTGTCAGCGCCAAAATAAAGACCAGGGAAAACCTGGTGTTAAACAGGAGCAATGAGGAGAAAAGTTTCATTTCTCCTCATTTTTGCTGTTTCTATGTGTGCTGCAAAACAGCAAAAGGCCATTGATTGTTTATGTGCCAATATGTGTCCCTTCCTGCACATAAAAAATCAATTAAAAAAATTACGTTTCACAACGTCTATGAGTGCTGCATTAAGCAGCACCCATAGAAGTTTCAAAATGCCATTTCAGATTGTTTATGTGCAGGAAGGGATACCTACCTGCACGTAAACAATCTTACGCTACAATGTAGGCACCCTTGCACTATGATCCAAGGGTGTCTGCATTGGTGCTAAGCAGCTAAAATTAGTGCCAGCACAGGAGAAAACACAGGGCTGCACTGTATCCTTGTAGGTACGGTGCAGCCCTGCATTTTGGAAGTGGCGGAGCGCAGTGGTAAGCCTAGGTGGCTAACGTCACTCTCCGCCACTTCCTCGTAAATATGCCCCCACAAGTGTACACACTGAAAATGTGATGTAGAAATTTGGAAATACCTAGTAATTGCATGTCAATAATGTTTTGCAAAATATGGCCTTGTATTAGAAACCCTACACACACTGGTAAAGTGCAGAATGAGCCAACTTCCCATTTTGTGATCGGGAATCCATGGACCACCTGAGGATCACATGAGGATGGTGTGGTGCAAGCAACAATTAGTGCCTGCATGACTACAGTTTTATTTGCTATATTAATGAGTCCAGAAATTAATTTCACAATTGAATGCCACACACAAGAAATCCAAAGTATATGCTTTAAAAACATTATTTTTGACCAAATCTATTACACATAATAAATATGGATGTAATTATAAACCTAATAGCAGTAATTAAAGCAATTAATAGGTGTTGGGAAGTATGCTATTAGCAGTGGAAATTAAGCATCTACTACTGGCAATAAGGCCACTAACACAGTCTGGTGCTCAGTATAGGTCTAAATAAATATTCATATTCCAATGCTCAACCCTTGGTAGCTTGGCTGCGAGCAGACAGGTTTAACTTAAGAGAGAGGTATGTAAAGCATTTAAAAACACCAATTTTGTGAATAATTAAGACACAACACACAATAAAAATCCTACAATTTATAAGAATAGGACATATTTTATCTTTAAAATGACACCAAAATGACAAAAATCCAATGAAGTGTTATATGGCCATTAGGGTAATTGCCGACATAGCTGAGTTAGCGTGACTATTGCTGCCATGATGCTGCTTTTGCACACGTCACTGCATGACTTTATTTTGCAAGACATTTTTTATGCCTTTAACATGAGAACTGTCTGCTTTTCGCATTCTCTGCTAAGTTCCTGGAGTTTAGTCTGAACACAATATGCAAGGTCGATAAACAATGCCCCTTGTTATTCTTTTCTGGTCAGTCCCTAGCACCTGGACAAAACATGCTAAACACAGCTGCTCTGCTGGAGACTCGTGCTTTGATATTACAGGGATGCATGGTATTCACATATGCACTTGGAGAGAGCCCTTTCCATGGAGAAGAGCTATGCTGTTCCTATGATGTAAACCTTCCATCT
Organism: Triturus cristatus; assembly: GCF_964204655.1. Taxonomy (NCBI): domain Eukaryota; kingdom Metazoa; phylum Chordata; class Amphibia; order Caudata; family Salamandridae; genus Triturus; species Triturus cristatus. The sequence continues at coordinate 152,851,116 of NC_140585.1, read as the reverse complement.
ATGCTTTAAGGTATGGGGTCTGCTTACAGACCAGAAATCTTCTTTTATATAATAAACTTCTTCCAGTCAAGGGGAGGGTGGTTAGGCATTATAGTCCTTTTTCCACTGAATTTATATAATGACTTCCCCCTTCTTAATCTATGGAATTGTAAAAATGCTAATTGTTCTGAATTTATGCATTTTGCTGCTGGTAGTGGCTCGTATACTGTATTGTAGGGCACGCCAGTTAAAATAAATATTTTAAACTATCAAAGTGACACTGCCAATTCTTAGTGTGGACAAGTACGAGTGATTCAGCAAAAGGGTATGTCTTCCTACCGCGATTCCTGAGAGAGCCAGGGGTGTTGTGTTCTGGGTTGTTTAATCATTTGTAGCTTCGTGATTTTGGAATAGAATGAATGAGACACTATAGCTAGTCGGTTTGGGGATTTTGTGTACTAAGGTGATAGGATGGTAGATCCTTACACACCGAGGTCCTGTTTTCCTGGTCATAGTTCTGTGTACGAGCAGAATCCCCGCAACAGTAGGGAACAGGAGATGTATATTTTTTTGATACAGCACTATATAGCAATTAGAAGCCTTTTGCGCCACTCTGGGACATCTGGTCACACTTGACAAAGACAGAGTCAAAGTTTCAGGCCGACCACAATGGAGTCCTGTTTGGATACCCCTTGCAGTAGGCATCGGTCAAGATTTTACATTCATACTTCGATATATTTCTGGAGTTTTTTCTGCCGGGGTCCCTCGATGCTCTTCACCAGTCAGGGCTCTGTGAGGCTTTGCCAGCTTGCTTTCCAGGAAGCTTCCGGTCCAACTCTAGAAGTCGGACCTTCAGAGTTTTTCAGCGAGACAAACAAGCAGGTCAGGCTGGCTCGTGTTTGAAGGTGGCCGGCATGGATATCGCCTTATGGAGCTTCTTTTCAAAGTTTCTCCAAACTTTTGAAACTACTTCCTGAAGTTCCTCTTGAAGACCTAACATGTTCAAATCACAATCAAAAGGTCTCGATTCTCCAAGTAGGTCCTTGAAAGGTTGGAACAACAATTCCTATAATGCACCTGGACAAAACCCTCACAAATCCACTGGTCGCACTCCAGGCAGGCGATTCTTGGTGATGATGATCCAGGTGAGCTCTGTTAACCTGTAGCTTGGAGGGAGTCCACTCTTTATTCCTCTTGAAGCAAGGTATATTCAAAGGGTTGCAGTTCCAGATAATGTAGCAGGTGCAGTCAGTCAGATTATAGGGGCTGATGGTGCAAATCAAGTTTCAAGTTCGGAAAGACTACTACTTCTTTTAGTTTCAAGCAGCAGATTTGAGAATCTCTGCTCCTTTCACATAATTATTCAGTGTACTCTGGGGTCAAGCAGGACAGCACTCCTGTCCAATGAGGTGCAGGGCAACAACCCAGAGCATGACCATGTCCTCCAAAGTGTGGCATAATCATCTTCTAGAAAGCACTATTCCTCTAAAGTTCAGCATGGCTGAAATCTCAGGAGAGGAGCAAGTACTAGATTAACCAACCTCCTGTATGTCTCATTTCTATAGCTCTCCCCCCTACCATCTGCAAGTTACAGCCTAAGTCAGTGGGTGCTGGTGGGTAGATGGGCCTGGCATTTGTTGCCTGTCCTATCCCCCTTTGAAGGTTCATGCTCCATGATCCCCTTCCCCCTGCTCTAGTATTCCCCTGGAGCAGAGCTCTCTCCAACAGATAGCCTCTCTCTTGGTGAGCCACTTATCACTTCATCAAAGCAGCCTGACTAATCCTGTTAACTCAGGCCAATCAGGGATGACCACAGGAATGCTGAATTTTGACTTACAGACAAGAAAGTCTTATGACTTATTTTCTGTATATTTTAGGATGAATTCAACAATAGCATAATGTTGGATTTTTCAATAGCATTCGCCTAAGTCCTCGGCTCCTAGCACCAAGACATCCTTTATAAGGGGCCCTCCTTATAATGACAAGATCCGCCACCCCTGGGACACCTCGGAGAGAACCTGGGAGAACCCAAAATGCCAAAATATTGTAGCCTATCACTTTTAGTTAGTGCCCCTACCAGCAAAGTTGAGTGCAGGCACAATTCACATTCAAAAGCAGTGCTGAAACACGGTGCTGCTTTGAAAATTACCTCAGGCTCTCAGCAATGCACACATGCAAGTGCAGAAAAGGCTGCTGGCTTCTAAACTGCCATGACCTATTACGTACTAGGGACTTATAGGGTAGTTCATGCCAATTGTAAGTGTAGCCTAACACATAGTGTACGCTCATGTATGTGTGCGTTTCACTGTGTTTTCAATATAGCAGTGGGTGTGTTTAACATAGCACTGTCCCTGGGCCTGCCCAGCAGAGCCCAGGCCACTCTCAGAGTCAGACAACCAGCATCCAGCAGTCTCAAATTGGGGAAAACTTGGGGGAACACTAAAATCAGGTCCTGATTCCCAACAATAGGCAAAACATTAAAACGGAATTCGAACATGGGTCCAGATGTACCAAAACTTCATTTTGTGATTTTCAAATTCTGAATTTTTATGATTTGCTATTAGTAAATCGCAAACAGCTATGTGTAACAGCGTCTCAGACACTCTTTGCGATTCCCAATGGTTTGCAAATGGACCTATCTCATCAATATTCATGAGGCAGGTCGCAATTTGCAATCCATTGGATATGGCTACAATCACAGACATGACAGCAAACCACCATGTCTGTGATTGATTTTAAAAAAAGTAATATTTATATAAAAGCAATGCTGTGTTTTGAGAATTAAAATGAAAAGTTTTCTTTTCATTTTGTAAGAGCGGGCATTGGTCGGTGGTACTACGGCCTGCTCTGAAAAAATTCTCAAAGGGGGAGGTGAAGGTGAAGGTTTACCACCAACTTGAAGTTGGTGCTAAAATGCCATTTAAGTTTCAAAACCTCTTACATGCCACTGTGATCTGGTATTAGGAAAGGACGCCCTACACACGCCTCTTACTACCACCGAATCGCAACCCCTATTTTTTTATTTGGTAATAGGTTACAAACAGGGTCAGGGTGTGGTACATCTGGAAATGATTTTTTCTGGTCGCCAACGGTCTTAATCTGCAAATCCGTCCATTTGCCACCAGAAAAAAGCTTCTTACAACTTGCCCATTGTGATGAGTTTTGCTAAGTCATTGCATTGAATGATGGAACCAACCTCTCAATTCTAGCCTCTTGCTAAAGTGTCTTTGCACCAAAACTGATTTTCTCAGTTTCTTTAGCCTGCATACCTTAGGTGAAAAACAGAGCTTTTGCTTTAGTTAGCCTCTGTCCGTGGAGGCCACTCTCTGGCTCAGTTATGGTGTTTTGGAGCAGATGAGGTCCTGTTGCAACCAAGCAGCTGATGATTTTCGCTAGGGATGTGTCCAATTCAGCTGGCATCATCTCCCAGTCTCCCAGGAAGCAGAAGATTCCTTTCAGGTTAACACTTGTCTAGATCGGTCTTAAATAACTTTTAGAATTATTTTGAAAAGAGCAGATCACGTGATGTACAATTCAGAAATCACAATATCAATTCACTAAATTATGTCACACATTGTAAATATTATTAATGCATATATAGGATTCACTGATTTTCTATCAAACTGTAAAAAAGCAACGTTATATGTTGTACTTTTGCAATCAATACTAAATGCAACACTTGTTTATAAATAAAAGATGTACAAATAAGTGAAATTCAATTGATTGCTTTATGTTACAGATAGCTGAAGGCTGAAATTGTTGAGAAAATGCAAGAATAAAATGTGAGAATGCACTTTTATTAATGACAATGCGGCTGTTGGATCTATTACACAGGCCAAACTAAACAGTGTTGTTTCTGTTGCACATTCCAAACAAACCATGTCAATAAGTGATATCAGCATTTGTCACAGAGCTTCTATTTTTGCAACAAAATCCTACTATTCTTGCGGTTTTTAAATAGGACATTAACAAAATTAACATAGACAATAAAATGGTGGCAAGTCTTTGTAGAATAAATCCATCACCTAGATCATATCCCTTCTCTTTCAATGAGTGAGTAAGTTTCATCATTTAAATTACTTTTGGAAAGCATTAAGGGCTTTAATACCGTGAATGTGTCCAAGTCAGATTTCTGGGGGGGCGGGGAGGGGAAAAAGGAATAACTGGGAGAATCAAAGACACAATGACTGACTCCTCAGGTGAGTCTTCATTTCCCAGAGGTTTTCCATGGCTGTTAACTCAGCAGTACAGAATGACCACCTCTGCAGCCAGGCCCCCCCCAATGAATCCCTAGCTGGGCTTTTGGACATGGGTCTAGATTGTGCATCATATGCTCTCGATGGACAAACCGAGAGATCAGAGAAGCTTACTGAACAATGTCCAATGCACTTCATTATTGGCCCTCCTTATCATTTAACAGGATTAATGTGCTGCCAGAATTTTTGTATATGTTCTGTGAAATGTTTCTTTTTTTGTGTAAAGAAACTGTCATCGACGCTGTGCTCAGATATTAGTAATTCCACGCGCATCTTCTGGAGTGAAATATAGTAGGGGGTTATTACAGCAAATTCATCATAAGTAGAGACTCATTTATCAAAAACAAATAGATCAATGCCTTGCACGAAACAATAAGGCACATTTTACTGGCCCTTTTAAAATTGCAATAATGTCCAACCCCATTGACATGGATTGACATGGATTCGAGATTCCAAATCACTGCAAAGTAATCCTTACTTTTATCTTTGATTGAATCGTGTAGGCTTAGTGAACAAGTGGTACAATTCTTTCATGACACTGTGGTACTTGACAGGGTTCTTCGGAGCCCCACATTGAGTGCACAGGCTATAGTCCTGTGAGTCTTTCTGAGGGTGTTCATGAAGGAAAGTTTTTTTTTTTTAAACCTGCTAACTTATAGAAGCACAAGCCGCCTAGACTCCAGAGAGTGGAGGACAAAGCTGAGAAAATGACCATATGACAGAGGATCATTTCAATGGTATGTAGAAAATTCATCTATAGCCCTGATTACAAGCTGCATTACAGCCTGCGTAGAGAACATGCCCATGTCCCCATTCCCTGGCTGAACGCTGATCCATAGCGCTCACACCAATCAAAACACTGTATTGCAGCCCTGTGACTGTCTGTTGGGAGTCTGAGTGCTGGGTGGTTCCTGCTGCTTTCTGCATCCTGCTGCGGGACCGGAGTCAGGAATGAGAGGACAAAGGAGATGCGTCGGCCAGCCATCGCAGGTAAGTGTTTTTTAAAAACTGGTTTCATCCCCTGTCCCCCCTGACCCTACACGCACCACCCCCCAGATCAAGTAGCAGCTGCTTCTGCTCCTAACCGTTGCGCATGATGTGCTGCTTTGCGTCAATGTTGCTGCTCTTGCGCCATAGTGGAAGGTGGCCGGCTTTACAGGCAGGATTGTGTTTGTGCAAGAAGGAATACCTTCCTGAACCAAAAAAATCCTTATAGACATTTTCCTTTTTTGTTGTGTGCTGCAGGATGCAACATACATGGAAAGATGATGTAAAGAGGAGAAATACAAATATTTTTCCTTGTTACTCCAAGTTCACAGAGGAGTAGCATTTTGGTGCTTTGCCAGGTTGACTAGCTTTTTTTAGTAGTATGCAGGTGTTGCCAAATAACTAGGTTCATGATGTCTAATTGATAGTTACCACATTTTCCACATAGTAGTGCCTTGAAATTCAAAGTAGAAGCTTATTGTTTAGGGAAATTATTTCAGTAGCTCTAAATGATGACCATGGTTGATCACATTATTAATTCAGATTCAGACTGGCTGTAGTTGAAGCCACCACATGATCACAACAGCACACTTGCCTGACAAATCAGCATTGATTTAATGCAAAATCAGCTAATTGAAATCAATATCTGGAAGGTGAATGTATAATAAAAGATATAACAGAATGTAACCTTAAGGAAATTGAAAATAAAACACTGGCATTGCCTCACCCACCTACAGTTCTGAGCAGTCTCTTGAAAGCTCCTTGTATTTCCTGGTTCCTCAAGGTATAAACAACAGGATTTAGCAAAGGGGTTATCACAGTGTATATCATGGAAACAAGTCGGCCCTCAAGCAAAAAGTAACTTGCAATGGGTCTGAAATATGCAAAAGTAATGGCGCCGTAGAAGAAAACGACAACTGTGATGTGGGAAGCGCATGTAGAAAACGCCTTACTGTTGTAAATTGAAACAGCAATGTGATTAAGCATTTACTAAAGACATTAATTCTTTTGCTTTAGATCATGTTTTCTCCGTTATGTTGACCGAAGTTTGGACTCCATTTTGTATTATCATGCTGCCACGTGTTCGCCACGAGGCGAGTCCGACCTCTGTGTTAGTTGCTCTTGTAATCTGCCTAGTAACAGTTTATAAATAGCTCTCTTGTCCATCTGGCGCATGCCCAGACTTGACCACATCTGTTATAATTAGCCTTGCTTGACCATGTGTTTCGCGGGCTCAAGGAGTGTGTTGGCTCCGCCCATGTATTGATTCAGTATCGAGAATGACCATAAATGGTAATGTTCTTCGGCCCCATGTTGTATCCACCCACTTATGAGTCCCTCTGTTGTGTATAAAAGGGGACTGTGTACGAATGTTCTTTGTGCTACTCCATGCAATACTGAAGAGTGTTGTGTGGATTGTAGGACCACCCTTAAGGGTTAATAAACGCTGTTTTTGTACTTTGCAGTTTCCGTGCCAACTTCCTTATAGATTCCGTTACAGGAGAGCGAACCCTTGTGTCTTGCGGGCCTAGCTGGGGCCTATATTCGTCAATTGGCGCCCGTCACGTGGGGCTCATCGGCGACTCGGATGCTCGAAGGACTGGTCGCGACGAAGGTGAGGAGTTTGGCCGGGGACGTGATCACTGCCAGCGGCGTCTTAGCCCTGGCATCCCGAGGTTTTTCTTCCTTCCCTTCCGAGCTGACCGTCTGGGTGGCGCCGGTCATCGACTGAGACCTCTTCTGTCGGTCCTGCCGTGAGAGCCGTTTGGGCGATTGTGGAGCTTGGCAGTTGGAACCTGGACTCTTGATTGGTAAGAACCGTTGTACGGTACTTGCTCCGAGTTTTTGAAGCCTGGGTTGGCTATTTGGGTTTGATTGATGATGACTAGTCATATTTTGCATTTGTCTTTGTGAAAATATATGCGTTGCAACACATATAGGCAGGTAATGTGGAGAGATTTCTCCGGAGCTGTGTAAACTTTGAACGGCGCAACGATTAAGTGCCATTTTTCTTATAATATTGCATATTTTGCATTATTCCTAGCATGCCTGCTTTTAGCGCACTCCGTAAGTGGTGCTGCTGCTTTGGTAACCGGTTGAACCTCGAGGAATCTGCTCCAGCTCCCCCAGAGGGGACGCCTAATAGGGATATGTATGTGAAGCATGGTCTTTCTTCCATAATGTACAGCACAGTATGGAGGAAATACACGAAGAAGGATCCTGAGTTGCGATGGCCTTTGTATGGATCGTTTGATATACGTAAGATTGAGTATGTGGAACAGTGTATGTGTAAGCGACGTGCTCGTCAGGATATGTTTGAGTGTGTGCGGTTGTGGGTGAAGGAGGTGCGTGAGCGAGAGAAACGTGAGAAAGCGCTGTTTGATAAAGAGCAACGGAAGAATGATCATGTGCGAGCGCAGGAAGCGAAGCGTCGGGAGGACAGAGAGCAGACGGACAGACAAGAGAAAGAGCGTAGGCTACAAGTTTCGGGTCAATATGTTGTTCGGCAGCCACTTTATCCTGTCCTTAATAATGCTGATGATGATTTTTTTTTGCTAGATCGCTCTCCGCCCCCTTATGTTGGCGCATCCGCTCCGCGGCCGCAAGATTCTGACCCGGCTTCGGGTAAGGTAGACACGCGGTCCATGCTGGCGGCCGAGCAGATGGCTGAGCTTCGGCAAATTTCCTTCCGTGCACTTAAGGGCAAGGTATCCATGGAGGAATTATTCCGAACTTGGGGGTCATGGCAGGAGAGAGAGAAAGTGTATTTTCTGGGTCATTTCGCGGATGAAGTGATCACTGCTTTCCGAAAATATTCTAGTGTCTTTGAGCCTGACGAAGTGTCTTCGGATGCCAAAGCATTACGTAACGGTGTTTTTTCTCCCCCTAAGGCTCCTGAGGCGGCTCGGCGGCTTTTCGCCTTGCGGGACGAGGTGTTGGCCCTTAGAGAGAAAGCACGCCAACCAACGGAGGAGGAGAAGCAGTCGGATTCGTCTGCAGCAGGGGGCCACCCATCCACCTCCCAGTCAGATAAGGATGACGTAGTGCATGCTAAACCAATGCGAGAGGCGGCGCCTTTGTATGTTTCTCCTAAGGGAGCAGGGACTAGCTCGGACATTACCTCCGCCGATGCTAAGGGATACTTCGTGTATAATTGGGTTTATACTCCATGGCATAGGGCCGATGTTATGGCGTTAAAGAATGCATTGCCTGACCCCCGTAAGAATCCAGCGGCCTTCTATGAAGAAGTCGAGGGGGCCTTGAATTCTTGCGTTATGACTTTAGCAGATATAGACCTGTTCTTTGGCCTTATTCTACCACCGGATATGTGGCGATCTGTACGAAAGGTAGATGATATAGTTGCCTTTAAGGCCCGGTGGTCTGAGCTTGAGGATGAAGACAGGGAGAGGAAGCCCGCGCAGAAACCGCCGCAGAGTATTTTAGATCTCCCTGCTGCTATTGTGACTAAGTTGAAGACGATTATCCCCCCTAAAAAGATTGACTGGAATATGTTAGCTGCATGTAAACAGAAAGTTGACGAGTCAGTTGCGGACTTCTTTACGCGCTTTGAGGAGACGTTTCATGATTTTAGTGGCCAGTCGCTTACTGACGACACGGGCCGCCACCTTTTCGCGGACAAATATGTGGCTAATCTGCTACCGGCAGTTGCGGCCCGTTTAAAAGCGAGCGAGAGTTCCTGGTCCTCCGCGACGCCGACGGCCCTTCTGACTATCGCTCAGTATTATGAGCGTCAGGAGCACGAGGCGAAGGGCCAGGAAGAGAAGAAATCGAAAGACCTCAAGACTAAGGTGATGTTAGCACAAGTATATGGCCCGCCCCGACGGGGTAATAATAGAGGAAGGGGCGGATCTTATGGTCCCCCTTCGGGCCGATCTGATTTGAATAGGAACCAGTGTGCGTATTGTAAGCAATTGGGCCATTGGGCCAGGGATTGCCCAGTGTTGCGTGCTTCACGTCAGGGGCATACTCCGGGTGGCCCGAGAGGTAGAGGGGGTTCCTTGAACTTTAGAGGGAATTCTAACGATTATGTTTGTTTCGATACTGCTGGGCAGCACCGAGATAGCTCAAATGTTTTCGATCGCCAGCATCAGTATCACGTATCGGAGATTGATCGATCAGGATATCATGATTCTCAGCATGCATAGGAATGCGTTGGATGGGGGTTTGAATCAGTTGAGGTGCCGGTCGATCAGACGGGTCCTTATGTATCGGCTGAGGTTTTAGGTTCTACTGATCAGTTCCTAGTAGATACAGGAGCGACACGTAGTGCATTGTCTAGGTACTTGGTTCCGGGGGCTCCCCCATCCGGCTCAGTGGTTACATCGGTAGGGTTTGACGGTACACTCTCCCGAAGCCCTCTTTCACAGCCCCTTACATTTAAGGTTGATTCTTTTTCTGCGCCCTGTCCGTTTCTGCTTGCTCCGTATACACCGGATAACATTATGGGCCTTGATATGTTAAAGCACTTTAGGGCTACGATCCGCTGCTCCCCTGAGGGTGTGAGGGTGATCTTAAATCACAACTACCCCCGGTCAGGGCGGATGTGTACGATATCAGAGGATGCGTTGTTGGCCACCCTCCCTCGAGCTTTATGGGCGACTTCGGACACAGATGTGGGACAAATGGTGATTCCTCCGGTCCACATTAGTGTCCAGGAGGGGGCGGTGTTACCACGCCTCCCGCAGTATCGTATTTCCCAGGAGGGCGAGGAGGCTCTCATACAGATTGTGCAAGATTTGATTGCAGTGGGAGTAGTGGAAGAAGTTCCCTATAATATCTGTAACAGTCCGATTCTCCCTATTCTGAAAAAGGACACGGATGCAAAGGTCTATCGGTTCATAATTGATTTGAGGGAGATAAACAAGATCGTGATACCTCAGTACCCGGTGGTTTCCGATATCACGACGTTGCTTACCTTGGTCCCGCCTACGGCGACCATGTTTTCAGTGATTGATTTGAAGAATGCCTTCTTTTCCATTCCCATTCACCCTGATAGCCGATTTCTTTTTGGGTTCACATTAAACAATAGATCTTATCGTTTTTGTAGAATTCCCCAAGGCTATACAGAAAGCCCTAGTATTTATAGTCAGGCTTTAAAGCGACAGTTGGATTCCTTTGTTTTACTCGAGGGGGTCGCCCTCATTCAATATGTCGATGAAATCTTGTTGGCGGCTGACACCCTGGAGTTGTGTGAGAAAAGCACGTTATCCTTACTTTCCTTTTTAGCATCCCACAATCATAAGGTTTCTAGGAAGAAATTGCAATTCTGTAGACCAAAGGTGACTTATTTGGGTCACCTTTTGTCTAAGGAGGGACGTGCACTCACACCAGATCGTATCCAAGTAATTTTGGACACACCGAGACCATCCACGCAGAAGGATGTGCGTGCATTTTTGGGCCTTGTTTCTTTTTGTAGACAGTGGATATTGGGGTTTTCACACATAGCTAAGCCATTACTAGCTCTTTTGACAAAAGACACGCCTATCCCAATCCCTTGGTCAGATGAGTGTGATGCTGCTTTTCAGCAACTACGACAGGCCCTTTGTTCAGCACCAGTGTTAGGGACCCCTGATTATGCAAAACCCTTTTCGTTGTATGTGCATGAGAAAGATGGATGTGCATTGTCAGTTTTAGTGCAGATGCACGGCGAAAAGCAGCGCCCTTGTGCATACTTTTCGGCTGTGCTTGATCCTGTTGCCCGAGCATTACCAGGGTGTTTTCGCTCGGTTGCGGCGACAGCTGTGTCCATACGCCAAAGTGAAGGAATTGTGTTGTCCCATAAGCTGTTGGTGTTAGTTCCCCATGCTGTTGATGCCCTGCTTAATCAAACAAAGACGCAGCATTTGACCAGTGCCCGTTTAACGGGATATGAGTTGACGCTCTTGGCTCTTCATATTACGTTAAAAAGGTGCATAACATTAAACCCGGCCACATTGTTGCCATACCCCGAGACCCAGCCTGAGGCACAGAAAGCGCATGATTGTATTCTTGTGACTGAGGAACAAACAAAGGGTCGTATTGATCTCCAGGATACGCCCTTTCCAGATGTAGATGGAGAACTGTGGGTGGATGGATCCTGTCTGAAGCTACCAGATGGTACGACTTCAGCAGCGTATGCAATTACCACGTTGCAAACGATAGTGGAGACAGCACGCATACCACAGAAGTCAGCTCAAGCAGCGGAACTGATAGCATTAACACGAGCATGTGAGCTCAGTACAGGACTATGTGTAAATGTTTATACAGATAGCCGCTATGCCTTCGGAGTAGCGCATGACTTCGGCCTACTCTGGAAGGAGAGAGGGTTTTTAACGTCACATGGAGTACAGATAATGCATGGAGAGTTAGTTCATAATCTTTTAACTGCATTGACATACCCAAAGAAAATTGCTATCGTTAAGTGTAGCGCCCATAGGAAAGTGGTTGATAAAGTTGGAGAAGGGAATGCGTTAGCGGATCGAGTAGCACGGGAGACTGCGATGCAGCCCGGTACTACTGCCATGTATGTAGTGAAGTCACAGGTGGAGAGATGGCATGATGCGAAGGAGGAAGTGCGAGAAATGCAAAGGACCGCTTCTGACAAAGAGCGGGAACAATGGGCTAGCGAAGGAGAACTGGATGACGAGGGTTGCTGGAGAAATAAGCAGATGGATAGATGGAAATTACCCACGGCTTTTGTACAACCTATGGTTCAGATGGCACATGGGCTAGCACATGTTGGAGCTTCCGCAATTGTAAAATTGCTTACCCAAGTCTGGGAGCATCCAGAGATTGCTAGCACGGCAAAGAGGGTGGTGCAGACCTGTATGATCTGTCTGAAGTATAACCCAGGAAAGGGTACTCGAACCCCAGCAGGAGGATTTGCGACGCCCACTGCACCCTTTGAGGTTCTGCAGATGGATTACATCCAGCTTGAGCGCTGTAACAATTTGAAGTATGTTCTAGTAGTGGTCTGCGCTTTCAGCAAGTGGGTTGAAGCGTACCCTACGAAAGACAATACTGCAATGACTACTGCGAAGCTGCTGCTGAAAGAGTTCTTCCCTCGATATGGCGTCTGTAGACTTCTGTGGAGTGATAATGGCCCTCACTTTGTAGCGGATGTTATAAAGTATGTCTTGAAGGGTCTAGGCATCACCCAGAAGTTCCACGCCGTGTTTCACCCCCAGTCTGCAGGACTAGTCGAGAAGTATAATGGTACACTGAAGCTTAAGATAGCCAAAATCCAAGCTTCAACGTCTTTGACTTGGCCAGACGCCCTGCCACTGGCGTTACTGTCAATTAGATCAGTGCCACACTCTCGAACCGGCCTTACGCCGTATGAAATTGTATTTGGACGCCCAATGAACATTTGGGGTCCACCAAGGCCTAAGGCTGTGTATGATGTACCTTGTGTAATGATGAGCGATTATCTGGCACAGTTAACGGATAACTTGGTTTCTATTCATCAACAGGTCCGAGAGGCGCTCCCTGATCGGTCTACCGGTGAAGGACATGGTCTCCGGCCTGGGGACCATGTCATGGTGAAAGTCTTCGACAGAACGAACAGTTTGGAGCCGCGATGGGTGGGCCCTGAGCAGGTCCTCCTTGCAACAAGGACGGCTGTGCGAGTTTCGAACAGGAAGAATTGGATCCATTCCTTGCACTGTCGAAAGGTACCGCCCGGATTGGTGGAGTCTGCCGTGCTGACCGATCAACGAGAAATCCTGGCAGCAGAGACAGGCCGTGCTGCTGAGCCACGAGACACTGAGGAGCTCTTTCCGGAACACGCGACTTCTGGAGGAAGGCGATATCATCTTCGACCAAGGAAGTGAGGTTTCCAGTACCGGGACATACTGTCAGAACGGCCCTTGGGTTAGTGAAACGGAGAGCCGATGAGGCAAGGGGGGGGGATCAGCCCTGCATTAGTGTAGTGACACCCGTCTTGGCCCGCTGGTGAAGAAACCAACCGCTGCCCAAGGGGAAGAGTTCTGACAGACTTTTTAGTTTCAGGAAGATATCAGGGTATTGTTTCTTTTGACATGGAGAAGAAGAAAATCCTTTGTGCGTTGGGGTTCATGCTAACAGTAGCTATTGTTGGGATAACCACATGGTTTGTGGAGGAGGTAACTCCTGCTCGGAAAACACTTGTGTTGACAACTCCGGTGCCTGAGGAGCACTACTTTTATACATTACCGTATCAAGAGTTGAAGCATCGACAATCTTACTTGAACAACACTTTCATCCAGATGCTGCATCATACCCACGTTGCTACGAATGCTACGAACTGTTGGATATGTGGGATGATGCCAGCCCATCAGAAGAAAGGAGGAACGCCATTTATACCACTTCCTTTCTCTCATAATGGCTCTTGTAGAGCATGGTACACTTTGCTTTTTGCCACTCGGAAACCGACAGTGGGACGATTGCTTTTCAGACTTAATAGAGAATGCCATCAAGACAAGAATGGATACCCGCAAGCGAATGGGACAATTTGGGAATGGGAAGAGTACCGACCGGACAATGAATCCATTCCCTATATCTTCACGAACACCAGAGACACTGTGGGGAAGGACAAATTCGTGATCCAAGTGGCACAAGCTCAAGCGGACTTGTGTGTCCAGAGTGTGGGTTTCATCCCTGTTGGTGTCAGTGATTGCCTTACTGTTCTAAACATTGATGGGTTGAACAACAGTACCTTCCTAGCGTCCCATAATACCTATTTTGTGTGCGGAAATAAAGGTTATTACCGTTTGCCGGCTGGGTGGTCTGGGGTATGTTATGTATCATTCCTATTACCTCCTGTATTCCTAGCACCCGCATCATATCATAAGGATTTGAAATTGTTGAATAATGTGACTGTAAATAGGTATAAACGTACTTTATCGATTGATGATGTGGATCAAACTGATACCAGCTTGCAACAGTATATTGATTTTAACTTAGGACTGTTTTTCTTTGTCGGAGCCGCTTTGAATAGTAGGAAGATCCGAAGATTAACAAGAGTGGTAGAAGCTGTGACAAATCAGACTGCTGCTGCTCTTGGGAATCTTACGGAAGAGTTACAAATAACTAGGATTGTTGCATTGCAGAATCGTATGGTATTAGATGTAATACTAGCTGATCGAGGTGGAGCCTGTAAAATTATTGGAAGTAGTTGCTGTGTGTTCATCCCCGATCATACGCCATCCGTTTATAACGCCATTAACAAGTTGCATAAAATAGCAGCTGAAATCCACACAGAAAACGGCACTTGGTCCTTTTCTGGATGGTTTTGGGCATTGGTTACTGCCTGGGGATGGAAGGTCTTAACTGGTCTCTGTATTGTTATAGCAATTCTGTTCTTTTCCTGTATGTGTGTTCAATGTGGACCATTGTTCTGTTCCGTATGCATTTCATTCTGCATCCCGGATAAGAAAGCTATTGCCGATGTTGCTCACCAGAAGCGTCTAGCTAAAGAGGTTAAAGGAATGATGATAATTGACATATATGATGATTTTTGTAAACCGGATGTCTTCAGTAAATGCTGAAAGGGTCGTCTGTTGTAAATTGAAACAGCAATGTGATTAAGCATTTACTAAAGACATTAATTCTTTTGCTTTAGATCATGTTTTCTCCGTTATGTTGACCGAAGTTTGGACTCCATTTTGTATTATCATGCTGCCACGTGTTCGCCACGAGGCGAGTCCGACCTCTGTGTTAGTTGCTCTTGTAATCTGCCTAGTTACAGTTTATAAATAGCTCTCTTGTCCATCTGGCGCATGCCCAGACTTGACCACATCTGTTATAATTAGCCTTGCTTGACCATGTGTTTCGCGGGCTCAAGGAGTGTGTTGGCTCCGCCCATGTATTGATTCAGTATCGAGAATGACCATAAATGGTAATGTTCTTCGGCCCCATGTTGTATCCACCCACTTATGAGTCCCTCTGTTGTGTATAAAAGGGGACTGTGTACGAATGTTCTTTGTGCTACTCCATGCAATACTGAAGAGTGTTGTGTGGATTGTAGGACCACCCTTAAGGGTAAATAAACGCTGTTTTTGTACTTTGCAGTTTCCGTGCCAACTTCCTTATAGATTCCGTTACAGGAGAGCGAACCCTTGTGTCTTGCGGGCCTAGCTGGGGCCTATATTCGTCATTACCTTTGCCTGATCCAGAGTATATTTTTAGGATAGATGATATGATTCGTATGTAAGAGATAAAAGTGATAAGAAAGGAGCCAAGTCCTACAGCACCACCAGAGATAAAAATGAGTACAACATTTATGAAAGGGTTGGTGCAGGAGAGGGCATATAGTGGGGGGCCATCACAGAAAAAATGGCGAATCAATATTGGGCCACAAAATGATAACCGAAGAGTAGTGACTGAATGCAGCAATGAATAGAGGCATCCTCCAGCCCAGGAACAAAGGGCAAACTGAGCACACAATCTCCCTGTCATTATGACTGAATATCGCAGTGGGTGGCAGATGGCAACATAGCGGTCATAGGCCATCACGCTGAGGAGGAAACACTCAGAGCAGGCAAAGAAGATAAAGAAGAATAACTGTGTAATGCAGCCACTGACTGAAATTGTCTTCCTGACAGACAACAAGTCTACCCATATTTTAGGTACAGTAACAGATGAATTGCAGAGGTCAAGTAATGATAGATGACCTAAGAAGAAATACATGGGTGTCTGCAGGCATAGGTCCACCTTGGTGAGAAGAATAATGAGTAGATTTCCAAGCATAGTGAAAAGGTAGATTATTAGAAACAACAGAAATAGAGGACCCTGGAGCTCGGCACGGTCTGAAATCCCCAGGAGGATGAATTCAGTCACTGAGGTCCTGTTCATCATCATCTGGTTTGGTCCGTCAAATTTACTCTCAATAGAGGCTTCTTTACAACACATTGAAACCACTAAAAGTGCACGCAAAAGTTTTGGTAAGGAGTGTTCTTCTTCTTATGTTCTAGAGAAGCAAAACTTCAGTACTGAATAGTGTTTCACATCTGACAGGAGGTCACATTCAAATGGCATTAAAGGAGCCCAGGCTCAAAAACAAACAATGATCATGCAGCCAATTACACATTTACACTGAAAATTGAGTAGGTGTATTCCTTTTGCTTCTTTTGACCTTCCTGTTGTTGACACACAGGCCATTGACCTGTAACAGAAGAGAAATTGAGAGAAGTAAACAATGGCTCAAAACAGTGATGGAACAATTAGGGGTCAATTATGAGTCTGGTGGTCCACTGATTGCCAGACTCACAGGAGCGCAGCGGTGGCGGGCAGTGGCAGGTGGTCATATTGCCATGGGATCACTGACACCATTAGAGAACCTCCATTCCCTGGAGGTGGCGTGGTGATCCAGAGGCTGCAATATGCTTAGCGGGACCTCCGGGTCCCTTCAAGCATATTATGAGTTTCCTCTGTGCCAGGGTTTACATGGCATTGACTGTTTTCAAAGGCACCGATGTGGGAGCGCCAAAAGAAAAGCCCCCCAGACACTAGTTTAACTCATATTCTGGCGGGC
Source organism: Triturus cristatus (assembly GCF_964204655.1). Classification (NCBI taxonomy): domain Eukaryota; kingdom Metazoa; phylum Chordata; class Amphibia; order Caudata; family Salamandridae; genus Triturus; species Triturus cristatus. Next base: position 152,834,382 of record NC_140585.1, on the reverse strand, counting down.
CGCCTCACCATAAGTTTGGCAGAGCAGCAGATGGGTGGACCCGCACCGCCAAACTTGTAATCTGACCCTTAGTATTTGACATATAAACTACCATCCCACTGACAGATTCAGGTATTTATTTCCACTTCCTTGATGGGATGCAATGAAGAAAAAAATGCATTTGCAAGTGTGACACATACTATGTCAGCACAGTTCACTGTTCATAGAGGCTTTGAAAAGCAAACTGCCAAATTACGGCCGGCCATCCATGCTTCTAAAAGTCAAAGGGACCCCCTTTATTTTCAATGAGCATTTACTGTACAATGAGCAAGATAAGTGTAAAAATTAAAGTTATAAAAAATGGGCTTTGTGCAGGTCAGTTGAGGCAAACAGTAACTTTTAAAACTTTTTCGAAGTATAACATTTCCAAAACGTTTATCTTGTGAAGGTGATGAACTAATAGTGATTTATAGTGACCAATCTCACAATCTTCTCTAAGAGACTAGCAAGGTGATTGCTAGTGACTAAGCTAACAATCACCTTTAACATTTGAAAATAATAACACTATTAATACATTTAGAAGATAAATCCAAAGGATTTGGCGAGAAGAGCAGTCATAAGATCTCTAGCTTTTGGGTTCCTCTCTAAAATGTTCAAAATGTCATTTTTTAGCTCTATCAAGAAAATATAGACTGGTGAAGGAGCATTTAGGATACCTGTTAGCAATCTCTTTAATTTGCAATTGAACTTCTAAACAGATTATACTTACACAACCACCACCAGTAGCAAACTGCCTAGTAGGCAGGAGCACTGCTATCACAGCAGTTATGATTTGGATAGCTTTTGGGGAGATGACTCCGCAACATAACTCAGTTTTCACTTCCATTTAATATACTTCAAATGTAGATTAGTATTGGAATACTCTGTGCTACAGTCCTTTCTAGACTATAATAAAGATTGACCTTAAAGACAACAATAGTCAAGGATAAACTCTAGGCGATGCTCTTTAAAAGCAAATTATCTCAAGTCTGAGGTCTAACTTTATATCCTAGCTCTACAATAATATTATGAGATTGAGTAAAGGCTGCTATCCATGACTGGGCTATAACCTAGGATTTTAGTAAACACAAGGAAAAATGGTATACCATAGGGACTGATAATAAAGTCGCAGGTCCATCCCAGTGAAGATAAAAATTACTCACTGGCCAGAATTATTTCCAATACAAAATAATTATTTATTACTAGCCAAGACAAGATAAATACCTGGTACTCATACCTAAATATACTTACATATATTGACACATACACATCTATACACAATGACACATAGTTGACAATACATTTTTAACAAACATCATAAACAAACAATTAACTTCATTGTATGTTTATGAATATGCAATATCATAGCTAATCATTAAACTTCTGTCTTCCATTTGTTTGAAAGTTATGCGGCTGTCTTAAAAAAATGATATATTAGTTGACATCATATTCGAATACACAGTCACGACACCCCAAACAAGTACATGGAACACCTCACGTTCAAAATATATATCACAGTCAACTTTTCTCCAGACAGAACCCTCGTATACAAACCACTGGGTCCCAGTGCCAATTGTTTCAGCGACTTCATGGGCTGTGTTGTACCCTCCTCACCAATGCCAGCACCTTCATCATCCTAACAGACCTTAACTGTCAACTAGACAGACCTACCTAGCAGAACCACCCAACACAGCTGAAAAAGCATCTCTGAAGAGCAGTGTGCATCCGTCCTTTCCAAGCACTGGCCCGAGCACACAAGCAACTTGCTGAAAGCCAGGAAAAACCTCAACAGCTGGATCACCGCATGCACAGACACCTTGGCTCCCCACAAACACAACTTTATGGCAAGAGCCCAACCACAGGCTAGCTGGTACACAGACAAGCTCAGACTGAAAAACCAGTACTGCAAACAACTGGAGAACAAGATCTACAGATCTTCAAATCAGCCCTAAGATGCTACCACCTACAGATACAAAACACCAAGTGCAAAGCTCTTGTAGAATGCATCAATGCCAGAACTACCATCAGACAGGAAATCTTCGGCATCATCATAGATTTCTCCACACCTCAAGCTGCCTCCAGCAACATCAGCCCTTCATAAGACCTTTGCAACAAGCTACCATTGTACTTCTGTAGCAAAATCACCTCCATACCTCAACCCTCAATTGGACCCAGTCATTGTCGCAACTCTGCTTTCCATCACAGCCAATGAACAAACTCTGACCCTGTGGCCTGCTGCCACGACCATAGAAATCGCTACTACCATTCGGACTCTCTATTCGGGGGTTCCATATGACCCTTGCACATCACCTCATCTTCTCCAAAGTACTCTTACCGATCAGCAAAGCTCTAACATCCATCCTCATTGCCTCCACTGGCTCAGCCACATTTCCAGAAAGCGGGAAACATACCACCATCATACACCGGCTCAAGAAATCATCTACTGACCAGCAACACTTTCCAACTACAGACCCATCACCCTCCTACCATACCCCACAAAGGTCTTGGAGAAACTAATCAACCAACACTTCACTGACCACATCAGCAACCTCCAGCTGCTCAACGTCACTCAGTCCAGATTCAGGCCCAACCACAGTACAGAAACAGCACTCATCTCCGCCACAGATGACGTCCGCATGATATTTGACAGAGAAAACATGGCAGCCCTCATTCTCCTGAACCTCTCTGCAGCATTTGACATGGTCTGACATCCTATCCTCCTCATGCATGTAATTCGCATCCAAGGACCTGCTCTTCACTGGATCTGCTCCTTCATAACAGATAGAACACAAGCTACAAGTCTGACACCTTATTTATTAGAAGACCACACATTCACTGCAGTGTCTCAAGGTTAATATTAAGCCCTACCCTCTTTAATTCATACATGATTCCTCTGTCCAAAGTCATCCTTGCACATGACACCAACATCTTCTCCTAGGCAGATAATATACAACTCATACTCTCCCTCTCAGATAAGACCTGCAACATAAGAAATAAATTCACTGCCTGCATGTCCGAACTTGTTAACTGGAAGAAATCCAACTGTGTCAAGCTCAACATCGACATGACAGAAGAACTACACTAACTCTGGATACACAATGTGCTCAGTTCAAACTGCTGATGCACATTCAAGGCATCGTACAACTCAGACCCCACCTACCTGACCAGTCACATCTCCTTCCACTAACCATCCAGAAAATGTTGCTCCACAGGACTCCTACTCGCACACATCCCACACATAAGGAGTACCAGGTCAGGAGGATGAGCATTGTGTTACATTGCTCCTAAAGCATGGAGTAACCTTTCTCACTCTACAACAGAGCATTATCCTTTCCTCTGGAAGAAGTGTCACCCAGTCACTTCTTCTGCATTATATTTTGGGGCGCCCTCCCTCTGATTTTCAGACTTGTAAATGTGTTTCTCAATATTGCAATTAATAGGAACCAGACTGCTCCACCCGTCCCTTGAGCATCATCCGACAGGGAATAAATAACGGGATGAGCATTATGTATGTGTATGAATTTCCCCTTAAGGGTTTACTCATTCACAGCCCTTGATTGTAATGAGAAAGTTACTGCAGGAGTAGTGTCATCCTGCTAATAAAATTCACCCTTACAGAGAATTTTATGCTGAAGCCCAGCATTATGTAGTGAGAGACAAGCATTATGCAGCAGTCCCTCTTTAATTTTGTATAGTTCACAGATTGCATGCTATATTGTAGCACAGCTGATCATTTAGGGCACTCCACCAAATGCTGCCACACCAGGTACTTTTATTCTAGATTTTAGTGAGCTAGTGCAAGCTGTAAAACATATATAATTTGTTTTTATTCCTGTTTTTTAATGTTTCTCTTGCCAATTAATGCCATCGTTGTGAGGTGATGTATTCTAGAAGCTTACAATTGATGTTTAATTGTATCAAAATATAATAAGATGAACCCATGTATGTCATCACCCCTCCATGCAATTGTAATGGCATGAGCAGAACTGCAATGTTGGCTTATTCCCTGTACTTGTGTATGAATTGTCTACTTATAGTACATTAGTATCTATTTTGAGAGAAATTACCCCTTTCTTGCCACGTCAAACCTTTTTTAACAGTTGGAGTTGCTGTTTGTTCAATTAGTACAGTTCACTTTGGTTTATTCTGTTCCACCAATTTCAAATTTCACCAGGTGCCACTGGACTGGTGTTACCTCAGTTATATGTCAGAATGTCAACTAGAAAAATGCATTGCTTCAAGAATATTGCAGTAAAAATAACATAGGAAAGAAAAAAATAGGCAGGTAGCAATAGGTTTGCTATTCTTTGCTTTACATTGACGTACCTTGAAAATATACATCTCTTCAAGGTATATGCATGTGGAGTATAGTAAAACTATAATTAACTTATGTGGTTGATATTTTGGTCACAGATATTTTATGCTATGGTATTTTGTCGCATGATATAATACGCAAGATATTCCAGTGCCATAGTCTTGCAAAATATAAATGGTGCAACCATCCAGGACCTGGGTAAATAGATTAATGGTAGTTTCCTCTTTATGGTACTATAAGGGGAGAAACCATTGAGGGATCTCCCCAATAACTAGGTCATCAATGATATCATCAGTGATGTCACTGACCATGTCATGAGTGATGTAATATGTGACGTCATCAGCAGTGCATTACGGGGGCGTGAGTTATAGTTAGCTCAATTAACTATAACGGCTGAATTTCTCTGGTTGTGTACGAGTGAAATGTCCAACTAACTATAACGTCCCTGAAACCTGTGGTTTTCCATGAATTTCTATGGTTTTTTAAATAATAATTTCTAACCGTAATGTCCCTGAAACCTATGGTTTGGTTTTTCAGTGAATTTTTAAGGTTTTTTAAATGCTAATTTCTAACTATGCCTACAGAGGTAGGACATGTGCAGAAAGAGGAAGAAAGGCACAGAAAACAGCAAAAGAAATAGAGAAAGAGGCAACAGAAGTCCAGAAAGAAGAAGACAGGTGCAGAAAGAAGCAAGAGATATTCAGAAGGAACCACCAGAGGTGTAGAAAGAGGCCTTGTTGCAAAGTCATCCTGTGCCCAAGGCACCCCCTAACTATTTTCGGACTGGTACTGTTGATAACTGACTCTGACTGACCCTGGGCTCTACCTAACCAGGCCCGGAGCCTGTGCTATGCTGAAAGACACTTAGAATACAGTGAAAACACCTACATACACTAGGGGACACTATGGGTTGGGGTACCCCTGTGATTGGCATGACCTCCCCTGTAAGGCCCTAGTACATAATAGGGCAGGCGGATTAAAACTTTAAGTCCCTAGCATATAATAGGACATGGCAGTTTAGAGGCCTGCAGCCCTGTTCTGCACTTGCATGTGTGCACTGCTGAGCCTGAGGTCAGTTTAAAAGTAGCCCTGTGTGTGCAGAAAGGAGCAAGAGAGGTACAGAAAGAAACAACAAAGGTGCAGGAAAAAGCAAGAGAAGTGCAGAAAGAAGCAAGAGAAGTACAGAAAGAAGCAACAGAGGTGCAGAAAGAGGGAAGAGGGGTGCTGAAAGAGGCAAGAGAAGTTCAGAAAAAAGCATCAGAGGTGCAGAAAGCGGCAAGAGAAGTTCAGAAAGAGGCAGCAGAGGTCCAGATAGAGGTAAGAGGGATGCACAAAGAGGCAAGATAAGTGAAGAAGGAAGCATCAGAAGGGCAGAAAGAGGCAAGGGATTTGCAGAAAGAGGCAAAAGAGGTGAACAAAGAGGGAGCAAGGGTGCACATAGAGGCAAGAGTGGTAGAGTAAGAACCAACAGAGGGGTGCAGACATAAGCAAGAGAAAAGCAGATAGAAGCAAGTGCAGTGCAGAAAGAACCAACAGAGGTGCAGAAAGAGGCAATAGGGGTGCAGAAAGAGGCAAAAGAAGTGCAGAAAAAGCAGAAGCGGTGCAGAAAGAGATAAGAGGGGTGCAGAAAAAGGCAAGAGAGGAGCAGAAATTTGCAAGAGAGGCACACACAGAGGAACGAGAAAAGCAGAAAGAAGCAACAGAGGTACAGAAGGGGGCAAGAGGGGTGCAGAAAGAGGCAAGAGCAGTAAAGAAAGAACCAAGAGATGGCCAGGAAAAGGGAAGAAGGTTGCAGAAAGTGGCAAGAGGGGTAAAGAAAGAAGGAAGAGAAATGCAAAAAGAAGAACCAACGGTGCTGAAAGAGGCAGAAAGGGTGCAGAAAGAGCCAAGAGAAGTTCCGAAAGAAGCAACAGAGGTACAGAAAGAGGCAAGAGTGGTGCAGAAAGAGGGAAGAGAGGTGTAGAAAGAGGTAAGAGCGTTGCACAAAGAAGGAAGAGAGGTACAGAAAGAGGCAAGAGGGGTGCGGAAAGAAGCAAGTGAAGTGCAAAAAAAAGCAAGAGAGATGAAGAAAGAGGCAAGAGAGATGCAGACACAGGCAGGCAAGAGAAGTGAAGAAAGAGGCAAGAGAATTGCTGAAAGAAGCAACAAAGGTGTAGAAGGAAGCAAGAGAAGTGTAGAAAGAGGCAAGTGAGATGCAGAAAGAGGCAAGACAGGTGCAGAAAGAGGGAAGACAAGTGCAGAAAAAGCCTACACAGGTGCAGAAAGAAGCAAGACAAGTGCAAAAAGAAACATGGGAAGTGCAGAATGAAGCAACAGGGGTGCAGGAAGAGGCAAGAGAAGTGCAGAAAGAAGCAACAGAGGTGCAGAAGGAGGCAAGAGATCTGCAGATAGAGGCAAGAGAGTTGCAGAAACAGGCAAAAAGAGGTACAGAAAGAGGGAACGGGGTACATACAGAATCAAGAGAGGTGCAGGAACAGGTAAGAGGGGTGCAGAAAGAGGCAAGAGGGATGCAGAAATTTGCTGGAGTGGTGCAGAAGGAAGCAAGAGCAGTGCAAATGAACCAACAGAGGTGCAAAAAGAGGCGAGGTGCAAAAAGAGGCAAGTGAGGTGCAGAAGGAGGCAAGAGAATTGCAGAAAGAGGCAAGAGAGTTACAGAAACAGGCAAAAGGGGTGTAGAAAGTGGGAACAGGTGGGCAGACTGAGGCAAGAGAGGTACAGAAAGAGGGAAGAGGGGTGTAAAAAAGGCAAGAGGGATGAAGAAATTTAGAACAGAGGTGCAGAAAGAAGCAAGAGCAGTGCAAAAGAACCAACAGAGGTGCAAAAAGAGGCAAGTGAGGTGCAGAAGGAGGCAAGAGAATTACAGAAAGAGGCAAGAGAGTTACAGAAACAGGAAAAAGGGGTGCAGAAAGAGGGAACAGGTGGGCAGACTGAGGCAAGAGAGGTACAGAAAGAGGGAAGAGGGGTGCAAAAAAAGGCAAGAGGGATGAAGAAATTTGGAACAGAGGTGCAGAAAGAAGCAAGAGCAGTGCAGAAAGAACCGACAGGTGCAGAAAGAGGCAAGAGAGATACAGAAGGAGGCAAGAGAACTGCAGAAAGAGACAAGAAAGTTGCAGAAACAGGCAAAAGGGGTATAGAAAGAGGGATCAGGTGGGCAGACTGTGGCAAGGAAGGTGCAGAAGGAGGGAAGAGGGTTGCAGAAAGAGGCAAGAGGAGTGCAGGAAGAAGCAACAGAGGTTCAGAAAGAGGCAAGAGGGGTGCTGAAAGAAGTAAGAGAAGCGCAGAAAGAAACAATAGAGATGCAGAAAGGCAAGAGAAGTGTAGAAAGAGGCAAAAGAGTTGCAGAAACAGGCAAGAAAACTGCAGAAAGGGGCAAGAGCGTTGCAGAAAGAGGCAATTGAGGTGCAGAAGGAGGCAAGAGAACTGCAGAAAGAGACAAGAAAGTTGCAAAACAGGCAAAAGGGGTGTAGAAAGAAGGATCAGATGGGCAGACTGAGGCAAGTAAGGTGCAGAAAGAAGGAAGAGGGTTGCAGAAAGAGGCAAGAGGGGTGCAGAAAGAAGCAACAGAGGTGCAGAAAGAGGCAAGAGGGGTGCAGAAAGAGGCAAGAGAAGTGCAGAGAGAAACAATAGAGATGCAGAAAGGCAAGAGAAGTGTAGAAAGAGGCAACAGAGGTACAAAAACAGACAGGAGAGGTGCTGAAAGAGGGAACAGCGGTGCAGAAAGAAGCAAGAGGGGTAAAGGAAGACGCAAATGACGTCAAGAAAGAGGCAACAGAGATGCAGAAACAGGCAAGAGGAGTGCAGAAAGTGGAAGAGATGAGCAGGAAGAGACGAAAGAAGTGCAGAAAAAAGAAAGTTGCTTAAAGATGCAACAGAAATGCAGAAAGTGGCAAGAGAGGCGCAGAAAGAAGCAAGAGTGGTTTGCACACCATTAGTACCAATTTAGGACTGCAAAGGGCCTTTCACCAAGTTGTAACACTTGTCGCTGCATTTTTGCTAACGTTTGAGACATTTGCACTAGAAACAAGCATTTATTTGGTCAAATCTGCAGATTAGGCAGCAGATGATGGCTTATGTAGCTAATTCGGAAAATGTATAACTGTATGAAAGTCGGTGCAGCCAAACAGTCGCATGATTCCAGTGGCCCTGCTCATACTTCTGACTAGATCCAGAAGTGCTCCTCAGTGATTCCTTCTTTTTTTGCCTCATTGAGTCCATAATTTAGCTTCTATGGAAACGAGGAAGACTAAACCTGAGGTTACCACTCCATAACACATAGTCTACATAATTCCTGTACACTAAATACCACATACTTTCTATCCATATCATTTCACTGCACAACATATCACATAATTCCACTACACACAAAGTACATCCACTCCACTCCAAAAAACATTAGTAACTCTTGCAAATGCGAGACCTATTACATTACAAATACTTCTTTAGCTGGTAATCATGTTTGCAGAGTGGTGGAGAAAAGGGGCTGGGTCTCCAACTAGCGCTCAGGAAGTCCGCTGCGTAGGACGTACAGGAGGTCCCAGGAGGGCTTTTTGGTCCACAAAGTCCCTCAGGAGTAAAGTAGACTTCATCCCCCAACCAGTACTGTACCAGGAGGCCTGTTTGCAGAGTGGGGCAGAAAGGGGTGCATGGCCTCAGAAGACCTCTTAGCAATCTCACTGTGTGCGACTCAGTGGAGGTAACAGGAGAGGGAGCTGGCCCCCAAGGACAATCTTGGGGGACAACTACCTCTCCTATTACCTCCAGTAAGTACCACACAGCAGCATTGCTAAGTTCTCATATCAGGCCATGCCCCCTTTCCTCACCATCTGCAAACACGCTCCCTGGGGAGCTCTTGCATGGGGTTAAAGTTCACTTCACTGCTGAAGGGCCTTAGGGGCCAACTAGTCTACCTGTTACATTCAGTAAGCCCCACACATTGAGATTGCTGGGAGGTGGACACAAACCGCGCCCCCTTTGGCCACCACTATGCAAACACACCTCCTGGCACACTCTTGGTTGGGGGGTGAAGTCCCATTTCCTCCTGAGGGTCCCTGGAGGCCAACTAGCCTTTCTGTTACCTCCAGTAAGCACCACACTGCTGGATTGCTGAGAGTGGTCCAAGGCCATGCCCCCTTTTTATACCACTATGCAAATGCACTGCCTGGTGCACTGCTGCTCAGGGGATGAAGTCCACTTCAGTCCCGAGGTCCTCAGGACATAAGGGGACCTCATCACCCCACCAGCAGTGCACCAAGAAGTGCGTTTGCAGAGTGGTGTAAAAAGGAGCGTGGCCTCATACCACCTCTCAGCAATCCCACTGTGTTTGGCTCACTGGAGGTTCCTGGTGGCCTAGTTGGCCCCCAGGGACCCTCACTAGCAACAGGGCCTTAATCCCCCAGCACAAAGCGCACCAGGAGGCTCTTTTGCAGAGTCGTGCAGGAAGGGGGCGGGGCCTCTGTTTTTTAAGTTTTTTATTTTATGGAAAGGGGGCCGCATGACCCCCATTCCCTGGGCCGCTTTTGACCCCGGGGACCCTATTCTTCGGGGCATACCCAGCCTTTTTTTAATTTTGGAGGGGGCCCACATGGCCCCCTTCCCGAGGTCAATTTGGGCCCGGGGACCCCATACCCCATCGCTGGCTTACTTTTAAAAAAATTAAATTAAAAAAGGGAGGGGGCTGCGTGGCTGCCCTCCCGGGCCATTTACAGCCACGGGGACCACATCCCCTGGGACATGGCCACACGTTGGTGTCTGCGGGGGAGCCCCTATGCCCCCGCGGTCCCTGCCGGCTCCCCGCCTCCTGTGGGAGCCAGCATTGCTTTTGGGCAAAGGGAACTAACAGGCAGCTCTCCTTGCCCAAAAGCAATTCTGCTTTGCAGGTTTCCTGCTTTTGCTTCAAAGAAGCAAAGCGGTGTTTGCTATGGCAGGGCGGGAGCCATGTTCTCACCCTCCCATAGCAAACAGCAATGTTCCGGGGGCTGGGCACCCCGGGACATTGCAGGAGCCGACCCCGGGAGGTGGCGGTCCTCAGGGCGATCTCAGGCTCCAGGAGGGGGGCTGCACAGCCCCCCTCCCAACTGTTTAAAGCCCCGGGGAGGTGGTGGTCCCTGCTGCCAGGGGTACGCCACGGATCCCCGCATTTTAATCAAAACTGCCCCTTATGAGGTGGTGGTCCCCAGGGCAGTGTGGGGGGCCTCCACACTTTATTTTTCAAAGTAGCCCCAGGGAGGTGGCGGTCCCCGGGGCTTGGGGGGCCCGTGAGACTTCCCGCCCTAAAATAACAATGCCCCGGGGAAGTGGTGGTCCCCAGACCAGCGTGGGGGGCAGTAGCCCCCACACATTTTTTAAAAAAGCCCCTGGGAGGTGGCGGTCCTCAGGGGTACGGGGGCCCGCGTGCCCCCCGCATATGATTATCTAAGCCCCGGAGAGGTGGTGGTCCCTGGAGCTGCGGGGCCCCCACTACATAATTAGCTGTTGCCCCTGGGACCTGGCCCACCAGTACCAGATACAATTGTATCGCCCGTATTTACACACCCAGCACGAATTTAGGTGATTTGTTTAAAAAATGCTTTTATTTTGGTCCTGGGGGTCCTTGTGGGACCCCCTGAGCAGGCCTAGGGGGTCAGGGTGTTTCTACCCTACCCCATTTTCTTGTTTTTTATCCTTTTTTTTACTGTTTTCTTGTAACCCGTTTTGTCCGAGTCACAAAATGGCTGTGAACACTTTCTGGTTTGGAGTGTTGACAGCCAATCAGAATTAAGCTTGTGCTTGGGAGGAGGATTCGCAAATCTTCCTCGGCCCTCAGATATCGATATTTTAATTTTTTTAATTTCTCAGGAACTACTGAACAGCACGCTCTCTGAACCAAGACCTACCTTTTTGCCAAATTTGGTGTCATTCAGTTGGGCAGTTCGGGCTATAGCTTTGTTTAAAGTTCCTATGGAAATTAACATGGGGAAAACGCATTTTGGGTCCCCCCTTTTTTCTTGGCCCCCACTTGACGAATTACCCCGAAAATTTCAAGACAGTAGCTGACTTGAGTTTTGAAAATTTCGCAAAGATTTGTCAAACGGAAAAAATCAGCAAAAACAGAAAACAGGAAGCCTTAATTATAATTAAATTACTTACCACCCTATTCCACTATAAACCCACAAACCGCTATGGAGCAAAACAAATCCAAAATTCGATTAAAATAAAATTCATAACTATTAAAAATGCATCACATATATTAAAAAACATAAACTATACGACATCGATAACCTAAACAACTATCTGGCACATGCATCAAGCTAGGTATTTGCGAGTCCTTAATTGCGAATATTAAGGATTCTCAATTAAGGACTTTCAAAATCCTATGCATGTAGGAATCGCTATAATAATAGCGATTCCTACACATTCCTTATTTGCGACCCGCAAATTGCGAGTCGCAAATAAGGAATAGCTTCCCATTCATTCCTTATGGGCCTACAGGCCCATAAGGAATGAATGGGAAATTGCAGGCGCAATTTGCGAGTCCCAATAGGTACTCGCAAATTGCACATGCAATTTCAGGGTGCAAGGGTGTCGAAAGGACACCCTGTTGCACCCCTGGAATTGACCTGTGTACATATGTTGCACACACACATGCCCTAAGGGCATGTGTGTGCGCAACATGAAACTTTGAAAATTGCACAAAAGTGCATTTTTCAAAGGTTTTGCAAATTACCATGAAGTTCCACTTCATGGTTATTTGCACCCCCTATTAGCATAATCACAAAATTTTATTACTTTACTGCATTGCATTTAAGGAATCTCAATTTGCGATTCCGTAAAATGCAATCGCAATTTGAGTAATCGCAATTTAGAGATTACTTAAATTGCAAATTTTGCATTTGGGATGATGCATCCCAAATGCAAAAATACCGGTCGCAAAGGGGCAGGTTCTGAGAATCTGCCCGTTTGCGACCGGTTTTTCTTTTGATGCATGTGCCTGTATATTTTTTAAAACAATATTAATGACTTCTGTATTTCAAAAAATAATACTTCTTACCTTAAATTTGATATTCTTGACTATGATATTCTTGCTCTCAACGTTTCGGAATCACGATTTTTCCAAATCGATATTTGTGTAAATCGACATTTCCAAATCAGTATTCTATCTCAACACCGAGTCAGAAGGTTTTGTAGAAACTAGGGCTTCTGAAAATTGTGACAAAAAGGCCAAAAATTGAGAAGAACATCAGACCACCCAATAATTAGCACTGATGCATAAGTGGTTGGAGAATTATATAATCAAACCAAAAAAAAAACCAATCTAATAGCTCGTCTTTGTTGCTATGCCTACCTTTAGTTCAAACCAGTCATGTTATGAAGATGTCAGTCCCAGGAAACATTAGCTAACATATGTCTGTTTTCTTGTCCAACCTAACCAATACATCATTTAATACAGTAGTGTAGAACAAAAGGATGGGTCCCTCTGCAAAATGCATGAGGGCCCCTGAGTCTCCCATATCACACAGATGTTCATGACCTTGAGGTGAATAGACCACCCTGGAAAGGTGGGAACCCTTTGGAAGTTTTGGTTTCCTTCTTGGGTTGCAGGGGCCTTCGTTATGTCCCTGGTTCAATAAGCATTCATCACCTGATCATACTTGTCTCTCTGCTGGTCCTCCTTCCAAACCATTAGAGTAGGATACTAACATAAAAATTATCATTATGCAGATATCTCCTTTGTCATTATCCCCATTACAAGAGAGAGGAGGTATTATCTCAATTGGTGCAGTAGTGTGCCAGAGTCCCAATACTTATTTATTTGTCAGGCTAGTTTTATCAAATTCATGCTTTGATATTACAAGCTGTTAACTAAATGTATTGGACAAGTATAGATTGATGGTGTCACAAATAAGAACCTTGAACCATGTTAGATGCACACTTCATCAGGAAGGAGAAATGGCAATACAGTCATTGTACTAGCAGGCTGCATTCCAGGATTGAGGTAAAAGCGGTAGTGCATATCCTATTGTTCTTAAGTAGGGAGAGGAATATCCTTCTCCTTCCAGGCTTATGTAAATGTGAGCGTATCAAGCAAGAAAGGCACACCTAAATCAGTCTTTTTTTGCTTTATTGGGGTCTCATATTACATTTCAGTACTAGTCTGTGAATGAGATGAGGTTGCTGCAGACACTATACTGCATAGTTTTCACTTAATATTTCCAACTTCTCCAAACAACTTCCCTGGAAGCTCGCTTCCATGCAGATAAACATCATATGCTTGTAAAAGTGAATTTTAACTGCAACATATATGGAAAGTTTGCATAGATTCCACCTACGTTGGGCAAGTAGGAATTCTGTGGAAGATTAAGGTCCAGATTTAATAATTTTTGACACAGTGCAGCACAGCAGCCAGATTTGATGAATGGTGCGGTGCATGGATCAACAGATGATGCAGAACCATTCCTACTTAAGTCAGCCTGTTGATGCTCTGCTTTAACAATACTTCTTTGTGCAACGCAAAAGCTTGCACCATGGTCCTGAAGTGAGTGTGCACTATCTAGCATATGCTTTGTATCAAAGCATAGTCTTCCAGTACATATTCCTTGAACCAGACAAAATCAAAAGGATCCAGTCATTGCATGTGTGATGTCCACTGCCACACAAAGCAATGCATGTTGTTTGAGAAATAAATCCCCCTGTTTTGGCCTGTATCAATTAACCATTATTATTTTGAAAAAGCCCAGTCTGGCTATATTAGTAGGTTGGCCTTTACATCAAAACCTATGGTTGTTGGAGCTGATTCGCCACTGTATTGCACCTTTGATGTAAAGTAGTGCAAAGCAGTATTTACTCTGAGAAAAGCACACCTAAAACACTTTTTCCATTGGACATTAAATACCATGCATCGCTTTGAATCATCTTGCACTGGTTTAAAGTCTTTGTACGTTTGGGCTGAAGTCTTTGCACAGAAACTCTGGGATGATCAAGGATTCTATTCCTGGTCTCCTGGTTTACAGGATGAACAACTTGCTCATTAGACTAGTGATTTTCCTGAGACAGACAGTGATGGTGGCGCCCATCGCCTGAGAAACTGAAAATGTGTGGTTCCCTTGGAGGCAGAGATAGAACAAGATGTGTGCACTGAGATGACTCTAAATAGCCCAGTTCCCTACCCTGGGGGGAGGTGCTGTGGGGCAACACTATGAGGGCATGTGTAAAGGCTTTCTAGCAAATGACACTGCACCCACTGCCTGCCAATTTCAAAAGTAATCACAATGAAACACCAGCTTCTCTTAGGATTGGGAGTGCTCCAGCATAGCTGACCATTGAACATAGAGAAGAGTGATCCACAAGTAACCAGAAACAGCACTATTGCACAGATGATGCATAGCTTTACCCAGTGCTCAGAAACAGAACTTCAGGACCATTTACTTTACTTGACTTGCACCATACTTGTGCCATCCATCTAGTGAGCATCTCATACATAAACTGCACCTTGCTATCTGATCATGATCATCCTATTAGTTAACCAACCACCAGGTGCCATCGAAAACTAGAGACAATGCTGTGTATCCAGGTATTTTTCCCCTTCCACTACACAATCTTGGAACGCTAAACCCTCAGTAGCCAATATGCCCGCATCATAAACCAATATAGTGCTTACAAGGGAGGACCTTAAATCTAGCCTCCTGTAAATTAAAACAAAGAAATATAAAGTGATATGCTGCAGAACCTTAATGATGTAAAAGTGGAAATAAAGACTCAGATAGACTCCCTCAGACAGGATTCAGTTAGCTCCAGAACTCTAGAGGTTGAAGCGAAAATATAGAGCATTGTTAGAAATATGGGAACACATTCGGAGATTATGTCACAAATTCAATCACTCCTGCAAAACACACTCCTCAAATGTGAGGACCTTCAAAATAAGCCCCAAATAGACACTATTTTAATAAATGGCTTGGAGGAGGGAACAGAAAGTGCCAACTTGGACGCCTTTATGATAGGCCTCTTTTTGATATTAATCAGGAATTACCACCCTTAGGTCCAGATCTAGAGAGCCCACAAAGTTGGGAGATGAAAAGATCCAGCGATATGGTAACTTAAAAGTGCTTTCATTTCAAGATGCCTCATACAAGAGTATTTTGGACCAACCAAGCTCACATTTCATCAACAATGTTGTCCAATAGCTGAAAAGCTAAGATCAGGACACATTAGATAATGCTACATATACCCATTTGGCATCACAATAGACAATATTATCAACATTTCTCTGTTGTGCAAAAAGCAGCCCACATACTAGGACTAAAAATTCAAGAAGCAGAAGATTAAAGAGTGTCCTGACAGGTATGAACACATTGGAAGACACAAAGTACTTAACGTAACGTAAGACAAACATTGAAAATCCACAAACTGTTGCCTATACCATGCTGGGAAATGGGCAGAACTCTGTTAATGGAGTACAGATAAGCCACTGTTGATGGCTCAAGAAAGACACATTAGTTTCACCAGCTATGCACGACTGAATAGCAACTGTAATGTATACCTTTAGGTAGGTTGGTCTCTGCCTTATTTTACAACAAGAGCAAAAATGCCAGGCAATCATAACCCCATCTCCCCATCTTAGATACCTAGCTGTAAACATTGTTTCACTGCCAACATTGCTGACTAATTATAAATAATTTATAGTTTGCTTTTTAATTTTTTTTTCACCGTTCAATTTTGGAAAGCCAGGGCGAAGAACTATCCAAACACTCCACACCACACACTACAGTTTACCATCTTATTGAAAACATTGGTTACATATCTGCAAAACACACTGGTGTGTGTGGTGCAGTGCAGTTTAGGCTCCACCCTTATAAGCAACAATTATGCAATGATATACACATACCTGACATTTATGTTCACTGTGTGCCTTAACGTCATTTACAAATGTGCAGCATTTAAATGTATTACTAGGCGGAAACCATTGTAGGGCTGAAAGACTTATACACACATGCACTAATGCTCAGTTGAACTTGTAATCATATACTCTTTTCTTCATGTTTTATACTTATTCTTCAAGTTTCACATGTGCATATACACTATTGTATTCAACTTCTTTTTAACTGCTCAGCTAATTTAGCCTGACTACAGGCCTCAATTGAAATGCATTTTGTTCTTGTCAGCATATTCTCTCTTCCTTTGCAGGTGAATTATCATGATACTTGTTACTTACAGAAAGGCTTATTTTTTCTATCAGACTGTTGATAGTGATGCCTGGAGGGAAGAACTTAGCAGAGAATGTGGTGATTTAATTGTTAAAAGAGGCCTTCTGTTCATCACGTACCAGGACGAAGAGATATTCAAGGTTGGGAAATACAATCCAAGTTTCAACGTGATGGGAAAATGAAGGTGTGTTGCCGATGCTCACTCGAGTAACAATTTGCTTGGTACTGTTGGCGTGAAAGGAGATAAGGACGTTTTGGACTCTTCTGTTACTTTTACATTGGTGTTCACATAGTTGGAAGGAGAGATTCTTCCTTATTCTTACTTCCTTTTCTTAAGACTTCTACTGTAGTCTGATCATGCTGAAACCTGTTATGCTCCTAATATAGAGACCCTTGGTAGATGATCATATGTGTGATCTATGGTTAGAAGAGAGCAGAGACATTTCTTTATGGAACACCTGTTTTCTTTAATCTACTAAGATATTTCAGTTTATCTGCTGTCTGCTGTATCTTTTGAATTTATTTTTGGTTTGTTTGTATGCTGAATTGATTAGTAATCCAAAATAAAAACCCTTTAATAAAAGCCTTGGTGATTCCCAGTCCTTATTGTGGAGTCATCTTGGCTTCACAAGCTAGAAATGTATTATTGATGTCTTCTGCCTTACAGTACTTCACGTCAACCAACAAAGGTCCATATTATAAATGGAGAATATTTTTCAATGACTTTACTAAGAGATCGATGTGTAAATTCTAGTGGGCTGAAATGTGTATTATGAGACAATAATTCATATCATTAACCATTTAGGAGCATAGCTTGCCTGACAAAAGCACCTAACTTTTATTTTATATTGAAGAAAAAGCTCTTTAACATTATCACTCTACAAGAAGCTCATTTACTCAAACGAGATGAACATTGTCTTAGATACAAATCGCATTCAGTGGTGTACCGTTCCTCAGCTAAATGAGACACAATGTGGTTGCACTGTTTTTTACTACATCATTAAGTTTCATACCCACAGACTATAAATTGGACAAAAGGGGGAGATTATGTTATGGTAGTTGGTCAGCTACAGGGCAGATGGTTTACACTTGCCACAGTCCATAATCTGAGCAGAGCCCAGGATAAATTCCTCACTATCTTCCCTAACACGCTAGGAGATTGTGCTATAAAATAACATATTTCAAAAAGTGACTTCAACACTGCTTGAGAAGCTTACGTTGATAGGTCACATAAATCCTCATCATCATCTGGACTCATTCCAAAAATGATGAAATCAATCATAAGTAAGTTGGGTTTATGGAAAGCATCTTGGGGACAACAACAAAAACAGATACACTATACATTCTTCTCCCACTCCCACAGAAGATTCTCCAGAATAGACAACATGTCTGTAAGCATTGCACTTCTGCCAACAGTGATAGATACTAACATTCACACTCTAGCTATCTCGATCATGCCCCACAGAACAGCTTTCACTTGGAGTGGTGTAAAATCCTCACAGGGAAGGTGAACATTCCCCCCTCTTTGCTGAGATATATGCTACGAAGAAAAGAGCTACACTCAAACATTGTAGAATACTCAAAATGCAATATCCAGAAGACCAAATCATGCTTGTACTTAGGAGACTTTAAAAGTTACCACTCCTGAGGCTTGAGCCGGGAGTTAGAGGAGAAGAGCGAGCACTATTTTGCCAGTGAGATTTTATCGCTATTATTTTAGTGATTTTAAATTCGTGTGCATTTTAAAACATTATTATTCATTTTATTTCTGGGGCCATTACAAAATGGGGTGATTAGGCTGCTGGTGGGCTGAAGGATCGTTTTTAATCGATTTTAAACCTAAACAGCATTTTGAGAACACGAGGGCTACCTGCAAACAGCCAGTTCTCAGCGCGACCGCCATCTTGGGTGTAGCGTGGGGGAGCAGTCTAGCGTCTGGCTCCCACCCGCTATATTTAGACCGATGGCGCGAACGCAGCGACATGGCGCGACATGCGCAGCGGGCGCGCCGGCGACGCGCCGAAGACGCGCCAAAGGCAAGCCCATCTGCGCCCGTCCGCGCCTGGCCCGTGCCCAGTGCCACATCCCTTGTATCTTCTGTTGCGTGCAAACGGGTCCGGATTGTCTATTCACCGAGAGACCTATTGAGTATAAGAGGCAGAGGGAGAAATCCTAAGTGTAGAGAGTGGGCTTTTAATGCAGAGTTGCCTCCACAATCAGGAACTTGTATCACCTGTAAATCTAGATTACCTACACTGCTATGTTTAGCACCCTACAAGGATAAAGCTTTGGAACATGGTCATCTAAAGGCACAAGCCCCGGCATGCAAATGTGTACTGCTAAACGCTAGGTCCCTGATTAAACATAGCACGGAATGTGCTCAGTTTATTGAGGACGATAACATTCATAACAGAATCCTGGGCTGATGAAGCTTCAGGCCCTGATCTGTTGAAAGCAACACCGCCAGGTTATGTATGCTACGTACTAAACAGGGGCGGAGGCAAAAAAGGGGGTGGTCTGGCTATAATTTACCCCAGCTCTTTTAAGGCAAACTTTCACCCTATAGCCAATGAAGGGTGTGAAGCACTGGCCTTTAAGTCTTACTTATCAAGCCACCATACTTTTAAAGGCATCTTACTTTATAGACCCCCAAGGAATAAGCAGATTTTTGAGGCAGCTATTGGTCACCTACTGGAGGATTGTATCGGTCAGAGTTCCTATACAATCTTGGGAGACTTTAACTATCATCTGGAAATGCCCACAAACCCTGAGACTGCCATTCTTTTAGATATCATGAATAGTGTGGAACTCACACAACGAGTTTTGGCTCCCACTCATTTGGCGGGCCACACGCTGGACGGGGTTTTTTCTAACCACCCGGATCTGCAGGTCTCAGAAGTCAGGCCTTTGATCTGGACAGATCATTCGGCCATTCTGTTTGACCTGACCAGTCTGGGACACACTTTCGGTGTGTCTAAGGGAAAGAAGCAGATTGAGGTCCATCCCTGGAACAGATTGAATACAGGGGAGCTTCAAGATCTCCTCTCGGCTACCCTGACTTCTGCAAATCTAAAAGCAGAGGAAGGAGCAATAGCCTATACAAGTTGGGTTAATGCTGCCTGTAATGAACTGGCTCCATCTAGGTTCATTAGACCTAAGAGACTCACTCCATCAGCTCCATGGTTCTCAGAGGAACTGAAACAAGGTAAACTTACCTGTAAACGATTAGAGTGAGTCTGGAGGAAAAAATATAAGGAAGCCGACAGAGAGGCATATAGGAAAGGGCTAGCAAACTACAAACACTTGCTATTCATGACTAAACAAAAGTTTTTTATTAATAAAATAGAGCTGGCAAAAGATTCAGCGAAAACCCTTTTTAAAACAGTTTTAGATCTGTCACACCCTCGTCCGGTCCAACTGTAACCTAGTTCTGAACTCTGTGAAGGGATCGCATCCTTCTTTTTGAATAAAGTGGAGGTGATTTTGTCGGCCTTGAATAGTTCCCCTTGTGAGGGTAGTGACGAGGGGGGGCGGAAAGTTCATCTTGGCCCCAAAGCAGTCCTTGAGAATTATGAGCCTCTTCCTCTGGAACTTGTTCGCACCTTACTTGACACAGCAAGATCCGGATCACCCTATGACCCCTGTCCGGTGTCCATTGCAAAGACAATTGCTGAACCTCTAAGTAAAGCCCTGACGTTAGTTTTTAACACAATGATCGAGTCAGGATGTTTTCCCAGGCCCTGGAAAAAGGCCTCTATTTTACCCCAGCTAAAAAAACCTAACTTAGATGCCCTTGAACCCGCAAATTTTCGCCACATATCTAGGCTTCCACTACCAGCCAAAATGGTGGAAAAAGCCCTTAATACTCAACTTGCCGCCTTTCTTCTTAAATCTCAGACACTAGATGACACACAATATGGTTTCAGAAGTGGCCACAGTACAGAATCGGCACTTCTGAAAACCACAGATGAGATTAGAAGAGCGGTAGATTCAGGAGGAAGGGCAGCCCTGATCTTATTAGATCTCTCCGCGGCCTTCGATACGGTCCACCATCAGCGTTTGTTGGACCGGCTCTGGGCTTGCGGGATTCAGGGCAAGTCCTAGAGCCTCATTAAATCTTTTCTCACTGACAGATCACAGGTAGTTTCCATGGGTGAGTTTTGCTCTAACCCATTTGTCCTACCCTGCGGAGTTCCACAGGGCTCATCCTTGAGCCCGACCTTGTTTAATATCTATGTGTCATCATTGGCCCCCATCAGTAAGACCCTGGGTTTTCATTTAACATCCTATGCTGATGATACACAAATTGTGGTATCCATGCAGCAAGGCCAGGAGGACAGCCTGGCAATCAGATTCCATGATTGCATGATGGCAGTGAGTCTTTGGATGGCGGAAAACTGCCTGAAGCTGAATTCTGACAAAACTGAGGTCATGGTGTTTGGAAATTCTCCAACCTTTTGGAATTATAAATGGTGGCCGGTCAGTATGGGAAATTTATACACAACGGAAGGTGCACTCAAATAACCAGGTCCAAATTGATATGTATTCCAAAAGATCTTCTCTCGATCTTCGTATTTATTAAGCAAACAAGGCAGCCAACGCGTTTCGTTCCTAACACACAGGAACTTCTTCAGGGCTGAAAACAATACATAAAGTAACGTATAAAAAACACACACACCGACATATAAATATACAATACACTTACATCACAACGTATAGAAAACATTGACAAACCATAATAACCATAATTCCAAAAAGAACAGAAAAACGACCTAACATAAGACATGTATATACATATATATCAATACATATAAAATCTGCGAGCGTAAAGTATAAAAACAATTAATCTAATCTGTATTCATCTGTGTCAGAGATTGAAAGATGCGAAGTATAAATAATAACATAACATAACACAAAAGTTGCAAGCGGAGAAAGGAAAGGACAGAGGAAAAGGAAAAGAAAGAACCAAAAAAATATCAAAAAAGGACTCACAATAGCCAAAGTAATTGGCAGAGATAACAAGCATCTATATATTCCTGTATATGTCCCAAAAGTTGGCCATTTAGTAAGTTGCTAATACTAACAACATGCAAAATAAGCAACGAGGAAAAAAGGGGGGGGGGGGAAATGTGAAAGGGGAATAAAAAACGATGGCTTAGGCTCACCACAGAGTAGGTAACTTATGTAATCCTATTCCAAATTCGTAGAGTCAGGGAAAACCCAGATCACAAAGTCGAACCGCACAGTAGGTGTGTAATAGCACATCTGGAACATAAAT
The DNA here is from genome assembly GCF_964204655.1 of Triturus cristatus. NCBI lineage: Eukaryota > Metazoa > Chordata > Amphibia > Caudata > Salamandridae > Triturus > Triturus cristatus. The sequence continues at coordinate 152,812,595 of NC_140585.1, read as the reverse complement.
ATAACAAAGCCCAACAGTGTCATGGGCAAAACAAACCAAATAGCATAATAAGTAGGAAAAATATCCTACATGAACAGTATATGAATAAAAAGCTAAGTTCATTACGGGGTACACTTACCCACAGGTATAAAAACGAAGGCAAGATCTTATTACAAAAAAGTCACGTGTAGACACAGGATAGTAGGTCAGGTAGGTTATAAATCCATTGTTGGACCAATTAATCTAAAAGAGAATCAAAAAACAAGAGGTCTCACCACCTGATATGTGTTCAACCAACAAAAACGTAAATAAAGACATCGTGTCAGTCACGACACGCAGTTAAGAGGATGTGCCTAATAACACATACAGATGAAAAGGGTCAATGCAATTAAGCAATTGAAAATATAGAAACCCATAAGCAATAAAAACGGGCAATGATCATGTCGAAATCCATCAGAAAGTAACCCATTAGGTTTGTGAACAATAAACCAGTATACAAAATAATATATGTACATGTCAGAGACCATAAAGTTAGAGAACCGTAACATATGGAATAACAAAATGTATATGCACCCCCATTGTCCTAAGTCTAAAAACCGACCCACAGATCTAATGTGGCGAACATATTACGGCGCCACAGTAAGCAAGTGACACATTATAATCCTGTAGCAAGCAGCAACACGTGCATCGTTTAAAATATTGAGAATCGAAAAAACAGCATTAGCATGTTTGCTCAACCGAGCTTAAAGGAACCACCTTACGGAAACACTTGTAAATAAGATACACTTTGTTGACAATCGACTATGCTGGTAATACGTCAATAAGACGTTGAATGGAGTATAAAAACAGTTTATAAATAAACCGCAACTAAAACCAAATTGTAACACCCCAGTGTCGACAGTTGACTATACTGGTCATATGTCAATCCGACGTTGAGTAAGGTATACATACAAGTAATAAATAAACCACAGCTGTAACAAAATTGTAACACCCCAGTATGAAGGGGAAAATCTGTTGAAAGTTCACCCCCCCGGTGTTCTATACAAATAAAGCGACCCGCGCACGAGTACTCACCTCAATGGTCGTAAATGAACCAGCGGCATGATAAACAGCAGCGGAACGGCGAAGCAAGCAGACCTGCACATCTAGGTCGGTTTAAATACACCGGCCAAGTATAATCACGCGTTATTGGCTGACATGTAGAACGAACATAGTAAAGGGACAAGACCAAATTCCCTAAATGTGCCGCCATCATGGAATGGCCTAATTTAATATACATTCCCATTGCAGTCAACCACACGGACTGCCGAGGCCAGCATAGTAAAATCGTATGGTTGTGTTCAAAATCAACCAAAATCAGAACCTGAATTAATAAATGATAAAGAGAGAAAATAAAGGCGAAAATACCACCAATAGTGCAAAGAATACTGCAAGGGCTATATATCAAAACGAATACAGCAGCCATCTTGGAATGGTAAATTACACACAGTAAAAACCATAAAAAGACCATGTATATGGCAGAAGGAAAGACAAAGAAAAAAGAATAAATAGATAAGAGGATATTTACAAGAAGTAAAGAATAATTATAATAAAATAAATTAGATAAGCCAGAGTAGGGCATACGAGAGATTAATAAAAAAGAAGAATGAGAAAAAAATATATATAAACAGCAAACCAAATTTCATTACTAATTTTGTGTATATAAGCTGCATCCTTTTTTCAGTAATGCAAGGCACATACGATCATGGGTAATATGCATCGTAAATAATAACAGATTGTACAATGCATGCAAAGCATTACTAGTTCCATTTAGACAGAGTGATTCACAAATGAAGCAGCCAGAGTGTTTAGTGCTGGCATAACCTGTTTGGGGAACAACACTACCCCAAGAAGTAATGTAGTTCCTTATCCGTATTATGTCCTACCTCGGTTGCCCTAAGTCTGCATATCCACTTTGCCTCCTTTTGTCTCACCAGGAGTTCCCTATTCCCCCCTCTGTTGGTGATAGGGACATGATCTATTCCATGGAACCAGAAATCATCACTATTTCCATGTGCAAGTCTATAGTGTTCACTCAAGGGATATCTCCGATCTTTATTTACAATGGCCCTACGATGTTCCTGTATTCGGACTTTTAATGGGCGGATTGTACTTCCAACATAAATGATGTCACAATTACATCCTATTATGTAAACAACATGAGTAGTATTGCAATTAATAAAGTGCAATATATCATACTTAACGCAGGTATTATAGCAGAAATTAAAGATTTTGTTCCTTCCATGTGGACACATGTTACATGTTCCACAGGTGAAAAAACCTTTTGGTTTGACTGACAACCACGTTTCCCTTGGAGTGGTAACGTAACTGGGACATAGGAAGTTGCGCAGTGATCTGCCTCTTCTGTATGTAACAGATGGAAAATCAGTGAGACAACTCTTAAGTGATGGAACCTCTCCAAGTACACTCCAATTCTTCTTTAAGATGTTAAAGACCTTCGGACTATTGGCATTATACTGTGTAATAAACCTAACTGGATTAGCATCAGGTTTTTTCTTTTTATGAGATGGTTGCAAGGTGTCTTCTCTAGTCCGACATTTTACTTTTTCAATGGCTTTATCCACAACTTCTCTCGTGTACCCCCTCTGTAAGAATCTAGTACTGGACTCTGAGATGTTATTGAGGAAAGTGTCATCATCGCTACAATTCCTACGGATTCTAATCATTTCCCCATAGGGGATGTTGTTAACAACAGATCGAGCATGGGCACTATTCGCATGAAGGATCCCGTTACAGGCTGTGTCTTTCCTGTGAAGGGTGCTGTGTATTTTCCCTTCTTTTATAAAGAATTTAACGTCCAAGAAGTTGATACTGTCTTTCCCAAAAGCCATTGTAAATTTGACATTATATTGATTATTGTTCAGGTACGTAAAGTACTCATTCAACTCTTCCACTGAACCAGACCAGAGACAGATAACATCATCGATGTACCTCCCCCAAAAGACAATGTGTTCAGTCCAGGGGGAGGCACCTCTGCCCCAGGCATGCTCCCTCTAAAACCACCCCATAAAAAGGCAGGCATAAGAGGGAGCAAACCTTCTTTTTTATTAATCTCTCGTATGCCCTACTCTGGCTTATCTAATTTATTTTATTATAATTATTCTTTACTTCTTGTAAATATCCTCTTATCTATTTATTCTTTTTTCTTTGTCTTTCCTTCTGCCATATACATGGTCTTTTTATGGTTTTTACTGTGTGTAATTTACCATTCCGAGATGGCTGCTGTATTCGTTTTGATATATAGCCCTTGCAGTATTCTTTGCACTATTGGTGGTATTTTCGCCTTTATTTTCTCTCTTTATCATTTATTAATTCAGGTTCTGATTTTGGTTGATTTTGAACACAACCATACGATTTTACTATGCTGGCCTCGGCAGTCCGTGTGGTTGACTGCAATGGGAATGTATATTAAATTAGGCCATTCCATGATGGCGGCACATTTAGGGAATTTGGTCTTGTACCTTTACTATGTTCGCTCTACATGTCAGCCAATAACGCGTGGTTATACTTGGCCGGTGTATTTAAACCGACCTAGATGTGCAGGTCTGCTTGCTTCGCCGTTCCGCTGCTGGTTATCATGCCGCTGGTTCATTTACGACCATTGAGGTGAGTACTCGTGCGCGGGTCGCTTTATTTGTATAGAACACCGGGGGGGTGAACTTTCAACAGATTTTCCCCTTCATACTGGGGTGTTACAATTTTGTTACAGCTGTGGTTTATTTATTACTTGTATGTATACCTTACTCAACGTCGGATTGACATATGACCAGTATAGTCAACTGTCGACACTGGGGTGTTACAATTTGGTTTTAGTTGCGGTTTATTTATAAACTGTTTTTATACTCCATTCAACGTCTTATTGACGTATTACCAGCATAGTCGATTGTCAACAAAGTGTATCTTATTTACAAGTGTTTCCGTAAGGTGGTTCCTTTAACCCCTTCGGTGCTCATGACGGAACGGTTCCGTCATGAGCGTCGGTTGAGCTGTGCTCATGACGGAACCGTTCCGTCATGACCACACCCGCGCAAGAAACCGTCAGCACAGCGGCGGAATTCGCGCAGCATGGAAGGGGTTAAGCTCGGTTGAGCAAACATGCTAATGCTGTTTTTTCGATTCTCAATATTTTAAACGATGCACGTGTTGCTGCTTGCTACAGGATTATAATGTGTCACTTGCTTACTATGGCGCCGTAATATGTTCGCCACATTAGATCTGTGGGTCGGTTTTTAGACTTAGGACAATGGGGGTGCATATACATTTTGTTATTCCATATGTTACGGTTCTCTAACTTTATGGTCTCTGACATGTACATATATTATTTTGTATACTGGTTTATTGTTCACAAACCTAATGGGTTACTTTCTGATGGATTTCGACATGATCATTGCCCGTTTTTATTGCTTATGGGTTTCTATATTTTCAATTGCTTAATTGCATTGACCCTTTTCATCTGTATGTGTTATTAGGCACATTCTCTTAACTGCGTGTCGTGACTGACACGATGTCTTTATTTACGTTTTCGTTGGTTGAACACATATCAGGTGGTGAGACCTCTTGTTTTTTGATTCTCTTTTAGATTAATTGGTCCAACAATGGATTTATAACCTACCTGACCTACTATCCTGTGTCTACACGTGACTTTTTTGTAATAAGATCTTGCCTTCGTTTTTATACCTGTGGGTAAGTGTACCCCGTAATGAACTTAGCTTTTTATTCATATACTGTTCATGTAGGATATTTTTCCTACTTATTATGCTATTTGGTTTGTTTTGCCCATGACACTGTTGGGCTTTGTTATATTTATGTTCCAGATGTGCTATTACACACCTACTGTGCGGTTCGACTTTGTGATCTGGGTTTTCCCTGACTCTACGAATTTGGAATAGGATTACATAAGTTACCTACTCTGTGGTGAGCCTAAGCCATCGTTTTTTATTCCCCTTTCACATTCCCCCCCCCCCTTTTTTTCCTCGTTGCTTATTTTGCATGTTGTTAGTATTAGCAATTTACTAAATGGCCAACTTTTGGGACATATACAGGAATATATAGATGCTTGTTATCTCTGCCAATTACTTTGGATATTTTGAGTCCTTTTTTGATATTTTTTTGGTTCTTTCTTTTCCTTTTCCTCTGTCCTTTCCTTTCTCCGCTTGCAACTTTTGTGTTATGTTATGTTATTATTTATACTTCGCATCTTTCAATCTCTGACACAGATGAATACAGATTAGATTAATTGTTTTTATACTTTACGCTCGCAGATTTTATACGTATTGATATATATGTATATACATGTCTTATGTTAGGTCGTTTTTCTGTTCTTTTTGGAATTATGGTTATTATGGTTTGTCAATGTTTTCTATACGTTGTGATGTAAGTGTATTGTATATTTATATGTCGGTGTGTGTGTTTTTTATACGTTACTTTATGTATTGTTTTCAGCCCTGAAGAAGTTCCTGTGTGTTAGGAACGAAACGCGTTGGCTGCCTTGTTTGCTTAATAAATACGAAGATCGAGAGAAGATCTTTTGGAATACATATCAATTTGGACCTGGTTATTTGAGTGCACCTTCCGTTGTGTATAAACTCTTGGTCTTGTCCTGCATCTAACAACGACGGGTGCTGGAAGTTGTTGCACCACGTACACAAACATAGTGTACCTTAGTAATAAGGAAAACAGTAGGAATACAAGTGCTTGACCTTGGTCCGTCGTTGGGTTTGCTTTGTTTTTGTATGATTTGTTTGGACCGTTTTGCACTGGTTCCTTGTTTCATATTTAATCATTACAATGCAGAAATTTCAAGATGGGAGGGAGGAAATGGCCCTCAACCTATTTGGTACTGATAATACAAAATCTACATCACAACCAGATGCTCCCACTAGCACTAGCCTCAAAACACTATTTCTTAGATTGGAGCGGTTAAGAAAACAAGAATTATCCCGTTGGTGGGATGGGGTGACGCTCCAACAGTACTTAGACAATAAGAAAGTTCCTAGAGGCCTTAGAATCCTAATCTTCCCGACGTTTGAGGATCTCAGCAGTGAGCTTCTAAAAGATTGGGAGGGTAACCTTGAAAGTGCATCGGTTACGATGATGCAGATACTAATTAAACATGCTAAGGAGAAGGGTGAGAAGCTTCAATCCGAGATAGAGAACTTGGAAAGGGAGATTAATGAAATTGAACAAAAGGATTTAATTGAAATTTTTTTTGCCATTTTGAAAAAAGTTATGGAGGAACATCAACTGTATTTAAAGGATAAAAAACTAAAGAAAATAAAAAGAGACGATCGAGACTATAAAGACGGGCGGGTTTATACGTTCGCCAGAAAATTTGACAACATACTGGGCTCAGAGGACAAAAAAAGAATAAGAGAAAGTAGGGAGGAAAGTGATGACACCCGTTCCATCAGTGGCGTCTCGTCTTCCTCCCTAGAGAGTACTACGTCAGACTTATCTCGTGAGGTCCCTTTAGGAGAAGCAACTTCCTCATTTCAAAAGGAAATGGCGAAGTTGCGAATCAGCAGCAGATTACAACAAAAGAGAGAGATGCCAAAACCAGGCGGGGAGGTCGGAGGGGCAAAGGCAGGTACAAAGGGAAAAGGGAACACGGTGGGACAGGTCAAGAAGTAAATGACACTCGTGTTCAAAATTTCTCATGTAATGATGTACAGCCTGGTGTAAATTTGGAAATTGTTAATTTGTCCAATAAAACATTTGACAAGGATGAAGTTGCCGTTTTAAGGCGGGGTTTGAATTTCTGTCCAACACAGAGTGGGGATATTACTAACGTACATATAGACCTTTTTAAATTTGTTAGGATTCTTAAATTAAAAGATCATTTCTCCAAAATTTTTCCGCAGACTCCTCAACACTCTGCGCCCTCACTACCTATGACCCATACGGTCGCAGACGTAAGGGACATTCATTGCCTTATGACACTCGATGATGATGAACAATGTGACATACTTTCTTTAATCAGTGATTTGGATATACCACAGAACTATACCCTAGATAGTGGTTTGAAACCTAAATCTAAATTTACACCGGTCATGAACTATCATCGCAACATAGATGTTTTTTATGAGAAAGTAAGTGAAGATCTGTATAAGATGGAGACTAACAAAAAATTCACACCGTGGCGTAATCACAACATTACTGCACAAGAGAGAAAAGCCCTCAATCGCTTAAAACAAGATAAGAGCATTGTTATTAGGGAGGCGGATAAGGGCGGTAATGTTGTGATTATGAACCACGATGACTACATGAATGAGATCCACCGCCAGGTCAGCAATGAGTCCTGTTATAAGAGGGTTGTTGGTAACCCGATTGAGAAGTTAACTATCATGATCAACATCAAATTGAATGAATGGAAGGATGTGATGCTACTTACAGAAGACGAATTCCGATACCTTAGAGTGGACTGTCCCAACTTTCCATGCATATACATCCTTCCTAAAATACACAAACCCAATGCCTTCCCACCTGGGCGTCCAATTATCTCGGGGGTAGGTTCACCCACTGAGAGGATTTCTGAATTTGTGGACCTGAGATTGCAAAAATATGTTGTAAACCTCCCGTCATACATCAGGGACAGTAAGGACATACTGGTTAAATTTAAGGATTTTGAATGGTCGGAAGAATTACTCTTTGTAACTTTTGATGTAGAAAGCCTCTACACGTGTATCCGCAAGGATCTTGGGCTTTCGGCCATCCAGTCCTTTTTGGACAAAGAGAATGCTGACCAGTTTTCCTTCAATGAGAAGATCATGGAGATGATTGACATTATTCTATGTAACAACTTTTTCCTCTTTGACAGATGTTGGTTCCAACAAACTCTTGGTACTGCGATGGGTTCCAGGTTTGCTCCCTCTTATGCCTGCCTTTTTATGGGGTGGTTTGAGAGGGAGCATGCCTGGGGCAGAGGTGCCTCCCCCTGGACTGAACACATTGTCTTTTGGGGGAGGTACATCGATGATGTTATCTGTCTCTGGTCTGGTTCAGTGGAAGAGTTGAATGAGTACTTTACGTACCTGAACAATAATCAATATAATGTCAAATTTACAATGGCTTTTGGGAAAGACAGTATCAACTTCTTGGACGTTAAATTCTTTATAAAAGAAGGGAAAATACACAGCACCCTTCACAGGAAAGACACAGCCTGTAACGGGATCCTTCATGCGAATAGTGCCCATGCTCGATCTGTTGTTAACAACATCCCCTATGGGGAAATGATTAGAATCCGTAGGAATTGTAGCGATGATGACACTTTCCTCAATAACATCTCAGAGTCCAGTACTAGATTCTTACAGAGGGGGTACACGAGAGAAGTTGTGGATAAAGCCATTGAAAAAGTAAAATGTCGGACTAGAGAAGACACCTTGCAACCATCTCATAAAAAGAAAAAACCTGATGCTAATCCAGTTAGGTTTATTACACAGTATAATGCCAATAGTCCGAAGGTCTTTAACATGTTAAAGAAGAATTGGAGTGTACTTGGAGAGGTTCCATCACTTAAGAGTTGTCTCACTGATTTTCCATCTGTTACATACAGAAGAGGCAGATCACTGCGCAACTTCCTATGTCCCAGTTACGTTACCACTCCAAGGGAAACGTGGTTGTCAGTCAAACCAAAAGGTTTTTTCACCTGTGGAACATGTAACATTTGTCCACATGGAAGGAACAAAATCTTTAATTTCTGCTATAATACCTGCGTTAAGTATGATATATTGCACTTTATTAATTGCAATACTACTCATGTTGTTTACATAATAGGATGTAATTGTGACATCATTTATGTTGGAAGTACAATCCGCCCATTAAAAGTCCGAATACAGGAACATCGTAGGGCCATTGTAAATAAAGATCGGAGATATCCCTTGAGTGAACACTTTAGACTTGCACATGGAAATAGTGATGATTTCTGGTTCCATGGAATAGATCATGTCCCTATCACCAACAGAGGGGGGAATAGGGAACTCCTGGTGAGACAAAAGGAGGCAAAGTGGATATGCAGACTTAGGGCAACCGAGGTAGGACATAATACGGATAAGGAACTACATTACTTCTTGGGGTAGTGTTGTTCCCCAAACAGGTTATGCCAGCACTAAACACTCTGGCTGCTTCATTTGTGAATCACTCTGTCTAAATGGAACTAGTAATGCTTTGCATGCATTGTACAATCTGTTATTATTTACGATGCATATTACCCATGATCGTATGTGCCTTGCATTACTGAAAAAAGGATGCAGCTTATATACACAAAATTAGTAATGAAATTTGGTTTGCTGTTTATATATATTTTTTTCTCATTCTTCTTTTTTATTAATCTCTCGTATGCCCTACTCTGGCTTATCTAATTTATTTTATTATAATTATTCTTTACTTCTTGTAAATATCCTCTTATCTATTTATTCTTTTTTCTTTGTCTTTCCTTCTGCCATATACATGGTCTTTTTATGGTTTTTACTGTGTGTAATTTACCATTCCAAGATGGCTGCTGTATTCGTTTTGATATATAGCCCTTGCAGTATTCTTTGCACTATTGGTGGTATTTTCGCCTTTATTTTCTCTCTTTATCATTTATTAATTCAGGTTCTGATTTTGGTTGATTTTGAACACAACCATACGATTTTACTATGCTGGCCTCGGCAGTCCGTGTGGTTGACTGCAATGGGAATGTATATTAAATTAGGCCATTCCATGATGGCAGCACATTTAGGGAATTTGGTCTTGTCCCTTTACTATGTTCGCTCTACATGTCAGCCAATAATGCGTGGTTATACTTGGCCGGTGTATTTAAACCGACCTAGATGTGCAGGTCTGCTTGCTTCGCCGTTCCGCTGCTGGTTATCATGCCGCTGGTTCATTTGCGACCATTGAGGTGAGTACTCGTGCGCGGGTCGCTTTATTTGTATAGAACACCGGGGGGGTGAACTTTCAACAGATTTTCCCCTTCATACTGGGGTGTTACAATTTTGTTACAGCTGTGGTTTATTTATTACTTGTATGTATACCTTACTCAACGTCGGATTGACATATGACCAGTATAGTCAACTGTCGACACTGGGGTGTTACAATTTGGTTTTAGTTGCGGTTTATTTATAAACTGTTTTTATACTCCATTCAACGTCTTATTGACGTATTACCAGCATAGTCGATTGTCAACAAAGTGTATCTTATTTACAAGTGTTTCCGTAAGGTGGTTCCTTTAAGCTCGGTTGAGCAAACATGCTAATGCTGTTTTTTCGATTCTCAATATTTTAAACGATGCACGTGTTGCTGCTTGCTACAGGATTATAATGTGTCACTTGCTTACTGTGGCGCCGTAATATGTTCGCCACATTAGATCTGTGGGTCGGTTTTTAGACTTAGGACAATGGGGGTGCATATACATTTTGTTATTCCATATGTTACGGTTCTCTAACTTTATGGTCTCTGACATGTACATATATTATTTTGTATACTGGTTTATTGTTCACAAACCTAATGGGTTACTTTCTGATGGATTTCGACATGATCATTGCCCGTTTTTATTGCTTATGGGTTTCTATATTTTCAATTGCTTAATTGCATTGACCCTTTTCATCTGTATGTGTTATTAGGCACATTCTCTTAACTGCGTGTCGTGACTGACACGATGTCTTTATTTACGTTTTCGTTGGTTGAACACATATCAGGTGGTGAGACCTCTTGTTTTTTGATTCTCTTTTAGATTAATTGGTCCAACAATGGATTTATAACCTACCTGACCTACTATCCTGTGTCTACACGTGACTTTTTTGTAATAAGATCTTGCCTTCGTTTTTATACCTGTGGGTAAGTGTACCCCGTAATGAACTTAGCTTTTTATTCATATACTGTTCATGTAGGATATTTTTCCTACTTATTATGCTATTTGGTTTGTTTTGCCCATGACACTGTTGGGCTTTGTTATATTTATGTTCCAGATGTGCTATTACACACCTACTGTGCGGTTCGACTTTGTGATCTGGGTTTTCCCTGACTCTACGAATTTGGAATAGGATTACATAAGTTACCTACTCTGTGGTGAGCCTAAGCCATCGTTTTTTATTCCCCTTTCACATTCCCCCCCCCCCCCCCTTTTTTCCTCGTTGCCTATTTTGCATGTTGTTAGTATTAGCAACTTACTAAATGGCCAACTTTTGGGACATATACAGGAATATATAGATGCTTGTTATCTCTGCCAATTACTTTGGCTATTGTGAGTCCTTTTTTGATATTTTTTTGGTTCTTTCTTTTCCTTTTCCTCTGTCCTTTCCTTTCTCCGCTTGCAACTTTTGTGTTATGTTATGTTATTATTTATACTTCGCATCTTTCAATCTCTGACACAGATGAATACAGATTAGATTAATTGTTTTTATACTTTACGCTCGCAGATTTTATATGTATTGATATATATGTATATACATGTCTTATGTTAGGTCGTTTTTCTGTTCTTTTTGGAATTATGGTTATTATGGTTTGTCAATGTTTTCTATACGTTGTGATGTAAGTGTATTGTATATTTATATGTCGGTGTGTGTGTTTTTTATACGTTACTTTATGTATTGTTTTCAGCCCTGAAGAAGTTCCTGTGTGTTAGGAACGAAACGCGTTGGCTGCCTTGTTTGCTTAATAAATACGAAGATCGAGAGAAGATCTTTTGGAATACATATCAATTTGGACCTGGTTATTTGAGTGCACCTTCCGTTGTGTATAAACTCTTGGTCTTGTCCTGCATCTAACAACGACGGGTGCTGGAAGTTGTTGCACCACGTACACAAACATAGTGTACCTTAGTAATAAGGAAAACAGTAGGAATACAAGTGCTTGACCTTGGTCCGTCGTTGGGTTTGCTTTGTTTTTGTACAGTATGGGAAATTTCCCAGCCCCAGCTCCAAAAGTAAAAAACCTGGGAGTAATAATTGATGACAAGCTGAACTTGGGGGCCCAAATCAATTCAGTCTCTTCATCGACATCCTTCGTTCTGCGGACCGTCAGGAAAATCTTGCCTTTCTTGCCTACAGATAGCCAGAAAACAGTGGTCTCTGCCTTGGTGATGTCTAAATTAGACTATTGCCATGGTCTCTATTTGAACATCCAGGAGCGTTTTCTGAAGAAATTGCAGAGGCTGCAAAATGCAGCAGCCAGATTATTGTCCGGGATCCCTAAATTTGCACCCATATCGAAGGAAATTCAGAAACTGCACTGGCTTCCAGTCAGGAAAAGGATTCTTTTTAAAACATTATGCACTGCTTTTAAGGCTCTCCACGCGACCGGACCGGTCTACTTGCAAGAACACCTAAAATGGTATATACCATCTAGAGACCTCTGGTCTCGGGGAGCTAAACTTGCCTCTATCCCCAAGGTAAAAAAACAGTCTTGGGGAGGCAGAAGATTTGTAGTTGGGGCAGCAAAAGCCTGGAATGCCCTTCCGGCACAACTCAGAAACCTGTCAGATCTGCTGTCCTTTAGAAGGGCATTGAAAACATGGCTATTTACCCTCTAATGATTGCGCTTCTCTCCGCTCGCTGGTAAATGTAGCTTCTTAAGTGATTGGTAAGAGCGCCAGGACACCTTAGGGTAACCGTGCGCTTTATAAATTATTTAACATAACATAACATAACAAAAGTGGCAATACGGGGTGAATGTAGGGGTAGATGAATAGGGCGGCTTTCTGCCATGAAAACTCTGTATTGCAGATAATGTCCCCTATGAAATGCACCTCTACCTGGCTGAGAAATAGCAAAAGAAACAACCGACCGGGCTCCTCCAAAGAAAGGTAATGGCAATAGGCCTGGGCGGTGAACTTCGCTCTGTTCGCGGAGTTTGGGGAGTTTTCTGCACTCCGCACTCCGCGGAGCTCGCAGAGTGCAGAAAACTCCGCTTCGCGATGTGCAGCAGAGTTTTCCCCGCTCACGGTAATTTCGCGATCGCGAACTGTAAGTTCGCGAGCACGAGCTGTTGCTCGGGTAGAATTTCTACCCGAGCGGCAGTAATACCAGCACGAACTGCAGTTCGCACTGCACTCGCCGCTCGTGGAACTTCACAGAGATTTTTTGTAACTTCGCAGAGTTCCACGTAGCTTAACTCTGCAAACTACCCCCAGGTCGAAATGGCAATTTGGGGAACACTAAATGCCATACTGACTAACAAAGCAGAATTGGCCCTCCTGTGGCTAAAGAGAACTACATACTACCAAGGGAGCAAAGCAGGGATGCATATGGCTAGGCAACTGCCACAGAGAAAGGAAAATAACCCTGGTGGGTCTGGAAGCCATTTTGCTGCATCATGCTGCATCATTTCAGGGATGATTGTTGTTCTGCAGGAAGGGACACCTTCCTGCATGAAAACAATAATTGATGGCGTTTTCCTGTTTCTGTGTTTACTGCAGAATGCAGAACGCATAGAAAGAAGAAAAAATGGGGAGAAATAAAAGTATTTCTCCTTGTTGTGTCTCCATACGCCTCACATGGAGAGGCGTATAATTCTGTCGCATTCCAAGGTTTACAAAACATTGCAAAACGGGGAATGAAGCAGATTCCATGGATGTTGCATTGGAACACCCACAGCAACACCCATGGATAGCGCCTCAGAGTAATTGATACTGGCTCATTGGATATTATGTGTATAGCCTTAATATTTTGGGATCACCCCGAGCTGAATCTAATTAACATTTATTCTCACCCTGTGAAGTATGGTCAAAAATCTAGTACCTTGTTAAAATTAGAAGATTTCCTGTGTATATTACCCACGCAGGAACATTTGCTTATAGGCGGTGACTTCAACTGCCATTTCGAACCATTGAATGGTGTGTCCAGTTCAGTTACTCAAGAAGAGGATCAAGTATGGGTAATTCCCCCTTGTAACTCATATCCTACGAAGGGATGGACACCCCTGGTTCTTCAACTCACCACACTAATCCTTACCCATTCCCTGAGGGCATGTAATGGAAGGCACCCAGCAGACAATCCTGGCAAATTCATATTCCAACGGAATAGTTATGCCTCCATCATAGATTATATAATGATTAAATTGGATATGTGGTCCAGGGTCTTGGATTTTCAGGTAGTAAATCGCAGTGAAAGCGATCATAATCCCCTTGTATCTACTCTGGAAGGCTATGATAATTCCCTATATCAACCTAGGGATACTAATCATTTACCCCCTCTGGTTACATCATGTGGAGGTCGGAGAGTTAGTTGGGAAAAGATTGCCCAATCCCAAACTGAGCTTGGAGATATGTACAGGGAGATTTATCTGCTTTTAGAGCGAGCTCTGGATCCTGCTGTAGCGGGACTTACCCCTTTTCATCAGGGTAATATAGGCTCTACTCATGCAGAGCTATGCGCAATCTTAGAGGGGTACTTTTATCGGGGAACAAGGAGGAACTCCCAAAATTTGAGAGAGAGATCTTTATGGTTTACCAAAACTTGTAGAGTAGCTAAGTCATCACTCCTAGTAAAACTAAAAGGGGGGAATAAGGTATTGATTAAGGAGGCGAGGGGTCACTATAAGAAAGTGATTACAGATGCAAAAAAAGAATGGGAGTATAATAGATGGGAGGAAATCTCTATCACATTAAGGAAAAAGGATTCCAGGGCTTTCTGGAATTTGGTTAAAACTGGGTCCTCTGTCTCCCAAGTAGCAGTCCAACCTAATTTAGGGGAGGACGTTTGGCGCCGGCACTATCAAGCCCTTTATGCCAGTAATCCAATAGCCCCAGAACCCCATGAATCACTATCCAGGCAAGCCCCTTTTTTGACTATGTCTGACGACGATCTATGCTCACTGGAAGAGGTTAAATTGGCCCTGAAAAAAGTCCTCCCTAATAAAGCACCCGGACTAGACAGGATACCGGGTGTAAGGATCGCGGATGTTCTGCAGGAGCGTCTGGAGTCGTGAAGATGAGTCCACAGCCGTCCCCCGTGTCTCCCCGACTCTATCAAACTCTAGAGTGCGAGGAATCCACCGGGGAAAACAGGGAAACAAAACAAGGAAAGGTGGGGGGATCCGGTAAGTCTTGATAGGTGATGTCGTCAGGAGGAACAACAGGAGCGTAAGAGATCTCCACAAGGCAAACAAGTAGATCTCCCAGCTGTAATATAAAGGTAGTTAGTGGTATACCTCTGTAACGCCCTCCCTGTGTCCCTACTTCTTTAGGTCCCCAACACCTACCGGTATATCGTCTGCTGCTAAGTAGAAGTATGTATGAACCAACAGGTGTGATCTAAATAGTAGTTCCTTAGGGTGCAGCTGCAGGGAATAAGTATATCAAGATTATACTCCTGGGAAAGTAGAGTATCCCTTTAATACCTGAGTAAGGCTGGGAAGATCTAGTACCTGGCTTGATAGTTAGAAGAGCGGGAAACCTAACCCCCCTGCTCAATGGTCCTCGCAATGTATCACCACCGGATTCCTGGTAGCTGCTCAGGATGATGAAGGGGATGGATATAAAGGTGACGGGAGGAAAGGATACTGGGGGCGTGAAAACCGGACAAAGGAAAAGACTCCAGCTAATCCAAACTTGGAGTACCTTAACAACAGGCAAAACAATACTAAATGATATTCAAGTATAACACATGGATCAGCGAGGCGATAGACAGAGGACACCACGCTAGGCAGCGCTGGGAATGGAGAAAGCGCTCCGTCAATGTCAGACTACCTCTCAACACGAAGAAACGCGAGACAGGAAACCCCTGGACCTCCAACCACCCTGCAGACCTTACTTGGGTGAAGATGCCACAACCAGGAGCAACCCTCGTGAATATCCTGAAGAGAGAGGACACCTTCCACTGTCAGTAACGACAGGATCCACACGCTACAAGCACCAGCGCCGAGGAACGTCCCCGACACCAAACAGGAAACCGGAACTAACAATACAGGAAGTCAGGCAACAGCACTTGTGACGGAAATGGGGCTCGATGCAAGAACGCGAAGCGGCGTGTATACGCTCTTTGCCCCTTATATACTTGCCACCTGTAGGGGCTGAATCGCGTGGCATGACAGTACTCTCCCCTCACAACACCCCCCCAGGTTTAGGTTTGTGAGGGTATCTCTGATGAAACACACGCACCAACCGGGGAGCATGCACGTCTCTCGCAGACACCCAAGAACGCTCCTCCACCCCATAACCTTTCCAATGTAGCAGATATTGAAGCGTTTTACCCATGAAGCGGGAGTCTACAATGGTGTCCACCTCGTATTCTTCAGTGTCTTGTATGGTAACTGGCGAGGGTTTCTTAGGGAGTCGTGTACCAGGTGCAACAGGCTTAAGTAACGAAATATGGAATACTGGGTGGATCTTAAGAGCTGCAGGCAGGTCGATCTTCACAGCCACTGGATTGATCAGTTTCATCACAGCATAGGGACCAATGTATTTGGGCATGAACTTGCGAGGACCACTGAGTCTGATGTGTTTAGTGGAAAGCCACACCTTGTCCCCAGGGGCGTATATGGGTTCCAACCTCCGGTGTAAATCCGCCCCCTCTTTATATCGCACCTTCGCCAGATCAAGGTTGACTAATGTCTGTTTATGGACATCGTGTAATCTCTGCACTAGGTCATTGGCTGCAGGGGTCGGGCTGCTAACAGGGATCCCTAGAGGCAACAGCCTGGGGTGAAAACCGTGTGAACAAAAGAAGGGGGTATGGAGGGTGGAAGAATGTGGACTGTTGTTATATGACAATTCTGCCATCCACACCCACTCATCCCACTCCTTGGCTGAGTGCAGAGCTTGGTTTCGTACATATTGTTCAAAGCACTGGTTGACTCTCTCTGTCTGCCCGTCAGATTGGGGATGATGACTGGAAGAGAGCCTAACGTCAATTTGCAGCAAGGCACAGAGGCATTTCCAAAATCGGGACACAAACTGGGCCCCCCTATCAGAAATCAGGACCGAGGGAAGGCCATGTAGCCGTACAACCTGCTGCAAAAAGATGGAAGCTAATGCAGCTGCTGTAGGTAACCCCGTTAAAGGAATGAAATGTGCTGTCTTCGTGAAGTGGTCTACCACCACCAGCAAGGTGTTATTCAAGCGCTTGGTGGCAGGTAGTTCCACTATGAAGTCAAGTGATACTGTGTACCATGGGCCGGGAGGTGTAGCAAGAGGGAGCAGAAGACCCACTGGGTTCTGATGGGAACTCTTGGTTTGTGCACAGACATGGCATGACCGCACGTACTGCTCTACGTCCTGCAACATAGTGGGCCACCAGAACCGCTCACGTATGATCTGGATGGTTTTCTTAATACCAGGGTGACCTGACAAAGGGTGCGAGTGATACCAGTCCAGGACCTGTGTTTGTAAAGCAAGAGTGGGTAACACTACTCCCCCTCGGACACACACCAACCCATCTGTGCTGACCCACTCCTCCGCCCCCACAAAGTCAGGCATGGCCATCGAAAGTTGACTCCGCCGAATTCGAGCCCCGAAGTCTTCCTCCCCGAACACACCCCCCAAAATGCGCTCCTCCGGGATGACAAGGGGCGCGACCTCAGGCACATCGGGAAGGTGAAACCCTAACCTGGACAGGGCATCGGCCTTGCCATTCCTCCTCCCAGGGCGGAACCTAATAGTGAAGTCAAATTCACAGAAGAACTGGGTCCATCTAAGTTGCCTCATGGACAGCGCCTTGGTGGATTTAAGGTACTGGAGGTTGCGATGGTCGGTGTAAACCACCACAGGGAAACGAGCACCCAAGAGGTATTGCCGCCACTCTTCAAAGGCTTTCTTGATCGCCAGGAGTTCCTTGTCCCCCACCGCATAGTTGAATTCCGCGGGAGAGAACTTGTGAGAAAAATACGCAATGGGATGGCACACCCCGGTGTCAGGATCGACTTGACTCAGAACCCCTCCCACTGCCACTTGAGAAGCGTCCACCTCAACCACATAAGGCAAGGCTGGATCCGGATGGCTCAACACCGGGGCGCGCGTAAAGGCCTCCTTCAAACTCCGAAAAGATGTTTCAGCCGCAGTCGACCAACTGTATGGGACCCCCTTCCGCAAGAGACGCGTGAGTGGGATTGCCAATTCTGAGTAGCCGTGAATGAAACGCCGATAAAAATTGGCGAACCCTAAGAACTTCTGCAGGTCTTTCACAGAAGTAGGCGAGGGCCAGGCGAGAACCGCCTCGACCTTAACAGGATCCATACGAAGTCCGAGTGGGGAAACAATAAAGCCTAAAAAAGGTACCTCCTGAGAATGGAAAGAACATTTTTCTAGTTTGCAGTACAAATCATGATCACGTAGGCGTTCCAACACACGTCGAACGTGACCCACATGTTCAGTCATGGAGGAAGAGAATATCAGTAAATCATCGATGTAGGCGATGACATGGAGGTCCAGCATATCCCACAGGACCTCATTAATGAAAAACTGAAACGCCGCGGGAGCGTTGCACAGCCCAAAGGGCATCACTAAATACTCAAACAATCCGTATTTAGTACAGAAAGCAGTTTTCCATTCATCTCCCTCCTTGACACGCACTAGATGGTAGGCGCCTCGTAAATCCAATTTGGTGAAATAGTTGGCATTACGTACTCTGTCAAGGAGGGAGGAAATCAAGGGCAAGGGATACCTGTTTTTAATGGTCACCTCATTCAATCTCCGATAATCGATGCAACATCGAAGACCCCCCTCACGCTTAGGAATGAAAAACAGCGATGAGGAGGCAGGGGATCTGGAAGGCCTAATAAACCCCTTCTCCAGCATGGTGTCCAAGTATTCTCGGAGGTAAGTATTCTCCTTCTCGGTTAGGGCATACACTCTGCTGCAAGGGATTCGAGCCCCAGTCTCTAAATCGATGCGGCAGTCGTATACCCTATGCGGGGGAAGGACGTCTGCCTCTTTAGGATCGAACACAGTGCTCAAATCGTTGTAACACTCTGGCAGCTCGGTTCTGGTGTCAGTCTGATCCACCATAGAGGCTGCAAGACCTACTGGGACCCCAATATCACGAGGTTTGACAGGGCGAAACTGAAGTGTGGCTGCCTTCCAGTCAATGACTGGGTTGTGTGTCTGCAACCAAGGGATTCCTAAAAGTACTGGTATTTGAGGTGAACGAATCAAATCGAATTCAATATTCTCATGGTGATTCGGGTCTATATGCATATGGAGGGTGCATGTTTTGTGCGTGACGGGGCCTGAAACGAGAGAACGGCCATCAATAGTGATGACCGCATTGGGCACCTTCTTTTTGACACATGGTATAACGTTGTCAATTGCCCACTTCTCGTCCATAAAGTTACCAGAGGCCCCAGAATCTATCATGATGGCCACATGCAAACCCAGGTGTTCTACTGAAAGGTATGCTGACACATAGAGGTGAGTGACTGATCTAGATTCAGGGTTAGAGGAGGAGACTGTAAGGTCAGAAACGCCCAGGAATCCTGTCTCCATGTTTCCTAGGCTTTCTAGTTTCCCGAAGACTTTGGAGGTAAAGGTTTTACAGGGCATGACCGTAGGAAATGACCGGCCTTACCGCAATAGAGACACAGTCTGTTGGTGCGACGTCTCTGTCGTTCTTCTGGAGTTAGGGGCCCTCTCACTATTCCTATTTGCATAGGTTCACTATCCTCAGGAACTTTGACCGCCTCAACTCCTTTTACTTTGGTGAGAACAAATCGCTGATCTCCTTTCCCCTTTTCCTGCTTCCTTTCCTGAATGCGATGTTCAATTTTCACCACCAGGTCTATCAACTCAGGACAGGCTGCAGGAAGGTCCACTATCTGCGAAAGGGCGTCTTTTAAATCGTCACGTAGTCCCCTGTAAAACAGTGTACCACGCTTTTCTTCGGGCCAATTGGATTCAACTACCAGTCTCTGAAATGTAGTGATGTAGGCAACCAGGTCTTGATTGCCTTGTCTCAGAGCCAATAGTTCAGAGTCTGCAGAGTGGGTATATGTGTGTCTATCAAAAAGCTTACGAAATTCCTTCTTAAACTCGGTGTAATCATATAATAAAGGGTCATCCCGGTCCACTAGCGGTATAGCCCAGTCCGCGGCCGCCCCACAAAGGTAGGAAACCATAAATGCAACCCGGGCCTGATCTGTAGGGAAGCAGGTGGCCTTACATGAAAAATGCAGCTGGCAGTGGCTAAGAAAGGCGGCACACCGCGAAGTATCCCCGGAAAACCTTTCTGGAGGGGCTAACGGGATGGAGGTAGGGGTGGTAACCTGTATTACTGAGTTGGGTGGATCAGCTCTCCCTCCCACAGCCCCTATCTCCTGTCGATGCTGGAGGGTATCTATTCTGGCAGATAATGCCTGGGTTTCCGCTTGCAGATTGCCGAGCATGCCGGCGACGTCTGCCAGCGTAACCACACCTAGCTCCATGGCGCTCGGGCAGAATATTCTATATTGGCTTCGCGTTCTGTAAGGATCGCGGATGTTCTGCAGGAGCGTCTGGAGTCGTGAAGATGAGTCCACAGCCGTCCCCCGTGTCTCCCCGACTCTATCAAACTCTAGAGTGCGAGGAATCCACCGGGGAAAACAGGGAAACAAAACAAGGAAAGGTGGGGGGATCCGGTAAGTCTTGATAGGTGATGTCGTCAGGAGGAACAACAGGAGCGTAAGAGATCTCCACAAGGCAAACAAGTAGATCTCCCAGCTGTAATATAAAGGTAGTTAGTGGTATACCTCTGTAACGCCCTCCCTGTGTCCCTACTTCTTTAGGTCCCCAACACCTACCGGTATATCGTCTGCTGCTAAGTAGAAGTATGTATGAACCAACAGGTGTGATCTAAATAGTAGTTCCTTAGGGTGCAGCTGCAGGGAATAAGTATATCAAGATTATACTCCTGGGAAAGTAGAGTATCCCTTTAATACCTGAGTAAGGCTGGGAAGATCTAGTACCTGGCTTGATAGTTAGAAGAGCGGGAAACCTAACCCCCCTGCTCAATGGTCCTCGCAATGTATCACCACCGGATTCCTGGTAGCTGCTCAGGATGATGAAGGGGATGGATATAAAGGTGACGGGAGGAAAGGATACTGGGGGCGTGAAAACCGGACAAAGGAAAAGACTCCAGCTAATCCAAACTTGGAGTACCTTAACAACAGGCAAAACAATACTAAATGATATTCAAGTATAACACATGGATCAGCGAGGCGATAGACAGAGGACACCACGCTAGGCAGCGCTGGGAATGGAGAAAGCGCTCCGTCAATGTCAGACTACCTCTCAACACGAAGAAACGCGAGACAGGAAACCCCTGGACCTCCAACCACCCAGCAGACCTTACTTGGGTGAAGATGCCACAACCAGGAGCAACCCTCGTGAATATCCTGAAGAGAGAGGACACCTTCCACTGTCAGTAACGACAGGATCCACACGCTACAAACACCAGCGCCGAGGAACGTCCCCGACACCAAACAGGAAACCGGAACTAACAATACAGGAAGTCAGGCAACAGCACTTGTGACGGAAATGGGGCTCGATGCAAGAACGCGAAGCGGCGTGTATACGCTCTTTGCCCCTTATATACTTGCCACCTGTAGGGGCTGAATCGCGTGGCATGACACCGGGCGACCTGTATAAGAGCGAACAGGTTGTATGGGCTCCCTATCTACAAAATCTTTTTAATGCAATCTTTTTAGGAATGCCACTGCCTCATACATGGGCCGGCGCTGAGATTATCCCGATACATAAAAAGGGTTCGCCCCTGGACCCGGCAAACTACAGGCCGATTAGCCTAATAGACGTGGCACAGAAGATCTTTGCACGCGTTCTATTGGGGAGGCTCCAAGCATGGATGGATGAGTTTAACATCCTGACCCCCTTACAGGTGGGCTTTAGATCAAAAATGTCAACAATAGATCAACTGTTTAGATTGCAGATGATCTATTGGAAAGTTATCAAACTGGAAGGAGGTAGTCTTTACCTTTCCTTTGTTGATCTAAAGTCTGCCTTTGATATGGTAGACCGACGACAGTTGTGGGACCTTTTGAAGGGAATGGGTGTCCCCCCATACCTATGTTATCTCTTGGAAACTTTACATAAAGACACCTTTGCCAGGGTAAGGTATGGCCAAAATGGCGAATTAACATCCCCCTTCCCCGTTGAAAGAGGTGTGAGGCAGGGTTGTGTGCTTGCCCGACCCTCTTCTCTCTTTTCTTAAACGGTCTTGTGGAAGAATTGCTAGCTTTAACAGATATTGATGCACCCACGCTAGCTGGAAGGAAAATACCTGCACTAATGTTCGCAGACGATACTCTGCTCCTGTCCAAGACCACCATGGGGATGGAAAGAGTCTTGGAGGGCTTCGCTACATTCTGCAGAAATAGGAACCTGGTTATTAATGTTAATAAGACCAAATATATGGTTCTGCATGCGGACACAACAAATTGTCCCATTCCAAAACTGGACAATCTGCCGCTGGAGCGAGTAACTGTCTTTGATTATTTGGGGTTAACATTAAGCAATAAAATGGATTGGGGAGCCCAGATATCGAAGGCCAATTTGAAACTGGTCCAAGTCTCTGGGGGTATCCTGAAGATGTATAGGGACAGCCCGATAAAGCTAATCAGCCCGCTTGTAGAGGTTTATAAGGTCCAGGCAAGAGGTGTGGCGGCCTATGGCGCTGAACTTTGGGGCCATAGTGCAGTTCAGTTTTTAGCAAAGTCAGAAAACCATTTTATGAGGCAACTTTTAGCCTTACCTAAGAGTACTCCTCTTCAGCCTCATAGGATGGATTTTGGAATCCAGCCAATTGTAGATCTGGTTGCCTCACGCCCGGTTATGTACTGGCGCCGACTGTGGTGCACACCAGAACTTAACAATTTCAGGGAGGAATTAAAATCAATTATGACACTCCCAAGGGCTGGTACCATCCCGTGGCTTGCATATATTAAAAAGTTCCTAGGCGATATTGGAAGGGAAGACCTTTGGCTTAATCCAGAGGAGACATGCGTTGCCCTACCCAAAAAATCGCTGACCAAAGCGATAGAGGATCATAAATTGACCCAAATATTACGCTTAGAGTCCAGTACTAATTTGACCTCTGTATTTCTCGAAATGAAAATAAGTTACAGCTTTGAGCCAGCGCTGGACTTGATCCAATCATCGCTTGCCAAGAAACTTTATATACAGTTTAGGCATGGATCTCTTCCCCTATTTTGCAGGATGAACAAATGGGAAGGTTCTATAGTTCGATCCTGTCCAGGGTGTAGCTTGTATGAAGAATCTGAGGTCCATGTACTATTTTTTTGTAAGGCTTATACAAATCCACGCAAAAAATGGATCATCCAATTAGCTAAAAACCTTGGTGTAAGTAACTATAGAGACCTACACAGGGTAATGAAATACCTAATACTGTAATGTTTTTCTCTTTTCTTGCAAGCCAAGTCTCTTTTTATTCTATCTTTGTCTCAAACATTATTTAATTTTTATGAATATAAATTGTACTAAATTATTCTTATATGAGAGGTTTTAAGATTATTGCTTATAAATGTATATCGTTTTTAAAGTTGATGTTTGTACTTTTATGGCATTTTCGCCGAAATAAAGTTTTCTGACTGACTGACTGGCCTCTTGTAAATAAGTCCCTTGCAGGCACATGAATCAAAGGAAAAACCGGTCGAAAACGGGCAGATTCTCAAAATCTGCCCCTTTGCGACTGGTATTTTTGCATTTGGGATGCATCATCCCAAATGCAAAAATCCCAATTTAAGGAATCTCTAAATTGCGATTACTTAAATTACGATTGCATTTAAGGAATCCCAAATTGAGATTCCTTAAATGCAATGGTAATTTGCAAAAACTTTGAAAATGCACTTTTGTGCATTTTTCAAAGTTTCATGTTGCACACACACATGCCCCTAGGGCATGTGTGTGTGCAACATATGTGCACAGATCAATTTCAGGGGTGCAAAGGGTGTCATTTTGACACCCTTGCACCCTTGAAATTGCATGAGCGATTTGTGAGTACCTACTGGTACTCGCAAATTGCTCATGCAATCTCCAATTCATTCCTATGGGCCTCCAGGCCCATAGGAATGAATTGGAGATTGCATGAGCAATTTGCGAGTCACAATTTACGAGTCGCAATTAAGGAATGTGTAGGAATCGCTATTTTTATAGCGATTCCTACATTCATAGGCTTTTGCAATTCCTTAATTGCGATTCCTTAATAATCGCAATTAAGGAATCGCAAAAGCCTACGTTGATGCATGTGCCAGTTAGTATCCTTTGAAGAAGGGAAATTGGAAGCTTTTTGGGAATTCTATCTAATAGAATTCCAATAGTTTGCTATAAAACATTCACCGAGCCATTACCTCGATACGCTTGAATTCTCCAAACCAGCATTGACTAGAACAAATCTCTAGACTCCCCCATCACTGAGGAAGAGGTAAAACCTAGCAATCGTAACCCTTAAGGTCCTTTAAGCTTCAGGCCAATATGGCTTTACGGCCAATTTGTTAAAGCATTTGCAACAATATTAATCCCACCCCCTAGGGTCCTCTCTAATAAGATAGCCCAAGTAAAGTGTCCCACTCAGTTAGTGAAACACATGACTTTTCGATTCTTAAGCCAAGGAAAAATCAAACTCAATGTGCATTGTACAGAGTAGTAAAGCTGCTTTATATTGATGCTAAACTCCATATAAAGATTCTAGCATATCAGCTGGAATCTCTTATGCCATTACTAACACATCCAACTCAACTTGGGTTTCATTGAGGGAAGGCAAAACCATGATAATCTATGCAGGGTAGTCTACCTAGTCAAGAAAAGTGAGGAAGCAGAATATATCAACCGTCTATATGTCTCTTGATGCTAAAAAAGATTTCAAACAGGTGGACTGTTCATTCCTAATAAGCACCCGACATAAATTGGTATTTGGCCTGACCTGTTTCTCTATAGTAATGACCAACTATCACTCAGTCATCATCTCTAGCATGTTGGCGAATGGCTGTAAATCTCAACACTTTTCTCTGGGAAGGCGCACAAGACAGTGCTGCCTTCTATCACTGATATTATCTGCTCTTACCTTTGAAATTCTGACCACCAAGATAAAGGTGATAAAGAGGTAGCAGGCATATGGGTACTGCTTAATAATATTTTATTTATTTAGGCTAGAAAGCCATTACTGTTAATATGAAAGCAATTTCTAAAAATTGCTCTGTCTGTTGTAAAGTAGGGGGCAGATTTATGTTCCCTGGCGCATCCCCGCAAATCAGCATGGATGCGCCAGGGAAGATGCGTCACGCAAGTTTGCCCTTGCGCCACTGCTGATGCGCCGCATTTACAATGCGGCGCATCGTGGCGCAAGGACAAGCAGATACGTGACGCATCTGCCGGCGTAAGGTTGGCGCAGTGCTGAAGTTGCGTCGCAAGCGCGACGCAACTCCAGCACTGTTCCAACCTACCCTATCCCTAACATGGTGCGTCAAGCCTTACGCCTGCTTCAAGCAGGCGCAGGGTTTTGACGCATCAGCGTTGGGAAAGTGACTCAGTGAAATCTTATAGATTTCACTGAGTCACTCTTCAGGGGCGTTCCTGCGACGGAACGCCCCCCCTGAGTAGCAACGCCCACATGAAACCTGACGCAGGTTTCATGTGGCGCAGGGCTTTACACCGTGACGCGTCTCCATAGATGCGTCACGATGTAAATGGGGCGCAACATGGCGCAGGGTTTATGCCGCCGCTGCGTCACAAAAGTGACGCAACGGCGGCGTAAAAGGGGCGCAAGTCCCTCATAAATCTGCCCCTAAAAATTTAGGTCAATGATGTTTTTTTCATTAGTATGAATCCCACCCTGGGTGAGTTGCAAGGAGAAGGGGTGAGTTTAGAAAGTGGCATATGTAGCTGAGGAAATTTCAGAAGGACAACATTAATTGGATATGTTATTAAGCCTCAGCATAATGTTGGAACTGCAAACTCTGTTAATCAGTAAAACCTTAATTATATAGATTCCATACAAAATAATGGTGTGGCAGATCATCTATTTTACATTGATAGCCTTACAAGCAGACAGAATAAGTCACATAATTGAAGGGGGGAGAAGGACAGAAGTGAAAATAGACAGATGCAGTACAGAATTGTGCTGTGATGCTGGTGAACACTTCCATGTAGACATGTAGACACAAGTCAAGAAAAAAAATCACAAAACATGGACCAAGTTCAGACCAAGTGCAGACCTTTGCAGCTAACTAACTGAGGTCAAAATTTGAAATGAAATTTCATATTTAGTGTTTCCTTACCTTTCATGGGGCAGAAGAAGAATTCTATGTGTGGTTCATAGGTTTTTTCTCAATTTATAAGTAATCATTTCATGTAAGGCTGATAAAGTATTTTGGGACAAATTCCCAAGCTGGAAATTAGCAGTAGATGGAGTGTTTTCCCAGTTGTTCACCTAATAATACCCCACATCATTATTTATCACTGAAAAACAAATGTGTTTGTTAGTGTGTTTTTGATTTTCCATCTTTTAGAAACTGGTGGAACAGAGGAGAAAGTGTAAAATCTGAGTGTAAACAAGACCAGAAAGTAAAGAAGAGGGACTTTGATATATATAGGATTGAGGTATCATTTTAGTGTCATTTAAGAGTAGCGTAGGTGTCAATTTAAGAGGTTTATAGAGTAGTAGTGAAAAGCCATAAAAAAGACTAAGGACATATTTATGGGGTCAATTTCGATGCATTCGAAAACGGCCCGACTATTGTTCGGAGCCATTTCCCATGCATCGAAATTCTTTTTCGACCAACCAATTATGATGTGGTCAGTCGTAAAAGAATCTAGAAGTGCTTTCAAAATGGATTCCGACAGGCTTAGAGAGGGGCCTGTAATCCCAAGGGCGGCTCTTTCTGCCCAAGAGATTATGATGGAAGAGTCCCACAGCCTTTCTGTGCAGGCATTTCCAACGCCGAAAGGCTGTGGAAATCTGACCTTAGGGGGGCCCCAGCAGGGCCCCCATGGTTGGAAGGCCTCTGAATGGTGACCAAGGGTTCACTTATAATGCCCCCCTGTTGATCCCTGCACCTTGAGGTACCTGCCACCGGGTGCAGGGATGAACTGCCCCTCTGCTCTTTGCAATGGTAATGCATGCTCCCATTGTAAAGAATGGGATTGCCACTGAACAGTGTTCGGTTGCATCCTACTTGCTGGTAGCAAGGAGGTCGGTCGGTCCCACTTCTAGATCCATGTTAGATAGACCTGATTCGGCCCCATAGTGTTTAGCATTCAAGTTTTCACACTTTTAGAATTGAAGAGTGATATCTTTGAACAATCTGTCAAATCTGCAGCCTATCGCTATCTTGGTTTGCAGCTTAGAATATCGAAAAGGAAAACAATTATCCTAACAGAATGTCATAGGCAAAATATCGAGGACCAAAATATAGAGCAGGTAAGTGTATACAGATATGTATTGATTTAGTATTCCTAGTGCCAAATCTACATGCCTTTGCAGCTTTGTATATGTTGTCATGGTACATATATATGGGTTTAAGCATAGTTGTAGGAAGATGCCCTTTTGGGATGATCACCCCCACTTTGTAATGGTTTTTAATGCTGGTTTTTGGACTATGCACAATTAATGCTTGTTTTTGGACTCTGCACAATGTGACATTACTGTCCAGTACCTGGTGCATGCGCTCTGACACATAAAAACATGTTGGTATTGACTGAATTCCTAGTTGGCAAATTTAACTAGCCTATAAGTACCTAGTATATGGTACAAAAACCCCGGGACTGTAAGTTAAATGACACTGGTGCACTGCAGCACCTATTGTGCCTCCCACTACATGACAGTGCTATCGTGACTGCAGGCCTACCACTGTAGCATCTCTGTACAGTTTTAAAACTGCAGATTTAACCTGCAAAATAACCCCTTTCTGACAGGCTTAAATGCTTCTTTTAAATATGAATTTGTCACCCCTAAGTAGGGTTATAGGGCTGAAAGATCATTGTATTTTGCAAAGCGACGGTGATATGGTCTGCAGAATGGTAGCCTTCAGAATTACCCATCCTAAGTAGGTATTGAAAAATCTTGCAGTGAAGTTAGACCAATCTCTTTCTATGAAAGATCAAGTTAATGCCACCTGTGGCCTCAGTTTTGCCACCATAAGGTTTTTTAAAAAAAAGCTCATCGTGGCGTTCAGACACTGCCAGGAAGACTCTTTTCCAGGCCTTTATCACCAGCTGCCTTGACTATAGGAATGCTTTGTTAACATCAGAAAACCACACCTTGCTCTACAAACTGTAGGTAGTAGAGGATACTGCTGCATGGCGAAACTGTTATTCTGCCTAAACCATCTACTAGAAGCACATTTGCATGAGCTTCCAACTGTCACCCAAGAGGAGATATCTAACATCTATCGCAGCTTACATTTGGGTCTGATCCCTCCTTTGTCCCTATGGTTAGCCAGGCATTCCAGAAATGGTTTTGAGTGACTACAGAGGATGAGTTTCCTGTTTTCCTGGCCACATCTTTCGGGTGGGCGCAAAAGCTCTGCACATCAGAAGAAGGTTTTGCCATGTTGGATTTATGTAGAAGAGGCACTATGGGATTGTTTGCATTTGCAGGAGGGTCCTTAGGACATGCTTCAAATGTGGGTGGTTGTCCCTGAGAACATTTTGGTTAGGGAAGGAGCAGGAGTCGTACCCTCCCACCGGCTACAATGGACTGCACCTGCCATTGAGACCTGTGAGGAGACCTGAGAGACTGGAACTACTCCCACTTGTACCCAGGATAAACAAGTGGACTCCAGGAGTCAGTTGGCTGACCTCCTGTTAAGTTACAGGGACATAACAAGCTGATAGACTAGTTCCAAATGGACTTGCACTGTACCCTGCTGGTGGCTTCTGTTGGGGTGAATCGTGATCCACAAGTCAAGTTCCTGAGGTTCTGGTACTCTTGGCCCTCTCAAATTGTACTACTCATAACATCCTGAAAAATGTAGGACTTAGAAACTCTTTGGCTCTAAAGAACTCAGGGAGACTGAGAGAAACCTACCTGACAGTTTAATGAAGGTGCATTGCCGCTTGTCCAAAGATTCAGGTGGCTCCCACACAGAGCTTTTCTACAGCAGCAAATCTGTGTCAGTGGGACATCTCAGATAAGGCATTCGGTCTAGTGGAGCAATGTTTAGGTCAGCCTGCAGCCTTACCCCGCTGGAGAAATTCAGGTTCCAAAACATAAAGTAACTAAGTTTGAATGTAGATATCTTCACCGGGCGAAGGTGGCAAAAGAATTTGCAGAGAAGGGACCTTTTGTTTGGGTGCAACTTATGAATTTCTCCCAGTCTGAACTTTCTGCAAAAGTCAATGGTTTCACTGGATCCTCATCCAATGGCCATCTGGCCTCATGGATCCCATCTTGGCCACAGCCTGCTGTCTTGTCCCCCTGCAGATTCTTGACTTCCATTTGAAGACTAAGGACCTAATTTAATTCTTGGTGGTAAGGATATTCCATTGCAATGGCAACAGATTATCCTTACCACCATGAATGCTGCCCCCCCTCCCATGTTTAGACCTTGGTTTAATCGCAGACCCCACCTCCGCTGTGACAAACCCCTTCTGACAGCAAGGGCCATCGGAGGCAAACCTATAATTCTGCCCACCTAATTTAGATGGGTGGAATTAGAGGTCAGTTTTTACTGACCATCCCCGCCAGGAAAGCCCTAGTGGTAAGGCGTAGTGTAAACTGCTAAATGCTCCACTTGCCATGTGTTAGGGCACCCATGGCAAAGGGAGCATTTTCTTTAAATAAATGAAAATCCTGCTTCAGGATCTTCATTTTGAAAATTAACAAGCTCACAGTATGGTGCAGTTTAAAGCTCTGTCATGTTGGTGGAGTCCTGCATCAAACTACAAAAAAGCATTGACAGGAATAGTCGTGACTGTGGTACATGCTAATACTTTAGAAATAAAAGCCGGCTTTGAGCCCAATTAGGATGGCGTACAAAAAAGCCCTCCGACTGTCATGGTATCGGGAATAATCCCCCCGCATTACCCGCGGCATTTCCATTTATCAAATTATGATGCAATGTGGCCAAATTCAGACCGTTGCGGACAGATGTCACAAATGACCGTCCACCATGGTCAGAAAAGCTGCAAATCCGACCGCGGCAGACAGGTAAAGCTGCTCAATGGCTTGAAAAGGCCGCTCCTTCCGCGGCATGACCGCACAGCCAATTGCGATGACCGAGCACTGTGTCCGACCACCGTGCACGTACATAGGCCAAATGAATGGCGAAAAGAACCAACTTCACAACAATGCCTGAAGTGTGCCTCTACTCCCTGCTGCCCACAATCACAACACAAACACCACAATTATACACCCCAACTTCCTACTGGTAAGGAAAGTCATGCACTGCATGGTAGAGACATCTGGAGGTCATCACTCATGTGGACACACCCACATACCAAAGTATAAAACCAACCCCTTCCTGGACCAGCATCCTTTGCACACCACAAGCCGACACAGAGAGATAGGACACAATTGACTCACACTGCACAACATCACACCCACCTATCTTCACACAACACTACTCTCACCCACACACCCCACACACTACACATATCTCCACCACTACCTTGCACCCTGCACACCTCATTCATTTGCACCATGCCCCCCAAGAAAATGCCCAAATTCACAGACTCTGAGTTGAAAGTGATGGCAGACGAGATATTCAGGGTAGAACCACATTTGTTTGGGCACCTGGTCCAACACACCCCACTTGCGTGCAAGAATCAGATGTAGGTAAGGATCCACAGCAAAGTCAGTGTCGTAGGGACCACCCTATGCACTGTGCGTGACATCAGGAAGCGGTGTGGTGACCTCAAGGGCCGGGTCAAGCATCGGGCCCAGAGGAACCACGCAGTGGCCCAGAGAATGGTGGCAGCCCTCCCAACCCATCACTAACCTTCACTGAATGAGAGGAGAAGGTGCCTGCCATAATGCATCCAGAGAGTCTCACATGAATCGAGGGTGACTGGAGGCTGGTAAGTACCAACAAAATAATCACATCACAATACAATGCACCGTTGGGCACAACAAGTGAGCTCCAGTCGCTCGCCCACATCAAACTCATGTGGAATGCACGCTTACAATATGAATGGATCACAAGGACAGCATTTCCTTAATCAGTTCAACCTCACAGGTAGGTGGTCAGCTCATGCACCCTGTCCTCCCTCCCAAACAGCATGGCTCACCCTCTCCAGCCCACAGCCATTGGGCAGCTAACTCCATTGACAGTGCCTTCCAACAGATAGCTAGCCATCTCACTGGGGAGGGGGATGTTGAGCCCTGACAGCAAGACCGCAACTCCCACAAGGCCCTCTGTCTCCCCCCACAAACAGCATGGAGCCAAATCACCCTCACATCCAGCACTTGGTAGCCAACTCTGGAAACCCCATAACGTTTTAGGCCGTGCACATACAGCTAATACCATTGAGAGGCCACATGATTCACAGTGTCATTGATGAAGTCACATGCAACTGCAAAGCAGAATACAAGAACGCGACCACAAAAAGCCAACGTGCAAGTCAGATTGCCTCAAAGCAGAAAGACTCGGGTCAACACAACACATCCATGGAAACTCTGTCAAACCTCACAAACCACAGGAGGTAAGCACAAAAAGCACAACACAAAGTATGAAGTGGCAGCATAGTAAAGAGATACACATCGAAAAGAGACAAATGTCCAAGCATTAACTGAATTAGATGAGCAACAAGTTAATATCAGAAGACATGCCCTCGGAAATACAACATCGATAAATATAAAATTGGCCCTTCCGCTATGTCACATCGCTAACAAGCAATGTAGGTACCCAGGGCTTTAAGTGGGATGAAAAGACTGGCGGGGGGGTCTCTCAAAGGGGCCTGGCCAATGTAATTAGGTGCGTGGCCTAAAAACCTCTGTCAAAAATCTGGGCTTAGCATATTGGGCTACCCCACTAGCATTTTTCTGTCACTTCCATTGCACCCAGATATATGATACAACAAGTAACATGATACCTACTACAACTCCAGATTACTGGCCTTGTCAATGTTTGTCAGTTCCATAAGATAAAGAAGCAGCAACTACGGCTTGCATCTAACATTGGAAAATCTTCTACTCAAAGCCCTGATGACACGACAACAATGTTGCTGCACATGAGCCTCCAAAGGAGTGATTTCCAGAGACAAAATAAATCGTTAAAGGATTTCACTTCCCCACAATGCTCACCTGGCATGACGTCATGCAGTAAATACTCCACCAGTGAGAAGTGAGGAGTGTGACCATGCGCACATCGATATACCTGCTGTCAATGCATTCCAGCTAAAAGAATGGACCGACTGTGGCAGGGCAACAAAACAGGGCAAATAAGAGACCTGTACAGAGGCCCCCTTAAATAAATGACGGTGCCCAGCACCAGTAAGACCCGGCCCATTTAAAGCCCTGTATGTACCTCAACATCATGGCGACTGATGACATACTGACATGAATGCCTAGTAATGCCAAGGTAAAAGTCATATTTTTAAACAACAAGGGAACAAAAAGGTAGTGGACCAGGGAGCTTGGGAGTTAATAATTCTAGACAACAGTGGTCCATAGAAGGAAGAAATTAAGAGCAAGGAATGAATATAGACTCAATTGTTACTATATTGGGTTGACTTGTCCAGCCTGACAGGTCTAATATTTACTTCTTAGCAATTTAGAAACAATTAGTACAAACAATACAAAAAGTGGGACACAAGCCTGTGTCCTACTTAGCCATGAGGTACAAAGAAAAGGGCGAACAGCAAGAGGCTCAGGCAAAGCTTATTGGTTTGTTTCACACGAATAATACACAGTATTATGGGGAACAAATCGCAAGGAACACCTTTACAATGAAGTAAATGAGCGTTTTTTCGTATAAGGTGTATCAAAGTGTCAACGATGTTTCGATCCATGGAGGGAATAGGCGGTTCATCATCAGGACATAAAGTACATGCTTGTTAGGTAGAGCCTATTAGCCTGAAGGGAAAGTGTGGAAGGAAAATACAAAAAAAGGAAATTAGGGTATATATGCCTTGATGTCAAGGAGTTAAAAGACAACGCGGTTTGAGACTCAGGAAGGTGTGAAATTTGCGCATTAGAAGGTGAGAGGTAGTGAGCTCCGTAGTTAATTCGCGGCATTGGAAGTGACAGGGTACGGTGTACCGTGGATTCAACTATGCGTGTGACCTGTCAGGAAGGCTATATAGGCCAAAAGCATATTGTGGTTGCACGAGCAGTGAAGGTGAATTTGAAACCCATGCTGGGGAAGAGGTGAAGATGATCGAAGTAATGGTACGAGCGAGCGAATGGTAATTATTTAAAGGTCAAGGTGCCTGCGAAGAATAGATAGCGTGCGCACTACATGGTGGTAAGGTTTAGGACCAGTGAGGCTTGGTCTAAGAAAACAATGGGCGCGATAAAGTTATAATATACAGCCCATACTGCAGAAGGAGTGTGAGCCGCTAGACGGTTACTCGGTGCCGAGGAAGTATAACGGAACATGCCAATTAAGAGTATGTGAATTGTAACCCCCCATGTTGAGCCAACATGAATCGTGCACATTGAATTGAGTTATTTAAATTATGGCAGAGACAACACTTGACGGTTGATCAGTTAAGAAGGATATCATAAAAGTATTATCATTGTTGGTCGAGTGCGATCAATTCCTTAATATTTAAACATTTAAACAATGTAACCAGTTCAAAACTATATAATTAGTGGGAGAAAAACATAATATAGGCACCCAGGGCTAGGTCATTGGCGAGCGATTTTTCAAACATGAAGGTCTTGTAATCTGACCACAATTGGCTGACAACATTACGCAGGAATTTAATGAACACAGCTCAGTGCAATACAAGAATGTTAATACTAGCCCAGAATTGCACGGGTGTTTAAGCAAAACAAGAATAGGTGAGATGACGTAATCGTGAGAAGGAAGGTGGTGGGGGCGGTGTAGAAGGATCCTGTGACGGCGATATGGCAGGTACGTAATAATTACATACATAATTGAATTTTGGTTAGGGAACGATTAGGAAGGTTCGGGGGCGCTGCTGAGATGGCGGTGTCTGGGGGTGAAAATTTTGGGGGCGCTGCTACGATGGCGGCATCTGGGGGTGAAAAGGAGTAGTTAGAACCCAGGTAGTGTCGCAGATGGGGGTGAAGCTAGCCAGAGTGGGCACTCACCGATTGTAGATTTCGGAAGTTCAACCCGGATGACGGCAGGTAGTAATGCCTATTCTGAACGGCTCAATCGCCTAGAAAAAGGGGCAGGTTTAGACGCTGGCAGTGAGTGGAAGCGTGCCTATGGTCACATTTAAGTTAAGGACTTACCAATTAAGGATTGTTGCTCAGTGACGGAATCAACCGGACGTGTATACGTACCGAGAGGTGCATCCAGTGTGGAGTTATATGGAGGCGGGGCAGAGGCATTGATTGGATGTTGCCGGTCAGGTGGGGTGTGGGAGAGATAGAGGAAGGACTAAAATTGGGGGAGTGAGAGAAATGGAAGTGGGGCTGACTAGTGGCAGGGAGGCAGTGACATCTTGGAGTTGTGAACAGTGCAGGGAAGAATGTGACTTGATCATAGAACCAGGAAAAACAATGCATTTTTCAGAAACATTCAAGGGGTTATAATAGAAAGAAACATTTTAAATCAATGATGTCCACTCCTCAAGGTGATTCAGTCTGTGTTGAGGCTGTCAGTTCTCAGTATCCATTTCAATTCTTCTTTGTTCAAAAGTTTGGAAATGTCCCCACCTCTAGGAGGCAGTTTGACCGCTGTAATAATAGTCCAGCGAATGTCATTTTCCGAATGTCCATTTAGTTCAAAATGTTCAACCAAAGGTGTGTTGGCTGTTTTGCACCTAATTCTACTCCGATGTTGGGAGATTCATAGACGGATTTTTTGAGTGGTCTGTCCAATGTATATTTTGTCGCAAGGGCAGAAAATTGCGTACACCACATTGAAAGTATTACAATTTGTAAGCAATTTTAGTCCTTCCCCCACACCCCACCTGACCGGCAACATCCAATCAATGCCCCTGCCCTGCCTCCATATAACTCCACACTGGATGCACCTCTCAGTATGTATACACGTCCGGTTGAATCCGCCACTGAGCAACAATCCTTAATCGGTAAGTCCTTAACTTAAATGTGACCATAGGCACGCTTCCACTCACTGCCAGCGTCTAAACCTGCCCCTTTTTCTAGGCGATTGAGCCGTTCAGAATACGCATTACTACCTGCCGTCATCCGGGTTGAACTTCCGAAATCTACAATCGGTGAGTGCCCACTCTGGCTAGCTTCACCCCCATCTGCGACACAGCCTGGGTTCTAACTACTCCTTTTCACCCCCAGACGCCACCATTGTAGCAGCACCCCTGAACTTTTCACCCCCAGACGCCTCCATCTCAGCAGCGCCCCCAAACCTTCCTAATTGTTCCCTAACCAAAATTCAATTAGGTATGTAATTATTACGTACCTGCCATATCGCCGTCACAGGATCCTTCTACACCACCCCCCACCACCTTCCTTCTCACAATTACGTCGTCTCACCTAATATTGTTTTGCTTAAACACCCGTGTAATTCTGGGCTAGTATTAACATTCTTGTATTGCACTGAGCTGTGTTCCTTAAATTCCCGCGTAATGTTGTCAGCCAATTGTGGTCATATTACAAGACCTGCATGTTTGAAAAATCGCGCGCCACTGACTTAACCCTGGGTGCCTATATTATATTTTTCTCCCACTAATTATATGGTTTTGAACTGGTTACCTTGTTTAAATGTTTAACTATTAAGGAATTGATCGCACTCGACCAACAATGATAATACTTTTATGATATCCTTCTTAACTGATCAACCGCCAAGTGTTGTCTCTGCCATAATTTAAATAACTCAATTCAATGTGCACGATTCATGTGGTTCAACACGAGGGGTTACAACTCCCATACTCTTAATTGGCATGTTCCGTTATACTTCCTCGGCACTGAGTAACCGTCTAGCGGCTCACACTCCTTCTGCAGTATGGGCTGTATATTATAACTTTATCACGCACCTTGTTTTCTTAGACCAAGCCTCACTGGTCCTAAACCTTACCACCATGTAGTGCGCACGCTGTCTATCGTTCGCAGGCACCTTGACCTTTAAATATTTACCATCCGCTCGCTCGTACCATTACTTTGATCATCTTCACCTCTTCCCCACCATGGGTTTCAAATTCACCTTCACTGCTCGTGCAAGCACAATGTTATATAATGTTAATTTTAGTATATAGAGCGCTTAATACCTGCAGGTCTCTAAGCGCTGTGAGCAGATCTACGGGAGTTCCAGGAGGGGCTGTATCGCAAGAAGGGGGATTATGCCCAGGCTTCAATGAATAAAAGGGTCTTTAGTTTCTTCCTGAAAGGCAGGAGGCAGCTTTCAGAATGAAGCTGACCTGGCAGCCTGTTCCAGAGTTGCGGCATAAGGGTTGAGAAGGCTCAACCACCTTTAGAGGAGTAGTGAAATCGTGGGCATTTTAGAAGGCGCTCCGTGGAGGACCTTAGTGAGCGACAGGGGGTATATTTCTCCAGGCATTCCTTGTTGTAATTGGGCGCTTGCCAAAACAAGGCCTTATGTGTAATGCAGAGGCCTTTAAATTTGACCCTCTGCTTGATGGGTAACCAATGCAATTGTTGCATTAGGGGAGAGGCCCGAGTATGCCTGGGTAGTTTGAAGATCAGCCTGGCCGCATCGTTCATTACCACCTGGAGTCTGTGCACCAATGAGTCCAGTAGTCCGATATAGAGCGAATTCTCGTAATCAAGCCGGGCCAGGATCCAGGCGGCCACTACTGTCCTCATTGTTGAAAAGGAGAGGATGGGGGAGAGTCTTCTCAGCTGCCTGAGTAGGCTCACGCAGGTTCCGAAAACGGTGGTGATTTGGTTTGCCAGGGAGAGTTTGGCATCTATCTTGATTCCCAGACTTTTTACCACCAAAGCTGGTGCAGGGATGACACCCAGCTCGTCTGGCCAGAAGTGAGAGTTCCAGGGATTGCTGTCATTAGTGACAGCCAACACCTCCGTTTTGTCTGGGTTAATCTTGAGTGAGTTGGCGGTCATCCAACTGACCACAAATCTCAAAATATCTTTTACCCGAGCGTGGGCTTGAGGGCTGCTATCTATTTGGACAATGATTTGCATATCGTCCGCATAGTTGAAGACCTGGCAATTCATCAAGGCAAGCTTCTTAATCAGGGGTCTGAGGTATATGTTAAACAGGAGGGGGGATAGTGCCGACCCCTGTGGAACACCGCAGGGGATAGACCCCCTCTCTGACACCCAGTCCCCCATCTAGATTTTTTGGGTCCGGTCTGTCAGAAATGACTTGATCCATTGGAGGATAGACCCTCCAATGCCGATGTCTTTTATTCTGTCCGAAAGTTGTGAGTGGTTGACCGTGTCGAACCCATGCCGACAGGTCTAGGAGGACTAGGACACATGGCTTTTTATTATCTGCTTTAATCCTAATTTCATCCAGTACGGATAACATCACCAGCTCCGTACTGTGGTGAGCCCTGAATCCAGCCTGCCTCTCCCCAAGCAGTTGATGGATTTCCATGAAACTGGAGAGAGTTTGGAGGACATGTTGCTCCATAATTTTTGCCAGGAAAGGAAGCTGAGAAATGGGTCTGAAATTCTTCATGTTAGAGACGTCAGCTCCTGTCTTTTTAAGAAGGGGAATTACTATAGCTTCTTTGAACTGTGTGGGAACTTTCCCTGTTTCCGGTGAGAGGTTCATCAAGGCGAGGATTTCTTCCTCGATCGCTGGGAGACGAGTTTAAAAATCCTCGGTGGACACGGATCTGCAGGTGAGCCAGATTTAATTTTTGTTGCGATGCATCGCAAGGTCTCAAGATCGAGGGGCTGAAAGGAGGAAATCAGCTCAGCCCTATTTTCCTATGTCTCCACCTCCACATTGAGGGGAAGTTTAAAGAGGGAGTTTTTAATGTCAGCCAGGATATCTTGGACTTGATCCGAAAAGAAGGATAGGAATTTACTACATATTCCTAGCTAGACGGCACAACCAGTACCTGTTTTTGGCTCAATTCCTTAAGGATTTTGAATGTTTCTTTCTGTTTGTTGGTTGCCATCAGGATCCTGTTCTCGTAGTATTCGGCCTTCCTACTAAGCAAAGTGTTTTGTTGATGGCGAGTTTTTCCCTGTATTCTACGCGAGCCTGTGGCTCATAGGCTTTTCGCCACCGTCTTTCATAGTGGCGAAGCGTGCATTTCAGAGCTCAGAGCTCCTCCGTGAACCAGGGTGCGCCCTTACCCTTATTTCCTGTTTTCATTCTCCTTGCTGGGGCTAATTTATTCATGGCAGATGTTAGCTGGCTGCAGATGGAGTCAGTCCATTCTTCCATATCCACTGTTATTGGTCTCTTATCTGGGTTTCCTCAAAGGGTACTCTCTAAACTGGAACCCTTAATTTTATTCCAACTCCTTACTAGCTTCCAGGAGGGTGGTGGGCCGGAGTCTTGTCTAACTCGAGGAAGTAGAAGATTAATAAAGTAGTGGTCAGACCACCCGCAGGGGGTGGTGTCCACTAGATTCACAGAGGAATGAGTTGTCCAGACCAAGTCAAGAGTATGTCCCTTCTCATGGGTATGGGCTGATACTAACTGGTTAAACCCGAGGGAGGTGAGCGAGTCCTCGAGCTGTTGGACCTGTGCCCCTCTGGGTATCTGGTCCCAGTGGTAGTTGAAATCTCCTACCACCAAACGTTGTTGAAAGCGTGAGTGGAGGTTGGTGACACATTCGGTAAAGAGATCTACAAAAGATGGTGGGCAACTAGGCGGGCGGTAAACTACCATGACTGCTATATTTGAGGAACTGTGGCAGACTTTAGTTACTAAAATATCTGCCGCTTCTAGATTTTCTCCTGACAGCTTATCAATGGTCAGGTGATTTTTGTAGAGTAGCTCCACCCCGCCACCTCTTTTCCCTGCTGCCCTATTGTGCCAAGTGGTATCATAGCCATCGGGAAGAGATGCGATTAAGATGGGTCCAGAGTCCTCGTAGAGCCATGTTTCGGTCAGGGCGAGGATGTCAGGGGCGTCTTCTTGAGGAGGGTAAAAATTTCGGGAGCATGTTTCTGTAATAACAATACGCTTTTGGCCTATATAGCCTTCCTGACAGGTCACACGCATAGTTGAATCCACCGTACACCGTACCCTGTCACTTCCAATGCCACGAATTAACTACGGAGCTCACTACCACTCACCTTCTAATGTGCAAATTTCACACCTTCCTGAGTCTCAAACCGCATTGTCTTTTAACTCCTTGACATCAAGGCATATATACCCTCATTTCCTTTTTATGTATTTTCCTTCCACACTTTCCCTTCAGGCTAATACGCTCTACCTAACAGGCGTGTATTTTATGTCCTGATGATGAACCGCCTATTCCCTCCAAGGTTCGAAATACCATCGACACTTTGATACACCTTATACGAAAAAACGTTCATTTACTTCATTGTAAAGGTGTTCCTTGCGATTTGTTCCCCATAATACTGTGTATTATTCATTTGAAACAAACCAATAAGCTTTGCCTGAGCCTCTTGCTGTTCGCCCTTTTCTTTGTACCTCATGGCTAAGTAGGACACAGGCTTGTGTCCCACTTTTTGTATTGTTTGTACTAATTGTTTCTAAATTACTAAGAAGTAAATGTTAGACCTCTGTCAGACCTGACAAGTCAACCCAATATAGTAACGATTGAGTCTATATTCATTCCTTGCTCTTAATTCCTTCCTTCTATGGACCACTGTTGTCTAGAATAAGGTAAAAGTCATGTCATCTCAAATTAAATGTGCCAAACATGAACATCAAAGTTGTGCTGTGTGCCGAACATGCCGACAATATAACCCCACTCCAACAGGTGACTCACTAGCAACAGCAGGTGACCGTGCCATGGACGAGCCCAGCCAGGCCCCCCTCGGAAGGTGAACCCTCAGATGCAGCATCCCTGGTCTGTTCAGGTGAGGAGGACCTACATGACCCCTCCGGTGTACCCAGGGCATGCCATGCTCTGGCCCTCACTGACACCCCCACCACCATCACCACGACTACCACAGCAGCTGCACCGCCAACGTAGAACCCTGAAGCAAAGACCTGTGTGTCAGCCACCTCCACCATCACCACCGCTGCCTCCATCACTGTCCCTTTGCCAGCAGTTGCGAATAACATCAGGCACTCTGGAGATTCTGGTGACGGTGTGCGGCAGCTGCACCAGGCAACGCCACATGTCTGTGCTTTCAGGGCAGGTGGGAGGACAACTGGGGGACTGTCACAGGAGGACAATGAGACAGAGGCCCTGGACACCATGGTAACTGTCCTTGGTGCCTACCAGTAGAACCAGGGACAGATGGGCCAGGGCCTTTAAGTACTGCGGGAACGTGGCCCGCTGCAGAGGTCCATGGACACTCGTTCGGGACAAATTGGTGAGTACATGGGCCAGCTTGTGGGTGTCGTGATGGACAGGCATGCAGCACAAAAAGCTGCCCACCCCCACGGCAAGCCGGATGTTAGTCACACCACCGCAGCAGCGGCCACAGGGAGGGGTGAGTTACACCTTAACGAATCCGTAGACACCTCTGAGCATGCAGCAGGTTCCCCCCATGGCAAGCAACTGAGGGGGCGTCCCAAAAGGACCCCAGGACGATCACGTGACACAGCACTGTGCTGTACCAGTTCTCGGAGCAACCGCTGATGTCACCACTGTAACACAGAAAATTGACTTTGTTGTAAATCAGAACCCACATTGCCACAAGGATGGGAGTGTTCTGTTTTACTGTTTGACTTTACCATTGTGTTTCCTACACCAAAGATCCGTGTACCATCACTTTCAAATTCACCTCTCACCTGTCACACATTGGCCAAGGAACACAACTTACAACAGTATGCCTTGGTGTCAAGAGAATTTTCATTACAGTAAGTTGCATGTTAACTCACATTGCAATGTATCCGAATATGTAAAAGCGAAAATCCAATGAGAGAGTGGAAGAAGCTTGAAAGACACAAAGAAATAAGAGTATGTTGACATATTATGGAATAACTGCAAAAACACACGACTAGGCAACACTGTACAATATGCCTTCCAGAGAACACCAGCCAACACCATCAACATGGACAGTAGGGGGACTGGAGCACATGACTACACCTTCCAACACAGTTCACCCCTTAGCATTTCTGTCAATTCAGTTCAGATGAAATGCTTACTCGTATCACAGTTGTCGTGTGTCACCAAGGTTGGTGCAGGTCAGTGCTGTGATTCCCTAGACACATGTGTGTTGCTTTATCATCCTGCATCAGTGGAGGTAAGATACATTGTGATCAGTATCTGCTGAGAAAGCTGCCACAATCTACTCAGGTCTCTGTACCTCTCCCTGCCCAACTCAGGTGAAACACCACAGTCCCATGACAAGTAAGCCTCATGACTTAACTGCATTTATTATTATTACCATTTCTAGGGTGCACGGCTACCTCCAACGGAGGTGTCCCGGCACTCGCAATGGCAACAACAGCCAGGATTCATGGCCTAGTGAAGGAATTCTAAGGAAGGCCTTTACCAAAATGCTAAGGGATGAACTGTGATAGGAGGTGAAGCAGTGCGCTCCCATCCCCCTAATAACATCAATATGGACATGACGGAAGTTGTCACAGATCACATAGCTCAGACCAATGAAATCCTTAGCAGTGTGCCGACAGAAGCAAACATCACACCGCATCCTGTCATGTGGACGATGGTGACATTGTCGCATGCACACACTCAAGTACTGTTGTACA
This sequence comes from Triturus cristatus, assembly GCF_964204655.1. Taxonomy (NCBI): domain Eukaryota; kingdom Metazoa; phylum Chordata; class Amphibia; order Caudata; family Salamandridae; genus Triturus; species Triturus cristatus. The sequence continues at coordinate 152,770,781 of NC_140585.1, read as the reverse complement.
GGGATTTTCATAAGACATGTGTGATTTATGGATGTTTCACCACATGAATACCAGTCCCTGACAACATACTCACACCAAATCTATTTTCCAAATGTACTTAGCTGTTCCTGCATGAGCACAACAGCTGCGTGCACAGGACAGACATCACGTATATGGGAACAGTTGCACAACATGTCCTTTTTGTAGCAATGTTCTCCTAACTCCCCCATAAGTGATAGTGGATAGTCATTTGTGGCCTCACATTCCCACAGTGAAAGCACACTTTAATGAGTGTGCAGGCACAATGGGCCTCTGTTTAGACAAGTAGTATCTACCACACCAGCCCGGAGACCGTCGAATTCTAGGTGTCGTGACCATCCCCATGATTCATTCACTGCTGAACACAGCTCTCCCACTATTTTCGCGGTGAACCGACACACAAATTATTAATAGCGTCTGATACTGAAGGCCGTTGCACACTTTTTATCAGACTTGTGGGCTCTCGCCTTGTCCCTTCCTTCCATGCTTTTCCGGGAGTACCACAATGTGTCATTCCTCCAATTTGCACACTGCATTTAGCTGTTTCAGATCATTACTTTGGCTGTACAGCTGAGCGCTGCTTCTGAGATTGCTCTCACGCCATGTCTGACTGTCCTGTAGTCCCGGCCGAGAGTGTTCAGTTGCAACTGTACCGCAACCACATGCAGCTTCTCTTTGGATGTGTCCCATTGGCTGTGCTGGGCATCAGTTATAGCCTAACGTTCTGTTATGCCTATTTCACCTGCGTACAACATGTCTTTTACTGCAGAAGATGTCTGTTTGAGTGGGTCATGGATGTCTGCCTTTCAAATACATACCTGGCTGACCTAGATCATGAGCTGTGGGTGACTCCTTTGTTGGTCCACATGCAAGACTGCTTCGGTGAGACACGTTTATGGGATGCCTTTCAATGCGTCAGGCAGACTGACAGCTGCGCCTGTGCATTTACTCAATGGCTCCTGTGCAATGCCTACATCAAACCTCTCCCAGGTTGCAATGGGATGCTCCTTGCAACCTTGTGGTGCAAGGAGCACATCTGTTCCTTCATACTGCTGGATTGAATGGCGGTCCTCTTCGCTGAAGATGAATTGGATCGTCTTTTGGAACTGATTGCCTTCAAAGCTGCCTGTGCCTTCTTGGATTTGTATCTACTTTACAGCAACAGGAACTGTTGGTGACTAATTCAATTATTGTTTCCCTTTCTTGACGCCTCCTGACAAGAATTGTCATCCAGCTCTCTGACTTTCGCCCTGTCTGCGATGGCTTGGACTTTGCTGAGCTCCGCAGTCTGTTTCGCTTGGTACCACAGACCTGAGCAAGTGGAGGCTGTCATCTGACCGTCGTGAACATTGTTGTCTGGCATGAGCCTGGCTTCCATTATGCAGCTGTAGCTCACGAAGATTACATGGCGCTGTTGTTTTGCAAGTACCCAGGGCTCAAGTTGGGGGTACACGCAGGTACACAGCATCCCCCCATCTTTGCACGGGGAGGATGCCGTCCCCCCTGCCAGGACGTTGGTCCCCAGAGGAATATGCTTAACTTGTCCCGGTGTACTTTCCAGATACCGGGAAACGTTCAGCAGCACCTGCACATTGACTGCTTTCCATTCCCAGCAGCAACGTGCAGGCAGCGAGTGAGCCTTATTTCACCTCCAGCCGGGCCAAGGACAAGGTGCCATCCGGCCTCCTTTTGTTTGTACATGCTGACCAGGGGTCATCTTGAAACTTACATTAGAATGTAGATGCCACAGAGGGAAACATAGGCACAAAGCTTGCCTTCTCTTCACAGGTACGTAAGGGAGGCATGCTTTTGCCTTTTTTCTGTCCCTCTATATAAATGCAGACACTGTAAAACTGTCATTTGAGTTAGTCTGTCCCAGTATTTGCACAAATCATGTTAGTCGCACTATTTTACTTCTATCAAAGCGCTATGTCTTGGCGTTGTGAGGTCATTTGCATTTTGTCTTTCTTGGTCAATCCCCCCACATCTGTTTTTAGGACTTGTGCCCACCAAGTGCCTTACTAAATGTCTGTCACATGAGAGGTGTCGGCAGAGCTTGTTCTCTGCGCGGTCCTGGAGTACTGTCTGAACATTCTGTCCGTGGTCAGCGAACATTGTCCCTTGTCATTCTGTTCTGTTGAGGCCATAGCACCCTGACTCAACAAAGTCTCACAGCTGCAAGAGGACATGGATCCCCTTTAGATAACATGGGAATGCGGGCTGGATGCCCCACACTTGGAGGGTGATTCATCCAGTGATGAGAGCGACACAGCAAATGTGGCGTAAATTTCACCATATATAGGTTGAGCAATGGGTTCTGCTGAAAAAGCCCATAGACCAGGGACATCCCATACAACTCCTTCCTGCAAGGGGTGGAGGGATATGTTTGTGGTTCTACGTCCACAGGAATTATTGATGAAACATCTTGCTTCATGTTAAATGGATATGTCACTGTGGTTACTGGTTAGGTACTCATGCATTTTCAACCTGTTGTGGCACATATGTTGCATGCTTTGACACTGTAGTAAAAACGTCACATTTGGAAACGTTTCTTGTCTTCCACATGTCTGCTTGTGTACAGGCGCTTGAATGCCTCAGAGTGAGTAGGAGAGCAAGTGAGACAGTATGGCAATGGTGTCCTGTGCGTAGGGGTGCTTTGCGGTGCTCAGTCCCTGCATGCATAGGTTCTCAAATCCTGCGCATAGTCTAGTATGTGTACAAAATCTCAGGAACATTTGTCAAAGTCTGTGATACAACAGCAAGGCACACAGACACAGTCGTAGTCGCTCATTGTTGAATCACACTCAACAGAAGTAGTTGACGATCAGCTGTTGACGCTGGTCAAGGCTTTCTGCCGCACCACTGTCATCATCACTGGGCATGTGTGGGTTGGGAGCGGGGGTTATGTTGCTGGTCCACCAGATGTTGCAGTCATATGCCGACCCCAGATACTCTGCACACACTTGTGAGATGATCTGCTCCGCCTGTCATACCACTTGCACGTTGATGGAGTGGTAGTGTTTGCGGTTCCTAGAGATGGGTTCACTTGCCTGTGGTGGTACGAGGCCAATGTGTGTACCATCAATGGCTCCCATCAACATTTGAAAAGCCTCCCAAGCATGGTTGGCTCCATGAATCTTTTTTTGTGTGGTCCAACAAGGCATTTGGGTGGGCCACTGCGTGCCCTATTTTTCACATATGTCTCACGCCAGGCCTGCTTCTGGGCCCTCCTTTATCTCTCCTCAGTTTTACAGGGGCCAGGGAGACGCATTATTTCCTTTGAAATTCTCTTTCTAGATGTTATCACTCTCAAGAACTGTTTTTTTCCATAAAGTTCCTCCTGATGGGAGTAGGAGGTTTTCTGAGGTGGGAGTATCAGGCAAGTGACACTTCTCATGCTCTCACTCATGACATCCTACTCGGATTCCCTCTCTGCCACCCTCATCCAGCGCCCCTCATCTCTCCATAGCCACCCGCTCATGTGCATTTTATTTGTTGTATGGCGCTACTGATATCAGTGTAGGGTGTGACAGTACTTTACATCACTCACACATTGTACAGAGATAATCAATCATGCAAGTATGTAAGTACATCAGTCTACAGGGAATGGCACGAAAGCCAATGAGGATTACAAGGTGTGGTAATCACATGTCATCCATACTGCTGGGCAGGATATTTGAGGGCGTTTGGTCTGAAGAAGCACTGACTCAGGACGTGTGTGGGAACATTTACAGGCAATGGCAGCTAGGCACACTGCACACCATACCAGTACATGTGTTGAGAGTGCTAGGGATTACACGTATGTCTGATTTGCAGACAATTGACACCTCTGATTGTCTGCCTACATCACTGACCCTTCACAAGACGACCCCTGGCCAAGAGACGCCAGTCAGATGTCAAGGGATATTCAAGCGGGGTTCACAGGTTGGATGTTTCATTACACAACATTGGTACAGTGCGAGAGACCTTTGTCCTTTTTGACTCCTTCCCTCATTTAAGTCCATCTTGCCACGAGGCATGACTATGTATGTAATTTCACTCTCCTTTCCTTGGACATTCCATGTGTGTGATGACTTGGCTCATGGGTCACACTCTCTCATCCCTTCACAGTGTAGTGACCAGCTGGTTCCTCTTCTAGTTGATCTGATGTACCAGCCACTCCCAGGGGGTTGGCTTACTCCCTACCCCACAGTCACCCAGCACAGGCATCACTGAACGTGTGACCCTGCTAACAAATGGAGCAGGATGCACATGCCCTGGGCCAGTTCTCCGATACATGTACGGTGTCTGTGTGGTTACTTTATATGCATGGGGCCCTCGTGCCCCACAACGTTACACATGGGGTACATCAATCACTTTAGGCAAATGAGTTGTGATGTGTGATGTAATTCGCAGGGCGCCAATGCAAATGCAGTATGTGTTCGAATGCGCGGTAGCTGGCATTCGCAGCGATGACGCGCATTGGCCCGAATTGAATGTTGCAGGGCTGCGGTTGCAGCTTCCGGGCCGCCAGGGTGTGGCACACACTATGCAGATGAGCCATCAGCCAATGGGAGCCTTCGGCACCGTACATATTTAGATATTGCAGCGCGCTCTGCAACTACAGGGCTCGTCATTGGCCCCAATTGCCTTCAGGGGCACCGAGGGTCACTCATGGGGGTTGGGTGGGCCTCGCACTTTGCATTTGGCAGGTTGCCACATTCATCGAGGTGCCGCACACTTGCTGGGAGTTGTAGATGTTCAGGGGTTGCATGGGTGGAGATGTTTGGTACATACCTCAGCTGTTGAGCGCGGTGGCGTCTTGTCTGCTGGAGGTGTAGCAGGTAGTGCAACGGAAGGTCTGTTGCGCAGGATCCAAGGTGGCTCCTGTGGTTTAGATGGCTTCTCTTTTGGCTCTTCCTCTTCGTTGTTGTATTCCTGCCATCCGCAACGTGGCGGTTTTTATGCGGCGGTGGGAAAGCTGTCTGCAACATAGTGATCTGGTTGGTGGACAGAACATGTTTCTGCACTCCAGTCCTGCTCTGTTTGCTCCGTCCGCCACCCTTGCATATGCAAAAAACATACGGAGCCTGACAGACAGCGGCGGACGGTAAATGACCCTTGTTGGTCCGTTGTGATTTGGTAGTCGCAATGACCGAACTGGGGAGGAAAACATTACCGTTTTCTGCCACTGCCACCAGCACGGATGGGCTTCCGTCAGTCATCGGAATGAGCCCCATAGACATAAAGTCCTCCACCAAGCCAAGAGAGATTATTCTGTCTCCCAAAATGAAAATCTGCCCATATGTCAGCAGGTCAAATTTCTGACTGGGAAGAACCTGGTTTCTATTTCTGACCCGTGTTCCATTACGCATTCAATGTTGCATTCCATTATAGTCACCCATAAACCATGCATAGGTCAGGCTCAACCAGGTGACCTCGGTTGATGCTTTATGTGTTTTTGCACTATTTTTATTTAACATTTTTGAAAATTCATTTCTTCAGCTCCCCTGTTAGAAGTTTTGCAATATTTCTCTATTTTTATTATAAATTGGAGTGAGCTATTTATTGTGTTTTATTTCAACTTTTCAACAGTTTTGGCACGTCTAAGTGCTTTATTAATTTTCTTCGGTTAACCTATGTGAATTCAGGTATCAACTTCTGAAACCTTTACTGTGCCTAGCATGAATAGTGATGTTCTCACTGTGGTGATTTCTCAAAATCTTTCTCCTTTGTACACAATTCCCTTTACATCTTCTGATAAAATATTTGAGAAATCTTTATTTTTGCTGAACTTTCCTTCACCACACTATTCTACCATCATTTTGATATGATTGGCAAGCTTTCTGGCTTTGATTTGCAACCAGAATTATTTCAACTAGCATACATTTTAAGAACCTACCTATATGCTAATAAGTGGATTTGTAAAATTCTGATTCAGAATGGGCCTTAAACCAACCTACCTCATGAATAATAATGAGCATGGTCACAAATTGCAACTCACTCTGACTGGAGGCCATCACAGGGACAGAAGTAAGCTAGTAAGTAAGTAAAGGTTTGAAGAGTGCACAAATGCCTAAAGGGGTCTGGGCGCTAACATCTAAAAGGAGTCATCAGAAGAAAAACTAACTGGGAAGATAGGAAGAGAAGAGCCAGGATTTTCGTTTTTTCCTAAATTGTAGCAAACTGGATTGACCTGAAAGGACAGTGAATGCCAGTTTGTATGCAAAAAAAGAAAATCTCCGGCCACCCCATCATGCCATGTTGATTCTGGGGGTAACTACCATTTTGGCTGAAGTAGACCGAAGTTTATGATTGGGAGAGTATCAATGAAAGGTCCTTTGAAAGTAGTCTAGCCAACCTTGTCAAGGGCTTTACAAACTAAACAAAGAGCTTTGAACCTAACGCGCTTGTGGATTGGAAGCCAAGGAAGGTTGATGATGGTTTGTGAGATAGAGCTGATTTTCGGGATTTTCTTATGCAGATGAGCCACTACATTTTGAAGCGTCTAGAGTTTACTCAACAGACGTTACTGAATGCCAATGTAAAGAGCATCGAATAGTCTATCCCACAGATGAGAAGGGGAACAATGACCATTTTCTGGAGGGATAAAAGGACAATTATTTTTCAAAATTCTTAACAGAAAAAAACAGGAGGATGTTACATGATCAATTTGGTCAAGAAAAGATACATTTCCATCAAAGAAGACTCCTACATTTTTTGCTTTTTGTACCAGAGAGGGAAGTGGGCCAAGGTTTTGAGGCCACAATGAGTCATCCAAAAGGAAGTGTCATTGCCACATGGGAGTTCTTCTGTCTTATCTGAATTTAATTTGAGGCAGTTATTCTGAATCCAACTGACAATTTACACCATGCAGTTATTGAACTGTTCGGCCACCTCTTCAATGTTACATGTAATAGACACTACGATCTGTGTGTCTTTGGCATAAGAGATTACAGAGAAGCCACAGAAGCGGATCCGGTTCGCCAAAGTGGTAACATAAATATTAAAGAGTTTAGGTCTTAGTGATGACTTCTAGGGTAACTCACATGGGAGACAGAAGGATTCATATGTAAAATCTCCTATGGATACCGCTGTCTCTCTTCCTGACAAAAAAGATCTTAGAAGGGAAAGGCCGGAGTCTTTTATGCCAGTGCTGTCTAGCCAGTCGATTAGAGAAGAATCAGTGCTGCATACTGACCCTTGTCGATTATAGCTCTAGCGACTAGGGTTGCTTGGTACAATGGTTGGGTCTAAAACCATATTGGGATCAGTTGTCATGAAGCAGTACCTGGAATTTCTAGTTCCGCAGGAGCCGTACAGCTGAGGTTGAATCTCGAAGATTACTTCCCAGCTCCCCTACACCTCTAACCCAAGTCTAAGCTGGACTCAGAGATGAGGGGGAAAGGGGAATTGGGATAACAAACAAGAGAGACTGCCACACTGGTGTCCTCACATCTATTCGTCTGGGATGAGTGGGAATCACCTGTAACAAAGAGCAGAGATTAGTGCCATTCTAACCTTTCCTGATTTCTAAATGCTCCCCCCGCCTCCCTTCCTGACTGTGTGTTACCTGAAAGTGCGGGTTTTAGCCTCTTTCTTAAATGGCACTGTGAGTTGACTAGCTACTCCTATATGTAAGAACTTAGGAGGAAAACTAGTAATAGTAAAATAGTCCAATGTATTTCTTTTCTCTCTTCTGTTAAAGTTCAACTTGAGATCTGGAGAGTTGCCGCTGCTGAAGATGGTAAGTACAAATATATATATATATTTATATCTACATTGGGAAACAGGTAAGTCTCTTATAAGCTTTTATCTTGTCAAACTGCGCAGTTGAGATGGTTGATCCAATTAGGTGCTGCGCCAAATGAAGAGATAGCTGAAGCTAAATTTCATAGTCTGGGTTGAACAGTTGTCTTCGGAAAAGGCAGGTAAAAATACAGTAAAGAAAAAACTTCTGTCACACTGCCTGATTGGGCTAGACTTGGCCTCTGCAAGGTGGAGTCACTATTAGCCGGAGCCCAAAAGGTTTAGTCCGCTACTGATACAACCGGCTGGTTCTAATAATCGCTAGGGATGTTCAATGAACTCCATATACACGGCAAGCCCAGAAAAAATGAGGAAAAGGAAATTGAGCTTACCCAGAGCCGGAGTACCAGATAGCCAAGGAATACTAGAGGGATGCTGGTAGGAATGCAGAGAAAAACGGTACCTGACCCAAAAAGCCAAACAGAGTTCTTCCTCGCAAAAACAAGACCCAGAATGCGAGTATTGGAATTCCGAAGGGAAATACAGGCGTCGGAGAAGTATTCTGAGAGTCTCTGAAGTATCCTTGAGGAGCTGACTGGAAACGCTGCTGTTCTGTAAACACGACGGTTGAAGTGCGCAGCATTCCAATCGCTCGCGCACGAAATAGCTGAACTGTCTGGAGAGGCAAAAAGACTAGAACGCTAACTCATATTGGAGCGTTCTTCCCGATGGAAATCTTCTGCAAGGAAATGGCAATGTAAATACTTGGCCACCCTTTGAGACCAACCCATAGGGGAATGAAGAACGGTGTAGCCTCCCTTAATCTTGAAGGTGTGAGGTTCCGTGTGAATCGGAACGACACTTTTGGGTGTGTTTTGAATATGGACGAATCTGGTATCAGCGAACCGCAAATGACGAGTTTAGTGGGTGTACGCGTTTTCGCTACGCTACTACGTACGGATCGTCTCATTTCTAGGTATGTCCATTCGAACCCCTGGGTTCCATTTTAGATGCGGCATCCATTTTGTCTCTTGCCCTCAAGTAGCCAGCGAACGGACCTTGTCCGCTTTGTGACCCTGGGATTCCCAAGTTTTTACGGAAGACACGTGTTTCTTTGAGGGTGTCTTTTATGATGAGGGAAATGACACGGCAGAGGCAGATGGCCCCGCTCAGGGCTCATCTTGCCGTACTGGTCTATTGTTTCAGTCATGCCTGCATTAGTCACGAGGCCTTTGATTCGGTGATCTGGTTTCCGTTATTACCCTCTACACTCGTTTCTAATCTGTTGTGCATCCTTGTTCTTCCTTTGCATCTGTTTCTGTCCTTCCTCTTAATGTGTTTACAGTCAGAATGGAATGTGCTTAATGTGAGGATGATCTGCTTTTACAGTTGGGAACCGGCAATGAAGCTGAAATTGTATTCCGGGTTTCTGAAACATGAATGCGACCCTTTTGAAGTTTACTGTGGGAACTAAATTGTAACCTTTGTTTGCCATGTTGTTCTATGACTAAAATGTGTATAAAAGGAGCGATCCACTTGTGCAATTTGAAGCAGTCTCCCAGAACCTACACGTTGTGTACTTCTTGCGACTTCTGTATCCCTGCAGTAAATAAACGCTGATCTTTGACGCCGCCGGAAGTGTCCCGAGTCTCTGTGTTTTGTACGCCGAAACAGGTAACCCACGAAGGTTTCAGGTGTTGTCCCCTGGCACCGCTGGGCCTTAGAATAGCCCAGTCCTTCAGTTGGCGCCCAATGTGGGGCGACATCAGCGGTACCGGTCCAAGCCCGACGATCGTGAGGAACTTCGTGTGAAATCTCTGAGGGAAGGTGCACCCCGCTTCATCGATCCAGTTGTCGAAATAAGTGGCCCGAAGACTTTTCCCGCGAAGATTCCCGCCTCCTGACGGCTGCGATGGACGGATGCCCTGACTGTCGACCTGTTTTGGCGCCTGGCGTAGTCCTTTGTACGGCGAGACGATAGACGGGCCTTCCTGGTGACGCCATTGCTCTTTCAGTTAAGTCTTTGTGGGTCGCTCCCAGAGTTCTTGGTTAAACTTGGTTGTTTGCATGGTTCCATTGCATTTGTGGTTCTTAGTTGTTGGTTCTTAGTTGTTGGGTTTTATTTGACGATTGCAATTGCCAAAAACCGAGGGTCTTGCATTTTTGCGAGGACATCGTCATTCGATAGCCCTTGAAGTTTGTAAACTCGGTTAGTGTGCACGATGCCTGGCCGTAGTACTTTGTTTGGTTTCCTTAAATGTTGCAGCACGGATTCCCGACTAGAGGATTCATGCCCGATACCTCCGGTTGGAACTCCAATTTATGAGCTCTATAGTCGCCATGGCGTGGGTCCTATTGTATATAATGAATATTGGATTCGTTACACTAAAAATGATGGTGTTCTTATTTGGCCATCACATGGTAGTTTCGAAACTGCAATCCTAGATAATCTTGAAGCTAAATTGTTTAAAAAGAAGTCTAGGCCGGCCATGTTTGATTCCTTTCGGTTATGGCGCAAAGAGGCCAAGCAGAAAGAAATCAAACAGATTAAGAAAAATAAGAGAGAAGGTGTCATTACGGTGATGCGAAATGCAGAACAGTATCAGCGGGACAAAGATGAGAAGGAGCAGGAAGTTAGTGCTCGACTTCATCATATGGCGGTGGATAGATGTTATCCGGCATTGCCGTCTAGTTTTGATAAACCAGGAGAGGAGGTGATAGAGGATCCCCTATTATCTTATCTCTTGAAATCACCACCTCCCTATGCTCCAGATATTGTGGGTCCGGTGATTCCTCCTGTTCCTCAACCTGTTGTTCTGGCGGCTGCTGGTCAGCCTGCCGTTCCTCCTGTTCTTCCGAATCCCCTTGTGCCACAGATTGTCCATCCTCCTTTACCGGCTCCTTTCCCTACTGCTCCTTTACCGGTACCTCACCAGCCTCTCGTTACCGTTACTCCTGTTACCCCGACTACTGCTACTGTTTCTTCGCTTACTCCTACTACTGTTGCTCCTGTACCTTCTTCTTCATCCCCTTCCGTTCGTAGTCGACTATTTAATGCTGTCGCTACTCTCTATTCTCCGTTTTTTGGACCCGTACTTGGGTCAAATCTTTCTGATGTTGCTCAGAGGCGCAGTCAAATTCCTGATGGTAGGGAACGTGAGTCGTTAGTGCAAATGGCGCGTAAATGGATTAGGCATCCTGCGAAGTATTCGTCGCGTATAGTTTTCGAGACGTTTTCCCAGTTTAATGAGCCCACACAGAGATTTGTGTATGAGGAAATGTGTAAATTCTTGAGAGAAGAGTGGGATACTGATGCGGTAGATAATGTACCGTCCGAGATAACTGAGCTTCAGAATCAATTTTCGACTGGTACGATTGTAGGTGATAACGTTCGACATGCTCTAGAGCGTTTATTATCTTTTCGCTCTACGGTACAACCTCGAGCATTGTTTAAGGATGAAACTGCGGAGTGGATGGCACAACCTGGTCAGTATCCTATGCGGGAAGTTACCCCAGTATGGATGCCAGGTAATCCTAATGCTAATCCTGCTATTCCACCTCACTTTCAGAGAGTTTGGATACACCTCTCATGGAAGCGATCGGAAGTCTTGCAGGTGAAGCAAACCTTGCCCGACCCCCGTAAAAATCCTGCAGGTTATTATAAGGAGTTGTCCCAATTAGTGGCTGCTACTGTTATGAATCTTGCAGATATTGACATGTTGTTTGGTAATGTAGTACCTCAACCGATTTGGGTGAAAATTCGCCAAGAGGATCACGCAGCTGAGTTAGGCGGTGATTGGGCTGCTCTTGTGGCGGCTGATGCACAGCAAGTTGGTGGGGATAAACCTGAACAGCTCATTGAGAATTTGCCTCAGAGGATAATTACACTTATGAAGACACTTATGCCCGCCATACGTGTTAATTGGGAAAAATTGTCTGCGTGCAAACAAAAGAAAGATGAGAGTGTCTCCGATTTCTTTACGAGATTTGAGGAGGCATTTATTGATCATAGTGGTCAGGATATGAGCTCTGAGGGAGGTCAGCGATTGTTTGTTGATAAATTTGTATCTAATTTGTTGCCTGAACTGAGTATCAAGTTGAAGAATTCTGAAAGTTCGTGGGCCGTTTCTACAACTGCTCAGATATTAGCCACGGCCCAATACTATGAAAATAGAGAGAAGGAAGAAAGCGAACGCGCAGATAAGAAAACGAAGGATCTTAAAACTAAGGTCTTATTGCAGCAAGCGTATCCTCCGCGCTCGAATCAAAATGACTCACAGCAGTCACAGCGATCACAATCGCAGTTTTCTAGATCACAGCTACGTACTGACTCCTCTATACCTCGTTTTGTGTTGGGGTATAATCAATGTGCATATTGTAGGGGTGAGGGTCATTTGAAGTTTAATTGTCCGGTGCTGCGTGACCGCAACAATGGTGTTTCGGCTCGAGGAGGTCGCAGTGGTCCTCAACAAGCATCACGTGGTAGAGGTCGCGGTGTTACTCAGAATCAGAACGAGCGTCTTGCCACTTCATCAGATTCGCAAAATTGTTTTGATCGGCGCGATCTTCCGTCTGGACGATCTGCACAGTATCATGTGGACGACTATTACGTAGAGCATGATGTTGACGCGGACGGTACTTACTAGGACAGCCATAGACAAAGAAAGGGAGTAGTATCAGTTCCGGTTGATCAGAGAGGGCCTTATGTTGCAGTTGCCACATTGGGCGTAGTTGCGCCTTTTCTGTTGGACACTGGTGCAGCGAAAAGTTCCATCATGCATTCGAAACTCCCTGGCGCACCCTTGTCTGGCTTAACAAATGTTTCCGTTGGATTCTCTGGCGCCCCCGTTAGCAATCCGGTTTCTAGCCCTTTGCCCCTTACAATTGGGTCTCGAGAGTTAGAAGCTCCTTTGATTTTGACTACTGGTTGTGGTGAGAATCTTTTGGGCTTGGATTTATTGAAGCGGTTACATGCGACTTTGTACTGCTCCCCTGCGGGAGTGGAGCTGACGCTAGGTCAGAGAGTGATCTCTCCCATGTATCTGTCGACTGATAAGCTCCCACCGGAATTGAGTTCTCTTCCTGATTCTTTGTGGGCGACAGGTCCCAATGACGTGGGCCTGCTGGACATACCACCGTATGTTGTTCAATTGAAGTCAAACGTGCGATTGCCACGCATTCCCCAGTATCGTATTTCTCTTGATGGTGAACGAGCACTTTTAGCGATCATTTACGATTTGATCGATAAAGATGTTATCGAGGAAACGCGGGGTAACGTGTGTAATAGTCCTGTGTTGCCTATTTTGAAACGAACTGATCCCTCTCAGCCTCCTGTGTATCGTTTTGTTATTGACTTGCGGGAGGTCAATAAAATTGTTGTTCCACAGTTTCCCGTGGTGCCTGACATTACAGCTTTGCTGACTCTGATTTCAGCTTCTGCATCATGGTTCACGGTAATCGATCTTAAGAATGCGTTCTTTAGCATCCCAATTGCTGAGGAAAGCAGAGATTTATTCGGTTTCTCATTAGGTGGTCGCAGCTTCAGGTTCAAACGCGCACCTCAGGGCTACTGTGAGAGTCCATCGATCTACAGCCAAGCTCTTAAGGGTCAACTTGATGCGTTTGTGTTGCCGGCTGGTGCGGCTTTGATTCAGTACGTCGATGATCTGTTGGTAGCTGCTGACACTGAACAGATTTGCAAAACTGCTACAGTGTCACTGTTACAGCATCTATGTGACTTACATCATAAAGTGTCACCTTCTAAACTACAATATTGTTGTCAAGAAGTAACCTATCTAGGTCACTTATTGTCAAAGGCGGGAAGAAGATTGACCCCTGAAAGAATTGCAGCAATTGCTCGAATGACTGTGCCAACAACTCAGAGAGATGTGCGTGCCTTTCTGGGTATCACGTCATACTGCAGACAGTGGATTCCCAATTTTTCACTGTTAGCGAAGCCATTGATAGCTCTCACGTGCAAGGATGTCTCGACTCCTTTGCCATGGACGGAAGAATGTCAGAAAAGTTTTTCTGAACTACGTGACGCGTTATGTTCGGCTCCTGTGTTAGGTACTCCTGACTACAGTAAGCCATTTACACTATACGTTCACGAGAGAGAAGGTTGTGCGTTGAGCGTTTTGACGCAACAATTTGGTGGTAAGCAGCGTCCATGTGCGTATTTTTCCTCGACTTTAGACCCGGTAGCTAGAGCGTTGCCCAGTTGCTTGAAAGCGGCAGCTGCAGTGTCTATTCGACAATCTGCAGGTCTGGTCATGGATAATATGCTCATAGTGATGGTTCCGCATGCAGTTGACACTCTCCTGAATCGGACAAAAACTCAACATCTGACAAGTGCAAGGTTGTCAGGGTATGAGTTGACGCTTTTGGCAAGTCATATACAGATCAAGCGTTGTAATGTGCTGAATCCGGCGACATTGTTGCCGATTAACATGGAACTAGATGGTGTACCACCACATGATTGTTATTTACGAACTGAGGAAGAAACGAAGGGTCGTGTAGACCTGAAAAACACTCCGTTGACAGATCCTGATGGCACTTTGTATGTTGATGGTTCGTGTTTTAAATTGCCGAATGGTGATGTGACAACTGCGTATGCTGTAGTGACATTGAGCACGGTTGCGGAAACCGCGAGATTGAGTCAGAATTCAGCGCAAGCAGCAGAATTGATTGCGCTAACAAGAGCGTGTGTTTTGTCTAAAGGAAAGCGAGTGAATGTGTTCACTGACAGCCAGTATGCATTCGGTGTTGCGCATAGTTTTGGGCGATTGTGGAGAGAAAGAGGATTTATGATGTCGCATGGTACGAAGATCCAACACGGGCATCTCGTGAATGATCTTTTGGATGCACTTACATTGCCTAAACAGGTAGCGATTGTTAAATGTAGTGCGCATCAAAAGGTTACGGATGATGTTGGTCGTGGTAATGCATTTGCAGACGAGATTGCTAAGGAAACGGCCAAGAATCTTGCAACCCGAATGTATGTTACGGGTTCAGTGAGATGGCCGACGGAGACTGGTATGTGTGAAGACATTGTTGAAAGTGTGAGATCAATTCAGAATGAGGCCACTGAAACTGAAAGAACCAAGTGGAAAGAAAGTACGGGAAAGTTGGACATGCATGGATGTTGGGTTGATTTGTCGGAACGCCAGAGGTGGATGATACCAGATGCGTATGTGTTAGCTGTCGTAACTATGGCTCATGGGTTGTCACACATTAGTGCGAAAGGTATATGTAAGTTATTGTCCCCTGTATGGAAGAATGATGGTATTGCTAAGTGTGCTGAAAGGGTGGTTAAAAACTGTATGGTGTGTTTGATGCATAATCCTGGCAAGGGCACCCCTACACCACCTGGTCATTTTGCTCCTCCTGCCTGTCCCTTTGAGGTTATCCAACTGGACTTCATCCATACGGAGAGATGCAACAATCTGAAATACGTTTTGGTTGTGGTTTGTGCGTTCTCCAGATGGATCGAGGCCTATCCACTTAAGGATAATACTGCTCTGTCCACAGCGAAAGTCCTACTGAAGGAATACTTTCCGCGGTATGGAATGCCAAGGATTGTGTGGTCAGATAATGGAAGCGAGTTTGTGGGAAATGTGATGCAGAGTGTGTGTAAGGGCCTTGGAATTCGACAAAAATATAGTGCCAATCATCCCCAGGCAGCGGGTTTAGTTGAAGGGTACAATGGTACCCTGAAGCTGAAACTTGCAAAGATACAGGCTACGACTGGTTTGTCATGGCCTGATGCCTTGCCTCTGGCTCTCTTATCGACCAGAGCGACCGTACACTCTCGAGTAGGGCTCAGGCCCTATGAGATTGTGTTTGGCCGCCCTGCGAATATTTGGGGAGTCCCGAGACCTAAGGCCTTTGATAGTCTTGAGTATCCAATGCTAATTGATTATCTTCATGATCTGACTATTAAACTAAGGTCTATTCATCAACAGGTCTTTGAAGCTTTGCCAGCACAGACAGAGGGTCCTGGACATCTGCTCCAACCGGGTGACTGGGTCGTTACCCGAAATTTTGGCCGGAAACGTAACCTGGAGCCGAGATTCGTGGGACCCTATCAAGTGCTATTAGCCACAAGGACTGCAGTTCGGTTGGAAGGCAGAAAGAATTGGGTACACGCCGGCCATACCAAAAAGGTGCCGATCCCTTTCCCGACCGATAGTTGGGTGAGAACTGGTATAGCGGCAACGGAAACTGAGACTCCTTTATGTTTTGTGCCGTTCAGCGATGCCCAGCCTGTGAGAGACAATTCATTGCCATCGCAGTCAGACACACCTGTTGAGTCGTCAGTTGAAGAGAATTCGAGGTCTGAATCATCATCCAATCGACTGAACACTGTTTTACCAGCTGAACAATTGTTTGACGAGCAGACTCGACCTGGAAGAGATCGATATTTTCTTCGTCCACGTAACAGAGACTAATAAAATTTTCCTTATATTTTTTCCTTTCCCGTTGTCAAGAACATTACGAACAATTACATCCCTTTCTGCATTTTTGAGTTTTTATGTATGCTTTTCACAGCTGAAGAGATTTGTATTAAGCTGCGTGTTTAGGAAAACCTATCATCCGGGTTAACCGTAGGGCCGTGCGGGTACTCCTTTCTGTTTAGCAGGTTTCTGACACTAGGTCGGTTACTTTTTGTCGACTCCTGGGAACTCCTGGGAATTGATAATCGCTACTCAGAACGAAGTGCGTCAAGTACGCACGGACGGTTTTTAGAGGATGGCATTCTCTAAGCTGTTGGAAGTAGAAAGGATGTCGGCGCAAAGATCAAAATTGCATAAGATTGTAAGAACGAAGTGTTTTTTGTTCCAGGTATTTCTGTTGTTTCTGACTGTATCTCTGCTATTGGTGGGTGGAGTGTATTTCGGAATACAGTCGTTGTTGCCTTCCATTTCACCTACTCTTTCTCCTAAACCAAGTTCTACTACCACTGTTTCACCACATTCCTTTCATCCTCTGCCACAACATGAACAGGTTAGACGTGCGGAATTCATGAATAACTCCTTTGTTCAGCTCCTACATCAGCATCAGTTGGTAATGAACACTACCAACTGTTGGGTGTGTGGGTTAATGCCACATACCATGGATAGGGGTATTCCGTATCTGGTTCTCCCTTATAGCTCCCAAGGGTCAGCTCGAGCCTTCCAAACTATGTTCCGTAGTGCACTAGATTCCTACCCCAGTCGAGAGCCACGCTCTGCAAACTTTGGTCCTGGTCCGTACCACAAGCCTTTGGCGATAGCGATTGCGGATTTAGATAGAGATGTTTTTGATGCATCGCTTATTCCAGATGAAGAGGTGCAAGCCTATAAGGACCTGAGTGAAGCTGAGTATAGTACGTCAGTGGGTTATAGACAGCTCAAGAGCTCGTCTCCAATATGGATCGTACCCCACCTCGGTAATTTCTGCTTGAAGGGTCTTGGTCGAAATCCGAGAGCGCAACTCGGGAACAGTGCTTGCACTGATACGTATGTTCTCCCGATGCTCTCTTCCCCTGTTTTTCTGACTGCCAAGGGTACCTATTTCGTATGTTATGAACGTGCATATACATGGTTGCCCCGTGACTTCTCGGGTACCTGTTATATCGCGAATCTTTTGCCACCGACCTTTTCAGTTGCCTCGGACTATCACAAGACTAGAGTTGTGAGAGGCGTTATTAGTGAAGAGGATACTGCTGGTCAAGAAGCAGGAGACTTCTTTAAGGGTTTCTTGCCGTTTTGGGGACCTATGGTAAATAGTAGAAACCTGAGACAATTGACCCGTGTGGTAGAGATGACTGCTAACATAACTGCGAGCGCTCTTGGCAATTTAACAGCAGAACTTCAGGCGGATAGACTTATGACGTTGCAGAACCGTATGGTTCTCGACGTTGTTCTTGCAGATAGAGGTGGTGTGTGCAAAGTTATCCATTCGAGCTGTTGCATTTTCATTCCTGACAACGCTCCAACTGTTTACCAAGCCATCTCGAAGTTGCATAAAATTTCTGAGTCCATACACGTGGACGAGGGTAATTGGACACTTCTAGGATGGTTTTGGGGCCTGCTATCCACTTGGGGTTGGAAGATTCTGATGATCGTAGGGGTTGTTGGAACGTTTCTATTCACGTGTTGTCTTTGTGTGCAGTGTGGTCCTGCCTTATGTAGTCTTTGTGCTACAGCGTGTATAAGACGGCCATCTGTTACCAAGGAGACATTGATGGATAGAATGATGTTCCAGCAACAGCTGAACGATCTGATGAATATCGAAATCGACTCCGATCTCGATTAGTGCTTGCCTACATGAGGGCAAAAGGAGCGTCTGAGGTTCCGTGTGAATCGGAACGACACTTTTGGGTGTGTTTTGAATATGGACGAATCTGGTATCAGCGAACCGCAAATGACGAGTTTAGTGGGTGTACGCGTTTTCGCTATGCTACTACGTATGGATCGTCTCATTTCTAGGTATGTCCATTCGAACCCCTGGGTTCCATTTTAGATGTGGCATCCATTTTGTCTCTTGCCCTCAAGTAGCCAGCGAACGGACCTTGTCCGCTTTGTGACCCTGGGATTCCCAAGCTTTTACGGAAGACACGTGTTTCTTTGAGGGTGTCTTTTATGATGAGGGAAATGACATGGCAGAGGCAGATGGCCCCGCTCAGGGCTCATCTTGCCGTACTGGTCTATTGTTTCAGTCATGCCTGCATTAGTCACGAGGCCTTTGATTCGGTGATCTGGTTTCCGTTATTACCCTCTACACTCGTTTCTAATCTGTTGTGCATCCTTGTTCTTCCTTTGCATCTGTTTCTGTCCTTCCTCTTAATGTGTTTACAGTCAGAATGGAATGTGCTTAATGTGAGGATGATCTGCTTTTACAGTTGGGAACCGGCAATGAAGCTGAAATTGTATTCCGTGTTTCTGAAACATGAATGCGACCCTTTTGAAGTTTACTGTGGGAACTAAATTGTAACCTTTGTTTGCCATGTTGTTCTATGACCAAAATGTGTATAAAAGGAGCGATCCACTTGTGCAATTTGAAGCAGTCTCCCAGAACCTACACGTTGTGTACTTCTTGCGACTTCTGTATCCCTGCAGTAAATAAACGCTGATCTTTGACGCCGCCGGAAGTGTCCCGAGTCTCTGTGTTTTGTACGCCGAAACAGGTAACCCACGAAGGTTTCAGGTGTTGTCCCCTGGCACCGCTGGGCCTTAGAATAGCCCAGTCCTTCAGGTGGGGGCAGGAGATTGTATCTTAGCACCTGTCTGACCAGCCCTAACATCAGTCCAAAAGATGGTGTTCATCAAGGAACGACATGATAGCTGCATTATTTGCTTTCTCCTAAATCGCAGCAGATAGACGAAGACGTGAGATGGGCCAGTAGTTCTTCGTGTCATGGGAGTCAAGAGAAGGTTTTTTTTTAAAACAGGAAGTACAAAGGCATTTTTCCAAGCTGCAGGAAAGTGTCCAGAAGTCATTAGTTTTTACTGAAAAATGAACAAAAACAGTATCTCATACCTCATGGAGAATATTAGGAGGGCAAGGGTCATTGGGTGCACCAGATTTGATGGCTTCAATGAGTTTAGCAATCTTCTCACCAGAAAGAAGGCTGAAAGCAGTGAAGCAGTGAAGCAGTGAAGACCATAGATAAAAATCCTCTAATTGTTCCATTGGGTTTGGTCAGGACTAATGGTGTTTTTATTATCACAGTTGGCTAAATTTTTTTCTGTTTTGAGTAACTCTTTGGAGGACGTTTTAGCAGTATTGATTTTATCTGTGAAAGATCTGGATTTTTCCGCTATGATTTAAGACTTGTAGTCACTAACCAGTAATTTATATTTATTTTTTTCCTGAGGGCAGTTATCTCTCCTCCATATTTGTTCCTGGCATCTACATATTTGTTTTAGATCTTGTGAATACCACAGAGCACAGGGTTTCCTTCTGTGCTTTTTAACCATGTTTACAAAGGCCAGCTGAGTGACAGCAGAGTCAATTCAAACAGCAACATTTGCAGTCACTGAGTCGATATTCCTTCCTGCTGTAGGGCACGAAATCAAAAGAATGCTATTTAATGTAGTTTTAAACATTTTCTGCCAGGGCACAATTTAAACATGGTGGACATATTAAGACAAGGAGAGTTGTTAGTGGAGACTTGAAGTTACAGGACTTTATGGTCTGTCCAAGTTAAAGGCAATACTTCCATTAAACTCAAATCAGGATTACTGGTGAAAATCCTATTGAGAGGTGATTTGTCAGGTGAGTAGGCAAACTCCCTATTTGAGTGAGGTCAAAGCTAAGCATTCTGTTGACTAGGTGTTCAGTATCTCTGTAAAATCACCCAAAATGGTAAAATTAGGGAAATTCATACAAGATTCAGTGAATTCAATCAAGTTTGAATACATTTTTCTCTGGGCCCAGGTGGCGGTAAATTAAAATGCCATTAAAGGCACAGTGTTATTTTTTTCAGATCAAACATAAGGGCTTCACAGACCAAATGAATATTAGGCTGGATTGTAGCCTTTAAAAAGTTGCGCTGGATAATTCCAATCCAACTGCCACATTTGGCTGGTCGGTCCAATCTAAAAACATCATAGCCCAAAGGAATAGCAATTTTAAGTCTGAGTCTGATGTAGAATTGGTCCAGGTAATAGTAGCCTGCTATGGTCAGCAGAAAACAATGTCTACCAAGTCTATTTTCTCAAAGGACCCCAGGACCGCCGTCTATTCCCCAATAAAGATTTTTTCACATTCAGAAAGGGACCCCTTCCCTTTTGCAAATGGGTTAGCACTCCATCTCGGAAGTTGGGCATTTTTCAGCGTTTTTCAGTGTTTTGCAATTGGATTGATTTCTGTCACAAAACATTCACCTACAACACACCCCTTCCAAATACTGAATAGTAATGTGGTTAGAGATCCATCTTAGATTCAGTAAAAATGTACTGATTTCTAACATGGGATTAGTATGTCTCAAAAAGTCATTTAGCAGTCATAAACTTTAAATCAGGGTGTTTGCAACCATGTTCATTCACTTTTCTATTCTCTTTTCTTATAAGGCCTAGAAATTAGTCCTTGAACCGCATCACGGTTACATAGTTTGACAATAGAGGTCAACCTGTCCTTCACTCGTACCTGCTTGCATATGAACTATCTCCCCTCAAAATAAACATTATTTCAAATTGAATAACTTCCAACATTATTAGACTTTTATTCTAACCTTACTAAGATCCATTGACCCATATGTATCCGCATTTTGCTTTATATTAAGCTTGGGGAAAATGTGAATTGTGCTGGTTTAATTTGGGAATTGCTTGTTACACGAAATACCTTTTCCTAAAGGTATCATGTCACATTGCATAACTAAACGTCATTGTTATCTCTTATTTTCAAGTCATTTTTTCAAACCCGTTGCATAATTATGTGAAAGCAAATTACCCAAACTTCTCGCACCCCACATGATAGCAGGCCACCCCCCGTTTTTCCTAAGGAACAATGGGGCATATTATGAAGGACCGCGTTAAAATTTATCGCCGGTTTAGCGGCAGAATTCCAATAGAAGCCCATGTTGACATCGGAACATGGGCTTCTATGGGAATTCTCAAGGGTATATTATCAAGCCCATTATCGCCGTTTTAGCGGCAGTTTTCTGCCGCTTTAGCTAGCGATAATTTTAATGCCGTTTCTTGATAATATGCCCCCAGGTGACTTCTCTTACTGAAGTCGGGCCAACTGATTGTCTAATTTCACGTAATCATGTATAGATCCGAATTTGCTCTTGTGAGAAGCTTTGCCTACAGCAAAAAAAAGCATCTGCTTTTGTTTCCTACATTAATCTTATAATCATATTTGTCTTTATACTTTATTACACTTGATTCACATTCTTTGATACAGATCAGTTTGAGCAGTAATGAGATACAAGTTAAACTATCCTACTCCATCCACTTCACTCATTTTTACATGTTTTTCAGCACCCTGTATACTCACCAGCCTTCCCACATTCTTCCAGGCCAATGAACTACCTTCAGCTTCTGATGAAGTCACTGGGGCTACGCTCCTCTAGATTACTATTGAGTTCACAATCTGGCACTTTTTGCCAGACATAAGGGAGCTAGGCGAACTGTGGAGGATCACTCTGTGGTGGCTGGGTCAACAGAAGCATCACAGCTGGAGGCCAAGGGGACAGAATTCCAGGTTATGGGTGGTCATAGGGCATTATACGCCACCCACGTCCCTTGGGATGGTGCCTGGCAATTTCTCCATATTGTATTAGCTGCTTCGCTTTCACTCAGTTCGTTCACAATAGTTTTGTCCCTTACCAGTTGTGATTTTCCCACATTCTTGGTTTGCTTGCTTCCTTGACCTATTAGCCGAGACACTAACCTGATCTCTGGATTCCAATTTGGTACTATTTGCTTACTGTATGGCTGAATCCTGACCTGCCTCTTGAATTAGGATTTGGTTTTGTTCGCTAAACAGTTGCGCCAGAGTGGAGATTATTGTATCTCAGTCTTCGAGCATAATCATAAAATAACTACAGCCAGTGGTCATATTGGCCTTTGTTGGTCAACAAGGAGAATTGAGAAGGGAAAATTATTTACAGAAAACATCATGAACATTGCAGTCCATTAGGGGATTCACATAAATCAATAGAGAGAGTTAGTTTGAGTAAAGGGGTTCATTAACATTTAATTCAGATAGTTTTATTTATTAATCATCATTACTGATTCAAATAATCCATTAGTCGGTATTTAGAAACAAGATGCAACACATTAGTAAGAATTACAGAGACAATTAAGAAAATACAGCAAGTGTGTTCAATAAAGGAAATTTCTAATCTAAATGAATACAAGTCTACGCATATAGGGTCAATTTATTCAATAACAAGGTATGGTGTCAGTTTCAGAGACCCAAAGGAGTTCTGATCAGTGAATGGAAATGCATAGACATGAAGACTTTGCACCATGGTGCAAAGGTGCCTGTGCTCATGCTAGGAAGCCAAAACGACGCCAGGGCAGGGACAAAGGTATGATTGTGCTGTACTCTTTTTAACTACGGCGCATTCTTGCTCTTTGTCACACAGCACAGCCCAGCAAGGTGAATTGCTGTGCTGCCTGAGTTCACCTTAAATATGGCCCTTAGTCTCTAAAGGAGAAAAGAAAGCACTCAGATGAGTCTCTCCTACCTTGTCTTTTTTTAAGTTTAAAAGAATTTTAGTGATGCATTTACAAACAAAATATATGAACTGAACATAGGGCAATAATTATGCAATCTGGTAAGGGAATATGAGAAAAGAGAGAAAGAAGAAGGCAGAAAGGGAAAGAGAAAAGCATTCAAATATGTTATATCATAACTACTATATAATTACTAATACGAATTAACAATAAAACAAGAGAAAAAGCAAATGGCAAATGGACAAAATTGATAGGAAAAATATTTATAAATAAACTAGTTATAACTCATGGAGGTTTAGGAACCTCTCCAACTCGAAAATTATGGGTTTGTGATAAATTTGCAGATATATCAAGCAAATGAGTAATGGGTGACCATAAAACATCTCTTTTGATTGCCAGTGAAATGGGATAAACATATGCCCAATCTAGTCTATGGTTATAACAAAATCCATACCACCAAGCACAATAGGAGATAGTAGAACAATTGTTCCATGCTTGGCTAATCTGTTGGAAAGCAACTGCAAGGAGTAAGTCAATGATATACAAACTGTGGGAGTGTAAGACCCAATCTTCAGATAAACTACCTAGAAATATATTAACAAAAGAAAATGGAATTTGTGTATGAAATATGATATTAATCTGTTTCGAAGACTTGTTTCCAAAAACCATAAACATGAGAGCACATGAATAATATATGTTTTAAATCTGCTGGAGCCGTATTACAGGCCCAGCAGGAGGAGGAGAGAGACAGGTTCATTTTGTGTAATGAAACAGGGGTAAGTAAAACTCTGTTGTAAATATAAAATAAAGATTGAGTATTATTAGCATCTCTTGAAAATGTTCTAATTGTATTCCAAACCTTTTCCCACGTGAAAATAGAAAAGGGAAGATTGGAGATCAGTTTCCCAGCTAAGTTCCACTTCTGTTTTATCCCTAATAAGTGGAAAAGGTGATAGAGACTTGTGTATCTGCGATGCAGATGGTGAGAGGGATAGAGTTGATAGAACATTTGAAGGTGGAGATGAATGAGTGAGTATGAGTGTCAAAATATTGACAGTTGATTGAATTAGAGAGATTAAGCAGGTATATTTAGTTGTATATGATGAAGGAAAAGATCAATGTGTTTGGGCAGAAGTAAATGACAACCAAGTATTATCCCGATAAAGTTGATGGACCCAATGAAGTCCCTTAAGATACCAATCTTTCCAAAAAAGAATCCTGGTATTTATTTTAATGTCTTTCTTGTACCATATTGAGGATTGATAAAATGTATCTTTAGGAGAAAGATGATTAGTAAGTAGCGGTTGAAGTATTTTACAGGAATTATTAAAGCTTGTCACCACACCCACCCATGTCGCCTTCGACCACACCACCGAACTCCACTGGACCGACCACCGCTGCATCCACTTCACCTTCAAGAAGCCAACCATGCACCACCGCACCCAACAACTCCCACATCGCTGCTGGATCAAAGTCACCAAAGACCAACTGACCTCCACCCTCGCCCAGAACCCACCTGCGGCCTCCACCAACCCAGACACAGCAGCCCGCAACCTCAGACAGTGGATTGTAGACTGCGCCAACACCCTCGCACCACTCAGGAAACCCCCCATCAACTACGCCAGCAAGAAAGCCACCTGGTTCACCGACGAGCTACAGACCTCCAAACGCGCCTGCCGGAAACTGGAGAAGAAATGGCTCCATGATCGCACACCTGACAGCCACGCAGCCCACAAGGACGCCACTCGTAGACACCACCACCTCATCAGAATGGCCAAAAGATCCTCCTTCAAAAACAGACTGGACAACAATGCACACGACAGCAAAGAGCTCTTCAGCATCGTGAAGGAACTCTCCAAACGCAACGCCAACGACGTCCCGCCTTCACAAGAACTGTGCAACGCTCTGGCAACCTTCTTCCACCAGAAGATAGCAGACATCCACAACAGCTTCAACATCCCGATCAACCCGACCGCGCCAGACACCTCCCCCGTGAACACCACCTGGACCAACCACCTGACCTACTGGACCAACGTCAATGACGAAGAAACACGCAAGGTCATGAACTCCATCCACTCTGGATCACCGTCAGACCCTTGCCCTCACCACGTGTTCAACAAAGCCAACGCAACCATCGCACCCCAAATACGGAAGGTCATCAATGCCTCCTCCGAGACAGCCACATTCCCAGACAGCTGGAAGCACGCCGAAATCAACGCCCTCCTCAAGAAGCCCAAGGTGGACCCCAAGGACCTCAAGAACTTCCGACCCATCTCCCTCCTCCTGTTCCCGATGAAGGTCATCGAAAAAATCCTCAACGCGCACCTAACCTGCCACCTCGAAGACAACTACATCCTGGACCCGTCCCAGTCCGGGTTCAGATGAAACCACAGCACTGAAACAGCCGCCACAGATGACTTCAGGCGACAACTCGACAACGGCGAAACTTCAGCCCTCATCCTCCTGGACCTTTCAGCCACCTTCGACACAGTCTGCCATCGCACCCTAAAAACACACCTTCAAGAAGCCAGGATCCATGAGAAAGCCCTCAGCTGGACCACATCCTTCCTCTCCCGCAGAACCCAGAGAGTCCGACTCCCACCCTTCCTATCCGAAGCCACCAACATCATCTGCGGCGTACCCCAGGGATCATCACTCAGCCCGACGCTGTTCAACATCTACATGGCCCCCCTCGCACAAGTAGCCAGTCAGCACAACCTCAACATCATCTCCTATGCCGACGACACCCAACTCATCCTCTCCCTCACCAAGGACCCGCACACTGCCAAAACAAACCTCCACGAGGGAATGAAGGCCGTCGCCGAATGGATGCAGAGCAGCCGTCTGAAACTGTACTTGGACAAGACGGACGACTCGTGGTGGCCTACAACGCTGGGAACGGCACCCACACCTACTGACCAAGCACGCAACCTCGGATTCGTCCTCGACTCCACCCTCTCCATGTTGAAGCAGATCAATGCCTTCTCCTCCTCCTGCTACAACACCCTCCACATGCTCTGCAGGATCTACAAGTGGACCCCGTCCGAAACAAGGAGAACTGTTACACAGGCCCTCGTCAGCAGCAGGCTGGACTACGGCAACGCACTCTACACAGGAATCCCAGCCAAACACCTGCATCGACTACAATACATCCAAAACGCCTCTGCACGTCTGATACTCGATGTACCCCGACGCAGCCACATCAGCCCCCACCTGAAAGACCTGCACTGGCTCCCCGTCGACAAGAGGATCACCTTCAAACTCCTCACCCACGCACACAAAGCACTCCACAACACAGGACCAGCCTACCTGAACGACAGACTCAACTTCTACACCCCCACCTGCCAGATCTGCTCAGCAAACCTCGCCCTCGCGGCCATCTCACGCATCCAACGAAAGACCACCAGCGGCATATCATTCTCCTACCTCGCTGCCAAGACCTGGAACACCCTCCCCACCCACCTACGGCAGACCCAGGACCTGCTCACCTTCAGAAGACATCTCAAGACCTGGCTCTTCGAGCAGTAGCGGTTCCCACTCCCTTCAGCGCCTTGAGACCCTCACAGGTAAGTAGTATGCTTTACAAATTCCTTCATTGATTGATTGGGGGTGGCGGTCCCCAGGGCCTGTACAAGGCTCCAGGAGGGGGGGCCACGTGGCCCCCCTCCCACATTTTAAAGTTGCCCCGGGGGCTGGCAGTCCCCGGGGCTGGGGGGGGGCCTGAGAGCCCCCCCACCAATTTTAAAGAAGCCCTGGGGGTGGCGGTACCCGGGGCTGGGGGGGGTCTGAGAGCCCCCCCCACCCATTTTAAAGTTGCCCCGGTGGTGGCAGTCCCCGGGGCTGGGGGGCCTGAGAGCCACCCCACCCATTTTAAAGAAGCCCTGGAGGGTGGTGGTCCCCGGGGCTGGTGGGGCCTGAGAGCCCCCCCACCCATTTTAAAGTTGCCCCGGGGGTGGCGGTCCCCGGGGCTGGGGGGGTCTGAGAGCCCCCACCCATTTTAAAGAAGCCCCGGGGGTGGCGGTCCCCGCCTATTTTATGTTAGTGCCCCGGGGGGTGGCGGTCCCTGGGGCAGTGTGGGGAGGATTGGGACCCCCCACTCTATCTTTTTAAATGCCCCCTGGATTTGGCCTCCCCGTGGGCCAATTACCAAAGAAGTGCGGGTGGGTGCGCTGGGTGCGTGAATCTCGCCAATTCTTTTTTTAAAAAAATGCTTTTTTTGGCCCTGGGGGTCCTTGTGGGACCCCCTGAGCAGGCCTAGGGGGTCAGGGTGTTTCTACCCTGACCCCTTGTCGCGATTTGTGCGTTTGTTTCTTAGGTTTCTTGTGCCTTGGTTCTACTGATGCAAATATAGGGTCAAGACTGATTTGCATATGGCCATGTCTGAACTGGGGTGGCGTAGTGGGCAAAAGAACGATGGATTTAACCCAGATCTCTTGACTGGGGGAGAATGTCTGCATTGTCAGCATTCCGTCCATCATTTGTTTGTTGTAACGCTTTCGCCCTAAGTGGGATAGGTATGCCCAGACGTGGGTCCCGTGCTCACTACGCCACTGGAGTCAAGCTATCCTGGCTGATGACGGCTGATAGCCAGAAACCGGTCCTAGGATGCTTGATTCTGGTCCAGGGAAGACATGGCTTGGCAGTTCGGGCTGGACTGTTCCCATGAGGCACAGGGTCAAGACTGATTTGCATATGGCCATGTCTGAACTGGGGTGGCGTAGTGGGCAAAAGAACGATGGATTTAACCCAGATCTCTTGACTGGGGGAGAATGTCTGCATTGTCAGCATTCCGTCCATCATTTGTTTGTTGTAACGCTTTTCGCCCTAAGTGGGATGGGTATGCCCAGACGTGGGTCCCGTGCTCACTACGCCACTGGAGTCAAGCTATCCTGGCTGATGACGGCTGATAGCCAGAAACCGGTCCTAGGATGCTTGATTCTGGTCCAGGGAAGACATGGCTTGGCAGTTCGGGCTGGACTGTTCCCATGAGGCACAGGGTCAAGACTGATTTGCATATGGCCATGTCTGAACTGGGGTGGCGTAGTGGGCAAAAGAACGATGGATTTAACCCAGATCTCTTGACTGGGGGAGAATGTCTGCATTGTCAGCATTCCGTCCATCATTTGTTTGTTGTAACGCTTTTCGCCCTAAGTGGGATGGGTATGCCCAGACGTGGGTCCCGTGCTCACTACGCCACTGGAGTCAAGCTATCCTGGCTGATGACGGCTGATAGCCAGAAACCGGTCCTAGGATGCTTGATTCTGGTCCAGGGAAGACATGGCTTGGCAGTTCGGGCTGGACTGTTCCCATGAGGCACAGGGTCAAGACTGATTTGCATATGGCCATGTCTGAACTGGGGTGGCGTAGTGGGCAAAAGAACGATGGATTTAACCCAGATCTCTTGACTGGGGGAGAATGTCTGCATTGTCAGCATTCCGTCCATCATTTGTTTGTTGTAACGCTTTTCGCCCTAAGTGGGATGGGTATGCCCAGACGTGGGTCCCGTGCTCACTACGCCACTGGAGTCAAGCTATCCTGGCTGATGACGGCTGATAGCCAGAAACCGGTCCTAGGATGCTTGATTCTGGTCCAGGGAAGACATGGCTTGGCAGTTCGGGCTGGACTGTTCCCATGAGGCACAGGGTCAAGACTGATTTGCATATGGCCATGTCTGAACTGGGGTGGCGTAGTGGGCAAAAGAACGATGGATTTAACCCAGATCTCTTGACTGGGGGAGAATGTCTGCATTGTCAGCATTCCGTCCATCATTTGTTTGTTGTAACGCTTTTCGCCCTAAGTTGGATGGGTATGCCCAGACGTGGGTCCCGTGCTCACTACGCCACTGGAGTCAAGCTATCCTGGCTGATGACGGCTGATAGCCAGAAACCGGTCCTAGGATGCTTGATTCTGGTCCAGGGAAGACATGGCTTGGCAGTTCGGGCTGGACTGTTCCCATGAGGCACAGGGTCAAGACTGATTTGCATATGGCCATGTCTGAACTGGGGTGGCGTAGTGGGCAAAAGAACGATGGATTTAACCCAGATCTCTTGACTGGGGGAGAATGTCTGCATTGTCAGCATTCCGTCCATCATTTGTTTGTTGTAACGCTTTTCGCCCTAAGTGGGATGGGTATGCCCAGACGTGGGTCCCGTGCTCACTACGCCACTGGAGTCAAGCTATCCTGGCTGATGACGGCTGATAGCCAGAAACCGGTCCTAGGATGCTTGATTCTGGTCCAGGGAAGACATGGCTTGGCAGTTCGGGCTGGACTGTTCCCATGAGGCACAGGGTCAAGACTGATTTGCATATGGCCATGTCTGAACTGGGGTGGCGTAGTGGGCAAAAGAACGATGGATTTAACCCAGATCTCTTGACTGGGGGAGAATGTCTGCATTGTCAGCATTCCGTCCATCATTTGTTTGTTGTAACGCTTTTCGCCCTAAGTGGGATGGGTATGCCCAGACGTGGGTCCCGTGCTCACTACGCCACTGGAGTCAAGCTATCCTGGCTGATGACGGCTGATAGCCAGAAACCGGTCCTAGGATGCTTGATTCTGGTCCAGGGAAGACATGGCTTGGCAGTTCGGGCTGGACTGTTCCCATGAGGCACAGGGTCAAGACTGATTTGCATATGGCCATGTCTGAACTGGGGTGGCGTAGTGGGCAAAAGAACGATGGATTTAACCCAGATCTCTTGACTGGGGGAGAATGTCTGCATTGTCAGCATTCCGTCCATCATTTGTTTGTTGTAACGCTTTTGGTTCTACTGAGGCACAAGATGGCTGCCAACACTTCCTGATTTGGAGTGTTGACAGCCAATTAGAATACAGCTCCTGCACGGCAGGGTGCACGCTTAGTGCGCATAGGGTGCGCGGATCCTCTGAGGCCATAGATATCTATGTACTTTTAACTGCCATTTTCTCAGGAACTTCTGAACGGATTTACATCATTTAAGCAAAATGCACAAGTCTGAACTCAGGACTACCTCTTTGCCAAATTTGGTGTAATTCCGTTCAGCAGTTCGGGCTGTAGCTGCGACTAAAGGTCCTATGGGAAATTGCATGGGGAAAACGCGTTTTGGGACCCCCCTTTTTTCTCGGCCCCCTCTTGACGAATCACCGTGAAACTTTCAGGATAGGAGCGGACCGGAGCTGGCCAAATATTTTAAAAATTTCGCTAAGATTCGTCAATCGGCGCCAAAGTTATTCCAAGTAGAATGTTGCGGATCTCTATGAAAAATAGGTCCTAAGTATATCTACCTACTGGCGACCGCCAGTAGGTAATATATATATATATATATATATATATATTATCTACTGGCGGTCGCCAGTAGATAGTTATAGTTAGGACCGTGTTTCCATAGGAAATCCGCAACATTCTATTTTGAATAACTTTGGCGCCGATTGACGAATCCTCGCAAAATTTTCAAAATAGGTGGGGCGCTCCGCTCCGCTCCTACCCTGAAAGTCTCGGGGGGATTCGTCAAGTGGGGGCTGAGAAAAAGGGGGGGGTCCCAAAACGGGTTTTCCCCATGCATTTTTCCATAGGACCTTTAGTCCAAGCTACAGCCCGAACGGTCAGGGATGTGCCTTTTGCAGGTCTGGTGTAAATCTGTTCAGTATTTCATGAGAAAATAGCATTTAAATCAATATATATATATCTATAAACTTGCTCCGAGCGCGTACGGTAAGCTTACCGTACGCGCACACTGCCGTGCGCGAGCTTAATTCTGATTGGTGGTTACATGACTGTAAACATTCGAATCGGTCGAAATCAGGAAGTGTCGGCCGCCATTTTGTGTGTCTCACACTGATAAACAAAGGTGGAGAACGTGAAAAGGGGGCAACGAAGAGAGTTGCAGACCCCCTAGCGTTTGTCAGGGGGTCCAGGAAGGTCCCAAAAGTATGAAAAATACATTTAAAATTGTTTTAAAGAAATCACGGTGTGCGCATACGGTAAGCTTACCGTACGCGCACGGCAGAAAAAAACAATAAAAAAAATAGAAGTAAAAATCAAATTTAAGTGTTTAGATATTAGGGGGCTCTAAAAAGAACCGTTGTGTTTATGAAGTGTTTTTTTTGTGGTACCTACAAGTAAGTACCGATGCAGAGTCTAAAGTTCAAGAGGAAGACTCTGTTGCCATCATCAGTGAAATGTACACCGTCTCCTCTATAAAATCCTTGCATGTTGTAACGCAAGTTGTTGTGGTATATAGAACCCATACCATCGTCTCTGAGGAAAGCAGAAATAGATTTGTTGACGTGCTTTCTTGCTTTGTCAATCTGTGGACAAAATTGGTTGGACCAGTTCCACTTTTGCCTTTAGCATATATTAGAATATACAAAGGCAGATTGAGGAAAAAGCGACATCAATTGCACAAAGGTGTCCTTAACAAGCATTTCCAGACCTACCCCAGTTAAAGTGCCTAGGTCATTTCCACCACAGTGCACAATAATAAGGTTAGGCTGTGGGAGATGTAGAAAGGTTTTAACCAAAGGCATTAGTTGGTGCCACTTTAACCCTCTCTGACCAATCCATTTAATGTCTACATTTGGCAAAGCAAGGTCTCTCACCATACCTCTTTTTTCTGCATACTTTTCACTCCAGAAGACATAGCTGTGACCTACAATCCACACTGTGAACATCTTTCAAGGATATCTGGATGCACTCAGGAGGTGTCTTTCAGTAGAATGGCAATATGAAATGAAAGACAGTTGTAAAATGGAGGCATACATATTTTTTTTAAATAAAAAGAACTCATTGGCTGATTCAAATCATTTTACAGTTAAAACTAGGCTGTGTGTGTACATTTTTAGAAGCATGTTTTGTATTGGTTCAGAAAATTGTGTTCCCACAGAAGATTAATTTGGATTTGCTGTTAGGTTTGAAAGGTGAAGCACTCTTGCTCTTTGGAATAGAAACATTGTGTGCTGAACTTCTGACCTCTCTGCTCACACCAGTGTTTCATGAGCTGTTGCTATGGTAGCAGGGAGAAGTCATGTTGGGGGAAGGGATGATTTGGAAAGGGGTTGTAAATACATAACTTAGCATTTAAAAAAACGTACAAATTCACTTAAAAAACCATAGGTTTCACACACGTTATAGTTACGAATTAGCATTTAAAAAACCTTGCAAATTCACTTAAAAAACCATAGGTTTCACACATGTTATAGTTAGCTGGACATTTCACTCGTAAAAAACCAATGAAATTTCCCCGTTATAGTTAGTGCAGGCAACTATAACTCACGCGACCGCAATCCTCTGCTGATTACGTCACATATTACATCACTGATGACATATGTGTCTTTATGAAAAATAAATATTTGTAATATATGTATAGCTAAAGATTAATGGAAGAAGACATGGGTAAATAAGTGTCTAAATACAGTGATGTAATATCTGACGTCATCAGCAGAGGATTGCGGTCGCGTGAGTTATAGTTGCCTGCACTAACTATAACGGGGAAATTTCATTGGTTTTTTACGAGTGAAATGTCCAGCTAACTATAACATGTGTGAAACCTATGGTTTTTTAAGTGAATATATACATATATATATATATAAAACACACTCCCCCGCAATTCACTGCTGATGACATCACATACTACTTCACCCATGACATCATGACATGGTCAGTCACATCACTGATAACCACTGATGACATCTCAAATGACATCACTGATGACATCACTGATGGCATCATCTACTTAATCTCTTATGTACCTACTCACAACCTAATATAACCTTTCATACACCCACTCTAAAATACAGACTACCATTCTCGAAACCATAGACATACCAATACCATTTAGTACCCACTCACTGATACATAAGTCTACACAAACATCCACTCACTCACCCATACAGTCACTCATCAATACAGCCACTAATATATGCACTCATACACCCACACAGACATTCACACATCGCCACTAACCCATAGAGTTATTCACATACCTAGTCAGTCCCCCAAAGAGTCAATCACAATGCCATGTACTCACCTATACATTTACACACACACCACCTCACTTATTCACAGATACTAACACATACTTACTCTTCTATATAATCACTGACACACGCAAACACTCATCCATACATCCACTCTCACAATCACTCACTTTCACATACAGCCACTTATATACTCCAACACTCACATATACTGTCATTCACATATGCAGTTACTCACACATATACCACTGAGACATCCATTCACTCACCAACACAGCCATATGCACACTCACTCACCTATACAGCCCCTCTCAGACACACTCATCAACCCATACACCCAGTTAATCACCCACTCACACATCCATGCAAGTAGTCACACAACACACAGACACTCAGGCACCCATACAGGTACCCAGACAACAAATCAATAACCCATATAGACACTCATGTACCTATTCACCAACCCATGCAGCCACTTACACACCAACTGACTGACTGATACAGACATTCACACAGATTAGTCGCTCACCCATACATTCATCCAGACACATATAATCACTCACTTATAGTCAGTCACACACTGACTGAATCATCATATATATAGATATCATATTCTTAAACATTTTAGAAACACTCACATTCACTGGATGATGTCATAAGTGATATCATCAGTGATGTCATTTGAGATGTCCTCAGTGATGTCACTAACCATGTCATGAGCGATGTACTATGTGACGTCATCAGCAGTGCATTGTGGGGGAGTGAGTTATAACTATGACGGCTGAATTTCTCTGGTTTTGTACAAGTGAAATGTCAAACTATCTATAACGTCCCTGAAACCTGTGGTTTTTTCACTGAATATCCAAGTTTTTTTCATTCTAATTTCTAACTATAACATCCCTGAAACCTGTGTTTTTTCAGTGAATTTTATATATATGTATTCAATCTCCTCTCACTCTTACAAGGAAAGGATTAGCACTCAGGTTGTAGTTTGGAAGTATTTAATCAGCAAAGGATGCAATCCACGCATTTCTGCTCATCCGAACCTTGATGATGATACAAGACGTCATAGTAGCTTCCTTCTCTAAATTAACAAATTCCTCCAGTTGCCAACATTAACAAAGGACTACATATTACTTTAATCCAAAAAGCTGGCGGCCATATTGACCTGGTCATGATGTGAAAATTCAGGAATTGATACAATAAAGAAAACAAGTGTTAATATGCACACAATGTCATTTCAGCATATCTTGCCCCGTGACCGCCGTACCTGTATGTTTGTCAACATGACTTGTTCAAAATAAACATACTGAGGATTGCAAACATCAAAATAAACAATGGACTACACATTGCTTAAACTTGAAAGGCTATTGGCCATATTGATGTGGGCACGTTGTGTATTATAATGGTTCTTACAAGAAAGAAAAGAAATAAAAGAGGTGTCAATATACACACACTATCCCTAAATAAAGTTCTAGTGATTATAGTTCCATTCCATTCACTGCTCATTTGAGATGTCATGAATGATGTCACTGACAATGTCATGAATGATGTATTGTCTGAGGTCATAAGCAGTGCATTGCTGGGGCGTGAGTTATAGTCAGCTCAGGTAACTATAACTGCTGAATTTCACTGGTTTTGTACGAGAGAAATCTGAGTCTAACTATAACGTCCCTGTAATCTTTGTTTTTTTCAGCGAATTTCTAGTTTTTTTCAACGTAAAGTAAGATTGCTATCACAATGGATGGTGGAGGTTGGAAGCAGGGTCTGGCCTAGCATTGTGCTGCCTCCACCCAAGCTTGCTGCTCCTGCCTTCCCTCCTCCTTGCCATCCAGTGTCCAAGTCCATGCCCCTGCTCCCTCATTACAGTCCTGTGTGGCTGTTGTTCTGCCACTGGCCTTCCCGCCTTCTCGGAACAATTAGCTTGCTGCCCCATCAATCTCCTACCTATCCCCTGTTGTCTGAATCAATGCACTAGCCTCCTCCCTCCTGCCATGCATGGTCTGATGTGCTGCCACTGCCCTCCATTTAGCATGATGTCCCAGTCCACTCCTCCTGACCTCCATTGCCCAATTCTATGTCCCATCATTGACCTCCGGCTTAGCCTCTGTGCTTAGCTTGCTGCACCTACTCTTCTGCTCCCTGCTCTCTGATGTGTGTGTGTATGCCCCTGCTCCATTCTTTTTGCCCTCCATGTTCCATGGATCTGCCCTTCCTATCTACTCTGAGTGTTCTGTTGAGCTGCTACTCCCCTCCCAACTGCCTAGCATTGTCAGATGACTGTAACCTCTCCCTGCCACCTCCACCCTGTCTGTCCACGTTCCATGCCCCTATCCGCTTCCTCCTGTCCTCCATGGTCCATTTTACTGCCACAATCTTCTGCCCTCCCTGGTCTGTTGTGCTGCAACTGTTCCTCCTGCCTGCCCTGCGTGGTCTGTTGTGAGGCCCCTTCCCCTGAACTCTCTTGTCTGTGCCCAGCTTCTACACCTCTCTTCTATCCTCCATGGTCCTTTGTGCATGCCCTTGTCCCCTCCTTCGTGCCCATCATGGCCATTGTGCTGCCACTATCTCTCCTGCTTGCCATGCATGGTCTTCTGTGCTGCCACGGCCCCTCCCACCTTCCCTGGGTGATCAGCTAGCTGCCCCTGATCCCCCCCCCAACTTTCCTCTAGGGTCTATGTGTATGCCATCATAGTCTCACTGCTGCTCTCAATGGTGTGTCATGCTTCTAGTGCCCATTCTGCCTGACCACTATGGCCAGCTTACTGCTCCTGCCCTGCCCCCTTGCCCCCTGCCCTCTATTTTCCATGTGCAGACCCTATTCCCTCCCTCCGGCTTGTCTGTTCCATTGTAATGCCCCTGATCCCTCCCTCCTGCCCTTTATGGTCTGTTATGCTGCAGCTTTCTCTCATTTCTCTCCATTATGGTCAACTAGCTGCCATTGCCTATTTCCCCTCTGTTCTCTGTTGTCCATGTGCATGGTCCTGTCCCCTCCCTATTGCTTTCCATGGATTGGTGTGCTGCACTCCTGTCCCGCATGCCTGTGTGGTGTATTGTGCTGGTGCAAAGCCTGATGCCTGCCCTGTAAGGTCAGTTTGGTGCACCTGTCCATGTCTCACCTGTCCTCTGTTATCCAAGTCCATGTCCCTACCCCAATTTCTTCTACCTTCCATGATCCAATGTACCATACTTGCTAACATTTACAACTTGGTATGGGCGAGATTTTGGAAAAAAAAACTGGGGTATTGATTTTCCACATTGACTTACATTGAAAAAGAGGAGATTGTAGACAGTAGACAGATCAACTAAAGCTTATTTGGGCTTAACAATGGTCTATTATATTGCCATAGCCTCTCTTGCCTGTCCTGCATTGTTGGTTTGTTGCCCCTGCCCCCCTTTCCACTGCCTTCCATAGTCTGTTGTGCTGACACTGCCCTTCCTGTCTGCTCAGTGTGGTCAAATTGTTGCATCAGCACCCTCCTAACTTCCTACAATTTTCTGAGTCCGTGCTCCTGCCTTCTGCCTACCAACAGTATCCTAATGAACAACTAGAACATGGAGGAAACATGTTTTGGGACACCCTTTTTCTCGGCCCCTGCTTGGTGAATCACCCCGAAACTCAAAATAGGAGCTAACCGGAGCGGGGCATTAGTTTTGAAAATTTCGCGAAGATTCGTCAACTTGCGCCAAAGTTATTGGGAAAACAAAAAATGAGTTTCCTATGGAAACTAGGTCCTAACTATAACTACCTACTGGAGACTGCCAATAAGTAATAGAGATAAAGAGTGTTAGAAATACCACAATCTAACCTGTGATATAATCAGTGGCAGTTCATCAGCTTTTATGTAAAAAAGAAAACGATAATAACTAATGTTATTATCGTCTTTGTTTTCCTTCCTGCTCAGGTGCGGGCGGGGCGGTTGGGCCGGGCTGGCCAATGCAGGGGCAGAGGGAGGAGTGGAAAGCACACTCTAAAGTGCCCAAGATGGGCAGTGAAACTGTCATGCGCACTTTGCATCTTCCCCACAAGGCTACATTACACAGCCTGCTGAGGAACATGCAAGGCCTCCAAGCCTCAGTCTGAGCGCTGATCCTCTGAACTCAGACCAATCACAACACTGCTTATGGCAGCAATGTGATTAGACAGGGGATTCTGGAAGGCTGGGAGCTTCCTGTTTCAGATGAGAAAGAGAAGAGGTGGCATCACCTAGCAACACCCAGATCAGTCGGTTTAAGTGTATTTTTTGTATACCCCCACTGGACTCCCCCCACAGCCTCAGCACCTGTGCTTAGTAGCGGCCGCTACTGGATATAATGATATCACAAGCTAAAACATTGTGATGTAAAGGTAAATCCCAATATGATTACTGCAGTGCATTCTACCACAATGTAATTACACCTGAGTTAACTATTGACATGTGTTGCCTCACCCACCTAGAGATTTGAAGGCTCTTTTGAAAGCCCCTTTTATTTCCTGGTTTCTTAGTGTGTAAACCAGGGGATTTATTAAAGGTGTTATGATGGTGTAAATCATAGATACGAGCCGGCCCTCAATCAAAGCATAACTTTCAACTGGTCTGAAATAGGTAAAAATAATAGCCCCAAAAAAGAAAGTGACGACAGTGAGGTGAGAGGCGCATGTGGAAAAGGCCTTCTGCTTGCCCGAGGTGGAGCGAATGTTTAGGACAGCAGAGATGATGCGTATGTAAGAGATGAGAGTGAGAAGAAAGGAGCCTAGTCCCACTATCCCACCAGAAATAAAAACCAGTAGAACGTTTATGAAAGGGCTGGTGCAAGAGAGAGCAAAGAGCGGGGGCACATCACAGAAAAAATGTTGAATCAAAGTGGGGCCACAGAATGACAACCGAAATGTCGCGGTTGTGTGCAGTGTTGAATACAGGAATCCTCCGGCCCAGGAGCAAAGGGCAAGCTGAACACACAACTTCCCATGCATTATGACTGGATATCGCAGTGGGTGGCAGATGGCAACATGGCGGTCATAGGCCATCACACTAAGGAGGAGACACTCTGAGCAGGCAAAGAAAATGAAGAAGGAGAACTGTGCAATGCAACCTCCAAAGGAAATAGCTTTCCTCACAGCCAGCATGTCTACAAGCATCTTAGGTACAATGACAGATGAATTGCAGAGGTCAAGTAATGATAGATGACCTAGGAAGAAATACATGGGGGTCTGTAGATGGAGGTCCACCTTGGTAACAAATATAATGAGTAGATTTCCAAGGAGAGTGAACAGGTAGATCATCAAAAACAGCAAAAATAGAGGAAGGTGGAGCTCTGGGCGCTCTGAAATCCCCAGGAGAATGAATTCCGTCACTGAGGTTCCATTAATCATTACTCTGCATACATCAATGTCCATCAATATTTGATTTGTTAGATACCTTATCAGAATAGATTGAAAATGATGCAGGTACATGCAGCTGATTCTGTGTATGTGTTATTTCAGTCATATTTTGTAGCAGGGCTCCGAAAACGATTCAATGCTTTTGGAGTGAGGAGAAAATCCATTCAGCAAAAGCGGTGATGAAACATTAAGAAAATCATGCAAAAAACACATCTTTTGTTTCTAAGAACGTAGATGGCTTTGAGTTGCTTTGCTTGCCATCTCGAATTTAGTAAAAAAGTCATATTTAGCTGAAATCAAAGAGAAAAAGATCCCATATGAAACAGATAAGGATCATTTCTATACTATAAGATAGTGATTGTACAACAGTCTAAAGTATTTAATCATTTGCAAAAGCATGCAAAAATCACATAAGAACACAATCATAATTGAGTAAAAAAAAAATGTGAAAACGAAAAATAAAAAAAAATACATTTCAACTTGATAGCTTTAACATTGCTAGTCTATCATGGGCTCTATTAGTAAGAGCCACTCTTCTCAGTTCACAGCCTTAATGAAGCAATCAAATATAAAGCACACCGATGGTGTATTTAACATCAATAAGTAGAGAAAGTATGACTTGCATAACCTCAAATGAACAGATCAAAAGTACAAAACGTGAAATAAAAGAAGAAACAGCCTGAGAGAAATGGGAGATTTAAGGCCAGAAGATGCTAGGAAGGAAATAACATTTACTATACCTTTCTCCTTGCATTAACAATTGTGGCTTCATTCTTACACATGATTAAAGCGTACTGATGAATTATGGACAATTAATGCACTGCGATTTTGTTATTCTGTGTTGTACAATACGCATTTAGCATAATGGTGCTAGTAAGTGTACCCTCTCCTGACGCTTACACCACAACACCGCACCAGCTTTAGTGAAGGCAGCATTTTAAATCTCATTTATTGTAACTCCTTCAAGGTCTTCTCACATTTTTCCCATGAGAAGAGCCAAGCACCTGCTTGGTAATGTCTAAATGTAGTTCCAGTTGTTTCACATATATTCGCAACTTCATTCAATTGTAGGAAAATCTGCATTAACGGAGTGCCAAGAGACCTTGAGTATTGGAGAAACAGCCTTGACAACGAAGGCTAAATAATAAAAAGCTGTATAACAAAGGCTTTATAATGATTTTTTTACAACGGATATGCCTCTATTGCGGATGCCCTTTACCACGAAAATCGTTGCAAATGTAACTATTTTGTAAGTAGGTAGAAAACATTTAAATACATATATATATATATTATTATCCGATTTGAGTGCGTTTCCAAACATGGGATCTTTGTTTTGCATATATATATATATATATATATATATATATATATATATATATATATATATATATATTATCTACTGGCGGTCGCCAGTAGATAGTTATAGTTAGGATCGTGTTTCCATAGGAAATCCGCAACATTCTATTTGGAATAACTTTGGCGCCGATTGACGAATCCTCGCGAAATTTTCAAAATAGGTGGGGCGCTCCGCTCCGCTCCTTCCCTGAAAGTCTCGGGGGGATTCGTCAAGCGGGGGCTGAGAAAAAGGGGGGGTCCCAAAACGCGTTTTCCCCATGCATTTTTCCATAGGACCTTTAGTCCAAGCTACAGCCCGAACGGCTGAACAGAATTACTTGACATTTGGCAGAGAGGTAGTCCTCAGTTCAGGGATGTGCCTTTTGCAGGTCTGGTGTAAATCTGTTCATTAGTTCCTGAGAAAATTGCAGTTAAAAGCATATATATATCTATAAGCGCACACCGTAAGCATACCGTACGCGCACGGTGACGTGCGCGAGCGCAATTCTGATTGGTTGTTAGATGTCAGTAAACATTCGAATCGGTCGAAAGTGTCGGCCGCCATTTTGTCTCTCGCAGTCTGAGGCAATGAAAAACAAAGGGGGAAAACGTGAGAAGGGGGCAGGATGGACAGGTCCTGACCCCCTAGCCTGTGTCAGGGGGTCACTGAAGGACCCCCAAGGCTAAAAAAAAAAATTTTTTTTTTTGCGAAAAATCGCCGGGTGCGCGCACCGTACGCGCACGGCACGAACAACGCATCGTGGGCGCTTGGTGCGCGAAGCGCACCAAGCGCCTACCGTGCGCGCACTGTGAAAAACCTGAAAAAATAAAAATATTAATAAATACATAACTTAGCATTTAAAAAAACGTACAAATTCACTTAAAAAACCATAGGTTTCACACACGTTATAGTTAGGAATTAGCATTTAAAAAACCTTGCAAATTCACTTAAAAAACCGTAGGTTTCACACATGTTATAGTTAGCTGGACATTTCACTCGTGAAAAACCATTGAAATTTCCCCGTTATAGTTAGTGCAGGCAACTATAACTCACACAACCGCAATCCTCTGCTGATGACGTCAGATATTACATCACTGATGACATATGTGTCGTTCTGAAAAAAAAATATTTGTAATATATGTATAGCTAAAAATTAATGGAAGAAGACATGGGTAAATAAGTGGCTAAATACAGTGATGTAATATCTGACGGCATCAGCAGAGGATTGCGGTCGCGTGAGTTGTAGTTGCCTGCACTAACTATAACGGGGGAAATTCAATGGTTTTTCACGAGTGAAATGTCCAGCTAACTATAACATGTGTGAAACCTATGGTTTTTTAAGTATGTTCGTGGGCTCACTCATTCTACAGGCAACCTTTGTTTGGATTTGTGCGGTCAGCCTGGGCCGCGAGCAGAGCCCCGCTGCACGTTGTGCAGTTTTTGCTGGCACGCCAAGCGACGTGGCAGCTTGAAGATTGGTATGCCGATGGGGGAAGTTATTAGCACGCTTTGCAGCATCTTGCTTTCTGCTACCCACGGGGGATTCATGTGTGCACAGAGACTTTCCTAAGCGGCAGCTCACTGAAGGAGTAAAGACGGCACTACCTCAACCAGAATGCCACAGGAGTGGCCACGCCCACTGGGGCGGGGTGAGAGGATATCTATCAGGTGCCGAAGAAATTGCCGTGGCAGTCAGTCAGTGCGAAGCCTACATCCTAAGAAGAAGTGCTGTTGAGCACGAAACGCGTCGGAAAAGGACTTCGAATTTTAGCACGGCAATCTGTTGTTTCTGCAGTGTATTTCCCCATTAAAACCTAAGCTGTGGCAAATTCACGTACCTTCGTGGGCTCACTCATTCTACAGGCAACCTTTGTTTGGATTTGTGCGGTCAGCCTGGGCCGCGAGCAGAGCCCCGCTGCACGTTGTGCAGTTTTTGCTGGCACGCCAACCGACGTGGCAGCTTGAAGATTGGTATGCCGATGGGGGAAGTTATTAGCACGCTTTGCAGCATCTTGCTTTCTGCTACCCACGGGGGATTCATGTGTGCACAGAGACTTTCCTAAGCGGCAACTCACTGAAGGAGTAAAGACGGCACTACCTCAACCAGAATGCCACAGGAGTGGCCACGCCCACTGGGGCGGGGTGAGAGGATATCTATCAGGTGCCGAAGAAATTGCCGTGGCAGTCAGTCAGTGCGAAGCCTACATCCTAAGAAGAAGTGCTGTTGAGCACGAAACGCGTCGGAAAAGGACTTCGAATTTTAGCACGGCAATCTGTTGTTTCTGCAGTGTGTTTCCCCATTAAAACCTAAGCTGTGGCAAATTCACGTACCTTCGTGGGCTCACTCATTCTACAGGCAACCTTTGTTTGGATTTGTGCAGTCAGCCTGGACCGCGAGCAGAGCCCCGCTGCACGTTGTGCAGTTTTTGCTGGCACGCCAACCGACGAGGCAGCTTGAAGATTGGTATGCCGATGGGGGAAGTTATTAGTACGCTTTGCAGCATCTTGCTTTCTGCTACCCACGGGGGATTCATGTGTGCACAGAGACTTTCCTAAGCGGCAACTCACTGAAGGAGTAAAGACGGCACTACCTCAACCAGAATGCCACAGGAGTGGCCACGCCCACTGGGGCGGGGTGAGGGGATTTCTATCAGGTGCCGAAGAAATTGCTGTGGCAGTCAGTCTGTGCGAAGCCTACATTCTAAGAAGAAGTGCTGTTGAGCACGAAACGCGCCTGAAAAGGACTTTGAATTTTAGCACGGCAATCTGTTGTTTCTGCAGTGTGTTTCCCCATTAAAACCTAAGCTGTGGCAAATTCACGTACCTTCGTGGGCTCACTCATTCTACAGGCAACCTTTGTTTGGATTTGTGCGGTCAGCCTGGGCAGCGAGCAGAGCCCCGCTGCACGTTGTGCAGTTTTTGCTGGCACGCCAACCGACGTGGCAGCTTGAAGATTGGTATGCCGATGGGGGAAGTTATTAGCACGCTTTGCAGCATCTTGCTTTCTGCTACCCACGGGGGATTCATGTGTGCACAGAGACTTTCCTAAGCGGCAACTCACTGAAGGAGTAAAGACGGCACTACCTCAACCAGAATGCCACAGGAGTGGCCACGCCCACTGGGGCGGGGTGAGAGGATATCTATCAGGTGCCGAAGAAATTGCCGTGGCAGTCAG
Source organism: Triturus cristatus (assembly GCF_964204655.1). Lineage (NCBI taxonomy): Eukaryota > Metazoa > Chordata > Amphibia > Caudata > Salamandridae > Triturus > Triturus cristatus. The sequence continues at coordinate 152,728,040 of NC_140585.1, read as the reverse complement.
TCAGTGCGAAGCCTACATCCTAAGAAGTGCTGTTGAGCACGAAACGCGTCAGAAAAGGACTTCGAATTTTAGCACGCCAATCTGTTGTTTCTGCAGTGTGTTTCCCCATTAAAACCTAAGCTGTGGCAAATTCACGTACCTTCGTGGGCTCACTCATTCTACAGGCAACCTTTGTTTGGATTTGTGCGGTCAGCCTGGGCCGCGAGCAGGGCCCCGCTGCACGTTGTGCAGTTTTTGCTGGCACGCCAACCGACGTGGCAGCTTGAAGATTGGTATGCCGATGGGGGAAGTTATTAGCACGCTTTGCAGCATCTTGCTTTCTGCTACCCACGGGGGATTCATGTGTGCACAGAGACTTTCCTAAGCGGCAACTCACTGAAGGAGTAAAGACGGCACTACCTCAACCAGAATGCCACAGGAGTGGCCACGCCCACTGGGGCGGGGTGAGAGGTTATCTATCAGGTGCCGAAGAAATTGCCGTGGCAGTCAGTCAGTGCGAAGCCTTTTTCCTAAGAAGAAGTGCTGTTGAGCACGAAACGCGTCGGAAAAGGACTTCGAATTTTAGCACGCCAATCTGTTGTTTCTGCAGTGTGTTTCCCCATTAAAACCTAAGCTGTGGCAAATTCACGTACCTTCGTGGGCTCACTCATTCTACAGGCAACCTTTGTTTGGATATATATATATATATATAGATATATAGATCGAGTTATGTTTGAACAACAACTTTTTTCTATTTAATAAAACTCCTTACAAACAACTGAGGGGTGTTGCAATGGGGGCGTGTTTTTCACCTACCTATGCCTGCTTGCTGGTAGGGTGGTGGGAGGAACACGTCCTCAAAATACAACACAAACAGGCCTGGGAGGACCATGTGAGATACTATGGCAGATATATTGATGACATATTTGTCATTTGGAAGGGCACAGAAGAAGAAGTAGAGGAGTTTGTTTCATTTATTAATACCAACTCCATGAATCTCCAGTTTACAGCTTCCATTAATAAAAATAAGGTAGAATTTCTGGATGTTGAGGTATATATACATGAGAACCATCTTCAAACCCGATTGCATAGGAAGGGCACTGCAGGCAATTCTATCTTACATGCCAGCAGTTCCTATCCACGTCATTTAATACGAAGTATCCCCTATGGGGAGTTCTTACGTATAAGACGTATTTGTAGTCTAGAATCAGATCTAGCTAACTGCCAAAAAGAGGCGTTTTCACGATTCTTGATGAGGGGGTATGCACGTTCAGACTTAACTAAAGCTTTGGAGAAAGCTAATTTGCAATCACGGGAATCATCTTTAATTGCTAAGAAAAGCCTCATTGAACCAACAAGAGTTGCACCTACTCCAGAAACATCACAAACTATTCGCCTTATTACTACATTCAGTAGACAGGAAAAAAATATAAGACACATTATCTACAAACATTGGCCAATTGTCCTGACGGATTTAACTTTGAGATTCTTGCTGCCAAAACTCCCTGACATAACTTTCAGGAGGGCACCCTCCATGAGGGATGCACTTGTCAAGACTTGTCCTGAGATTATTCCCAAAACCAATTGGTTGGTAAGACCGGGTTTCTTTAAGTGCTCGTCATGTCGGGCGTGCAAATTCGGTCTTAATTTATCGGAATATTGTACAGCCTTTAGTGACTCTCCTAAACACATAAAGGAACACTACACTTGTAGAACTGACTATGCCGTATATCAATTGCAGTGCACATGCAAATTAAAATATATTGGCAGTACCAAGCTTCCGGTATTCAACCGAATTCTCCAACATCTGCGTCAACTCGGATGAAAATTATCCCGTAGCACGGCACTTTAAAGCAGTTCATAACAATAGGCTACAAGACCTTACATATTCCGTGATCGGGGCGGTTCCCCCTTATTTCCGGGGTGGCAACAGGGAGAAAAGACTGCGGCAGTTAGAGTCCTCGTTCATTCTCATGTTAGATACACGCATTCCACATGGATTGAACACCAGTGAAGATTTACACCATTTTCTTTAAACAACATGAAAATTGTGATCTTCTAAATTTAATGATATAAACATGGGAAAAAAATCTTCACGTGTTTCCGTAGATCCGTTTTCAATATGGGCAGTACAAATGTGTGGAAATCTGTCAAGTATTAGATGATACACCAGGGGGATGTACGCCCCCCTATTTTCTCGGTCTGAAGCTGTTTAACTTGAGATGTGGAGTCGGTGCCATCATGGCTAGTAGTAACACTGCCCAATACAGCCATAGCATATGTAAGGTTAACTTTTATGCTCAAAGCTTATATCCACATGTCAAACTGCCATACATTTAGTGCATGTAATTCACAAACAGAGTTCTCAGCAGCACCACCCAAAGCTAATTTTAACGAAAATAATCAACCTTGAACAACCTTTTTACAATGCTCATCAATCATAAGATCGACACAAATTGGCATATGAGAATACTTAGAGAAATACATAGTAAATAATAGTGGGTGTTATTTTATAGTCCCACAGTAGAAATGGGCAAGAGAGTTCATTGATGCATTGGCTCCGATTTCTAATTTAAGACAACACTGGGCACATGTCCTACATTACATAAATGCAACTTAGCCATGTTACATCTGCAGTGAAGATCCATTAGGCACTTGCCTTATAATATAATACTCCTAATACTGTAAATATTTTGGGGTGATATGATGTACTTCATAAATACAAAAATGCATATTTTTTTAAAACCCTTCAGTAACTGAATTAAGTAGGGGAACAGTGCTCACATGTTCGCTGTTAAGAATCATTATTCACTGCTAATATTAAGACTGTAACATAAGTGTATTGCCAAAGAATTATTTATATATACTTTGTATCTCTATTTAAGGACACTTACTATCAATTGCGTGGCATTGAACTGTGATACATTTTATGTGTTACTTTGTAACCATTTTCAAATCCGCAATGATTTGTACAAGTCATGTGTTACTATGAATGTTGATATCCCTTTAAACATCCATGAGAGCTTAATTGCTGAAAGATTGTCATTGGTTGTAAGTAATTTAAATAAGGCAACCCGTCACAGGCGCGTCAGGTGATCAAGATCGCTTTGTCGATCGAAAACGCGTCCAGGGCGAACACTTGTCTGGTTTTTACTATGGCTAAATAAACTATACTGAGAAGCTACCCCGGCTGTTTGAAGCGGCTTTTCTTTCATCTTTGCAGAATTTTAAGAGGTCCGTACCTGTGCGTTGGGACACAACGGCAACTCAGGCATCAAAACTGCATATATATATATATATATATTCACTGAAAAAACCATAGGTTTCACACATGTTATAGTTAGCTGGACATTTTATTGATAAAAAACCAATGAAATTCCCCCGTTATAGTTAGTGCAGGCAACTATAACTCACGCGACCGCAATCTTCTGCTGATGCTAATACTGTATTTAGACACTTATTTGCCCATGTCTTCTTCCATTAAATTTTAGCTATACATATATTACAAATATTTTTTTTTCATAAAGACACATATGTCATCAGCAGAAGATTGCGGTCGCGTGAGTTATAGTTGCCTGCACTAACTATAACGGGGGAATTTCATTGGTTTTTTATCAATAAAATGTCCAGCTAACTATAACATGTGTGAAACCTATGGTTTTTTCAGTGAATTTGCAAGGTTTTTTAAATGCTAATTCCTAACTATAACGTGTGTGAAACCTATGGTTTTTTCAGTGAATTTGTACGGTTTTTTAAATGCTAAGTTACTTTACGCCATTCGTGGCGTGCGCGCCCAGTTAACGCAGTTCGTTCCGTGCGCACACGGTGTGCTTCGCGCACCGTGCGCGCACAGTGAGCACGCGGTGCGCTTCGCGCACCGCGCGCCCACTTTACGCAGTTAGTGCCATGCACGCACGGTGGTCACGCGGTGCGCTGTGCGCACCGCGTGCCCACGTTATGCGGGATGGGCCATGTACGCACGATGCGCTTCGCGCACCGTGCGCACATGGGGGACATATTATGCGCATCTTTGTGAAATTTATTCTTTGTTTATTTCTTACCTGTAATAAGCCATGCACAAATGGTGCCCTTAGGGCACCATTTGCACACGGGGTGGGGAGGGTGTGGATAATTTTTTTTTAAAAATTTTTTTACCGTACGCGTACGGTGAGCGTAATCGGCGATTTTCCGAAAATGGGCTTGGGGGTTGTTTGGGGACCCCTATATCAATGCTGGGTGGTTAGGATCTCAAGAAACTGCCTCTTTAGACATTTTTTGGCATCGTTTTTGCTGCCCAACTCAGAGAGCGAGAGAGAAAATGGCGGCCGCCGCTTCCTGGTTTCGACCGATTCGAATGTTTACTAAAATCTAACAGCCAATCAAAATCGCGCTCGCGCACGCCACCGAACGCGTACGGTAAGCGCACCGTAAGCGCACCGTAAGCTGGCTCAGATATATATATTGATTTAAAGGCTATTTTCTCTGAATCTACTGAACAGATTTACACCAAACCTACAAAAGGCACTTCCTTGACCTGAGGACTACCTCTCTGCCAAATTTCAAGTAATTCTGTTCAGCCGTTCGGGCTGTAGCTGTGTCTAAAGGTCCTATGGAAAAATGCATGGGAAAAACGCGTTTTGGGACCCCCCTTTTATCTCAGCCCCCGCTTGACGAATCCCCCCGAGACTTTCAGGGTAGGAGCGGAGCGTAGCGCCCCACCTATTTTGAAAAATTCGCGAGGATTCGTCGACCGGCGCCAAAGTTATTCAAAATAGAATGTTGCGGATTTCCTATGGAAACGTGGTCCTAACTATAACTACCTACTGGCGACCGCCAGTAGGTAATATATATATATATATATATATATATATATATATATATATATCACAAACAAAGAACCCAACTTGGAGAGCCACATACGGTGAGTACTTCTTTATTTTGTTAGGCAGCCTGAAAATAACGTCCGTTAGCACAGGATTCTGCATGCCATCTTTCATATTCCTTACGCGTTTCGAGAGTTCATGCTCCCTTGCTCACAGGTGATGACAAATGGGGGCAGGCAACATGCCGTAACTCTAAATATCCAGTAACATGAGTCCCGCCCATGGGCGTGTCAGCACAATGCATCCTGGTATTGAGAGTTCATATTCATGTGCAAATCTTGAGTAGAAACAGCCGCCCTGCTGCCCATTACGAGTTCCTTACCACAGTGGGTTCCTGTAACAACAAAGGCCGTAATCAGACTGGTAATGTCCTGAACAAAAGACTCAGCGTTCCTTTTTGCACTGTCACAATAGCTGTGCCGGACCCGCACATCCGCGGGAGGGCTCGTCCGCGACCATGGGTGGGCCGCAATTAATACCACAAACAAAGAACCCAACTTGGAGAGCCACATACGGTGAGTACTTCTTTATTTTGTTAGGCAGCCTGAAAATAACGTCCGTTAGCACAGGATTCTGCATGCCATCTTTCATATTCCTTACGCGTTTCGAGAGTTCATGCTCCCTTGCTCACAGGTGATGACAAATGGGGGCAGGCAACATGCCGTAACTCTAAATATCCAGTAACATGAGTCCCGCCCATGGGCGTGTCAGCACAATGCATCCTGGTATTGAGAGTTCATATTCATGTGCAAATCTTGAGTAGAAACAGCCGCCCTGCTGCCCATTACGAGTTCCTTACCACAGTGGGTTCCTGTAACAACAAAGGCCGTAATCAGACTGGTAATGTCCTGAACAAAAGACTCAGCGTTCCTTTTTGCACTGTCACAATAGCTGTGCCGGACCCGCACATCCGCGGGAGGGCTCGTCCGCGACCATGGGTGGGCCGCAATTAATACCTCAAACAAAGAACCCAACTTGGAGAGCCACATACGGTGAGTACTTCTTTATTTTGTTAGGCAGCCTGAAAATAACGTCCGTTAGCGCAGGATTCTGCATGCCATCTTTCATATTCCTTACGCGTTTCGAGAGTTCATGCTCCCTTGCTCACAGGTGATGACAAATGGGGGCAGGCAACATGCCGTAACTCTAAATATCCAGTAACATGAGTCCCGCCCATGGGCGTGTCAGCACAATGCATCCTGGTATTGAGAGTTCATATTCATGTGCAAATCTTGAGTAGAAACAGCCGCCCTGCTGCCCATTACGAGTTCCTTACCACAGTGGGTTCCTGTAACAACAAAGGCCGTAATCAGACTGGTAATGTCCTGAACAAAAGACTCAGCGTTCCTTTTTGCACTGTCACAATAGCTGTGCCGGACCCGCACATCCGCGGGAGGGCTCGTCCGCGACCATGGGTGGGCCGCAATTAATACCACAAACAAAGAACCCAACTTGGAGAGCCACATACGGTGAGTACTTCTTTATTTTGTTAGGCAGCCTGAAAATAACGTCCGTTAGCACAGGATTCTGCATGCCATCTTTCATATTCCTTACGTGTTTCGAGAGTTCATGCTCCCTTGCTCACAGGTGATAACAAATGGGGGCAGGCAACATGCCGTAACTCTAAATATCCAGTAACATGAGTCCCGCCCATGGGCGTGTCAGCACAATGCATCCTGGTATTGAGAGTTCATATTCATGTGCAAATCTTGAGTAGAAACCCCTGCTGCCCATTACGAGTTCCTTACCACAGTGGGTTCCTGTAACAACAAAGGCCGTAATCAGACTGGTAATGTCCTGAACAAAAGACTCAGCGTTCCTTTTTGCACTGTCACAATAGCTGTGCCGGACCCGCACATCCGCGGGAGGGCTCGTCCGCGACCATGGGTGGGCCGCAATTAATACCACAAACAAAGAACCCAACTTGGAGAGCCACATACGGTGAGTACTTCTTTATTTTGTTAGGCAGCCTGAAAATAACGTCCGTTAGCACAGGATTCTGCATGCCATCTTTCATATTCCTTACGCGTTTCGAGAGTTCATGCTCCCTTGCTCACAGGTGATGACAAATGGGGGCAGGCAACATGCCGTAACTCTAAATATCCAGTAACATGAGTCCCACCCATGGGCGTGTCAGCACAATGCATCCTGGTATTGAGAGTTCATATTCATGTGCAAATCTTGAGTAGAAACAGCCGCCCTGCTGCCCATTACGAGTTCCTTACCACAGTGGGTTCCTGTAACAACAAAGGCCGTAATCAGTCTGGTAATGTCCTGAACAAAAGACTCAGCGTTCTTTTTTGCACTGTCACAATAGCTGTGCCGGACCCGCACATCCGCGGGAGGGCTCGTCCGCGACCATGGGGGGGCCGCAATTAATACCACAAACAAAGAACCCAACTTGGAGAGCCACATACGGTGAGTACTTCTTTATTTTGTTAGGCAGCCTGAAAATAACGTCCGTTAGCACAGGATTCTGCATGCCATCTTTCATATTCCTTACGTGTTTCGAGAGTTCATGCTCCCTTGCTCACAGGTGATGACAAATGGGGGCAGGCAACATGCCGTAACTCTAAATATCCAGTAAAATGAGTCCCGCCCATGGGCGTGTCAGCACAATGCATCCTGGTATTGAGAGTTCATATTCATGTGCAAATCTTGAGTAGAAACAGCCGCCCTGCTGCCCATTACGAGTTCCTTACCACAGTGGGTTCCTGTAACAACAAAGGCCGTAATCAGACTGGTAATGTCCTGAACAAAAGACTCAGCGTTCCTTTTTGCACTGTCACAATAGCTGTGCCGGACCCGCACATCCGCGGGAGGGCTCGTCCGCGACCATGGGTGGGCCGCAATTAATACCACAAACAAAGAACCCAACTTGGAGAGCCACATACGGTGAGTACTTCTTTATTTTGTTAGGCAGCCTGAAAATAACGTCCGTTAGCACAGGATTCTGCATGCCATCTTTCATATTCCTTACGCGTTTCGAGAGTTCATGCTCCCTTGCTCACAGGTGATGACAAATGGGGGCAGGCAACATGCCGTAACTCTAAATATCCAGTAACATGAGTCCCGCCCATGGGCGTGTCAGCACAATGCATCCTGGTATTGAGAGCTCATATTCATGTGCAAATCTTGAGTAGAAACAGCCGCCCTGCTGCCCATTACAAGTTCCTTACCACAGTGGGTTCCTGTAACAACAAAGGCCGTAATCAGACTGGTAATGTCCTGAACAAAAGACTCAGCGTTCCTTTTTGCACTGTCACAATAGCTGTGCCGGACCCGCACATCCGCGGGAGGGCTCGTCCGCGACCATGGGTGGGCCGCAATTAATACCACAAACAAAGAACCCAACTTGGAGAGCCACATACGGTGAGTACTTCTTTATTTTGTTAGGCAGCCTGAAAATAACGTCCGTTAGCACAGGATTCTGCATGCCATCTTTCATATTCCTTACGCGTTTCGAGAGTTCATGCTCCCTTGCTCACAGGTGATGACAAATGGGGGCAGGCAACATGCCGTAACTCTAAATATCCAGTAACATGATTCCCGCCCATGGGCGTGTCAGCACAATGCATCCTGGTATTGAGAGTTCATATTCATGTGCAAATCTTGAGTAGAAACAGCCGCCCTGCTGCCCATTACGAGTTCCTTACCACAGTGGGTTCCTGTAACAACAAAGGCCGTAATCAGACTGGTAATGTCCTGAACAAAAGACTCAGCGTTCCTTTTTGCACTGTCACAATAGCTGTGCCGGACCCGCACATCCGCGGGAGGGCTCGTCCGCGACCATGGGTGGGCCGCAATTAATACCACAAACAAAGAACCCAACTTGGAGAGCCACATACGGTGAGTACTTCTTTATTTTGTTAGGCAGCCTGAAAATAACGTCCGTTAGCACAGGATTCTGCATGCCATCTTTCATATTCCTTACGCGTTTCGAGAGTTCATGCTCCCTTGCTCACAGGTGATGACAAATGGGGGCAGGCAACATGCCGTAACTCTAAATATCCAGTAACATGAGTCCCGCCCATGGGCGTGTCAGCACAATGCATCCTGGTATTGAGAGTTCATATTCATGTGCAAATCTTGAGTAGAAACAGCCGCCCTGCTGCCCATTACGAGTTCCTTACCACAGTGGGTTCCTGTAACAACAAAGGCCGTAATCAGACTGGTAATGTCCTGAACAAAAGACTCAGCGTTCCTTTTTGCACTGTCACAATAGCTGTGCCGGACCCGCACATCCGCGGGAGGACTCGTCCGCGACCATGGGTGGGCCGCAATTAATACCACAAACAAAGAACCCAACTTGGAGAGCCACATACGGTGAGTACTTCTTTATTTTGTTAGGCAGCCTGAAAATAACGTCCGTTAGCACAGGATTCTGCATGCCATCTTTCATATTCCTTACGCGTTTCAAGAGTTCATGCTCCCTTGCTCACAGGTGATGACAAATGGGGGCAGGCAACATGCCGTAACTCTAAATATCCAGTAACATGAGTCCCGCCCATGGGCGTGTCAGCACAATGCATCCTGGTATTGAGAGTTCATATTCATGTGCAAATCTTGAGTAGAAACAGCCGCCCTGCTGCCCATTACGAGTTCCTTACCACAGTGGGTTCCTGTAACAACAAAGGCCGTAATCAGACTGGTAATGTCCTGAACAAAAGACTCAGCGTTTCTTTTTGCACTGTCACAATAGCTGTGCCGGACCCGCACATCCGCGGGAGGGCTCGTCCGCGACCATGGGTGGGCCGCAATTAATACCACAAACAAAGAACCCAACTTGGAGAGCCACATACGGTGAGTACTTCTTTATTTTGTTAGGCAGCCTGAAAATAACGTCCGTTAGCACAGGATTCTGCATGCCATCTTTCATATTCCTTACGCGTTTCGAGAGTTCATGCTCCCTTGCTCACAGGTGATGACAAATGGGGGCAGGCAACATGCCGTAACTCTAAATATCCAGTAACATGAGTCCCGCCCATGGGCGTGTCAGCACAATGCATCCTGGTATTGAGAGTTCATATTCATGTGCAAATCTTGAGTAGAAACAGCCGCCCTGCTGCCCATTACGAGTTCCTTACCACAGTGGGTTCCTGTAACAACAAAGGCCGTAATCAGACTGGTAATGTCCTGAACAAAAGACTCAGCGTTCGTTTTTGCACTGTCACAATAGCTGTGCCGGACCCGCACATCCGCGGGAGGGCTCGTCCGCGACCATGGGTGGGCCGCAATTAATACCACAAACAAAGAACCCAACTTGGAGAGCCACATACGGTGAGTACTTCTTTATTTTGTTAGGCAGCCTGAAAATAACGTCCGTTAGCACAGGATTCTGCATGCCATCTTTCATATTCCTTACGCGTTTCGAGAGTTCATGCTCCCTTGCTCACAGGTGATGACAAATGGGGGCAGGCAACATGCCGTAACTCTAAATATCCAGTAACATGAGTCCCGCCCATGGGCGTGTCAGCACAATGCATCCTGGTATTGAGAGTTCATATTCATGTGCAAATCTTGAGTAGAAACAGCCGCCCTGCTGCCCATTATGAGTTCCTTACCACAGTGGGTTCCTGTAACAACAAAGGCCGTAATCAGACTGGTAATGTCCTGAACAAAAGACTCAGCGTTCCTTTTTGCACTGTCACAATAGCTGTGCCGGACCCGCACATCCGCGGGAGGGCTCGTCCGCGACCATGGGTGGGCCGCAATTAATACCACAAACAAAGAACCCAACTTGGAGAGCCACATACGGTGAGTACTTCTTTATTTTGTTAGGCAGCCTGAAAATAACGTCCGTTAGCACAGGATTCTGCATGCCATCTTTCATATTCCTTACGCGTTTCGAGAGTTCATGCTCCCTTGCTCACAGGTGATGACAAATGAGGGCAGGCAACATGCCGTAACTCTAAATATCCAGTAACATGAGTCCCGCCCATAGGCGTGTCAGCACAATGCATCCTGGTATTGAGAGTTCATATTCATGTGCAAATCTTGAGTAGAAACAGCCGCCCTGCTGCCCATTACGAGTTCCTTACCACAGTGGGTTCCTGTAACAACAAAGGCCGTAATCAGACTGGTAATGTCCTGAACAAAAGACTCAGCGTTCCTTTTTGCACTGTCACAATAGCTGTGCCGGACCCGCACATCCGCGGGAGGGCTCGTCCGCGACCATGGGTGGGCCGCAATTAATACCACAAACAAAGAACCCAACTTGGAGAGCCACATACGGTGAGTACTTCTTTATTTTGTTAGGCAGCCTGAAAATAACGTCCGTTAGCACAGGATTCTGCATGCCATCTTTCATATTCCTTACGCGTTTCGAGAGTTCATGCTCCCTTGCTCACAGGTGATGACAAATGGGGGCAGGCAACATGCCGTAACTCTAAATATCCAGTAACATGAGTCCCGCCCATGGGCGTGTCAGCACAATGCATCCTGGTATTGAGAGTTCATATTCATGTGCAAATCTTGAGTAGAAACAGCCGCCCTGCTGCCCATTACGAGTTCCTTACCACAGTGGGTTCCTGTAACAACAAAGGCCGTAATCAGACTGGTAATGTCCTGAACAAAAGACTCAGCGTTCCTTTTTGCACTGTCACAATAGCTGTGCCGGACCCGCACATCCGCGGGAGGGCTCGTCCGCGACCATGGGTGGGCCGCAATTAATACCACAAACAAAGAACCCAACTTGGAGAGCCACATACGGTGAGTACTTCTTTATTTTGTTAGGCAGCCTGAAAATAACGTCCGTTAGCACAGGATTCTGCATGCCATCTTTCATATTCCTTACGCGTTTCGAGAGTTCATGCTCCCTTGCTCACAGGTGATGACAAATGGGGGCAGGCAACATGCCGTAACTCTAAATATCCAGTAACATGAGTCCCGCCCATGGGCGTGTCAGCACAATGCATCCTGGTATTGAGAGTTCATATTCATGTGCAAATCTTGAGTAGAAACAGCCGCCCTGCTGCCCATTATGAGTTCCTTACCACAGTGGGTTCCTGTAACAACAAAGGCCGTAATCAGACTGGTAATGTCCTGAACAAAAGACTCAGCGTTCCTTTTTGCACTGTCACAATAGCTGTGCCGGACCTGCACATCCGCGGGAGGGCTCGTCCGCAACCATGGGTGGGCCGCAATTAATACCACAAACAAAGAACCCAACTTGGAGAGCCACATACGGTGAGTACTTCTTTATTTTGTTAGGCAGCCTGAAAATAACGTCCGTTAGCACAGGATTCTGCATGCCATCTTTCATATTCCTTACGCGTTTCGAGAGTTCATGCTCCCTTGCTCACAGGTGATGACAAATGGGGGCAGGCAACATGCCGTAACTCTAAATATCCAGTAACATGAGTCCCGCCCATGGGCGTGTCAGCACAATGCATCCTGGTATTGAGAGTTCATATTCATGTTACGAGTTCCTTACCACAGTGGGTTCCTGTAACAACAAAGGCCGTAATCAGACTGGTAATGTCCTGAACAAAAGACTCAGCGTTCCTTTTTGCACTGTCACAATAGCTGTGCCGGACCCGCACATCCGCGGGAGGGCTCGTCCGCGACCATGGGTGGGCCGCAATTAATACCACAAACAAAGAACCCAACTTGGAGAGCCACTTACGGTGAGTACTTCTTTATTTTGTTAGGCAGCCTGAAAATAACGTCCGTTAGCACAGGATTCTGCATGCCATCTTTCATATTCCTTACGCGTTTCGAGAGTTCATGCTCCCTTGCTCACAGGTGATGACAAATGGGGGCAGGCAACATGCCGTAACTCTAAATATCCAGTAACATGAGTCCCGCCCATGGGCGTGTCAGCACAATGCATCCTGGTATTGAGAGTTCATATTCATGTGCAAATCTTGAGTAGAAACAGCCGCCCTGCTGCCCATTACGAGTTCCTTACCACAGTGGGTTCCTGTAACAACAAAGGCCGTAATCAGACTGGTAATGTCCTGAACAAAAGACTCAGCGTTCCTTTTTGCACTGTCACAATAGCTGTGCCGGACCCGCACATCCGCGGGAGGGCTCGTCCGCGACCATGGGTGGGCCGCAATTAATACCACAAACAAAGAACCCAACTTGGAGAGCCACATACGGTGAGTACTTCTTTATTTTGTTAGGCATCATGAAAATAACGTCCGTTAGCACAGGATTCTGCATGCCATCTTTCATATTCCTTACGCGTTTCGAGAGTTCATGCTCCCTTGCTCACAGGTGATGACAAATGGGGGCAGGCAACATGCCGTAACTCTAAATATCCAGTAACATGAGTCCCGCCCATGGGCGTGTCAGCACAATGCATCCTGGTATTGAGAGTTCATATTCATGTGCAAATCTTGAGTAGAAACAGCCGCCCTGCTGCCCATTACGAGTTCCTTACCACAGTGGGTTCCTGTAACAACAAAGGCCGTAATCAGACTGGTAATGTCCTGAACAAAAGACTCAGCGTTCCTTTTTGCACTGTCACAATAGCTGTGCCGGACCCGCACATCCGCGGGAGGGCTCGTCCGCGACCATGGGTGGGCCGCAATTAATACCACAAACAAAGAACCCAACTTGGAGAGCCACATACGGTGAGTACTTCTTTATTTTGTTAGGCAGCCTGAAAATAACGTCCGTTAGCACAGGATTCTGCATGCCATCTTTCATATTCCTTACGCGTTTCGAGAGTTCATGCTCCCTTGCTCACAGGTGATGACAAATGGGGGCAGGCAACATGCCGTAACTCTAAATATCCAGTAACATGAGTCCCGCCCATGGGCGTGTCAGCACAATGCATCCTGGTATTGAGAGTTCATATTCATGTGCAAATCTTGAGTAGAAACAGCCGCCCTGCTGCCCATTACGAGTTCCTTACCACAGTGGGTTCCTGTAACAACAAAGGCCGTAATCAGTCTGGTAATGTCCTGAACAAAAGACTCAGCGTTCTTTTTTGCACTGTCACAATAGCTGTGCCGGACCCGCACATCCGCGGGAGGGCTCGTCCGCGACCATGGGGGGGCCGCAATTAATACCACAAACAAAGAACCCAACTTGGAGAGCCACATACGGTGAGTACTTCTTTATTTTGTTAGGCAGCCTGAAAATAACGTCCGTTAGCACAGGATTCTGCATGCCATCTTTCATATTCCTTACGTGTTTCGAGAGTTCATGCTCCCTTGCTCACAGGTGATGACAAATGGGGGCAGGCAACATGCCGTAACTCTAAATATCCAGTAAAATGAGTCCCGCCCATGGGCGTGTCAGCACAATGCATCCTGGTATTGAGAGTTCATATTCATGTGCAAATCTTGAGTAGAAACAGCCGCCCTGCTGCCCATTACGAGTTCCTTACCACAGTCGGTTCCTGTAACAACAAAGGCCGTAATCAGACTGGTAATGTCCTGAACAAAAGACTCAGCGTTTCTTTTTGCACTGTCACAATAGCTGTGCCGGACCCGCACATCCGCGGGAGGGCTCGTCCGCGACCATGGGTGGGCCGCAATTAATACCACAAACAAAGAACCCAACTTGGAGAGCCACATACGGTGAGTACTTCTTTATTTTGTTAGGCAGCCTGAAAATAACGTCCGTTAGCACAGGATTCTGCATGCCATCTTTCATATGCCTTACGCGTTTCGAGAGTTCATGCTCCCTTGCTCACAGGTGATGACAAATGGGGGCAGGCAACATGCCGTAACTCTAAATATCCAGTAACATGAGTCCCGCCCATGGGCGTGTCAGCACAATGCATCCTGGTATTGAGAGTTCATATTCATGTGCAAATCTTGAGTAGAAACAGCCGCCCTGCTGCCCATTACGAGTTCCTTACCACAGTGGGTTCCTGTAACAACAAAGGCCGTAATCAGACTGGTAATGTCCTGAACAAAAGACTCAGCGTTCGTTTTTGCACTGTCACAATAGCTGTGCCAGACCCGCACATCCGCGGGAGGGCTCGTCCGCGACCATGGGTGGGCCGCAATTAATACCACAAACAAAGAACCCAACTTGGAGAGCCACATACGGTGAGTACTTCTTTATTTTGTTAGGCAGCCTGAAAATAACGTCCGTTAGCACAGGATTCTGCATGCCATCTTTCATATTCCTTACGCGTTTCGAGAGTTCATGCTCCCTTGCTCACAGGTGATGACAAATGGGGGCAGGCAACATGCCGTAACTCTAAATATCCAGTAACATGAGTCCCGCCCATGGGCGTGTCAGCACAATGCATCCTGGTATTGAGAGTTCATATTCATGTGCAAATCTTGAGTAGAAACAGCCGCCCTGCTGCCCATTACGAGTTCCTTACCACAGTGGGTTCCTGTAACAACAAAGGCCGTAATCAGACTGGTAATGTCCTGAACAAAAGACTCAGCGTTCCTTTTTGCACTGTCACAATAGCTGTGCCGGACCCGCACATCCGCGGGAGGGCTCGTCCGCGACCATGGGTGGGCCGCAATTAATACCACAAACAAAGAACCCAACTTGGAGAGCCACATACGGTGAGTACTTCTTTATTTTGTTAGGCAGCCTGAAAATAACGTCCGTTAGCACAGGATTCTGCATGCCATCTTTCATATTCCTTACGCGTTTCGAGAGTTCATGCTCCCTTGCTCACAGGTGATGACAAATGGGGGCAGGCAACATGCCGTAACTCTAAATATCCAGTAACATGAGTCCCGCCCATGGGCGTGTCAGCACAATGCATCCTGGTATTGAGAGTTCATATTCATGTGCAAATCTTGAGTAGAAACAGCCGCCCTGCTGCCCATTATGAGTTCCTTACCACAGTGGGTTCCTGTAACAACAAAGGCCGTAATCAGACTGGTAATGTCCTGAACAAAAGACTCAGCGTTCCTTTTTGCACTGTCACAATAGCTGTGCCGGACCCGCACATCCGCGGGAGGGCTCGTCCGCGACCATGGGTGGGCCGCAATTAATACCACAAACAAAGAACCCAACTTGGAGAGCCACATACGGTGAGTACTTCTTTATTTTGTTAGGCAGCCTGAAAATAACGTCCGTTAGCACAGGATTCTGCATGCCATCTTTCATATTCCTTACGCGTTTCGAGAGTTCATGCTCCCTTGCTCACAGGTGATGACAAATGGGGGCAGGCAACATGCCGTAACTCTAAATATCCAGTAACATGAGTCCCGCCCATGGGCGTGTCAGCACAATGCATCCTGGTATTGAGAGTTCATATTCATGTGCAAATCTTGAGTAGAAACAGCCGCCCTGCTGCCCATTACGAGTTCCTTACCACAGTGGGTTCCTGTAACAACAAAGGCCGTAATCAGACTGGTAATGTCCTGAACAAAAGACTCAGCGTTCCTTTTTGCACTGTCACAATAGCTGTGCCGGACCCGCACATCCGCGGGAGGGCTCGTCCGCGACCATGGGTGGGCCGCAATTAATACCACAAACAAAGAACCCAACTTGGAGAGCCACATACGAAGAGTACTTCTTTATTTTGTTAGGCAGCCTGAAAATAACGTCCGTTAGCACAGGATTCTGCATGCCATCTTTCATATTCCTTACACGTTTCGAGAGTTCATGCTCCCTTGCTCACAGGTGATGACAAATGGGGGCAGGCAACATGCCGTAACTCTAAATATCCAGTAACATGAGTCCCGCCCATGGGCGTGTCAGCACAATGCATCCTGGTATTGAGAGTTCATATTCATGTGCAAATCTTGAGTAGAAACAGCCGCCCTGCTGCCCATTACGAGTTCCTTACCACAGTGGGTTCCTGTAACAACAAAGGCCGTAATCAGACTGGTAATGTCCTGAACAAAAGACTCAGCGTTCCTTTTTGCACTGTCACAATAGCTGTGCCGGACCCGCACATCCGCGGGAGGGCTCGTCCGCAACCATGGGTGGGCCGCAATTAATACCACAAACAAAGAACCCAACTTGGAGACCCACATACGGTGAGTACTTCTTTATTTTGTTAGGCAGCCTGAAAATAACGTCCGTTAGCACAGGATTCTGCATGCCATCTTTCATATTCCTTACGCGTTTCGAGAGTTCATGCTCCCTTGCTCACAGGTGATGACAAATAGGGGCAGGCAACATGCCGTAACTCTAAATATCCAGTAACAATGAGTCCCGCCCATGGGCGTGTCAGCACAATGCATCCTGGTATTGAGAGTTCATATTCATGTGCAAATCTTGAGTAGAAACAGCCGCCCTGCTGCCCATTACGAGTTCCTTACCACAGTGGGTTCCTGTAACAACAAAGGCCGTAATCAGACTGGTAATGTCCTGAACAAAAGACTCAGCGTTCCTTTTTGCACTGTCACAATAGCTGTGCCGGACCCGCACATCCGCGGGAGGGCTCGTCCGCGACCATGGGTGGGCCGCAATTAATACCACAAACAAAGAACCCAACTTGGAGAGCCACATACGGTGAGTACTTCTTTATTTTGTTAGGCAGCCTGAAAATAACGTCCGTTAGCACAGGATTCTGCATGCCATCTTTCATATTCCTTACGCGTTTCGAGAGTTCATGCTCCCTTGCTCACAGGTGATGACAAATGGGGGCAGGCAACATGCCATAACTCTAAATATCCAGTAACATGAGTCCCGCCCATGGGCGTGTCAGCACAATGCATCCTGGTATTGAGAGTTCATATTCATGTTACGAGTTCCTTACCACAGTGGGTTCCTGTAACAACAAAGGCCGTAATCAGACTGGTAATGTCCTGAACAAAAGACTCAGCGTTCCTTTTTGCACTGTCACAATAGCTGTGCCGGACCCGCACATCCGCGGGAGGGCTCGTCCGCGACCATGGGTGGGCCGCAATTAATACCACAAACAAAGAACCCAACTTGGAGAGCCACTTACGGTGAGTACTTCTTTATTTTGTTAGGCAGCCTGAAAATAACGTCCGTTAGCACAGGATTCTGCATGCCATCTTTCATATTCCTTACGCGTTTCGAGAGTTCATGCTCCCTTGCTCACAGGTGATGACAAATGGGGGCAGGCAACATGCCGTAACTCTAAATATCCAGTAACATGAGTCCCGCCCATGGGCGTGTCAGCACAATGCATCCTGGTATTGAGAGTTCATATTCATGTGCAAATCTTGAGTAGAAACAGCTGCCCTGCTGCCCATTACGAGTTCCTTACCACAGTGGGTTCCTGTAACAACAAAGGCCGTAATCAGTCTGGTAATGTCCTGAACAAAAGACTCAGCGTTCTTTTTTGCACTGTCACAATAGCTGTGCCGGACCCGCACATCCGCGGGAGGGCTCGTCCGCGACCATGGGGGGGCCGCAATTAATACCACAAACAAAGAACCCAACTTGGAGAGCCACATACGGTGAGTACTTCTTTATTTTGTTAGGCAGCCTGAAAATAACGTCCGTTAGCACAGGATTCTGCATGCCATCTTTCATATTCCTTACGTGTTTCGAGAGTTCATGCTCCCTTGCTCACAGGTGATGACAAATGGGGGCAGGCAACATGCCGTAACTCTAAATATCCAGTAAAATGAGTCCCGCCCATGGGCGTGTCAGCACAATGCATCCTGGTATTGAGAGTTCATATTCATGTGCAAATCTTGAGTAGAAACAGCCGCCCTGCTGCCCATTACGAGTTCCTTACCACAGTGGGTTCCCGTAACAACAAAGGCCGTAATCAGACTGGTAATGTCCTGAACAAAAGACTCAGCGTTCCTTTTTGCACTGTCACAATAGCTGTGCCGGACCCGCACATCCGCGGGAGGGCTCGTCCGCGACCATGGGTGGGCCGCAATTAATACCACAAACAAAGAACCCAACTTGGAGAGCCACATACGGTGAGTACTTCTTTATTTTGTTAGGCAGCCTGAAAATAACGTCCGTTAGCACAGGATTCTGCATGCCATCTTTCATATTCCTTACGCGTTTCGAGAGTTCATGCTCCCTTGCTCACAGGTGATGACAAATGGGGGCAGGCAACATGCCGTAACTCTAAATATCCAGTAACATGAGTCCCGCCCATGGGCGTGTCAGCACAATGCATCCTGGTATTGAGAGCTCATATTCATGTGCAAATCTTGAGTAGAAACAGCCGCCCTGCTGCCCATTACAAGTTCCTTACCACAGTGGGTTCCTGTAACAACAAAGGCCGTAATCAGACTGGTAATGTCCTGAACAAAAGACTCAGCGTTCCTTTTTGCACTGTCACAATAGCTGTGCCGGACCCGCACATCCGCGGGAGGGCTCGTCCGCGACCATGGGTGGGCCGCAATTAATACCACAAACAAAGAACCCAACTTGGAGAGCCACATACGGTGAGTACTTCTTTATTTTGTTAGGCAGCCTGAAAATAACGTCCGTTAGCACAGGATTCTGCATGCCATCTTTCATATTCCTTACGCGTTTCGAGAGTTCATGCTCCCTTGCTCACAGGTGATGACAAATGGGGGCAGGCAACATGCCGTAACTCTAAATATCCAGTAACATGAGTCCCGCCCATGGGCGTGTCAGCACAATGCATCCTGGTATTGAGAGTTCATATTCATGTGCAAATCTTGAGTAGAAACAGCCGCCCTGCTGCCCATTACGAGTTCCTTACCACAGTGGGTTCCTGTAACAACAAAGGCCGTAATCAGACTGGTAATGTCCTGAACAAAAGACTCAGCGTTCGTTTTTGCACTGTCACAATAGCTGTGCCGGACCCGCACATCCGCGGGAGGGCTCGTCCGCGACCATGGGTGGGCCGCAATTAATACCACAAACAAAGAACCCAACTTGGAGAGCCACATACGGTGAGTACTTCTTTATTTTGTTAGGCAGCCTGAAAATAACGTCCGTTAGCACAGGATTCTGCATGCCATCTTTCATATTCCTTACGCGTTTCGAGAGTTCATGCTCCCTTGCTCACAGGTGATGACAAATGGGGGCAGGCAACATGCCGTAACTCTAAATATCCAGTAACATGAGTCCCGCCCATGGGCGTGTCAGCACAATGCATCCTGGTATTGAGAGTTCATGTTCATGTGCAAATCTTGAGTAGAAACAGCCGCCCTGCTGCCCATTACGAGTTCCTTACCACAGTGGGTTCCTGTAACAACAAAGGCCGTAATCAGACTGGTAATGTCCTGAACAAAAGACTCAGCGTTCCTTTTTGCACTGTCACAATAGCTGTGCCGGACCCGCACATTCGCGGGAGGGCTCGTCCGCGACCATGGGTGGGCCGCAATTAATACCACAAACAAAGAACCCAACTTGGAGAGCCACATACGGTGAGTACTTCTTTATTTTGTTAGGCAGCCTGTAAATAACGTCCGTTAGCACAGGATTCTGCATGCCATCTTTCATATTCCTTACGCGTTTCGAGAGTTCATGCTCCCTTGCTCACAGGTGATGACAAATGGGGGCAGGCAACATGCCGTAACTCTAAATATCCAGTAACATGAGTCCCGCCCATGGGCGTGTCAGCACAATGCATCCTGGTATTGAGAGTTCATATTCATGTGCAAATCTTGAGTAGAAACAGCCGCCCTGCTGCCCATTACGAGTTCCTTACCACAGTGGGTTCCTGTAACAACAAAGGCCGTAATCAGACTGGTAATGTCCTGCACAAAAGACACAGCGTTCCTTTTTGCACTGTCACAATAGCTGTGCCGGACCCGCACATCCGCGGGAGGGCTCGTCCGCGACCATGGGTGGGCCGCAATTAATAGCACAAACAAAGAACCCAACTTGGAGAGCCACATACGGTGAGTACTTCTTTATTTTGTTAGGCAGCCTGAAAATAACGTCCGTTAGCACAGGATTCTGCATGCCATCTTTCATATTCCTTACGCGTTTCAAGAGTTCATGCTCCCTTGCTCACAGGTGATGACAAATGGGGGCAGGCAACATGCCGTAACTCTAAATATCCAGTAACATGAGTCCCGCCCATGGGCGTGTCAGCACAATGCATCCTGGTATTGAGAGTTCATATTCATGTGCAAATCTTGAGTAGAAACAGCCGCCCTGCTGCCCATTACGAGTTCCTTACCACAGTGGGTTCCTGTAACAACAAAGGCCGTAATCAGACTGGTAATGTCCTGAACAAAAGACTCAGCGTTTCTTTTTGCACTGTCACAATAGCTGTGCCGGACCCGCACATCCGCGGGAGGGCTCGTCCGCGACCATGGGTGGGCCGCAATTAATACCACAAACAAAGAACCCAACTTGGAGAGCCACATACGGTGAGTACTTCTTTATTTTGTTAGGCAGCCTGAAAATAACGTCCGTTAGCACAGGATTCTGCATGCCATCTTTCATATTCCTTACGCGTTTCGAGAGTTCATGCTCCCTTGCTCACAGGTGATGACAAATGGGGGCAGGCAACATGCCGTAACTCTAAATATCCAGTAACATGAGTCCCGCCCATGGGCGTGTCAGCACAATGCATCCTGGTATTGAGAGTTCATATTCATGTGCAAATCTTGAGTAGAAACAGCCGCCCTGCTGCCCATTACGAGTTCCTTACCACAGTGGGTTCCTGTAACAACAAAGGCCGTAATCAGACTGGTAATGTCCTGAACAAAAGACTCAGCGTTCGTTTTTGCACTGTCACAATAGCTGTGCCGGACCCGCACATCCGCGGGAGGGCTCGTCCGCGACCATGGGTGGGCCGCAATTAATACCACAAACAAAGAACCCAACTTGGAGAGCCACATACGGTGAGTACTTCTTTATTTTGTTAGGCAGCCTGAAAATAACGTCCGTTAGCACAGGATTCTGCATGCCATCTTTCATATTCCTTACGCGTTTCGAGAGTTCATGCTCCCTTGCTCACAGGTGATGACAAATGGGGGCAGGCAACATGCCGTAACTCTAAATATCCAGTAACATGAGTCCCGCCCATGGGCGTGTCAGCACAATGCATCCTGGTATTGAGAGTTCATATTCATGTGCAAATCTTGAGTAGAAACAGCCGCCCTGCTGCCCATTACGAGTTCCTTACCACAGTGGGTTCCTGTAACAACAAAGGCCGTAATCAGACTGGTAATGTCCTGAACAAAAGACTCAGCGTTCCTTTTTGCACTGTCACAATAGCTGTGCCGGACCCGCACATCCGCGGGAGGGCTCGTCCGTGACCATGGGTGGGCCGCAATTAATACCACAAACAAAGAACCCAACTTGGAGAGCCACATACGGTGAGTACTTCTTTATTTTGTTAGGCAGCCTGAAAATAACGTCCGTTAGCACAGGATTCTGCATGCCATCTTTCATATTCCTTACGCGTTTCGAGAGTTCATGCTCCCTTGCTCACAGGTGATGACAAATGGGGGCAGGCAACATGCCGTAACTCTAAATATCCAGTAACATGAGTCCCGCCCATGGGCGTGTCAGCACAATGCATCCTGGTATTGAGAGTTCATATTCATGTGCAAATCTTGAGTAGAAACAGCCGCCCTGCTGCCCATTACGAGTTCCTTACCACAGTGGGTTCCTGTAACAACAAAGGCCGTAATCAGACTGGTAATGTCCTGAACAAAAGACTCAGCGTTTCTTTTTGCACTGTCACAATAGCTGTGCCGGACCCGCACATCCGCGGGAGGGCTCGTCCGCGACCATGGGTGGGCCGCAATTAATACCACAAACAAAGAACCCAACTTGGAGAGCCACATACGGTGAGTACTTCTTTATTTTGTTAGGCAGCCTGAAAATAACGTCCGTTAGCACAGGATTCTGCATGCCATCTTTCATATTCCTTACGCGTTTCGAGAGTTCATGCTCCCTTGCTCACAGGTGATGACAAATGGGGGCAGGCAACATGCCGTAACTCTAAATATCCAGTAACATGAGTCCCGCCCATGGGCGTGTCAGCACAATGCATCCTGGTATTGAGAGTTCATATTCATGTGCAAATCTTGAGTAGAAACAGCCGCCCTGCTGCCCATTACGAGTTCCTTACCACAGTGGGTTCCTGTAACAACAAAGGCCGTAATCAGACTGGTAATGTCCTGAACAAAAGACTAAGCGTTCCTTTTTGCACTGTCACAATAGCTGTGCCGGACCCGCACATCCGCGGGAGGGCTCGTCCGCGACCATGGGTGGGCCGCAATTAATACCACAAACAAAGAACCCAACTTGGAGAGCCACATACGGTGAGTACTTCTTTATTTTGTTAGGCAGCCTGAAAATAACGTCCGTTAGCACAGGATTCTGCATGCCATCTTTCATATTCCTTACGCGTTTCGAGAGTTCATGCTCCCTTGCTCACAGGTGATGACAAATGGGGGCAGGCAACATGCCGTAACTCTAAATATCCAGTAACATGAGTCCCGCCCATGGGCGTGTCAGCACAATGCATCCTGGTATTGAGAGTTCATATTCATGTGCAAATCTTGAGTAGAAACAGCCGCCCTGCTGCCCATTACGAGTTCCTTACCACAGTGGGTTCCTGTAACAACAAAGGCCGTAATCAGACTGGTAATGTCCTGAACAAAAGACTCAGCGTTCCTTTTTGCACTGTCACAATAGCTGTGCCGGACCCGCACATCCGCGGGAGGGCTCGTCCGCGACCATGGGGGGGCCGCAATTAATACCACAAACAAAGAACCCAACTTGGAGAGCCACATATGGTGAGTACTTCTTTATTTTGTTAGGCAGCCTGAAAATAACGTCCGTTAGCACAGGATTCTGCATGCCATCTTTCATATTCCTTACGCGTTTCGAGAGTTCATACTCCCTTGCTCACAGGTGATGACAAATGGGGGCAGGCAACATGCCGTAACTCTAAATATCCAGTAAAATGAGTCCCGCCCATGGGCGTGTCAGCCCAATGCATCCTGGTATTGAGAGTTCATATTCATGTGCAAATCTTGAGTAGAAACAGCCGCCCTGCTGCCCATTACGAGTTCCTTACCACAGTGGGTTCCTGTAACAACAAAGGCCGTAATCAGACTGGTAATGTCCTGAACAAAAGACTCAGCGTTCCTTTTTGCACTGTCACAATAGCTGTGCCGGACCCGCACATCCGCGGGAGGGCTCGTCCGCGACCATGGGTGGGCCGCAATTAATACCACAAACAAAGAACCCAACTTGGAGAGCCACATACGGTGAGTACTTCTTTATTTTGTTAGGCAGCCTGAAAATAACGTCCGTTAGCACAGGATTCTGCATGCCATCTTTCATATTCCTTACGCGTTTCGAGAGTTCATGCTCCCTTGCTCACAGGTGATGACAAATGGGGGCAGGCAACATGCCGTAACTCTAAATATCCAGTAACATGAGTCCCGCCCATGGGCGTGTCAGCACAATGCATCCTGGTATTGAGAGTTCATATTCATGTGCAAATCTTGAGTAGAAACAGCCGCCCTGCTGCCCATTACGAGTTCCTTACCACAGTGGGTTCCTGTAACAACAAAGGCCGTAATCAGACTGGTAATGTCCTGAACAAAAGACTCAGCGTTCCTTTTTGCACTGTCACAATAGCTGTGCCGGACCCACACATCCGCGGGAGGGCTCGTCCGCGACCATGGGTGGGCCGCAATTAATACCACAAACAAAGAACCCAACTTGGAGAGCCACATACGGTGAGTACTTCTTTATTTTGTTAGGCAGCCTGAAAATAACGTCCGTTAGCACAGGATTCTGCATGCCATCTTTCATATTCCTTACGCGTTTCGAGAGTTCATGCTCCCTTGCTCACAGGTGATGACAAATGGGGGCAGGCAACATGCCGTAACTCTAAATATCCAGTAAAATGAGTCCCGCCCATGGGCGTGTCAGCACAATGCATCCTGGTATTGAGAGTTCATATTCATGTGCAAATCTTGAGTAGAAACAGCCGCCCTGCTGCCCATTACGAGTTCCTTACCACAGTGGGTTCCTGTAACAACAAAGGCCGTAATCAGACTGGTAATGTCCTGAACAAAAGACTCAGCGTTCCTTTTTGCACTGTCACAATAGCTGTGCCGGACCCGCACATCCGCGGGAGGGCTCGTCCGCGACCATGGGTGGGCGGCAATTAATACCACAAACAAAGAACCCAACTTGGAGAGCCACATACGGTGAGTACTTCTTTATTTTGTTAGGCAGCCTGAAAATAACGTCCGTTAGCACAGGATTCTGCATGCCATCTTTCATATTCCTTACGCGTTTCGAGAGTTCATGCTCCCTTGCTCACAGGTGATGACAAATGGGGGCAGGCAACATGCCGTAACTCTAAATATCCAGTAACATGAGTCCCGCCCATGGGCGTGTCAGCACAATGCATCCTGGTATTGAGAGCTCATATTCATGTGCAAATCTTGAGTAGAAACAGCCGCCCTGCTGCCCATTACAAGTTCCTTACCACAGTGGGTTCCTGTAACAACAAAGGCCGTAATCAGACTGGTAATGTCCTGAACAAAAGACTCAGCGTTCCTTTTTGCACTGTCACAATAGCTGTGCCGGACCCGCACATCCGCGGGAGGACTCGTCCGCGACCATGGGTGGGCCGCAATTAATACCACAAACAAAGAACCCAACTTGGAGAGCCACATACGGTGAGTACTTCTTTATTTTGTTAGGCAGCCTGAAAATAACGTCCGTTAGCACAGGATTCTGCATGCCATCTTTCATATTCCTTACGCGTTTCGAGAGTTCATGCTCCCTTGCTCACAGGTGATGACAAATGGGGGCAGGCAACATGCCGTAACTCTAAATATCCAGTAACATGAGTCCCGCCCATGGGCGTGTCAGCACAATGCATCCTGGTATTGAGAGTTCATATTCATGTGCAAATCTTGAGTAGAAACAGCCGCCCTGCTGCCCATTACGAGTTCCTTACCACAGTGGGTTCCTGTAACAACAAAGGCCGTAATCAGACTGGTAATGTCCTGAACAAAAGACTCAGCGTTCCTTTTTGCACTGTCACAATAGCTGTGCCGGACCCGCACATCAGCGGGAGGGCTCGTCCGCGACCATGGGTGGGCCGCAATTAATACCACAAACAAAGAACCCAACTTGGAGAGCCACATACGGTGAGTACTTCTTTATTTTGTTAGGCAGCCTGAAAATAACGTCCGTTAGCACAGGATTCTGCATGCCATCTTTCATATTCCTTACGCGTTTCGAGAGTTCATGCTCCCTTGCTCACAGGTGATGACAAATGGGGGCAGGCAACATGCCGTAACTCTAAATATCCAGTAACATGAGTCCCGCCCATGGGCGTGTCAGCACAATGCATCCTGGTATTGAGAGTTCATATTCATGTGCAAATCTTGAGTAGAAACAGCCGCCCTGCTGCCCATTACGAGTTCCTTACCACAGTGGGTTCCTGTAACAACAAAGGCCGTAATCAGACTGGTAATGTCCTGAACAAAAGACTCAGCGTTCCTTTTTGCACTGTCACAATAGCTGTGCCGGACCCGCACATCCGCGGGAGGGCTCGTCCGCGACCATGGGTGGGCCGCAATTAATACCACAAACAAAGAACCCAACTTGGAGAGCCACATACGGTGAGTACTTCTTTATTTTGTTAGGCAGCCTGAAAATAACGTCCGTTAGCACAGGATTCTGCATGCCATCTTTCATATTCCTTACGCGTTTCGAGAGTTCATGCTCCCTTGCTCACAGGTGATGACAAATGGGGGCAGGCAACATGCCGTAACTCTAAATATCCAGTAACATGAGTCCCGCCCATGGGCGTGTCAGCACAATGCATCCTGGTATTGAGAGTTCATATTCATGTGCAAATCTTCAGTAGAAACAGCCGCCCTGCTGCCCATTACGAGTTCCTTACCACAGTGGGTTCCTGTAACAACAAAGGCCGTAATCAGACTGGTAATGTCCTGAACAAAAGACTCAGCGTTCCTTTTTGCACTGTCACAATAGCTGTGCCGGACCCGCACATCCGCGGGAGGGCTCGTCCGCGACCATGGGTGGGCCGCAATTAATACCACAAACAAAGAACCCAACTTGGAGAGCCACATACGGTGAGTACTTCTTTATTTTGTTAGGCAGCCTGAAAATAACGTCCGTTAGCACAGGATTCTGCATGCCATCTTTCATATTCCTTACGCGTTTCGAGAGTTCATGCTCCCTTGCTCACAGGTGATGACAAATGGGGGCAGGCAACATGCCGTAACTCTAAATATCCAGTAACATGAGTCCCGCCCATGGGCGTGTCAGCACAATGCATCCTGGTATTGAGAGTTCATATTCATGTGCAAATCTTGAGTAGAAACAGCCGCCCTGCTGCCCATTACGAGTTCCTTACCACAGTGGGTTCCTGTAACAACAAAGGCCGTAATCAGACTGGTAATGTCCTGAACAAAAGACTCAGCGTTCCTTTTTGCACTGTCACAATAGCTGTGCCGGACCCGCACATCCGCGGGAGGGCTCGTCCGCGACCATGGGTGGGCCGCAATTAATACCACAAACAAAGAACCCAACTTGGAGAGCCACATACGGTGAGTACTTCTTTATTTTGTTAGGCAGCCTGAAAATAACGTCCGTTAGCACAGGATTCTGCATGCCATCTTTCATATTCCTTACGCGTTTCGAGAGTTCATGCTCCCTTGCTCACAGGTGATGACAAATGGGGGCAGGCAACATGCCGTAACTCTAAATATCCAGTAACATGAGTCCCGCCCATGGGCGTGTCAGCACAATGCATCCTGGTATTGAGAGTTCATATTCATGTGCAAATCTTGAGTAGAAACAGCCGCCCTGCTGCCCATTACGAGTTCCTTACCACAGTGGGTTCCTGTAACAACAAAGGCCGTAATCAGACTGGTAATGTCCTGAACAAAAGACTCAGCGTTCCTTTTTGCACTGTCACAATAGCTGTGCCGGACCCGCACATCCGCGGGAGGGCTCGTCCGCAACCATGGGTGGGCCGCAATTAATACCACAAACAAAGAACCCAACTTGGAGAGCCACATACGGTGAGTACTTCTTTATTTTGTTAGGCAGCCTGAAAATAACGTCCGTTAGCACAGGATTCTGCATGCCATCTTTCATATTCCTTACGCGTTTCGAGAGTTCATGCTCCCTTGCTCACAGGTGATGACAAATGGGGGCAGGCAACATGCCGTAACTCTAAATATCCAGTAACATGAGTCCCGCCCATGGGCGTGTCAGCACAATGCATCCTGGTATTGAGAGTTCATATTCATGTTACGAGTTCCTTACCACAGTGGGTTCCTGTAACAACAAAGGCCGTAATCAGACTGGTAATGTCCTGAACAAAAGACTCAGCGTTCCTTTTTGCACTGTCACAATAGCTGTGCCGGACCCGCACATCCGCGGGAGGGCTCGTCCGCGACCATGGGTGGGCCGCAATTAATACCACAAACAAAGAACCCAACTTGGAGAGCCACTTACGGTGAGTACTTCTTTATTTTGTTAGGCAGCCTGAAAATAACGTCCGTTAGCACAGGATTCTGCATGCCATCTTTCATATTCCTTACGCGTTTCGAGAGTTCATGCTCCCTTGCTCACAGGTGATGACAAATGGGGGCAGGCAACATGCCGTAACTCTAAATATCCAGTAACATGAGTCCCGCCCATGGGCGTGTCAGCACAATGCATCCTGGTATTGAGAGTTCATATTCATGTGCAAATCTTGAGTAGAAACAGCCGCCCTGCTGCCCATTACGAGTTCCTTACCACAGTGGGTTCCTGTAACAACAAAGGCCGTAATCAGACTGGTAATGTCCTGAACAAAAGACTCAGCGTTCCTTTTTGCACTGTCACAATAGCTGTGCCGGACCCGCACATCCGCGGGAGGGCTCGTCCGCGACCATGGGTGGGCCGCAATTAATACCACAAACAAAGAACCCAACTTGGAGAGCCACATACGGTGAGTACTTCTTTATTTTGTTAGGCAGCATGAAAATAACGTCCGTTAGCCCAGGATTCTGCATGCCATCTTTCATATTCCTTACGCGTTTCGAGAGTTCATGCTCCCTTGCTCACAGGTGATGACAAATGGGGGCAGGCAACATGCCGTAACTCTAAATATCCAGTAACATGAGTCCCGCCCATGGGCGTGTCAGCACAATGCATCCTGGTATTGAGAGTTCATATTCATGTGCAAATCTTGAGTAGAAACAGCCGCCCTGCTGCCCATTACGAGTTCCTTACCACAGTGGGTTCCTGTAACAACAAAGGCCGTAATCAGAATGGTAATGTCCTGAACAAAAGACTCAGCGTTCCTTTTTGCACTGTCACAATAGCTGTGCCGGACCCGCACATCCGCGGGAGGGCTCGTCCGCGACCATGGGTGGGCCGCAATTAATACCACAAACAAAGAACCCAACTTGGAGAGCCACATACGGTGAGTACTTCTTTATTTTGTTAGGCAGCCTGAAAATAACGTCCGTTAGCACAGGATTCTGCATGCCATCTTTCATATTCCTTACGCGTTTCGAGAGTTCATGCTCCCTTGCTCACAGGTGATGACAAATGGGGGCAGGCAACATGCCGTAACTCTAAATATCCAGTAACATGAGTCCCGCCCATGGGCGTGTCAGCACAATGCATCCTGGTATTGAGAGTTCATATTCATGTGCAAATCTTGAGTAGAAACAGCCGCCCTGCTGCCCATTACGAGTTCCTTACCACAGTGGGTTCCTGTAACAACAAAGGCCGTAATCAGTCTGGTAATGTCCTGAACAAAAGACTCAGCGTTCTTTTTTGCACTGTCACAATAGCTGTGCCGGACCCGCACATCCGCGGGAGGGCTCGTCCGCGACCATGGGGGGGGCCGCAATTAATACCACAAACAAAGAACCCAACTTGGAGAGCCACATACGGTGAGTACTTCTTTATTTTGTTAGGCAGCCTGAAAATAACGTCCGTTAGCACAGGATTCTGCATGCCATATTTCATATTCCTTACGTGTTTCGAGAGTTCATGCTCCCTTGCTCACAGGTGATGACAAATGGGGGCAGGCAACATGCCGTAACTCTAAATATCCAGTAAAATGAGTCCCGCCCATGGGCGTGTCAGCACAATGCATCCTGGTATTGAGAGTTCATATTCATGTGCAAATCTTGAGTAGAAACAGCCGCCCTGCTGCCCATTACGAGTTCCTTACCACAGTGGGTTCCCGTAACAACAAAGGCCGTAATCAGACTGGTAATGTCCTGAACAAAAGACTCAGCGTTCCTTTTTGCACTGTCACAATAGCTGTGCCGGACCCGCACATCCGCGGGAGGGCTCGTCCGCGACCATGGGTGGGCCGCAATTAATACCACAAACAAAGAACCCAACTTGGAGAGCCACATACGGTGAGTACTTCTTTATTTTGTTAGGCAGCCTGAAAATAACGTCCGTTAGCACAGGATTCTGCATGCCATCTTTCATATTCCTTACGCGTTTCGAGAGTTCATGCTCCCTTGCTCACAGGTGATGACAAATGGGGGCAGGCAACATGCCGTAACTCTAAATATCCAGTAACATGAGTCCCGCCCATGGGCGTGTCAGCACAATGCATCCTGGTATTGAGAGTTCATATTCATGTGCAAATCTTGAGTAGAAACAGCCGCCCTGCTGCCCATTACGAGTTCCTTACCACAGTGGGTTCCTGTAACAACAAAGGCCGTAATCAGACTGGTAATGTCCTGAACAAAAGACTCAGCGTTCGTTTTTGCACTGTCACAATAGCTGTGCCGGACCCGCACATCCGCGGGAGGGCTCGTCCGCGACCATGGGTGGGCCGCAATTAATACCACAAACAAAGAACCCAACTTGGAGAGCCACATACGGTGAGTACTTCTTTATTTTGTTAGGCAGCCTGAAAATAACGTCCGTTAGCACAGGATTCTGCATGCCATCTTTCATATTCCTTACGCGTTTCGAGAGTTCATGCTCCCTTGCTCACAGGTGATGACAAATGGGGGCAGGCAACATGCCGTAACTCTAAATATCCAGTAACATGAGTCCCGCCCATGGGCGTGTCAGCACAATGCATCCTGGTATTGAAAGTTCATGTTCATGTGCAAATCTTGAGTAGAAACAGCCGCCCTGCTGCCCATTACGAGTTCCTTACCACAGTGGGTTCCTGTAACAACAAAGGCCGTAATCAGACTGGTAATGTCCTGAACAAAAGACTCAGCGTTCCTTTTTGCACTGTCACAATAGCT
The DNA here is from genome assembly GCF_964204655.1 of Triturus cristatus. Lineage (NCBI taxonomy): Eukaryota > Metazoa > Chordata > Amphibia > Caudata > Salamandridae > Triturus > Triturus cristatus. Next base: position 152,697,118 of record NC_140585.1, on the reverse strand, counting down.
GTGCCGGACCCGCACATTCGCGGGAGGGCTCGTCCGCGACCATGGGTGGGCCGCAATTAATACCACAAACAAAGAACCCAACTTGGAGAGCCACATACGGTGAGTACTTCTTTATTTTGTTAGGCAGCCTGAAAATAACGTCCGTTAGCACAGGATTCTGCATGCCATCTTTCATATTCCTTACGCGTTTCGAGAGTTCATGCTCCCTTGCTCACAGGTGATGACAAATGGGGGCAGGCAACATGCCGTAACTCTAAATATCCAGTAACATGAGTCCCGCCCATGGGCGTGTCAGCACAATGCATCCTGGTATTGAGAGTTCATATTCATGTGCAAATCTTGAGTAGAAACAGCCGCCCTGCTGCCCATTACGAGTTCCTTACCACAGTGGGTTCCTGTAACAACAAAGGCCGTAATCAGACTGGTAATGTCCTGAACAAAAGACTCAGCGTTCCTTTTTGCACTGTCACAATAGCTGTGCCGGACCCGCACATCCGCGGGAGGGCTCGTCCGCGACCATGGGTGGGCCGCAATTAATACCACAAACAAAGAACCCAACTTGGAGAGCCACATATGGTGAGTACTTCTTTATTTTGTTAGGCTGCCTGAAAATAACGTCCGTTAGCACAGGATTCTGCATGCCATCTTTCATATTCCTTACGCGTTTCGAGAGTTCATGCTCCCTTGCTCACAGGTGATGACAAATGGGGGCAGGCAACATGCCGTAACTCTAAATATCCAGTAACATGAGTCCCGCCCATGGGCGTGTCAGCACAATGCATCCTGGTATTGAGAGTTCATATTCATGTGCAAATCTTGAGTAGAAACAGCCGCCCTGCTGCCCATTACGAGTTCCTTACCACAGTGGGTTCCTGTAACAACAAAGGCCGTAATCAGACTGGTAATGTCCTGAACAAAAGACTCAGCGTTCCTTTTTGCACTGTCACAATAGCTGTGCCGGACCCGCACATCCGCGGGAGGGCTCGTCCGCGACCATGGGTGGGCCGCAATTAATACCACAAACAAAGAACCCAACTTGGAGAGCCACATACGGTGAGTACTTCTTAATTTTGTTAGGCAGCCTGAAAATAACGTCCGTTAGCACAGGATTCTGCATGCCATCTTTCATATTCCTTACACGTTTCGAGAGTTCATGCTCCCTTGCTCACAGGTGATGACAAATGGGGGCAGGCAACATGCCGTAACTCTAAATATCCAGTAACATGAGTCCCGCCCATGGGCGTGTCAGCACAATGCATCCTGGTATTGAGAGTTCATATTCATGTGCAAATCTTGAGTAGAAACAGCCGCCCTGCTGCCCATTACGAGTTCCTTACCACAGTGGGTTCCTGTAACAACAAAGGCCGTAATCAGACTGGTAATGTCCTGAACAAAAGACTCAGCGTTCCTTTTTGCACTGTCACAATAGCTGTGCCGGACCCGCACATCCGCGGGAGGGCTCGTCCGCAACCATGGGTGGGCCGCAATTAATACCACAAACAAAGAACCCAACTTGGAGACCCACATACGGTGAGTACTTCTTTATTTTGTTAGGCAGCCTGAAAATAACGTCCGTTAGCACAGGATTCTGCATGCCATCTTTCATATTCCTTACGCGTTTCGAGAGTTCATGCTCCCTTGCTCACAGGTGATGACAAATAGGGGCAGGCAACATGCCGTAACTCTAAATATCCAGTAACAATGAGTCCCGCCCATGGGCGTGTCAGCACAATGCATCCTGGTATTGAGAGTTCATATTCATGTGCAAATCTTGAGTAGAAACAGCCGCCCTGCTGCCCATTACGAGTTCCTTACCACAGTGGGTTCCTGTAACAACAAAGGCCGTAATCAGACTGGTAATGTCCTGAACAAAAGACTCAGCGTTCCTTTTTGCACTGTCACAATAGCTGTGCCGGACCCGCACATCCGCGGGAGGGCTCGTCCGCGACCATGGGTGGGCCGCAATTAATACCACAAACAAAGAACCCAACTTGGAGAGCCACATACGGTGAGTACTTCTTTATTTTGTTAGGCAGCCTGAAAATAACGTCCGTTAGCACAGGATTCTGCATGCCATCTTTCATATTCCTTACGCGTTTCGAGAGTTCATGCTCCCTTGCTCACAGGTGATGACAAATGGGGGCAGGCAACATGCCATAACTCTAAATATCCAGTAACATGAGTCCCGCCCATGGGCGTGTCAGCACAATGCATCCTGGTATTGAGAGTTCATATTCATGTTACGAGTTCCTTACCACAGTGGGTTCCTGTAACAACAAAGGCCGTAATCAGACTGGTAATGTCCTGAACAAAAGACTCAGCGTTCCTTTTTGCACTGTCACAATAGCTGTGCCGGACCCGCACATCCGCGGGAGGGCTCGTCCGCGACCATGGGTGGGCCGCAATTAATACCACAAACAAAGAACCCAACTTGGAGAGCCACTTACGGTGAGTACTTCTTTATTTTGTTAGGCAGCCTGAAAATAACGTCCGTTAGCACAGGATTCTGCATGCCATCTTTCATATTCCTTACGCGTTTCGAGAGTTCGTGCTCCCTTGCTCACAGGTGATGACAAATGGGGGCAGGCAACATGCCGTAACTCTAAATATCCAGTAACATGAGTCCCGCCCATGGGCGTGTCAGCACAATGCATCCTGGTATTGAGAGTTCATATTCATGTGCAAATCTTGAGTAGAAACAGCTGCCCTGCTGCCCATTACGAGTTCCTTACCACAGTGGGTTCCTGTAACAACAAAGGCCGTAATCAGACTGGTAATGTCCTGAACAAAAGACTCAGCGTTCCTTTTTGCACTGTCACAATAGCTGTGCCGGACCCGCACATCCGCGGGAGGGCTCGTCCGCGACCATGGGTGGGCCGCAATTAATACCACAAACAAAGAACCCAACTTGGAGAGCCACATACGGTGAGTACTTCTTTATTTTGTTAGGCAGCATGAAAATAACGTCCGTTAGCACAGGATTCTGCATGCCATCTTTCATATTCCTTACGCGTTTCGAGAGTTCATGCTCCCTTGCTCACAGGTGATGACAAATGGGGGCAGGCAACATGCCGTAACTCTAAATATCCAGTAACATGAGTCCCGCCCATGGGCGTGTCAGCACAATGCATCCTGGTATTGAGAGTTCATATTCATGTGCAAATCTTGAGTAGAAACAGCCGCCCTGCTGCCCATTACGAGTTCCTTACCACAGTGGGTTCCTGTAACAACAAAGGCCGTAATCAGACTGGTAATGTCCTGAACAAAAGACTCAGCGTTCCTTTTTGCACTGTCACAATAGCTGTGCCGGACCCGCACATCCGCGGGAGGGCTCGTCCGCGACCATGGGTGGGCCGCAATTAATACCACAAACAAAGAACCCAACTTGGAGAGCCACATACGGTGAGTACTTCTTTATTTTGTTAGGCAGCCTGAAAATAACGTCCGTTAGCACAGGATTCTGCATGCCATCTTTCATATTCCTTACGCGTTTCGAGAGTTCATGCTCCCTTGCTCACAGGTGATGACAAATGGGGGCAGGCAACATGCCGTAACTCTAAATATCCAGTAACATGAGTCCCGCCCATGGGCGTGTCAGCACAATGCATCCTGGTATTGAGAGTTCATATTCATGTGCAAATCTTGAGTAGAAACAGCCGCCCTGCTGCCCATTACGAGTTCCTTACCACAGTGGGTTCCTGTAACAACAAAGGCCGTAATCAGTCTGGTAATGTCCTGAACAAAAGACTCAGCGTTCTTTTTTGCACTGTCACAATAGCTGTGCCGGACCCGCACATCCGCGGGAGGGCTCGTCCGCGACCATGGGGGGGCCGCAATTAATACCACAAACAAAGAACCCAACTTGGAGAGCCACATACGGTGAGTACTTCTTTATTTTGTTAGGCAGCCTGAAAATAACGTCCGTTAGCACAGGATTCTGCATGCCATCTTTCATATTCCTTACGTGTTTCGAGAGTTCATGCTCCCTTGCTCACAGGTGATGACAAATGGGGGCAGGCAACATGCCGTAACTCTAAATATCCAGTAAAATGAGTCCCGCCCATGGGCGTGTCAGCACAATGCATCCTGGTATTGAGAGTTCATATTCATGTGCAAATCTTGAGTAGAAACAGCCGCCCTGCTGCCCATTACGAGTTCCTTACCACAGTGGGTTCCCGTAACAACAAAGGCCGTAATCAGACTGGTAATGTCCTGAACAAAAGACTCAGCGTTCCTTTTTGCACTGTCACAATAGCTGTGCCGGACCCGCACATCCGCGGGAGGGCTCGTCCGCGACCATGGGTGGGCCGCAATTAATACCACAAACAAAGAACCCAACTTGGAGAGCCACATACGGTGAGTACTTCTTTATTTTGTTAGGCAGCCTGAAAATAACGTCCGTTAGCACAGGATTCTGCATGCCATCTTTCATATTCCTTACGCGTTTCGAGAGTTCATGCTCCCTTGCTCACAGGTGATGACAAATGGGGGCAGGCAACATGCCGTAACTCTAAATATCCAGTAACATGAGTCCCGCCCATGGGCGTGTCAGCACAATGCATCCTGGTATTGAGAGCTCATATTCATGTGCAAATCTTGAGTAGAAACAGCCGCCCTGCTGCCCATTACAAGTTCCTTACCACAGTGGGTTCCTGTAACAACAAAGGCCGTAATCAGACTGGTAATGTCCTGAACAAAAGACTCAGCGTTCCTTTTTGCACTGTCACAATAGCTGTGCCGGACCCGCACATCCGCGGGAGGGCTCGTCCGCGACCATGGGTGGGCCGCAATTAATACCACAAACAAAGAACCCAACTTGGAGAGCCACATACGGTGAGTACTTCTTTATTTTGTTAGGCAGCCTGAAAATAACGTCCGTTAGCACAGGATTCTGCATGCCATCTTTCATATTCCTTACGCGTTTCGAGAGTTCATGCTCCCTTGCTCACAGGTGATGACAAATGGGGGCAGGCAACATGCCGTAACTCTAAATATCCAGTAACATGAGTCCCGCCCATGGGCGTGTCAGCACAATGCATCCTGGTATTGAGAGTTCATATTCATGTGCAAATCTTGAGTAGAAACAGCCGCCCTGCTGCCCATTACGAGTTCCTTACCACAGTGGGTTCCTGTAACAACAAAGGCCGTAATCAGACTGGTAATGTCCTGAACAAAAGACTCAGCGTTCGTTTTTGCACTGTCACAATAGCTGTGCCGGACCCGCACATCCGCGGGAGGGCTCGTCCGCGACCATGGGTGGGCCGCAATTAATACCACAAACAAAGAACCCAACTTGGAGAGCCACATACGGTGAGTACTTCTTTATTTTGTTAGGCAGCCTGAAAATAACGTCCGTTAGCACAGGATTCTGCATGCCATCTTTCATATTCCTTACGCGTTTCGAGAGTTCATGCTCCCTTGCTCACAGGTGATGACAAATGGGGGCAGGCAACATGCCGTAACTCTAAATATCCAGTAACATGAGTCCCGCCCATGGGCGTGTCAGCACAATGCATCCTGGTATTGAGAGTTCATATTCATGTGCAAATCTTGAGTAGAAACAGCCGCCCTGCTGCCCATTACGAGTTCCTTACCACAGTGGGTTCCTGTAACAACAAAGGCCGTAATCAGACTGGTAATGTCCTGAACAAAAGACTCAGCGTTCGTTTTTGCACTGTCACAATAGCTGTGCCGGACCCGCACATCCGCGGGAGGGCTCGTCCGCGACCATGGGTGGGCCGCAATTAATACCACAAACAAAGAACCCAACTTGGAGAGCCACATACGGTGAGTACTTCTTTATTTTGTTAGGCAGCCTGAAAATAACGTCCGTTAGCACAGGATTCTGCATGCCATCTTTCATATTCCTTACGCGTTTCGAGAGTTCATGCTCCCTTGCTCACAGGTGATGACAAATGGGGGCAGGCAACATGCCGTAACTCTAAATATCCAGTAACATGAGTCCCGCCCATGGGCGTGTCAGCACAATGCATCCTGGTATTGAGAGTTCATATTCATGTGCAAATCTTGAGTAGAAACAGCCGCCCTGCTGCCCATTACGAGTTCCTTACCACAGTGGGTTCCTGTAACAACAAAGGCCGTAATCAGACTGGTAATGTCCTGAACAAAAGACTCAGCGTTCCTTTTTGCACTGTCACAATAGCTGTGCCGGACCCGCACATCCGCGGGAGGGCTCGTCCGCGACCATGGGTGGGCCGCAATTAATACCACAAACAAAGAACCCAACTTGGAGAGCCACATACGGTGAGTACTTCTTTATTTTGTTAGGCAGCCTGAAAATAACGTCCGTTAGCACAGGATTCTGCATGCCATCTTTCATATTCCTTACGCGTTTCGAGAGTTCATGCTCCCTTGCTCACAGGTGATGACAAATGGGGGCAGGCAACATGCCGTAACTCTAAATATCCAGTAACATGAGTCCCGCCCATGGGCGTGTCAGCACAATGCATCCTGGTATTGAGAGTTCATATTCATGTGCAAATCTTGAGTAGAAACAGCCGCCCTGCTGCCCATTACGAGTTCCTTACCACAGTGGGTTCCTGTAACAACAAAGGCCGTAATCAGACTGGTAATGTCCTGAACAAAAGACTCAGCGTTTCTTTTTGCACTGTCACAATAGCTGTGCCGGACCCGCACATCCGCGGGAGGGCTCGTCCGCGACCATGGGTGGGCCGCAATTAATACCACAAACAAAGAACCCAACTTGGAGAGCCACATACGGTGAGTACTTCTTTATTTTGTTAGGCAGCCTGAAAATAACGTCCGTTAGCACAGGATTCTGCATGCCATCTTTCATATTCCTTACGCGTTTCGAGAGTTCATGCTCCCTTGCTCACAGGTGATGACAAATGGGGGCAGGCAACATGCCGTAACTCTAAATATCCAGTAACATGAGTCCCGCCCATGGGCGTGTCAGCACAATGCATCCTGGTATTGAGAGTTCATATTCATGTGCAAATCTTGAGTAGAAACAGCCGCCCTGCTGCCCATTACGAGTTCCTTACCACAGTGGGTTCCTGTAACAACAAAGGCCGTAATCAGACTGGTAATGTCCTGAACAAAAGACTAAGCGTTCCTTTTTGCACTGTCACAATAGCTGTGCCGGACCCGCACATCCGCGGGAGGGCTCGTCCGCGACCATGGGTGGGCCGCAATTAATACCACAAACAAAGAACCCAACTTGGAGAGCCACATACGGTGAGTACTTCTTTATTTTGTTAGGCAGCCTGAAAATAACGTCCATTAGCACAGGATTCTGCATGCCATCTTTCATATTCCTTACGCGTTTCGAGAGTTCATGCTCCCTTGCTCACAGGTGATGACAAATGGGGGCAGGCAACATGCCGTAACTCTAAATATCCAGTAACATGAGTCCCGCCCATGGGCGTGTCAGCACAATGCATCCTGGTATTGAGAGTTCATATTCATGTGCAAATCTTGAGTAGAAACAGCCGCCCTGCTGCCCATTACGAGTTCCTTACCACAGTGGGTTCCTGTAACAACAAAGGCCGTAATCAGACTGGTAATGTCCTGAACAAAAGACTCAGCGTTCCTTTTTGCACTGTCACAATAGCTGTGCCGGACCCGCACATCCGCGGGAGGGCTCGTCCGCGACCATGGGGGGGCCGCAATTAATACCACAAACAAAGAACCCAACTTGGAGAGCCACATATGGTGAGTACTTCTTTATTTTGTTAGGCAGCCTGAAAATAACGTCCGTTAGCACAGGATTCTGCATGCCATCTTTCATATTCCTTACGCGTTTCGAGAGTTCATACTCCCTTGCTCACAGGTGATGACAAATGGGGGCAGGCAACATGCCGTAACTCTAAATATCCAGTAAAATGAGTCCCGCCCATGGGCGTGTCAGCCCAATGCATCCTGGTATTGAGAGTTCATATTCATGTGCAAATCTTGAGTAGAAACAGCCGCCCTGCTGCCCATTACGAGTTCCTTACCACAGTGGGTTCCTGTAACAACAAAGGCCGTAATCAGACTGGTAATGTCCTGAACAAAAGACTCAGCGTTCCTTTTTGCACTGTCACAATAGCTGTGCCGGACCCGCACATCCGCGGGAGGGCTCGTCCGCGACCATGGGTGGGCCGCAATTAATACCACAAACAAAGAACCCAACTTGGAGAGCCACATACGGTGAGTACTTCTTTATTTTGTTAGGCAGCCTGAAAATAACGTCCGTTAGCACAGGATTCTGCATGCCATCTTTCATATTCCTTACGCGTTTCGAGAGTTCATGCTCCCTTGCTCACAGGTGATGACAAATGGGGGCAGGCAACATGCCGTAACTCTAAATATCCAGTAACATGAGTCCCGCCCATGGGCGTGTCAGCACAATGCATCCTGGTATTGAGAGCTCATATTCATGTGCAAATCTTGAGTAGAAACAGCCGCCCTGCTGCCCATTACAAGTTCCTTACCACAGTGGGTTCCTGTAACAACAAAGGCCGTAATCAGACTGGTAATGTCCTGAACAAAAGACTCAGCGTTCCTTTTTGCACTGTCACAATAGCTGTGCCGGACCCGCACATCCGCGGGAGGGCTCGTCCGCGACCATGGGTGGGCCGCAATTAATACCACAAACAAAGAACCCAACTTGGAGAGCCACATACGGTGAGTACTTCTTTATTTTGTTAGGCAGCCTGAAAATAACGTCCGTTAGCACAGGATTCTGCATGCCATCTTTCATATTCCTTACGCGTTTCGAGAGTTCATGCTCCCTTGCTCACAGGTGATGACAAATGGGGGCAGGCAACATGCCGTAACTCTAAATATCCAGTAACATGAGTCCCGCCCATGGGCGTGTCAGCACAATGCATCCTGGTATTGAGAGTTCATATTCATGTGCAAATCTTGAGTAGAAACAGCCGCCCTGCTGCCCATTACGAGTTCCTTACCACAGTGGGTTCCTGTAACAACAAAGGCCGTAATCAGACTGGTAATGTCCTGAACAAAAGACTCAGCGTTCCTTTTTGCACTGTCACAATAGCTGTGCCGGACCCACACATCCGCGGGAGGGCTCGTCCGCGACCATGGGTGGGCCGCAATTAATACCACAAACAAAGAACCCAACTTGGAGAGCCACATACGGTGAGTACTTCTTTATTTTGTTAGGCAGCCTGAAAATAACGTCCGTTAGCACAGGATTCTGCATGCCATCTTTCATATTCCTTACGCGTTTCGAGAGTTCATGCTCCCTTGCTCACAGGTGATGACAAATGGGGGCAGGCAACATGCCGTAACTCTAAATATCCAGTAAAATGAGTCCCGCCCATGGGCGTGTCAGCACAATGCATCCTGGTATTGAGAGTTCATATTCATGTGCAAATCTTGAGTAGAAACAGCCGCCCTGCTGCCCATTACGAGTTCCTTACCACAGTGGGTTCCTGTAACAACAAAGGCCGTAATCAGACTGGTAATGTCCTGAACAAAAGACTCAGCGTTCCTTTTTGCACTGTCACAATAGCTGTGCCGGACCCGCACATCCGCGGGAGGGCTCGTCCGCGACCATGGGTGGGCGGCAATTAATACCACAAACAAAGAACCCAACTTGGAGAGCCACATACGGTGAGTACTTCTTTATTTTGTTAGGCAGCCTGAAAATAACGTCCGTTAGCACAGGATTCTGCATGCCATCTTTCATATTCCTTACGCGTTTCGAGAGTTCATGCTCCCTTGCTCACAGGTGATGACAAATGGGGGCAGGCAACATGCCGTAACTCTAAATATCCAGTAACATGAGTCCCGCCCATGGGCGTGTCAGCACAATGCATCCTGGTATTGAGAGCTCATATTCATGTGCAAATCTTGAGTAGAAACAGCCGCCCTGCTGCCCATTACAAGTTCCTTACCACAGTGGGTTCCTGTAACAACAAAGGCCGTAATCAGACTGGTAATGTCCTGAACAAAAGACTCAGCGTTCCTTTTTGCACTGTCACAATAGCTGTGCCGGACCCGCACATCCGCGGGAGGGCTCGTCCGCGACCATGGGGGGGCCGCAATTAATACCACAAACAAAGAACCCAACTTGGAGAGCCACATACGGTGAGTACTTCTTTATTTTGTTAGGCAGCCTGAAAATAACGTCCGTTAGCACAGGATTCTGCATGCCATCTTTCATATTCCTTACGCGTTTCGAGAGTTCATGCTCCCTTGCTCACAGGTGATGACAAATGGGGGCAGGCAACATGCCGTAACTCTAAATATCCAGTAACATGAGTCCCGCCCATGGGCGTGTCAGCACAATGCATCCTGGTATTGAGAGTTCATATTCATGTGCAAATCTTGAGTAGAAACAGCCGCCCTGCTGCCCATTACGAGTTCCTTACCACAGTGGGTTCCTGTAACAACAAAGGCCGTAATCAGACTGGTAATGTCCTGAACAAAAGACTCAGCGTTCCTTTTTGCACTGTCACAATAGCTGTGCCGGACCCGCACATCCGCGGGAGGGCTCGTCCGCGACCATGGGTGGGCCGCAATTAATACCACAAACAAAGAACCCAACTTGGAGAGCCACATACAGTGAGTACTTCTTTATTTTGTTAGGCAGCCTGAAAATAACGTCCATTAGCACAGGATTCTGCATGCCATCTTTCATATTCCTTACGCGTTTCGAGAGTTCATGCTCCCTTGCTCACAGGTGATGACAAATGGGGGCAGGCAACATGCCGTAACTCTAAATATCCAGTAACATGAGTCCCGCCCATGGGCGTGTCAGCACAATGCATCCTGGTATTGAGAGTTCATATTCATGTGCAAATCTTGAGTAGAAACAGCCGCCCTGCTGCCCATTACGAGTTCCTTACCACAGTGGGTTCCTGTAACAACAAAGGCCGTAATCAGACTGGTAATGTCCTGAACAAAAGACTCAGCGTTCCTTTTTGCACTGTCACAATAGCTGTGCCAGACCCGCACATCCGCGGGAGGGCTCGTCCGCGACCATGGGTGGGCCGCAATTAATACCACAAACAAAGAACCCAACTTGGAGAGCCACATACGGTGAGTACTTCTTTATTTTGTTAGGCAGCCTGAAAATAACGTCCGTTAGCACAGGATTCTGCATGCCATCTTTCATATTCCTTACGCGTTTCGAGAGTTCATGCTCCCTTGCTCACAGGTGATGACAAATGGGGGCAGGCAACATGCCGTAACTCTAAATATCCAGTAACATGAGTCCCGCCCATGGGCGTGTCAGCACAATGCATCCTGGTATTGAGAGTTCATATTCATGTGCAAATCTTGAGTAGAAACAGCCGCCCTGCTGCCCATTACGAGTTCCTTACCACAGTGGGTTCCTGTAACAACAAAGGCCGTAATCAGACTGGTAATGTCCTGAACAAAAGACTCAGCGTTCCTTTTTGCACTGTCACAATAGCTGTGCTGGACCCGCACATCCGCGGGAGGGCTCGTCCGCGACCATGGGTGGGCCGCAATTAATACCACAAACAAAGAACCCAACTTGGAGAGCCACATACGGTGAGTACTTCTTTATTTTGTTAGGCAGCCTGAAAATAACGTCCGTTAGCACAGGATTCTGCATGCCATCTTTCATATTCCTTACGCGTTTCGAGAGTTCATGCTCCCTTGCTCACAGGTGATGACAAATGGGGGCAGGCAACATGCCGTAACTCTAAATATCCAGTAACATGAGTCCCGCCCATGGGCGTGTCAGCACAATGCATCCTGGTATTGAGAGTTCATATTCATGTGCAAATCTTGAGTAGAAACAGCCGCCCTGCTGCCCATTACGAGTTCCTTACCACAGTGGGTTCCTGTAACAACAAAGGCCGTAATCAGACTGGTAATGTCCTGAACAAAAGACTCAGCGTTCCTTTTTGCACTGTCACAATAGCTGTGCCGGACCCGCACATCCGCGGGAGGGCTCGTCCGCGACCATGGGTGGGCCGCAATTAATACCACAAACAAAGAACCCAACTTGGAGAGCCACATACGGTGAGTACTTCTTTATTTTGTTAGGCAGCCTGAAAATAACGTCCGTTAGCACAGGATTCTGCATGCCATCTTTCATATTCCTTACGCGTTTCGAGAGTTCATGCTCCCTTGCTCACAGGTGATGACAAATGGGGGCAGGCAACATGCCGTAACTCTAAATATCCAGTAACATGAGTCCCGCCCATGGGCGTGTCAGCACAATGCATCCTGGTATTGAGAGTTCAAATTCATGTGCAAATCTTCAGTAGAAACAGCCGCCCTGCTGCCCATTACGAGTTCCTTACCACAGTGGGTTCCTGTAACAACAAAGGCCGTAATCGGACTGGTAATGTCCTGAACAAAAGACTCAGCGTTCCTTTTTGCACTGTCACAATAGCTGTGCCGGACCCGCACATCCGCGGGAGGGCTCGTCCGCGACCATGGGTGGGCCGCAATTAATACCACAAACAAAGAACCCAACTTGGAGAGCCACATACGGTGAGTACTTCTTTATTTTGTTAGGCAGCCTGAAAATAACGTCCGTTAGCACAGGATTCTGCATGCCATCTTTCATATTCCTTACGCGTTTCGAGAGTTCATGCTCCCTTGCTCACAGGTGATGACAAATGGGGGCAGGCAACATGCCGTAACTCTAAATATCCAGTAACATGAGTCCCGCCCATGGGCGTGTCAGCACAATGCATCCTGGTATTGAGAGTTCATATTCATGTGCAAATCTTGAGTAGAAACAGCCGCCCTGCTGCCCATTACGAGTTCCTTACCACAGTGGGTTCCTGTAACAACAAAGGCCGTAATCAGACTGGTAATGTCCTGAACAAAAGACTCAGCGTTCCTTTTTGCACTGTCACAATAGCTGTGCCGGACCCGCACATCCGCGGGAGGTCTCGTCCGCGACCATGGGTGGGCCGCAATTAATACCACAAACAAAGAACCCAACTTGGAGAGCCACATACGGTGAGTACTTCTTTATTTTGTTAGGCAGCCTGAAAATAACGTCCGTTAGCACAGGATTCTGCATGCCATCTTTCATATTCCTTACGCGTTTCGAGAGTTCATGCTCCCTTGCTCACAGGTGATGACAAATGGGGGCAGGCAACATGCCGTAACTCTAAATATCCAGTAACATGAGTCCCGCCCATGGGCGTGTCAGCACAATGCATCCTGGTATTGAGAGTTCATATTCATGTGCAAATCTTGAGTAGAAACAGCCGCCCTGCTGCCCATTACGAGTTCCTTACCACAGTGGGTTCCTGTAACAACAAAGGCCGTAATCAGACTGGTAATGTCCTGAACAAAAGACTCAGCGTTCCTTTTTGCACTGTCACAATAGCTGTGCCGGACCCGCACATCCGCGGGAGGGCTCGTCCGCGACCATGGGTGGGCCGCAATTAATACCACAAACAAAGAACCCAACTTGGAGAGCCACATACGGTGAGTACTTCTTTATTTTGTTAGGCAGCCTGAAAATAACGTCCGTTAGCACAGGATTCTGCATGCCATCTTTCATATTCCTTACGCGTTTCAAGAGTTCATGCTCCCTTGCTCACAGGTGATGACAAATGGGGGCAGGCAACATGCCGTAACTCTAAATATCCAGTAACATGAGTCCCGCCCATGGGCGTGTCAGCACAATGCATCCTGGTATTGAGAGTTCATATTCATGTGCAAATCTTGAGTAGAAACAGCCGCCCTGCTGCCCATTACGAGTTCCTTACCACAGTGGGTTCCTGTAACAACAAAGGCCGTAATCAGACTGGTAATGTCCTGAACAAAAGACTCAGCGTTCCTTTTTGCACTGTCACAATAGCTGTGCCGGACCCGCACATCCGCGGGAGGGCTCGTCCGCGACCATGGGTGGGCCGCAATTAATACCACAAACAAAGAACCCAACTTGGAGAGCCACATACGGTGAGTACGTCTTTATTTTGTTAGGCAGCCTGAAAATAACGTCCGTTAGCACAGGATTCTGCATGCCATCTTTCATATTCCTTACGCGTTTCGAGAGTTCATGCTCCCTTGCTCACAGGTGATGACAAATGGGGGCAGGCAACATGCCGTAACTCTAAATATCCAGTAACATGAGTCCCGCCCATGGGCGTGTCAGCACAATGCATCCTGGTATTGAGAGTTCATATTCATGTGCAAATCTTGAGTAGAAACAGCCGCCCTGCTGCCCATTACGAGTTCCTTACCACAGTGGGTTCCTGTAACAACAAAGGCCGTAATCAGACTGGTAATGTCCTGAACAAAAGACTCAGCGTTTCTTTTTGCACTGTCACAATAGCTGTGCCGGACCCGCACATCCGCGGGAGGGCTCGTCCGCGACCATGGGTGGGCCGCAATTAATACCACAAACAAAGAACCCAACTTGGAGAGCCACATACGGTGAGTACTTCTTTATTTTGTTAGGCAGCCTGAAAATAACGTTCGTTAGCACAGGATTCTGCATGCCATCTTTCATATTCCTTACGCGTTTCGAGAGTTCATGCTCCCTTGCTCACAGGTGATGACAAATGGGGGCAGGCAACATGCCGTAACTCTAAATATCCAGTAACATGAGTCCCGCCCATGGGCGTGTCAGCACAATGCATCCTGGTATTGAGAGTTCATATTCATGTGCAAATCTTGAGTAGAAACAGCCGCCCTGCTGCCCATTACGAGTTCCTTACCACAGTGGGTTCCTGTAACAACAAAGGCCGTAATCAGACTGGTAATGTCCTGAACAAAAGACTCAGCGTTCCTTTTTGCACTGTCACAATAGCTGTGCCGGACCCGCACATCCGCGGGAGGGCTCGTCCGCGACCATCGGGGGGCCGCAATTAATACCACAAACAAAGAACCCAACTTGGAGAGCCACATACGGTGAGTACTTCTTTATTTTGTTAGGCAGCCTGAAAATAACGTCCGTTAGCACAGGATTCTGCATGCCATCTTTCATATTCCTTACGCGTTTCGAGAGTTCATGCTCCCTTGCTCACAGGTGATGACAAATGGGGGCAGGCAACATGCCGTAACTCTAAATATCCAGTAACATGAGTCCCGCCCATGGGCGTGTCAGCACAATGCATCCTGGTATTGAGAGTTCATATTCATGTGCAAATCTTGAGTAGAAACAGCCGCCCTGCTGCCCATTACGAGTTCCTTACCACAGTGGGTTCCTGTGACAACAAAGGCCGTAATCAGACTGGTAATGTCCTGAACAAAAGACTCAGCGTTCCTTTTTGCACTGTCACAATAGCTGTGCCGGACCCGCACATCCGCGGGAGGGCTCGTCCGCGACCATGGGTGGGCCGCAATTAATACCACAAACAAAGAACCCAACTTGGAGAGCCACATACGGTGAGTACTTCTTTATTTTGTTAGGCAGCCTGAAAATAACGTCCGTTAGCACAGGATTCTGCATGCCATCTTTCATATTCCTTACACGTTTCGAGAGTTCATGCTCCCTTGCTCACAGGTGATGACAAATGGGGGCAGGCAACATGCCGTAACTCTAAATATCCAGTAACATGAGTCCCGCCCATGGGCGTGTCAGCACAATGCATCCTGGTATTGAGAGTTCATATTCATGTGCAAATCTTGAGTAGAAACAGCCGCCCTGCTGCCCATTACGAGTTCCTTACCACAGTGGGTTCCTGTAACAACAAAGGCCGTAATCAGACTGGTAATGTCCTGAACAAAAGACTCAGCGTTCCTTTTTGCACTGTCACAATAGCTGTGCCGGACCCGCACATCCGCGGGAGGGCTCGTCCGCGACCATGGGTGGGCCGCAATTAATACCACAAACAAAGAACCCAACTTGGAGAGCCACATACGGTGAGTACTTCTTTATTTTGTTAGGCAGCCTGAAAATAACGTCCGTTAGCACAGGATTCTGCATGCCATCTTTCATATTCCTTACGCGTTTCGAGAGTTCATGCTCCCTTGCTCACAGGTGATGACAAATGGGGGCAGGCAACATGCCGTAACTCTAAATATCCAGTAACATGAGTCCCGCCCATGGGCGTGTCAGCACAATGCATCCTGGTATTGAGAGTTCATATTCATGTGCAAATCTTGAGTAGAAACAGCCGCCCTGCTGCCCATTACGAGTTCCTTACCACAGTGGGTTCCTGTAACAACAAAGGCCGTAATCAGACTGGTAATGTCCTGAACAAAAGACTCAGCGTTCCTTTTTGCACTGTCACAATAGCTGTGCCGGACCCGCACATCCGCGGGAGGGCTCGTCCGCGACCATGGGTGGGCCGCAATTAATACCACAAACAAAGAACCCAACTTGGAGAGCCACATACGGTGAGTACTTCTTTATTTTGTTAGGCAGCCTGAAAATAACGTCCGTTAGCACAGGATTCTGCATGCCATCTTTCATATTCCTTACGCGTTTCGAGAGTTCATGCTCCCTTGCTCACAGGTGATGACAAATGGGGGCAGGCAACATGCCGTAACTCTAAATATCCAGTAACATGAGTCCCGCCCATGGGCGTGTCAGCACAATGCATCCTGGTATTGAGAGTTCATATTCATGTGCAAATCTTGAGTAGAAACAGCCGCCCTGCTGCCCATTATGAGTTCCTTACCACAGTGGGTTCCTTTAACAACAAAGGCCGTAATCAGACTGGTAATGTCCTGAACAAAAGACTCAGCGTTCCTTTTTGCACTGTCACAATAGCTGTGCCGGACCCGCACATCCGCGGGAGGGCTCGTCCGCGACCATGGGTGGGCCGCAATTAATACCACAGGAACCCACTGTGGTAAGGAACTCGTAATGGGCAGCAGGGCGGCTGTTTCTACTCATGTTACTGGTTATTTAGAGTTACGGCATGTTGCCTGCCCCCATTTCTCATCACCTGTGAGCAAGGGAGCATGAACTCTCGAAACACGTAAGGAATATGAAAGATGGCATGTAGAATCCTGTGCTAACGGACGTTATATTCAGGCTGCCTAACAAAATAAAGAAGTACTCACCGTATGTGGCTCTCCAAGTTGGGTTCTTTGTTTGTGATATTAATTGCGGCCCACCCATGGTCGCGGACGAGCCCTCCCGCGGATGTGCGGGTCCGGCACAGCTATTGTGACAGTGCAAAAAGGAACGCTGAGTCTTTTGTTCAGGACATTACCAGTCTGATTGTGGCCTTTGTTGTTACAGGAACCCACTGTGGTAAGGAACTCGTAATGGGCAGCAGGGCGGCTGTTTCTACTCAAGATTTGCACATGAATATGAACTCTCAATACCAGGATGCACTGTGCTGACACGCCCATGGGCGGGACTCATGTTACTGGTTATTTAGAGTTACGGCATGTTGCCTGCCCCCATTTGTCATCACCTGTGAGCAAGGGAGCATGAACTCTCGAAACGCGTAAGGAATATGAAAGATGGCATGCAGAATCCTGTGCTAACGGACGTTATATTCAGGCTGCCTAACAAAATAAAGAAGTACTCACCGTATGTGGCTCTCCAAGTTGGGTTCTTTGTTTGTGATATTAATTGCGGCCCACCCATGGTCGCGGACGAGCCCTCCCGTGGATGTGCGGGTCCGGCACAGCTATTGTGACAGTGCAAAAAGGAACGCTGAGTCTTTTGTTCAGGACATTACCAGTCTGATTGTGGCCTTTGTTGTTACAGGAACCCACTGTGGTAAGGAACTCGTAATGGGCAGCAGGGCGGCTGTTTCTACTCAAGATTTGCACATGAATATGAACTCTCAATACCAGGATGCACTGTGCTGACACGCCCATGGGCAGGACTCATGTTACTGGTTATTTAGAGTTACGGCATGTTGCCTGCCCCCATTTGTCATCACCTGTGAGCAAGGGAGCATGAACTCTCGAAACGCGTAAGGAATATGAAAGATGGCATGCAGAATCCTGTGCTAACGGACGTTATATTCAGGCTGCCTAACAAAATAAAAAAGTACTCACCGTATGTGGCTCTCCAAGTTGGGTTCTTTGTTTGTGATATTAATTGCGGCCCACCCATGGTCGTGGACGAGCCCTCCCGCGGATGTGCGGGTCCGGCACAGCTATTGTGACAGTGCAAAAAGGAACGCTGAGTCTTTTGTTCAGGACATTACCAGTCTGATTGTGGCCTTTGTTGTTACAGGAACCCACTGTGGTAAGGAACTCGTAATGGGCAGCAGGGCGGCTGTTTCTACTCAAGATTTGCACATGAATATGAACTCTCAATACCAGGATGCACTGTGCTGATACGCCCATGGGCGGGACTCATGTTACTGGTTATTTAGAGTTACGGCATGTTGCCTGCCCCCATTTGTCATCACCTGTGAGCAAGGGAGCATGAACTCTCGAAACGCGTAAGGAATATGAAAGATGGCATGCAGAATCCTGTGCTAACGGACGTTATATTCAGGCTGCCTAACAAAATAAAGAAGTACTCACCGTATGTGGCTCTCCAAGTTGGGTTCTTTGTTTGTGATATTAATTGCGGCCCACCCATGGTCGCGGACGAGCCCTCCCGCGGATGTGCGGGTCCGGCACAGCTATTGTGACAGTGCAAAAAGGAACGCTGAGTCTTTTGTTCAGGACATTACCAGTCTGATTGTGGCCTTTGTTGTTACAGGAACCCACTGTGGTAAGGAACTCGTAATGGGCAGCAGGGCGGCTGTTTCTACTCAAGATTTGCACATGAATATGAACTCTCAATACCAGGATGCACTGTGCTGACACGCCCATGGGCGGGACTCATGTTACTGGTTATTTAGAGTTACGGCATGTTGCCTGCCCCCATTTGTCATCACCTGTGAGCAAGGGAGCATGAACTCTCAAAACGCGTAAGGAATATGAAAGATGGCATGCAGAATCCTGTGCTAACGGACGTTATATTCAGGCTGCCTAACAAAATAAAGAAGTACTCACCGTATGTGGCTCTCCAAGTTGGGTTCTTTGTTTGTGATATTAATTGCGGCCCACCCATGGTCGCGGACGAGCCCTCCCGCGGATGTGCGGGTCCGGCACAGCTATTGTGACAGTGCAAAAAGGAACGCTGAGTCTTTTGTTCAGGACATTACCAGTCTGATTGTGGCCTTTGTTGTTACAGGAACCCACTGTGGTAAGGGACTCGTAATGGGCAGCAGGGCGGCTGTTTCTACTCAAGATTTGCACATGAATATGAACTCTCAATACCAGGATGCACTGTGCTGACACGCCCATGGGCGGGACTCATGTTACTGGTTATTTAGAGTTACGGCATGTTGCCTGCCCCCATTTGTCATCACCTGTGAGCAAGGGAGCATGAACTCTCGAAACGCGTAAGGAATATGAAAGATGGCATGCAGAATCCTGTGCTAACGGACGTTATATTCAGGCTGCCTAACAAAATAAAGAAGTACTCACCGTATGTGGCTCTCCAAGTTGGGTTCTTTGTTTGTGATATTAATTGCGGCCCACCCATGGTCGCGGACGAGCCCTCCCGCGGATGTGCGGGTCCGGCACAGCTATTGTGACAGTGCAAAAAGGAACGCTGAGTCTTTTGTTCAGGACATTACCAGTCTGATTGTGGCCTTTGTTGTTACAGGAACCCACTGTGGTAAGGAACTCGTAATGGGAAGCAGGGCGGCTGTTTCTACTCAAGATTTGCACATGGATATGAACTCTCAATACCAGGATGCACTGTGCTGACACGCCCATGGGCGAGACTCATGTTACTGGTTATTTAGAGTTACGGCATGTTGCCTGCCCCCATTTGTCATCACCTGTGAGCAAGGGAGCATGAACTCTCGAAACGCGTAAGGAATATGAAAGATGGCATGCAGAATCCTGTGCTAACGGACGTTATATTCAGGCTGCCTAACAAAATAAAGAAGTACTCACCGTATGTGGCTCTCCAAGTTGGGTTCTTTGTTTGTGATATTAATTGCGGCCCACCCATGGTCGCGGACGAGCCCTCCCGCGGATGTGCGGGTCCGGCACAGCTATTGTGACAGTGCAAAAAGGAACGCTGAGTCTTTTGTTCAGGACATTACCAGTCTGATTGTGGCCTTTGTTGTTACAGGGACCCACTGTGGTAAGGAACTCGTAATGGGCAGCAGGGCGGCTGTTTCTACTCAAGATTTGCACATGAATATGAACTCTCAATACCAGGATGCACTGTGCTGACATGCCCATGGGCGTGACTCATGTTACTGGTTATTTAGAGTTACGGCATGTTGCCTGCCCCCATTTGTCATCACCTGTGAGCAAGGGAGCATGAACTCTCGAAACGCGTAAGGAATATGAAAGATGGCATGCAGAATCCTGTGCTAACGGACCTTATATTCGGGCTGCCTTACAAAATAAAGAAGTACTCACCGTATGTGGCTCTCCAAGTTGGGTTCTTTGTTTGTGATATTAATTGCGGCCCACCCATGGTCGCGGACGAGCCCTCCCGCGGATGTGCGGGTCCGGCACAGCTATTGTGACAGTGCAAAAAGGAACGCTGAGTCTTTTGTTCAGGACATTACCAGTCTGATTGTGGCCTTTGTTGTTACAGGAACCCACTGTGGTAAGGAACTCGTAATGGGCAGCAGGGCGGCTGTTTCTACTCAAGATTTGCACATGAATATGAACTCTCAATACCAGGATGCACTGTGCTGACACGCCCATGGGCGGGACTCACGTTACTGGTTATTTAGAGTTACGGCATGTTGCCTGCCCCCATTTGTCATCACCTGTGAGCAATGGAGCATGAACTCTCGAAACGCGTAAGGAATATGAAAGATGGCATGCAGAATCCTGTGCTAACGGACGTTATATTCAGGCTGCCTAACAAAATAAAGAAGTACTCACCGTATGTGGCTCTCCAAGTTGGGTTCTTTGTTTGTGATATTAATTGCGGCCCACCCATGGTCGCGGACGAGCCCTCCCGCGGATGTGCGGGTCCGGCACAGCTATTGTGACAGTGCAAAAAAGAACACTGAGTCTTTTGTTCAGGACATTACCAGTCTGATTGTGGCCTTTGTTGTTACAGGAACCCACTGTGGTAAGGAACTCGTAATGGGCAGCAGGGCGGCTGTTTCTACTCAAGATTTGCACATGAATATGAACTCTCAATACCAGGATGCACTGTGCTGACACGCCCATGGGCGGGACTCATGTTACTGGTTATTTAGAGTTACGGCATGTTGCCTGCCCCCATTTGTCATCACCTGTGAGCAATGGAGCATGAACTCTCGAA
Source organism: Triturus cristatus (assembly GCF_964204655.1). Taxonomy (NCBI): domain Eukaryota; kingdom Metazoa; phylum Chordata; class Amphibia; order Caudata; family Salamandridae; genus Triturus; species Triturus cristatus. Next base: position 152,675,961 of record NC_140585.1, on the reverse strand, counting down.
ACGCGTAAGGAATATGAAAGATGGCATGCAGAATCCTGTGCTAACGGACGTTATATTCAGGCTGCCTAACAAAATAAAGAAGTACTCACCGTATGTGGCTCTCCAAGTTGGGTTCTTTGTTTGTGATATTAATTGCGGCCCACCCATGGTCGTGGACGAGCCCTCCCGCGGATGTGCGGGTCCGGCACAGCTATTGTGACAGTGCAAAAAGGAACGCTGAGTCTTTTGTTCAGGACATTACCAGTCTGATTGTGGCCTTTGTTGTTACTGGAACCCACTGTGGTAAGGAACTCGTAATGGGCAGCAGGGCGGCTGTTTCTACTCAAGATTTGCACATGAATATGAACTCTCAATACCAGGATGCACTGTGCTGACACGCCCATGGGTGGGACTCATGTTACTGGTTATTTAGAGTTACGGCATGTTGCCTGCCCCCATTTGTCATCACCTGTGAGCAAGAGAGCATGAACTCTCGAAACGCGTAAGGAATATGAAAGATGGCATGCAGAATCCTGTGCTAACGGACGTTATATTCAGGCTGCCTAACAAAATAAAGAAGTACTCACCGTATGTGGCTCTCCAAGTTGGGTTCTTTGTTTGTGATATTAATTGCGGCCCACCCATGGTCGCGGACGAGCCCTCCCGCGGATGTGCGGGTCCGGCACAGCTATTGTGACAGTGCAAAAAGGAACGCTGAGTCTTTTGTTCAGGACATTACCAGTCTGATTGTGGCCTTTGTTGTTACAGGAACCCACTGTGGTAAGGAACTCGTAATGGGCAGCAGGGCGGCTGTTTCTACTCAAGATTTGCACATGAATATGAACTCTCAATACCAGGATGCACTGTGCTGACACGCGCATGGGCGGGACTCATGTTACTGGTTATTTAGAGTTACGGCATGTTGCCTGCCCCCATTTGTCATCACCTGTGAGCAAGGGAGCATGAGCTCTCGAAACGCGTAAGGAATATGAAAGATGGCATGCAGAATCCTGTGCTAACGGACGTTATATTCAGGCTGCCTAACAAAATAAAGAGGTACTCACCGTATGTGGCTCTCCAAGTTGGGTTCTTTGTTTGTGATATTAATTGCGGCCCACCCATGGTCGCGGACGAGCCCTCCCGCGGATGTGCGGGTCCGGCACAGCTATTGTGACGGTGCAAAAAGGAACGCTGAGTCTTTTGTTCAGGACATTACCAGTCTGATTGTGGCCTTTGTTGTTACAGGAACCCACTGTGGTAAGGAACTCGTAATGGGCAGCAGGGCGGCTGTTTCTACTCAAGATTTGCACATGAATATGAACTCTCAATACCAGGATGCACTGTGCTGACACGCCCATGGGCGGGACTCATGTTACTGGTTATTTAGAGTTACGGCATGTTGCCTGCCCCCATTCGTCATCACCTGTGAGCAAGGGAGCATGAACTCTCGAAACGCGTAAGGAATATGAAAGATGGCATGCAGAATCCTGTGCTAACGGACGTTATATTCAGGCTGCCTAACAAAATAAAGAAGTACTCACCGTATGTGGCTCTCCAAGTTGGGTTCTTTGTTTGTGATATTAATTGCGGCCCACCCATGGTCGCGGAGGAGCCCTCCCGCGGATGTGCGGGTCCGGCACAGCTATTGTGACAGTGCAAAAAGGAACACTGAGTCTTTTGTTCAGGACATTACCAGTCTGATTGTGGCCTTTGTTGTTACAGGAACCCACTGTGGTAAGGAACTCGTAATGGGCAGCAGGGCGGCTGTTTCTACTCAAGATTTGCACATGAATATGAACTCTCAATACCAGGATGCACTGTGCTGACACGCCCATGGGCGGGACTCATGTTACTGGTTATTTAGAGTTACGGCATGTTGCCTGCCCCCATTTGTCATCACCTGTGAGCAAGGGAGCATGAACTCTCGAAACGCGTGAGGAATATGAAAGATGGCATGCAGAATCCTGTGCTAACGGACGTTATATTCAGGCTGCCTAACAAAATAAAGAAGTACTCACCGTATGTGGCTCTCCAAGTTGGGTTCTTTGTTTGTGATATTAATTGCGGCCCACCCATGGTCGCGGACGAGCCCTCCCGCGGATGTGCGGGTCCGGCACAGCTATTGTGACAGTGCAAAAAGGAACGCTGAGTCTTTTGTTCAGGACATTACCAGTCTGATTGTGGCCTTTGTTGTTACAGGAACCCACTGTGGTAAGGAACTCGTAATGGGCAGCAGGGCGGCTGTTTCTACTCAAGATTTGCACATGAATATGAACTCTCAATACCAGGATGCACTGTGCTGACACGCCCATGGGCGGGACTCATGTTACTGGTTATTTAGAGTTACGGCATGTTGCCTGCCCCCATTTGTCATCACCTGTGAGCAAGGGAGCATGAACTCTCGAAACGCGTAAGGAATATGAAAGATGGCATGCAGAATCCTGTGCTAACGGACGTTATATTCAGGCTGCCTAACAAAATAAAGAAGTACTCACCGTATGTGGCTCTCCAAGTTGGGTTCTTTGTTTGTGATATTAATTGCGGCCCACCCATGGTCGCGGACGAGCCCTCCCGCGGATGTGCGGGTCCGGCACAGCTATTGTGACAGTGCAAAAAGGAACGCTGAGTCTTTTGTTCAGGACATTACCAGTCTGATTGTGGCCTTTGTTGTTACAGGAACCCACTGTGGTAAGGAACTCGTAATGGGCAGCAGGGCGGCTGTTTCTACTCAAGATTTGCACATGAATATGAACTCTCAATACCAGGATGCACTGTGCTGACACGCCCATGGGTGGGACTCATGTTACTGGTTATTTAGAGTTACGGCATGTTGCCTGCCCCCATTTGTCATCACCTGCGAGCAAGGGAGCATGAACTCTCGAAACGCGTAAGGAATATGAAAGATGGCATGCAGAATCCTGTGCTAACGGACGTTATATTCAGGCTGCCTAACAAAATAAAGAAGTACTCACCGTATGTGGCTCTCCAAGTTGGGTTCTTTGTTTGTGATATTAATTGCGGCCCACCCATGGTCGCGGACGAGCCCTCCCGCGGATGTGCGGGTCCGGCACAGCTATTGTGACAGTGCAAAAAGGAACGCTGAGTCTTTTGTTCAGGACATTACCAGTCTGATTGTGGCCTTTGTTGTTACAGGACCCCACTGTGGAAAGGAACTCGTAATGGGCAGCAGGGCGGCTGTTTCTACTCAAGATTTGCACATGAATATGAACTCTCAATACCAGGATGCACTGTGCTGACACGCCCATGGGCGGGACTCATGTTACTGGTTATTTAGAGTTACGGCATGTTGCCTGCCCCCATTTGTCATCACCTGTGAGCAAGGGAGCATGAACTCTCGAAACGCGTAAGGAATATGAAAGATGGCATGCAGAATCCTGTGCTAACGGACGTTATATTCAGGCTGCCTAACAAAATAAAGAGGTACTCACCGTATGTGGCTCTCCAAGTTGGGTTCTTTGTTTGTGATATTAATTGCGGCCCACCCATGGTCGCGGACGAGCCCTCCCGCGGATGTGCGGGTCCGGCACAGCTATTGTGACAGTGCAAAAAGGAACGCTGAGTCTTTTGTTCAGGACATTACCAGTCTGATTGTGGCCTTTGTTGTTACAGGAACCCACTGTGGTAAGGAACTCGTAATGGGCAGCAGGGCGGCTGTTTCTACTCAAGATTTGCACATGAATATGAACTCTCAATACCAGGATGCACTGTGCTGACACGCCCATGGGCGGGACTCATGTTACTGGTTATTTAGAGTTACGGCATGTTGCCTGCCCCCATTTGTCATCACCTGTGAGCAAGGGAGCATGAACTCTCGAAACGCGTAAGGAATATGAAAGATGGCATGCAGAATCCTGTGCTAACGGACGTTATATTCAGGCTGCCTAACAAAATAAAGAAGTACTCACCGTATGTGGCTCTCCAAGTTGGGTTCTTTGTTTGTGATATTAATTGCGGCCCACCCATGGTCGCGGACGAGCCCTCCCGCGGATGTGCGGGTCCGGCACAGCTATTGTGACAGTGCAAAAAGGAACGCTGAGTCTTTTGTTCAGGACATTACCAGTCTGATTGTGGCCTTTGTTGTTACAGGAACCCACTGTGGTAAGGAACTCGTAATGGGCAGCAGGGCGGCTGTTTCTACTCAAGATTTGCACATGAATATGAACTCTCAATACCAGGATGCACTGTGCTGACACGCCCATGGGCGGGACTCATGTTACTGGTTATTTAGAGTTACGGCATGTTGCCTGCCCCCATGTGTCATCACCTGTGAGCAAGGGAGCATGAACTCTCGAAACGCGTAAGGAATATGAAAGATGGCATGCAGAATCCTGTGCTAACGGACGTTATATTCAGGCTGCCTAACAAAATAAAGAAGTACTCACCGTATGTGGCTCTCCAAGTTGGGTTCTTTGTTTGTGATATATATATATATATATATATATATATATATATATATATATATATATATATATATATATATATATATATATATGCAAAACAAAGTTACCCCACCGGGTGGAGGCACAACCCAGGATCGCACAGGTCCCATATGCGCAGCCCCTAAATCATCTGCTGCGACGCGTTTCAGGCAGTTAGCCCTTCCTCATAGGCAGCCGTAATTCATGACAATGGCAGGCAAGGTACCACTGTATTCCCTCATTTATATTCATTATTGCTTGATTAACAATCACAATGCATGCTGGGGCTGGTAGTAAACCAAACAATCAATCCCAAATGGGATGCCACCAAGTTCTAATTGTTAAAACAATCAATAGCGGGGAAACCAAGTGTCATATGGGAATATGAATAATAACCAGGCATCTCCTGTTCCGCATTGCCGCTGGTAGTTCCTGCGGCAGCGAACCCACAGTTTTCCAGTAGTGGTGCCATCCGTGACCTGGGGTTGTTTACTAGTATGCAAAACAAAGTTACCCCACCGGGTGGAGGCACAACCCAGGATCGCACAGGTCCCATATGCGCAGCCCCTAAATCATCTGCTGCGACGCGTTTCAGGCAGTTAGCCCTTCCTCAGAGGCAGCCTTAATTCATGAAAATGGCAGGCAAAGTACCAGCGTATTCCCTCATTTATGTTCATTATTTCTTGATCAACAATCACAATGAATGCTGGGGCTGGTAGTAAAACAAACAATCAATCCCAAATGGGATGCCGCCAAGTTCTAATTTTTAAAACAATCAATAGCGGGGAAACCAAGTGTCATATGGGAAAATGAATAATAACCAGGCATCTCCTGTACCGCGTTGCCGCTGGTAGTTACTGCGGCAGCGAACCCACAGTTTTCCAGTAGTGGTGCCATCAGTGACCTGGGGTCAGTCACTAGTATGCAAAACAAAGTTAGCCCACCGGGTGGAGGCACAACCCAGGATCGCACAGGTCCCATATGCGCAGCCCCAAATCATCTGCTGCGACGCGTTTCAGGCAGTTAGCCCTTCCTCATAGGCAGCCGTAATTCATGAAAATGGCAGGCAAAGTACCAGCGTATTCCCTCATTTATTTTCATTATTTCTTGATTAACAATCACAATGCATGCTGGGGCTGGTAGTAAAACAAACAATCAATCCCAAATGGGATGACGCCAAGTTCTAATTTTTAAAACAATCAATAGCGGGGAAACCAAGTGTCATATGGGAATATGAATAATAACCAGGCATCTACTGTTCCGCGTTGCCGCTGGTAGTTCCTGCGGCAGCAAACCCACAGTTTTCCAGTAGTGGTGCCATCCGTGACCTGGGGTCGGTCACTAGTATGCACAACAAAGTTACCCCACCGGGTGGAGGCACAACCAAGTGACATAACACGGAACAGGAGATGCCTGGTTATTATTCATATTCCCATATGACACTTGGTTTCCCCGCTATTGATTGTTTTAAAAATTAGAACTTGGCGGCATCCCATTTGGGATTGATTGTTTGTTTTACTACCAGCCCCAGCATGCATTGTGATTGTTAATCAAGAAATAATTAACATAAATGATGGCATACGCTGGTACTTTGCCTGCCATTTTCATGAATCACGGCTGCCTATGAGGAAGGGCTAACTGCCTGAAACGCGTCGCAGCAGATGATTTAGGGGCTGCGCATATGGGACCTGTGCGATCCTGGGTTGTGCCTCCACCCGGTGGGGTAACTTTGTTTTGTATACTAGTGACCGACCCCAGGTCACGGATGGCACTACTAATGGAAAACTGTGGGTTCGCTGCCGCAGGAACTACCAGCGGCAATGCGGAACAGGAGATGCCTGGTTATTATTCATATTCCCATATGACACTTGGTTTCCCCGCTATTGATTGTTTTAAAAATTAGAACTTGGCGGCATCCCATTTGGGATTGATTGTTTGTTTTACTACCAGCCCCAGCATGCATTGTGATTGTTAATCAAGAAATAATGAACATAAATGAGGGCATACACTGGTACTTTGCCTGCCATTTTCATGAATTACGGCTGCCTATGAGGAAGGGCTAACTGCCTGAAACGCGTTGCAGCAGATGATTTAGGGGCTGCGCATATGAGACCTGTGCGATCCTGGGTTGTGCCTCCAACCGGTGGGGTAACTTTGTTTTGCATACTAGTGACCGACCCCAGGTCACGGATGGCACCACTACTGGAAAACTGTGGGTTCTCTGCCGCAGGAAATACCAGCGGCAACGCGGCACAGGAGATGCCTGGTTATTATTTATATTCCCATATGACACTTGGTTTCCCCGCTATTGATTGTTTTAAAAATTAGAACTTGGCGGCATCCCATTTGGGATTGATTGTTTGTTTTACTACCAGCCCCAGCATGCATTGTGATTGTTAATCAAGAACTAATGAACATAAATGAGGGAATACGCTGGTACTTTGCCTGCCATTTTCATGAATTTCGGCTGCCTATGAGGAAGGGCTAACTGCCTGAAACGCGTCACAGCAGATGATTTAGGGGCTGCGCATATGGGACCTGTGCGATCCTGGGTAGTGCCTCCACCCGGTGGGGTAACTTTGTTTTGCATACTAGTGACCGACCCCAGGTCACGGATGGCACCACTACTGGAAAACTGTGGGTTCGCTGCCGCAGGAACTACCAGCGGCAACGCGGAACAGGAGATGCCTGGTTATTATTCATATTCCCTTATGACACTTGGTTTCCCCGCTATTGATTGTTTTAAAAATTAGAACTTGGCGGCATCCCATTTGGGATTGATTGTTTGTTTTACTACCAGCCCCAGCATGCATTGTGATTGTTAATCAAGAAATAATGAACATAAATGAGGGAATACGCTGGTACTTTGCCTGCCTTTTTCATGAATTACAGCTGCCTATGAAGAAGGGCTAACTGCCTGAAACGCGTCGCAGCAGATGATTTAGGGGCTGCGCATATGGGACCTGTGCGATCCTGGGTTGTGCCTCCACCCGGTGGGGTAACTTTGTTTTGCATACTAGTGACCGACCCTAGGTCACGGATGGCACCACTACTGGAAAACTGTGGGTTCGCTACCGCAGGTACTACCAGCGGCAACGCGGAACAGGAGATGCCTGGTTATTATTCATCTTCCCATATGACACTTGTTTTCCCCGCTATTGATTGTTTTAAAAAATAGAACTTGGCGGCATCCCATTTGGGATTGATTGTTTGTTTTACTACCAGCCCCAGCATGCATTGTGATTGTTAATCAAGAAATAATGAACATAAATTAGGGAATACGCGGGTACTTTGCCTGCCATTTTCATGAATTACGGCTCCCTATGAGGAAGGGCTAACTGCCTGAAACGCGTCACAGCAGATGATTTAGAGGCTGCGCATATGGGACCTGTGCGATCCTGGGTTGTGCCTCCACCCGGTGGGGTAACTTTGTTTTGCATACTAGTGACCGACCCCAGGTCACGGATGGCACCACTACTGGAAAACTGTTGGTTCGCTGCCGCAGGAACTACCAGCGGCACCGCAAAACAGGAGATGCCTGGTTATTATTCACATTCCCATATGACACTTGGTTTCCCCGCTATTGATTGTTTTAAAAATTAGAACTTGGCGGCATCCCATTTGGGATTGATTGTTTGTTTTACTACCAGCCCCAGCATGCATTGTGATTGTTATTCAAGAACTAATGAACATAAATGAGGGAATACGCAGGTACTTTTTCCTGCCATTTTCATGAATTATGGCTGCCTATGACGAAGGGCTAACTGCCTGAAACGCGTTGCAGCAGATGATTTAGGGGCTGCGCATATGGGACCTGTGCGATCCTGGGTTGTGTCTCCACTCGGTGGGGTAACTTTGTTTTGCATATATATATATATGTATATTATCTACTGGCGGTCGCCAGTAGATAGTTATAGTTAGGACCGTGTTTCCATAGGAAATCTCAAAATTCTATTTTGAATAACTTTGGCGCCGGTTGACGAATCCTGGCGAAATTTTAAAAACTAATGGGGCGCTCCGCTCAGCTCCTACCCTGAAAGTCTCGGGGGGATTCGTCAAGCGGGGGCCGAGAAAAAAGGGGGTCCCAAAACGCGTTTTCCCCATGCATTTTCCTATAGGACCTCTAGTCGAAGGTACAGCCCGAACGGCTGAACAGAATTACTTGAAATTTGGCAAAGAGGTAGTCCTCAGGTCAGGGATGTGCCTCTTGCATATATGGAGTCACTCTGTTCAGTAGTTCCTGAGAAAATTGCAGTTAAAGCACATAAATATCTATAGCCGTGCATCGTGCGTGCACCCTAACGTGCGCAAGCGTAATTCTGATTGGCGGTTACATGTCAGTCAACGTTCGAATCGGTCGAAATCAGGAAGTGTCGGCCGCCATTTTGTTTGTTTTGAGTGCAAGAGTGAAAAAGGAAGGTGGCGAATGTGAAAAGGGGGCAGGGTAGAGAGTTTCTGCCCCCTAGCCTTTGTCAGGGGGTCGCTGAAGGACCCTGAAGGCAGAAAAAAACATTTTAATTTTTTTTTAAAAAAATCGCGGGGTGCGCGCACGGTGAAAAACCATAAAAGAAAATTAAAAAATTAATACGTAGTTTATTGTCAAATAAATATATAAAAAATATAATAATAAATACATAACTTAGCATTTAAAAAAACTTACATATTCACTGAAAAAACCATAGGTTTCACACACGTTATAGTTAGGAATTAGCATTTAAAAAACCTTGCAAATTCACTTTAAAAAACATAGATTTCACACATGTTATAGTTAGGTGGACATTTCACTCGTAAAAAACCAATGAAATTCCCCCGTTATAGTTACTTCAGATAACTATAACTCACGCGACCGCCACTCTATCAAAAGGATGATGTCATCAGTGATGACATGAGTGTGGCCACTGACCATGTCATGAGTGATGTAATATGTGACGTCATGAGCAGTGGATTGCGGGCGCGCGAGTTATAGTTATCTGAAGTAACTATAACGGGGGAATTTCATTGGTTTTTTACGAGTGAAATGTCCACCTAACTATAACATGTGTGAAACCTATGGTTTTTTAAGTGAATATATATATATATATATTTTCAATGTCTATCCATCATGTGATATGGGTGTTATCACTTTAAAAACTGTCACTCGCAAAGTCAGCCTCATGTGATCAAGGCCGTTTTCCGGCCGAAACGCGTCATGGCAGACAGAAGGGAGTCACAAATACAATAAAACATTTTGTATTTACCGACGAAGAGGAGTTTGTGCGTTCATTTTCCACCACACAGCGAAAGTTGGTGAATGCTTGAATCCAATATATATATGTATATATATATATATATATATATATATATATATATATACATATATATATATATATATATTACCTACTAGCGGTCGCCAGTAGGTAGTTATAGTTAGGACCAAGTTTCCATAGGAAGAGCATTTTTTATTTTGCTTATAACTTTGGCGTCGTTTGATGAATTTTTCCAAACTAATTCTTTGTTCATATCAGCTTCTATTCTGAAAGTGAATCGTCAAGGAGGGGCCAAGAAAAAGGGGGTCCCAAAACGTGTTGAAAATTGTAAACAAGGCTACAGGTCGAACGGCTGAACGGAATTATCCCAAATTTGGCAGGGAGAAGGGTCTTGGTCTAGAAAGCACGCTTTTGTGTAAATCCGTTCAGTAGTTTTGGAGAAATATCAAAATTTACAGATATCGATATTTGGGAATTCTGCCATCTGATTGGCTGAGGCGTTACGAGCACAAGCTTGCTGCTTATTGGCTGCAAGCAGTGCGAGCGGTTGCAACTAGGAAGTGTTGGCAGCCATTTTGTGATTCTGTTGAAGCGAGTAAGGGGAAAAAAGGGCAAAAAAAGTAGGAAAGAGGAGGGTAGGAGCACTGTAACCTCTGTGGGGTGCTTAGGGTGTGCTATACTGGGGTGCGAAGCAAACTACACATCCCTACCAGTCTGAAAGTGCTGGGCTATGGAAATTAAGTGAGGTATTGCCTAGAGTCTGATGCTGCTAAAGTGAGCTGCTGTGGGACTCGTGGATTAAAGCGTGAGCCCAAACTGTGTGTCTTATACTGTGAAGTCATGTGCCTTCTCCGTTGCACCACACCTGTGGAAGTAGTGTTAGCATGTGTTTATACCTACTAGGATGAACTACTGACCCCTATTGGTCTCAAAGTGCTGGGGTACGGAAAATATGTGAGGTATTGTCTAGAGTCTCATGCTGCTAAGTTGAGCTGCTGCCGGACTCTGGGATGAAAGTGTGAGTCCAAACTGTGTGTCATATGCTGTGAAGTCCTGTGCTCTGGCCGCTGTGCCACATCTGTCCAAGTAGTGTCAGCATGTAGTTATACCTACTCAGAGAAACTTTTGTTTTGAACATTGTAACTTGTGTATGGTGCTAAGGGGGTGTTATACAGGGAGTGTGAAGGTAAATTTGCGCGTATCAAATCAATTCGGTATTTGTAAAGTGCAAACTACTCACTTGTATGGGTCTGATGACGCTGGGGTCGTAAGCTGAGCTGCTACCGGACTCGGAGATAAAGCCACTGAACTACTGACCCCTACCAGTCTGAAAGTGCGGGGTACGGAAATTAAGTGAGGTATTGCCTAGAGTGTCATGCTGCTAAATTGAGCTGCTGCTGGACTCGGGGATGAAACTTTAGCCCAAACTGTGTGTCCTATGCTGCAAAGTCATGTGCTCTGGGCACTGTGCCACACCTGTCCAAGTAGTGTCAGCAATATTTTATACGTAGTAGGAGGACGTTTTGTTTGGAACACTGTTAAATCTGGGGGTCTCTAGTTGGCAGGGTAGGTACCACTGTCCAAGTAGGGACCCTTGCTTCTAGTCAGGGAAAGGGGGATACACTGTTAAGATAACCCCTGCTCACCCTCTAGGTAGCTTGGCCTGAGCAGTCTAGGCTATCAAAGGCAATGTGTAAAGTATTTGTACCAACACTCACAGTAACACAGTGAAAACACCACAGATTTACTCCACACCAGTTTTAGAAAAATAAGGTATCTTTACTAAAAACTTCACAAGACCAAATACTACAGAAAAACCAACATACAATGAAAAAGGTTACTTTAAATATAGTTCAAGAGTTTGCAGAAAGTACTCCAGGATGTAAAAATCAGTGTCCTGCACAATGCGACTCTCAATGCACAAATTGCGACACTCTCGTGCCCAACAGTACCTGTAGTTGCGTTAAGGTTCCCAAAAGCTATAACAATGAAGATGGCAAAGGCGATGCGATACTCCTGAGACCTTGGGCAGGCTTTGCAGCAGCCCTGCATCACGCAGCAGAGGTGGATGCGCCGGCTCCGATCTGTAGGGGGAGGATGCGATGACTTTGGCTTTCGTTGCGTAGGTTTCTTAGGGGGAAGCTTCAGGAATCTTCACGCACCAGGACGATGCTCGACGCACTCGGCGATGCCGGGACTCCGGGTACTGCGATGACACCGCGATGAAATTCTCCTCGCACTCTCGCTCTTGCGACTCGCAACCGGATGATGTGTCCCTCAAATGGATGATGCGATGGGTACCAGTTACTCTTGCTCACGCTTCTGCTTTCCAACTCCCAAACACAGCAAAACGACCTCCTGAGGCCCCAAGACTAGGCAAGCACTCCAAGGCAGGTCAGAACTCCCTCAGCAGAGTTCCACGGGAGCTGGTGGTGAAGTCCTTTTGTTCCTGGGACTTCTTAACAGGGAGCCAGCTCTCCTCAGGCCCTTGGAGATCAGAATCAAAAGAAGGGGACACAGCAAAGTCCTTCCCCTCTCCTTGGCAGCAAAGCAAAACAGCAAGCAGGCAGTTTCTTCCAGCTTTCTCCTTGGCAGAGGTTCCTTCTTAGTTCCACAGTGATCTAAAGTTTAGGTGTCTGGGGTCCTCTTCTTATACCCCTCCAAGTCTTTGTCTCTCTTTGTTTCAGTGGGGGGATTCCCCTGCTCAAACCGGTTCCTGGGTGTGCTCTGCCCTGGAGCACCTGGTTCCTTTCAGAGTGAGGGGCAGGGTCATTAGACACTCAGCAGGAGGTGGAGCCTTCTTTGTGCTGGCAGAGGCAGAGTCCTCAGCCTGGCCAGCAGGGGGTGGAGCCGGCATTGTGCTGGCAGAGGCAGCCCTACTCAAACCCAGGGGCTACTCCTCCCACCCATTTAGAGCAGGTCTCCCTATTCACCCTGCTGCTGACTCATCCAGACTCCTGGAGCCACCTAGCCCATCACATGACACCAGTCAGCCAATCTGCACACAGGCACACAGGAAGGTTAAACAGGAGAATAGCTACTTTCTAAAAAGTGCTATTCTCACACAGTGAATTTAAAAACCACCTTGCTAAAAAGATGTATAATTAAATTCTGAACACAAAGATACCAAACTTGGATTTTCTATCTTGCCTTTAGGGGAAGATAGGCATGTAAACAGCCTCCCCCATTCTGTCTTATGGGCAAGATAGTCTCTCAGCAGTGAAACACGAAAATGGCTGTAATTCACTACCAGGGCATGTTACACACCTCAGTACATGCCCTACCTTTCAGATACACTGCCCCCAGCCCAGGGGGGTACCTAGGGCCACCATAGGGATGCCTGACATGTACAGAAAGGGAAGGATAAGGCCTGGTCAGTGGTTGCACTGGCCAGGTCGACATGGCAGTCCTGGACTGCACATAGGCACTGCAAGCAGGCCTAAGACATCATTTTAGCGCTACTCCTGTGGGTGGCACAATCAGTGCTGCAGCCCACTAGTAGCATTTGTACTACCAGCCCTGGCACTCTCAGTGCACTTTACTAGGGCCTTGCAGGTAGAACAAATATGCCAAACATGTATAGCCAATTACATCACAATTTCCCTAGGGAGTACTTGCACCTTGACACTGATCAGCAGTGGCAAAGTGCCCAAAGCATCTATACCAGTAAAAACAACATCCAGCATAGCATCAAAAATATAGGAGGTAGAGGCAAAAAGTCTGGGGTAACCTCACCAAAAAATGCCAGGTCTAACAAACACGGTATCTTATATATGGTGCTTAGGTGGTGTTATACAGGGAGTGCGAAGGGAAATCAATATGGTTTTTGTAAAGCGCAAACTACTCACCCCTATGGGTCTGAAGGCCCTGGAGGCCAGCGTGGAAATTATGTGAGCTATTAAGTGAGCTATTGCCCAGAGTCACATGGTGCTGAGCTGAGCTGCTGCCGGAGTAGGGGATTAAACCGTGAGCCCTGTGCTCTGAACTCATGTGTTCTGGCCTCTGCAGCACACCTGTCCAAGTAGTGTCAGCATGTGTGCATACGTACTAGGAGGAACTTTTATTTTAAACAGTGTGACATCTGTAGGGTAATTGGGGGGTGCTACAGAGAAAGTGTGAAGTTCAATTCTGCCGTTTCCAATCAATCCTGTATTTGTAAAGTGCAAACTACTCACTCGTATGGGTCCGCAGGCGCTGGGGGCCGGCGTTGAAATTAAGTGAGCTATTGCTCAGAGTCACATGGTGCTATCCTGAGCTGTCGCTAGAGCCGGTGATCAAAGACTGAGCTCTGTGCTTCAAAGTCAGATGGTCTGGCCACTGTGCCACAGCTGTGTGGAGAATACATTTTGGCGAGGGTCCGGGAGTTGCCGTTACCTGTCCCTAAAATAGCGGGCCTCAGTTGTCAGTTATAGGGTGGCTCTAAAGAGAGACCTTGTGTTTATTAGTTGGAGCTACATATAATTGCGGACTCACAGCTTCAGGTTATTCAGTAAAACTCGATTTCCCTGATCTGTGAAGTGTACTCCATCACTTATGTAGAAATCAGCCATATCAAAACATATGTTGTTGTTGTTGTAGATCAACCCCATTCTATGGTCTCTGAGGTATGCAGACACAGCATTGTTGACATTCTTCCGAGATTTTTTCAATCTGAGGACAAAATCGGTTTGGCCATTTCCACTTCTGTCTTTGGCATATATTGGAATATACAAAGACAGTTTCAGGCAAAAGCAACATCAATTGTCGAAAGGTGTCTTTCATTAGCATTTCCAAACCTACCCTAGTCAATGTGCCTAGGTCTTTTCCACCACAGTGCACAATCATCAGGTCATCGTGTTGGAGATGCAAACAGGTTTTAACCAAAGGCAACAATTGGTGCCACTTCAATCCTCTCTGTCCAAACAATTTAATGTCCACATTTTGTAAACCTAGGTCTAAGTCAATACATCTCTGTTCTGCATACCTCTGCACCAGAAAACATAGCTATGTGCTACGAGCCACACTAGCATTTTGAAGGTATGGCTGGGAAGTATGGATAGATGTCTGTAGCTCATGCAGTCCGTTCGTAGAATAAGAGATATGTTTAAAGGTGGGGAACTACCTTTTTTCTCATTCAAAATGATAATTGATTGGGAGATGAAAAGCATTGTTTTGTAAAAGTAGGGTGCACATTTGTTTTGTGGAAAAGCATCTTTGTGATTGGTTAAGAAAAAGCAGTTTCAACGTGGAGTACATATCATAGGATAAAATTTGCTCAGCTCAACCACACCTGCTACTTGCATTTGGAAGGCACTGTTCGAACTTAAAACAATTGTCAACTTTTAACATGCACGTGTCGTTAAATATTCAAGAAAATGTTACAAAAAAATATCGTTAAGTTTTAAAAAATGTATGAACTTTTAACCTGCACATGTTGTAGAATGTTCTAGAAAGTGTGTTGATAGGATACGTTGCACTTCTGACTTCTATGTGTTGTTGAATATTAAAAAAACGGTTCATATGGAAAATTAAAAAGAAACCAATAGAGAGATGTTTTTCAATCTAAAAGAATCAAGGAACTATTCTAATTTGTTCAAACATGTATTTATGTGTGGAGTAACAAAATTACAGACACAACAGCACCAGTAAGAGGAACAAGCAGGGAGTGGGGGGACGAGGGGAGATGGGCACAATGGCACACATGCACACAATTAACTACAGCACAACTACAGACAAACCATGGCCAAAATGAAACACACCAACAAGGAGCACAAGTCACACAACCTGCCAACATCACACCACTGAACAAGCTCAGAAGAGAAAACCACACTGCCTGAAAGGGAGAAGGGTGAACAAAACCTCACATGAAGGGACATTTCACACACAATGCAGCACACACACATAGGAAGCAGAGCACGCCAACATCCAACACAATGTTGTTCAAACACAAACATTCGCACAATCGAACACAGGACACAAATGCACTTGCCTGCGGCGGATAAACATCCAAAAGCATCAGTACTAAACAGGCACATGAGAACGCATAAGTACAAACCCACAGTCCGGATGGGGTAGCAATTCACGTATGGCAGGCAGCCAGAGAGTCCGTGACACACACATTGGCATACAAATGAAGACACAACACATTTGGAGACAAGTGAAAATGTGGAAACTTTATAAAAGAAGTGTGTGTCAGTACGGCCAAGAGTAGTGCTACGATATGCAGACAAATGCAGCAGCGTGCCTAAATAAGGAACGTAGGAAAATGTCCGTGTTCTCTTGGGGTAGTCCATCAACAACACACGTCAGTGTCAAGCAGCATTGGTTGTCCGCCCCTCGGACATGAGTCGACACCAATGCAGCCATGTCCACTGTCATCTTGGGAGATGTGACCAGATGCACAAAGTGCAATGATGCGGCAGGACACGTGCAATGTGGCACATCAAGTCGTGGTTGCAGGTACCTTGTCACTCGTCCATGAATGCGAGTGCCGCTGCGTAAGCCACTATCTCTAATGAGTTATGGTTGGCCACAATATTTGACATGTCGTCGATGTAATCCATCAGCTGACCGTTACAGATGTGCTGACTTCAACCATTGTACCCAATGTGCACCAAAGCAGAATTGGGAAGTGGGTCAATTTGCTCACTGCATACTACGACACGTGCAATCTCCCAGGCCCAGTTCCCAACATGCATGCCAAACATCCATGCATGCCATAAACGGGCATCACCATGACACTCCTGGTCGTGGTCCAACAGGGGGCGCACACACCCGTCATAATCCATGTCAGCTACCCACACGTTGGAGAGGCACTCGTCCATGCACCACTCGGATAGGCACGTGCGACATTGCAATACAGGTTGAACGCTGGTGATGTCCTTAATGCGGAAGCTCAGCTGGTAAGTGATCCGCAGCAAAGGCAGTGCACCCAGGACATGCAGCATACGTGCAAGGTATAGGTGGACGTGAATGGAGTCGACCATGTGTTCGGGATGCCCTGCTATGCGTCAGTGGCTCTGCTTGCAGCTGCACTGGCTTGCCGTGTGCCAGTCTTGTGGATGAAGTGGCACAGCTTGGTGCAATGAGCCGGGTCTGTGTGCAATGGGGGCAGGGCAGGGGTTGTGGTGGGAGTAGGTGTGAAGGCCATTTCACGCACGCTAACTACGACAAAGGACTTTTGAGTGTGGGATGTCCACTCGTTCTCTATTCGGGCAGTGGTTAGTGTGGGAGACGTATGCAAATATTATCGTATCTGTCAGGGGGGCTGGCCATTTGCAAGTTCCTTCTCGGAGCAGCAGATGTGTTAGCGCAAGATGGCTCAGACAAAGAACCTTTCATCCTTACAGTAACTTCTCCAGCTGCATTCATACAGGATGTGTACAAAGGCCGGTCGTGGGTGTTGTGGGATGTCTGCAACCCTGGTGATCATGGATGAGATGGCCAGCACGGGGCACATGGTCAGGTTCACTGTGTGTTACGTTGCCAAACAGCTGCTCCTCCCTCCCACGAGCCCCCACACTTTTGTGCGCTGCGCTGTTTTATCCTGTGCACTCCTACGGCACACCATTGTAATGCATATTTGCGCATGTCCTGCGGCAATCCAATCACACCGTGACACTGCAGTTTGGAGGTGGTGCATGCCACTTTACAACATCGACTGCTGCAGCCCTTGTGGCAGCCACACCAGAACACAGAGACACACTTACTGCACTTCTTGCACACGGACATGTGTGAGACACCCCGTTCCCTTTGTCGCTTGTGCATGCAGGAGGATGCATGCATAGCTACATCTCCAGGCTCACTGCCTACGCTGAGGTTACATGGTAACGTCTGCTGAAGACAGCACACTGTGATGTTGCAGGGCCCGTGCCTATCATGCTAACACAATGACCACACGGACATACTTGCTCAGATGCGGGTTCGGGGGGCGTTGGCGGTCCTGGGGTTGTTGCGATGAGTCTTCTGTCCCTCATGGGTATCTGTGTGTCATGCTCATTGACTCTATGGCACCTGTGGGTGTTCAGGTGTGGCTCTTGGCTGTGTTCCCTTTCATGCTGCAGGTAGTCATCCTGCTCAACACCAGCAGAAAGCAGGTGTAAAATCTCTGGTGTTAACGCGGCTTATCGCCGGAATTTGTTTCGCATCACAGTTTTTGCCTTTCGTTGTGAAAGTTGTGATGTGGTTTTTTTCGTGTACAGAAAAATAAATGTACTGGGCAATGTATCCTGTCAAGATCCAGCACCTGACCCACTATTCCCAATCAATATAAATACAATGAGATTTCTTCATTGATTTTGTGTGTACACTGTAAATGCACCCACTACCACAGTGCAATTCAATATAGGATTTTAGTATTTAAAATAAATCGCAATGGTGCACCTCGTGTGTTTTTGCACGGAGACGCCTACTCTGCATCTCATTATCAGCACTTTAATGCAACTACAGTTGAAATAAATCTAACACACTATTCAGAAGCTGGTGCAAACTGCAGACATCACCAGTATTCCTGTGATAACTGCCCCAAAATTTAACACCATGGTGGACACCACCAAATAATAGTAATATGAACGAGAAAGAGTCACACAGCAGTTAAGTCACAACCAAAAACTTTATTGAATTATTTTTTTTCAAACTTAATTTTTTTGTAAACGTATATATAAAGGATAAACTAAATTTAACAAAATGAATACAAAACAACAAGGTGGAAGACTCCTGTCGGGACCATGAATGTCGATAACACAGCCTGGAAAATAAAGCACAAAATAAGGCCGTGTATAATGCGCATATTAAAGGAGTGAGACACATAGAAGGAAAAAAACAGCCAGAGGGAAAAAGAAAGGGAAGGAAAGAAAGGGAGTGAGAAAGGGAGAAGGGAGATAGAGAAAGAGAAGGAAAGGAAGGAAGAGAGTGAGAGAGAGAGTAAAGAGAGGGAAGTGAGAGAGAGAGAGAGAGAGAGAGATACTGCCGCCCCTGCACATCCATGACCAATTAATTACCTGCTGCCACTGGAGTGTCTAACAGTGGGCACTCCACGTGCCCGTCAAAGCTCCATGGCCTAGCAGATCTCACACATGTCGCTGAGACCTGAGTCATCAATTGCGGAGACCACATCAGCTTTTGGTGCCGCTAGCCCTGTGCAACGCAAGTCAGCGCCACGTGGTGGTAGGCCGCTGACAGCCATACAACTTAGGGTGCGACTAACCCTGTGCAACTCAAGTCCGCGCCATGTGGTGGTAGGCCCCTGACGATCACATCAGCTTCGGGTGGCACTAACCCTGTGCAAGTCATGTCCGCGCCACGTGGTAGTAGGCCCCTGATGGCCATACAGCTCAGAGTGCGACTAACCATCTGTGCAACTTTTCATGGACTCTTTATAATTGAGACCCGTGCAGCGTCCGCCATCCAGTCACCACCGGCAATAAAGGATGTGATGTTGTCGATGCATTATATTTGCGTGGTCACATGGCTTGTGACGCATGTGCCGGATGGGTGTGGTGTGTGTGCAAACCTGCTCTCAGGGAGTGGCCGTGACATGTTGACAACTAGACCACTGATCTGCACAAAAACAGCAAATTCGCCTGCGACAGGTAGCTATTTGGGGGTGTGAAAACGTGTTTTCTCAATGGATTTTCCATAGGAAACTTTAGACAAGGCTACAGGTCAAACTGCTGAACGGAATTACGCCAAATTTGATAGGGAGAAAGGTCATGGTCTAGAAAGCGCTCTTTCTTGCATTAAGTGAAAATATAAAAGAAAGGTCCAGAGGGCAATTTAATATACCGGAGCTCTGTCTGTGCGAGATAACCCTTTCACGCTCCCTCTTCCCAACATTACCACTTTGCTGCTATAGCGTTAGAAGCCAGTCCGTCGGCTCGCAGCTCTCTAACTTTGTGAGCTAGTACGCTGCTGTGCCTGTACCTCTGCGAGCTACTACGCTGCTGTTCCTTTGGGAGCGGACGGCTCGTAGTACTGCATCTGTGAGTCGACCGGATGGGCTGCAGTTGTCCCTCTGCGAGCCTAGGTGCGAACTGTTCATAAGTCACACTACATAAGCATTGAAAAGCCATTTTGTGATTCAGCCCGTCAGCTGGCATTTGTCCGAGGCATTTCTGAAAACATACCGGAGTTCTTTCTGTGAGAGATACCCCTTTCACACTGCCTCTCCCCACATCAGCAGGTAACGTACCCTCTTCCCACATTACCAACATACCCCCAACAACCTTCTTGGGCCCAGAATTGTCCCTGTGCGGTTGAACAAACAAGAATCTTATTCATGTATAGATTTACATATAAAACATTTTATTTAAACAAAACAATTACAAATAAAACTGAAGGGAGTCTGGTGCTGTGGTCACTGCCACGAAGGTGGGGTTACTGTCATTCAAGACTCAGGACACAGTTCCACATGTGGGATCAACTTGTATTGAATAGGGTTAGTGGCACCACGTGTCGCGCCTTGTGTTGTACAGGGTTAGTGGCACCACGTGTCGCTGGCCTTGCATATGGAAATATGCCTGACTGATCAAAGGGAGTCTGGTGCTGTGGTCGCTGCCACGAAGTTGGGGTCACTGCCGTTCAGTGACCGCAGTGTAGGTATATCATGGAAAGATGAAATATGTATAGAATACACTGTCGAAGTGTATGAGCCTGTGATGCTGCTTGGTGCAGACGGACCGCAGTGGGAGCTATGCCTCTTGACTAATGCGTCATCTGCAATTGCGACTGTATCTGAATTGTGAGCCCTGCTGACTGCAGTGTAGGCTAGAGGTAGTGGTGAGCAAGGGCCCACAGTCATATGCATAGGTTGGTGGCCCCACCGGCCTGTGTAATTCAGTGGCACCACGTGTCACCGGCCTTCCATACGCAAATATGCATCACTGATCGAAGGGAGTCTGGTGCTGTGGTCGCTGCCACTAAGTTAGGGTCACTGCCATTCAGGATTCAAGACACAGTTCCACATGTGGGATCGGCTTGTGTTGAACAGGGTTAGTGTTGCCAACCTTGCATATGGAAATATGCCTAACTGATCAAAGGGAGTATGCTGCTGTGGTCGCTGCCACGGACTTGGGGTCACTGCCATTCAGGACTCAGGACACAGTTTCACATGTGGGATCGTTTGGCTTGTGTTGAACAGGGTTAGTGGCACCACATGTCGCACCTTGTGTTGTACAGGGTTAGTGGCACCACGTGTCGTGGCTTGCGTTGAATTCTGCCTCAATAAGTCCACGTTGGGATGATTTGTGGTGCAGTGAGTTAGTGGCACCTGAAGCACTCAGCGTGTGCACACCCTGCGATGATGCGTGGTCCGGGCTGGCTGCACTGGGAGCAATGTCTTTTGTCTAATGAATTCTGCCTTAATAAGGCTTCTGTGGTCACTACCACGGAGATGGGGTGACTGCCATTCAGGACTCAGGACACAGTTACACATATGGGATCGGCTTGTGTTGAACAGGGTTAGTGGCACCACGTGTCGCCAGCCTTGCATATGGAAATATGCCTAACTGATCCAAGGGAGTATGCTGCTGTGGTCGCTGCCACGGACTTGGGGTCACTGCCATTCAGGACTCAGGACACAGTTACACATGTGGGATCGGCTTGTGTCGAGCAGGGTTAGTGGCACCACGTGTCGCCAGCCTTGCATATGAAAATATGCCTCACTGATCAAAGGGAGTATGCTTCTGTGGTCGCTGCCACGGACTTGGGGTCACTGACATTCAGGACTCAGGACACAGTTACACATGTGGGATCGGCTTATGTTGAACAGGGTTAGTGGCAACATGTGTCGCCGGCCTTGCATATAAAAATATGCCTAACTAATCAAAGGGTGTATGCTGCTGTGGTCGCTGCCACGGACTTGGGGTCACTGCCATTCAGGACTCAGGACACAGTTACACATGTGGGATCGGCTTGTGTCGAGCAGGGTTAGTGGCACCATGTGTCACGCCTTGTGTTGTATAGGGTTAGTGGCACCACGTGTCGCCGGCCTTGCATATGGAAATATGCCTAACTAATCAGAGGGAGTCTGGTGCTGTGGTCCCTGCCATGGATTTGGGGTCACTGCCATTAAGGACTCAGGACACAGTTCCACATGTGGGATCGTTCGGCTTGTGTTGAACAGGGTTAGTGGCACCATGTGTCGCTGGTTTGTGTTGAACAGTGTTAGTGGCACCATGTGTTGTGGCTTGCGTTGAATTCTGCCTGAATAAGTCCACTTGGTGATGACTTGTGGTTCAGTGAGTTAGTGGCACCTGAAGCACTCAGCGTGTGCGCACCCTGCAATGATGCGTGGTCTGGGCGGGACTCACTAGTAGCAATGTCCTAACATTCTTTGAAAGAATCTTCATAGAAGTCAAAATCTCCAAGTAGTTCCATTTCAGTCCTCCAAGGTTTGAAGAGTTGGAGAAGAGCTAAATAGAAAACCTCTCTCTTATCTGGAGTATCATAACTTAATTTCCTGTGATTAATCACATTTCCTTTGGCATTCTTTAAGAAACATCCATCAGATCCAATTACAGCATATTTCCCTATTTTTTCTGTAAATTGTTTTCTTAAACTATAATGTTGCAGTATTTCATATAGACATATGTTTTCCAGGTATGGACATCCATTTGGATAGTATGCGAGGAACAGTAATTGAGTTAGCTGTAACATATTGTATGTCCATATTTGCATTCCACATCTTCAAAATTACTGGATTGTAATCATTAATGTACTTTGATATTTCTGTTCTTTTCTATATTATAAGTATTTTTGGGTGATTTTCGAGTTATAGTATGCCTCACTGCTGACATAAAACTGTTCACTCTTCCTTGCGATGACTTATGGTGAACTGAGTTAGTAGTACCTTTGGCGCTCAGCGTGTATGTAACTTGCAATGATGCGTGGTCCGGGAGGGCCGCACTCGGATCAATGTCTTTTGTCTATTGAATTCTGCCTCAATAAGGCCACGTGGCGATGCCTTATGGTGCACTGAGTTAGTAGCACCTTTGGCGCTCAGCGTTTACGTACCCTGCGATGATGCGTGGTCCGGGGGGCCGCACTCGGAGCAATGTCTTTTGTCTATTGAATTCTGCCTCAGTAAGGCCATGTGTCGATGACTTGTGGTGCACTGAGTTAGTGGTATCTTTGGCGCTCAGCGTGTGCGCACCCTGCCATGATGCGTGGTCCGAGATGGCCGCACTGGGGGCAACGTATCTTGCGTACTGGACTGCGTCATCTGCAATCACTACTCCATCTGAATTGTGATGCCTGCTGTCCGCAGTGTAGATCGAAGGCAGTAGTCTGTACAGACATAAGTCTGCAGTGCTTTGCCGCTGGGTTCGCAGGGGGCCTGTGTCAAGGAGACCCGCGGTCATGGCAGCAGCTTCATGGCAGGGTGAGGCCCGCCGCTCTGGCACAGTTATTGGTCTTCACAGTTCTCAAGTTCACGCCCAGAGCTCCTGCCTATTTATTCACACTCCTTCGCTGAAGTGGCGTGCGTCGGACCAGCCCACTCCGGTTACGCTTATGCTAGCAGGGGGGATGATACAGCTACATGATTGAGATCGTCCCTAGTGTTTGACGTAACATGGATGGGTCCACTGTCCACAACACTACAAGCACCAGTAGTATTTGTGCACATGGAGAGGTGTGTGTTCTGCATACTGAGATGTGTCCAGCACATCACTGCTACACTTTGCATTGAGTGTACTGTTATTCATGGGTGAATTGCTTCCTTCACATATAGTTTGTTCACATCTGTCCCAATATTCAGCTATTGTGTGGCTGAGGGGCCAAGCCATTTTCGGAAAGTTCGCTGTCTTGTTCTGTGCTGCCTCGGTGGTGGGGGGGATCCTGGGGGTGGTGGTGGGTGTTGTGGCGTTCTTGGGTGTCGGAGCTGCTTGATCAGTAGGTCTATGACATGTGTTGGTCTTCAGATGTGGCTCTGGGCTGGGCTCCCTTTCATACTGTATGTAGTTGTTTAATACTTAAAAACAAGAAGACATTTGAGGAAATATGAATTTTTATGGTCAGTTGTGTCCCCTATCTAGACCCCAACGGCTCCATGTACATGCTACAAGTACATGTATGTTCCCTCCACTTCAAGCTATGAAGACGCAAATACAATTGTGTCCAACGTTAATATGTACTCTTTCATATCTGCCATGAATGGGCTAGATATTCCGTTCCTAAGTATGCCTTGCCACCGTCTTTATATGGTATACTTTTCACGTTTCCCAGCTCTGGCAAGGTAGGCCCTGAATTCTGCCATCGAGCTTTTCCTGCTTCTGCCTCTGAATGCTCCAGCCTGGACCTGCATATGTATCCATGAACTTTGTCTTACTTCCTGCGCGGCTAACGGTGCCTAGCCCGGCCTGTTGCCCGGCCTGTTGCCTGCCAAAACTGTATTCAGCCTTCAAGTTATCTGTTCCGCTCCTCAAGAAATGCATTCCTGTCTAAATAGCTTAGGTAAACATCCCTCTAGCTGCAGAGCAAAGGGCCCGGCCTTACTGTCTCCGTGCAAGTAATTCATGACTCTCGTTACCATGGTAGGCCCATGCCCCCCTCGCATCTCATGTAGACACTTAGACGCTTGTACACGCACTAGCAGTCAGTATAGAATAGGATCTGTACGAGAAGACCTTTTCTTCTAGATAATATAGTTCTTTAAGACAAGATATTAGATATGATTTAGGACTAGGTTGTCCTGACACCCCAGACTTCTGTCTCCACATGTAGGGCTAAATGTCAAGTTCCCTTCACCCTTTAGTTACACGTCAATCTCACGTCATGCGGCTGCGCGCGCATCTCTGCCATGTATTTTCGCTGACTTTGCAGGATTCTCTTATGGATCCACCCATTTGTGTCACCATCATAATGACGTTTTTAGTATACGCCTCTATGCACGCCTATTATTACGACTTTTTATTACGTATGTATATTCTTATCTGTATTATCAAGCTGTTACGCCTCCTGCATCTATCTTAATGTAATGCCTTTCTTATATATACTGATACTTGTCAATAATCTATTGCTGATCCCTTCCTGAACCTTCGTGGTGACGGAACTCGATTGCCTGGTTCGAACCATCATTCCTTTGTAAGGAATAAATACCCTATTATACCCTCGAATACCACGGATTCTGCCTCTTATTTTTACTGAGTTATTCATATTGTATTTTACCGCATAAAAATAGTACAGGTAATTTAAATATTTACCACATAATTGGCGCCCGAATAGGGACACCTCTCACACCCCACACGCCGGAGGTGCGTTGCAGACCCGGTCTCCTGCCACAGCCGGACGGACAATTACGCGTACCCGCAGGATTTCCTGTATCTCCCTCAGGCCAAGGGGGGCGACTGAGGCTGCGATCAACACCCAGACGAGGCGGTGAGGAGTGCGGAGAATCCCGACCAGAGCCTAGCTGAGAGAGCAAGATCCGAGGTATACAGAGGCCCACCAGATTCCGAAGTTCCGAAGTATCTAAGTCACGAGTCGAGTCCAGTCCAGTTTGGTCTAGTCCAGTCCAGACTTCCGAGGCCTTCCGTTCCGTGCTTCCCGGTGAGTACCGTTGCTGGGGACGCATCTAGACGTGCGCATTAGTTTTTGCCGGTCAAGACGGGTCTGGGTACACAGACCTGGTCTGCACTGTTTTAGCAGTGTATCTGTACTGTTTAGCAGTACATACAGTATATTTAGTATTATGCAGTTAACTAGTTTTATTCTAATTATTATTGTTCGTTCTAAAATGTTTTGATATGTTTTAAATGTCGTGGTATGGGTGATTGTTCGATCTTCATTATTGTGTTTATTGTATAAATTGTGTTCAGGTCCGAGTAAAAGTAAGAATTAAGTAACAAGATTCAAGATGCCGTTATTTTCAAAATTAAGACAGATAAAAACTAGAAAAGGGATACTCGAGGAAGCTGTTCCTATCCCACCTAGGGACACTCCAGGGTACTTTATGTACCATAAACATGGCCTAGATGCCGTATTATATCTTGATCTATGGGTGGACTACACCAAGGATTTGGCAGAGAGTCAGAGATGGCCCGCTGCTGGAACATGGGATGCAGATTGCATCATGAGAATAGAAGAAGCGTTATGGAAAAAGAAAGCCAGACAGTCACAGAAAGATGCCATTGAACTATGGCGTAAAGAATCGCATAGGCGCACAGAGAAAGCGCTCAGAAAGGAAGAGAAAAGTAGGGAAGATTCAGAAAAGGCCCGAGAAAACATATTAATTGACGAAGGTACACGAATAAAAACAGAACAAGTAGACAGACAACGAAACACTCTTATGAATGGTATGTATCCTCTTCTGGCCGAGGGTTTGCCTAAGGCCACTTTGGAGGTACCAGAAGATCTGCCACCTCCGTTACTCCCGATTAAAGTACATCCCAAGACCGCAAAAGACATTTTCCTTTCTTCCTATTTAGACGATGCAGCCCCCGAATATGCTAATGGTGTGCAGCCACGCACACCACCCGTTAACGACACTCAACCCCAGAACCAGTTGCACTCACCTCCGCAACAACAAACTCCTACTCAAGTTCTAACAATTCCATCTGTTTCTACAGTCCTTCCTGCACCGACACTCTCTACCCTGCACCCAACAAATCCTTTTGGACTTGGCACCTCAGGGGGTGTGACAGGAGGTTTTTCCACGCCACCGCCAACAACTAGATTAACTTATAGAGATTTAGCATATCGACGTACACCCCAAAGAATATCAGACAATATATTAAACGAGCCTCTTTCCGATTGTAGATATGATCCAGTACCAGGAAAACACGACAGAATGTTGCTGTCTTCAGTACGTTTGCGACGAGCTGCAAACTATTTAATGACGTTACCAGGAATGGTTGAACATCTAGACAAAATATACCGCTTTATCCAATCAGGGCAAGGTCCTGAAAGTATTGCCGAAGCCATGGAATACCAGAAAGTAGACATACAAAAATTACTGTTACGTTTTTTTATAAACTGTATGATCAGAAATAGAGATAGGCCAGAGGTAGATTCGGAGGAAATGCAAGCACTTACCAGATGGGGTCAGAATATAACAGACGGGAGACATGATAAACAGAAGTGTATAGAAGCAATGTGCCGAAGGATCAGAAAAGAAGTAGAACGAATACATGAAAACAGAGTAGAAGCAGATAAAACTGAATCAGAGGAAGAGGAGGAGGAACAGTCAGAAATGAACACAGGACAATTTGAATTACCAGCTAGACAAGCGATAGCTTATGTAGGAAAAGGAAGACCCTTTAATAAAACAATACGTCCGATACGTCCAGAATGTAACAGAATTTTTCAAACAGTTATTACAAATCCAAGGACCCCTGAACACTTATTCCAGGCTACCGATAAGTTACTTCGAGAACGAAGGGGGTACCATGTGCTCGATTCTATGGATGAACAAGAATTAGCCAGGTCAGCAGTACAATGGGCTGACAGCCCTGAAAAATATAGTGATGATGCGCTAGCACACACGTTTCTGAATCTCGCCCCAGACGAACAACGTTTGGCTAGTATATACATGATACAACATCTCCTTATAATATATAAAGGCCAACACTCCGATCCTGGTCCCCTACTTGATATATTGATAGAACTACTCACGAATAAATGGAGAGGTCTAGGTACCGATCTAATTAAAGTAATTCTAGAATACCGACATAGATATAGTGCCTTTTTGGGCCCAGAACATGATCCAGCTCCTTCCATGGAGAGAAACCCGTATTACATAGACAGACAGAATCCCTTACGCGAAGTACACCCAGTCAGGAATGATGACAATACGTTTAGACGCGTGTTTGTGTACACGCCTATAACCAAAATAGAACTATTGGAAATGAAAATATTAGTGCCCAGCCATGACAAAGATCCAGCAGGTTTCCACCGTGAACTAAAGGACATGTTACTCATGGGTGATTATACCTATCCTGACATTATGAAAATATTGAAAGTATTATTGCCTGCCGGTATTTATGAGAAACTCAAGGAAAAAGAATGGGAGGTGGGAGACCAAAAGATTGATTGGACCGCATTAGAAAATGAAGAAAATAACCGAACTGCAGGCGTAGGGCTTGGGGACAAAACAAAAGCATTGCCAGGTCTATTAGTACAAGTATTGCCACGTTTATTAACTACGAAAAAGGAAGATTGGGGAGCAATCTCAGCCTGTAAACAGAAACCCGAGGAAGACACCAGTGATTTTTATTCCCGATTTGAAAAATGTTTTGGTATTAATAGCGGCCTGAAAGCAAATAGTGAGTCATATCCACATCTTTTTGTAACAAAACTAGTCGAGAATTCGCTGCCGCAGGTTAAAAACAGAGTATTGAAAGTCGAGAGCACTTGGCAAGCTAACACCCCTTCACAAATGTTACAAATGTTACAGTATCACCAGAATAGAATTAGAGAAGAGCAAGAACACGAACAAAGACGTATGAAAGACACGAAAATGAAAATGCTTGTCGCTCAGTCAGTTCCAGCTGACGGTCATAAAAAGGGTGCGACACAGTCCAGTAATTCAGCGGTTCCCGTTAAAGGGACATGCAACTATTGTAAACAGCCAGGTCATTATATAAACGATTGTGCAGTTCTGAAACATAATATCTCTACGGGTAAAACTAAGGAGAGACCGCGTCCGCCTAGACAGGATCAGATCCAACAACAAGTACCTCAGAATGTACAGCCTATGCAAGCTGCACAACAGACCGTGCCACAACAACAGCCACAGCCTATTGGTGCCACACAGAACACGACACAACAGATGTACCAGTATGCACAAAATGACTATCCAGAGTATCAGCGATACACATGAAATAGCCTAGAGAGGGAAGTTGGCTCACCCCTTATTGAGGTCCCTGTAGATCAAGAGGGTCCCTATGTGCAGAGTCAAGTATTAGGGAAAGACAGAAAATTTCTACTTCATACAGGGGCAAGCAGAACAACTATAAGTCACGACGAAGTCCCAGGGGCACCCCTCTCAGGCTCACAAAATATTTCCCTTGGTTTTTCAGGAAAGCCTACTATTAACGAAGTATCGCAACCACTTGCATTTACAGTTGGTCCATTGACACGGACTACAGATCTATTGCTTACGAAATCATGCCCAGAAAACTTGTTAGGCATAAAAACATTGAAAGCTCTAGGAGCTATAATATGTTGTTCTCCGGACGGAGTACGACTATTTTTGCGTGACTTTAAAGGTCACTACGTGTCTAGAGACATGGATCACCGGTTACAGAATCTACCTGCACACTTATGGGCACAAGGCCCCACTGATGTAGGTTGTATGCACATTACACCATATCGAGTCACACTCAAAGCAGGAGTGGTATTACCACGAATGCGACAATACAAATTACCTCCAGATGCTGTAGTGGCTTTACTGCAAATCATTGACGAGCTCATCTCACAAGGAGTGGTTGTAGAAACCGACTCCAATGTATGTAATTCTCCAATTATTCCGATTCTTAAAAGAACCGACCCAAAAGCACCCCCAGTATATCGATTAGTTATCGATCTGCGAGAATTGAATAAATGCATTGTACCACAATATCCCGTGGTCCCAGATATCTCGTCATTGCTGACAGCTATTGATTCAGAGGCAACGTTCTTTACTGTAATTGACCTCAAGAACGCCTTCTTCAGCGTCCCAATCGATCCGGAAAGCCAATATTTGTTCGGATTCAGTTTAAATGGACGAAGTTTTAAATTCGCACGCGCACCTCAAGGATTTACAGAAAGTCCTAGCATCTACAGCCAAGCACTGAAAAGACAACTTGACAGTATCCAAATGCCTGTTAACACTGCACTGCTTCAGTATGTCGATGATCTGCTGATCACCGCCCGAAGCGAACCCGAATGTGTAAAAGCATCACTGACGGTTTTACATTTCTTAGCCGACAAGGGGCACAAGGTGTCCCCTTCAAAGCTGCAATTTTGTGCCCAGCAAGTTGTGTACCTAGGGCACTTGCTGTCCAAATGGGGGAGACAGCTCACACCTGATCGCATCCAGTTAATTGTAAACATGCCACCACCCAAGACACAAAAGGAGGTACGGGCCTTCATAGGCCTCACTTCGTACTGCAGGCAGTGGATCCCCCAATATGCATTTTTAGCAAAACCACTCATTCAGTTGACAACACAGGAGGCAGCGACATCGACTGTCCTCCCTTGGACTCCAGAACATACACAAGCTTTTGAAGACTTAAAGAAAGCGTTATGCCAAGCACCTGTCTTAGCGACACCATGTTACAGTAAGCCTTTTACACTCTTTGTTACAGAACGTGAAGGTACTGCCTTGTCAGTACTCACTCAGGAACAAGCAGGATCACACAAGCCATGTGCTTACTTTTCTAGCACGTTAGATCCCGTAGCTCAGGCTCTTCCTGCGTGTCTGAAATCAGTTGCAGCGACAGCTCTAGCGATTAGACAAAGCGATTCCATAGTATTAGGACATCAATTGACAGTACAAGTACCACACGCAGTAGAGGTTCTCTTGAACCGGACACAAACACAACACTTGACTATAGCACGACTGACAGGTTACGAACTCACATTGTTCCAGCCACACATAGAAATCAGACGTTGTAGTACATTAAATCCTGCCACACTTTTGCCTTTAAGTGGAACAGACCCACTGGCACATGATTGTATTGAAGTCATTACTATTACGACGAAACCCAGACAAGACTTGACAGATGTCCCATTACCAGATCCAGACCTGACACTTTATGTAGATGGTTCATGTATGAGAACGAGTACAGGAAAGTTAGTGGCCGCCTATGCAGTCACGACAGACACCGAAGTCATTGAAACAAATTGTATCAACACATTATCAGCTCAAGCAGCAGAGCTTACGGCTCTGACACAAGCCTGTATTCAAGCCAAAAATAAGAAAGTTAACATATACACAGATTCACGTTATGCTTTCGGAGTCGTACACGACTTCGGAGTCCTTTGGCGAGAGAGAGGTTATTTGACTTCTCACGGTGCCAACATTCAACACGGTTCCCTCATTCAAGCCCTATTAGATGCAATACATCTACCTACTTCAATATCTATCATGAAGTGCAAAGCCCATACGAAAGTGACCGACATTATTTCTCAGGGTAACGGCCTAGCTGACAGAACAGCTAAACAGACTGCTCAGAATCAGACTCATATAACTGACACGACAAAGACAATAGTTCCGACGCCGACACACTGCATGACAGTTAAGGATCCCGCTCTTGATGTAATTGACATACAGACACATGCTACACCAGAGGAAATAAAGAAATGGACTGAATTAGGAGGGATCCAAACCGATCAGGGATGGATGACGAAGGGAAAATCTATATGGTTTCTCCCCGACTCAATGGTCCAAGTTATCATTAACACAATACATAGTCCAGCACATCTAGGAGAAAAAGCTATGTTAGACAGTATTCAACACATTTGGTTCAACAAGAACTTACGAGCCGCAGCCAAACAGAAAGTCCGAACTTGTATGATTTGTTGTCAGTTCAACCCAGGTAAAGGTGTACCTGTAGAGCAGGGTGGATTTCAACCTCCCGATCACCCTTTTGAAGTCCTCCAGATGGATTATATCCAGATGGAACGATGCCGAGGATTCAAATATGTCCTCGTAGTTGTATGCGCTCTTTCCCGTTGGACAGAGGCGTATCCCGTTTCAGATTACACTGCCCCGACTACTGCCAAACAATTAGTTCGTGAATTCTTCCCACGGTATGGTTTGCCTCGTATCGTGTACTCAGATAATGGCCAGCCGTTCTCATCCGAGCTAATGAAACACATTTCACTCTTGTTAGGCTATCAATGGAAATTCCACTGTGTCCGACATCCCGAGGCAGCAGGTCTCGTGGAACGCCATAATCAGACCCTGAAAATACGACTCTCCAAAATCTGTAGAGAGAAAGGTGTCGACTGGATAGTAGCCTTACCGGTTGCACTATTTTTCATGAGAATGGTAGCACATTCTCGCACAGGGCTATCCCCGTACGAGGTGGTCTTCGGTAGGCCACCAAATATGTGGGGGACGCCTATACCTCGTAAAATAACTGATGTTGATTGTAATATGCTGACAGATTACCTTGCTTCCTTGATGTCTGCACTACAATCTTGCCGTTCACAGGTAGCTGCAGCTTTTCCCGATAACACTGAGGTGAAGCCTCATGAAGTGGTTCCAGGTGACCTGGTACTTGTAAGAAATTTCGACAGGAGGAGTCCATTGGAGCCTCGCTGGCAACAACCGAAACTCGTTTTACTGACCACGAGGACAGCCGTGAAGATAGAGGGCCGCAAAGGGTGGTTACACTCGAGTCATATCAAGAAATTTCATGGACTACCATCGGATTTAAACGTTCAGCCCTGCATTCCCTCACAGACTGACTCAAAACTCCCCCTGGTTGAAAAGACAGAAAAAGAAAATTATAAACTGAAACTAAGGTCTAGCAAGTCAGACAATTCGATTGTTTAAGTCCTCTCCAAGGTGAATCAGTTGAATTAAGTCTTTGACATGTATCCTCTAGACCGAATGAGAGGGAAAAATAGACAGAAGCAGCTCAAGAAACATGCATACTGTAAATCACTTCATAGTCACTGTATAGTGACATTGTTGATTATGTTTTTTCTAAGTCTTATTATTCTTGCTGCAAGTGTGCTGTTACATATGTACTATCCTATTTTCAAGCGTGCTTACAATGTTACTGCCGAACATTCTTTTAGTGAACTACCTCCACATGAGTTATCCTATAGATTTGCGCTGCGCAACAACACATTCATTAGTATGTTACATCATTCCCATCAGACCAGCAATGCTACAAATTGTTGGATATGTGGCCGACTCCCTCCCTATCAGAAATACAAAGGAGTTCTGCCTCTCTTTCCATATCCGTTCACACACAATGGTTCCTGTGGAGCATGGTTTAGTTTGATTAACTCCTTAGACTCAAACACTGTAGTTTACCAGAGCAACTGGGTATGGGGAAACCTGAACTTAGTTTTGCTTAAAGCCTGTTATCCTAACAAGGAGGGACTTCCCAAAAGAACAGGAACTGATCTGGAAAATGAAGTATACGGATTAGGTAATTTTACACTTAACCTCATGATTCTAAATATTGAATCTGAAGCTACACTAGTCTTGCCTGCTATGTCAGTATTACCAGTCAAAGGTGAATTCTGTGTAAGAAAGAATGGTTCAGTACACCTGGGTCATAGTAAATGTACTACTGTGATCGAATTCAGTGATAAAGGCAAGTCTACATTTAGAGCTTCCCGTCATTCCTACTTCATATGTGGTCATACCGCATATATACGTCTACCTCCAGACTGGGATGGTACCTGTTACATTGCATTCCTTTTGCCACCTGTTTTCCTAGCCCCTCCTGATTATCATAGAAATACCAATCTAGTACACCATAGACCTCAGAGAGATATCCCGATTGTTGACTACACCGAAAAAGCATGGGAACAATATACAGACTTCAATAAAGGTCTCTTTCCTTACATAGGTGTTGTCTCAAATAGTAAACTGATACGAAGATTAACCAGAACCCTTGAAGCAGTAGTGAATGAAACTACCTCTGCCCTAGGCAACTTAACAGAGGAGCAGTCTGCGATACGGATTGTTGTTCTTCAAAATCGTCTTGTCCTTGACGTCATCCTAGCAGATAGGGGCGGAGCTTGTAGGGTCATCGGATCAAGTTGCTGTGTTTTCATCCCAGAAAACGCGCCATCCGTATATAAAGCCATAACTCGTCTTCACAAGATTGCAAACCAGATACATCAGAATGCAGGCACCTGGACATGGTCCGGTTGGTTCTGGAGCGTGTTGTCAGCCTGGGGATGGAAAGTCCTATCCTTCCTAGGTATTGGCCTTCTCATAGTATTCAGTTGTTGCCTATGTCTACAATGTGGACCAGCGATTTGCGGCCTGTGTGCCACATCGTGTATTCCACGTTCAAGTTTTCATTCAAGATCCCGGAAGAAGAAAGAAGAGCAAATGATGTTACATGAACAGATTGATGGATTCCTGAGGATCGATATTTCATGAGGGTCCGTAGGGGACAAGGAGGGAATGAGGAAATATGAATTTTTATGGTCAGTTGTGTCCCCTATCTAGACCCCAACGGCTCCATGTACTGTCAAGAATTCCTGTCATGCGAGGGGAAGAAAACGGTAACCAGCGAAAACGGACTACATCTCCCAGGATGCTTAGCGGTTGAGAGGTTATGTAAACAGGAGAGCTGTTACATAACTCCAGGAAAACACGCCCTTATGGAAACAGGAGAGCTGTTACATAACTCCAGGAAAACACGCCCTTATGTAAACAGGAGAGCTGTTACATAACTCAAGGAAAACACGCCCTTATGTAAACAGGAGAGCTGTTACATAACTCAAGGAAAGCACGCCCTTATGTAAACAGGAGAGCTGTTACATAACTCAAGGAAAACACGCCCTATAAAGGGAGGAACCGGGAGGTACAACGCTGTCGGATATTGTGTTTACACCGACGTACCTGCTTCGTGAAGAGCAGTGTTCCGGAGTGGTGCTCCAGTAAGGCAAGAACGGAGGTAGGTCGAGTCGTTACTCCCTGGGCCGTGTCTTGCCCCATCGTCACCTGTGAAGGACCCGGAAGCTCTACCGGTCCACCATTGAGCTTCGCTTCTTGACTCGGCTGAGTCAAAGCGCAGTGGCGCTTTTGCTGGTTGGAGTCGTAACTCCCAGCCAGACCAGAGATACAGGGACTGCCAGCTGTAACGCACACCAGGAGGTGTTTGCCGCGTTACAGACTCGGAAGTCCACAGGATCGATCGAGCGGCTGCTCTCGGTTCAGTCTTCTTGCTATTTGATTGGGGTATCGGTGACGCATCACCAGGAGGTGACTCCGCGTCCCGGTGCAGTCTGAGGAAGAGGTTGAGCGGCTGCTCCCTTCAGGTAGAGACCACGGCTGGGTGTTTCCCTGACTCCTCGATTCTCCCCAACACTCTTCGTGCCCCTCACAGCCTACCGATTGGCATTGTCGGCCATTTCATTTCTGCCCTCTGTTGGCATACGCCGGGATCGGCGTATATGCAGAGGACGGTTAGGACCATCCGTGCGGTGGGCTGGTAACGTACTTAGCCTGGAGGATTCCAGTGACTATAACTTTTGTTTATCTTTGTATTATTTTTGCCTTCATTAAAATAACTAACCCTTCACAAGTGGTTGCGTCCTCATTATCGTGTCTGTTAAACGATCCTGAGGCGTTCAGGGCGTTACATGTACATGCTACAAGTACATGTATGTTCCCTCCACTTCAAGCTATGAAGACGCAAATACAATTGTGTCCAACGTTAATATGTACTCTTTCATATCTGCCATGAATGGGCTAGATATTCCGTTCCTAAGTATGCCTTGCCACCGTCTTTATATGGTATACTTTTCACGTTTCCCAGCTCTGGCAAGGTAGGCCCTGAATTCTGCCATCGAGCTTTTGCTGCTTCTGCCTCTGAATGCTCCAGCCTGGACCTGCATATGTATCCATGAACTTTGTCTTACTTCCTGCGCGGCTAACGGTGCCTAGCCCGGCCTGTTGCCCGGCCTGTTGCCTGCCAAAACTGTATTCAGCCTTCAAGTTATCTGTTCCGCTCCTCAAGAAATGCATTCCTGTCTAAATAGCTTAGGTAAACA
The DNA here is from genome assembly GCF_964204655.1 of Triturus cristatus. Classification (NCBI taxonomy): domain Eukaryota; kingdom Metazoa; phylum Chordata; class Amphibia; order Caudata; family Salamandridae; genus Triturus; species Triturus cristatus. The sequence continues at coordinate 152,640,641 of NC_140585.1, read as the reverse complement.
TCCCTCTAGCTGCAGAGCAAAGGGCCCGGCCTTACTGTCTCCGTGCAAGTAATTCATGACTCTCGTTACCATGGTAGGCCCATGCCCCCCTCGCATCTCATGTAGACACTTAGACGCTTGTACACGCACTAGCAGTCAGTATAGAATAGGATCTGTACGAGAAGACCTTTCCTTCTAGATAATATAGTTCTTTAAACACAAGATATTAGATATGATTTAGGACTAGGTTGTCCTGACACCCCAGACTTCTGTCTCCACATGTAGGGCTAAATGTCATGTTTTTTCGCTGACTTTGCAGGATTCTCTTATGGATCCACCCATTTGTGTCACCATCATAATGACGTTTTTAGTATACGCCTCTATGCACGCCTATTATTACGACTTTTTATTACGTATGTATATTCTTATCTGTATTATCAAGCTGTTACGCCTCCTGCATCTATCTTAATGTAATGCCTTTCTTATATATACTGATACTTGTCAATAATCTATTGCTGATCCCTTCCTGAACCTTCGTGGTGACGGAACTCGATTGCCTGGTTCGAACCATCATTCCTTTGTAAGGAATAAATACCCTATTATACCCTCGAATACCACGGATTCTGCCTCTTATTTTTACTGAGTTATTCATATTGTATTTTACCGCATAAAAATAGTACAGGTAATTTAAATATTTACCACACATTAAATAATAAATAAAACAAATACAAAAACAATTTTTAGGATATTAAAGTTACAAAATATCACATATTTTTTCAAAATTACTTAGAAAAACATAGGTTTTATGAACATTACAATTAGAAATTAGTATTTAAATAACCTTTGAAATTCACAAAAATAATAGGTCTCAGGAAGATTAAAGTTAGAAATTAGTATTTAAAACAAAATTCAAATTTACTGAAAAACCGATTGCCACATTTCCCAACATTGAGCTATTTTATGGCTAAGGGACCATGCCGTTTTTGGAGGGTTCGCTTTCCTGTTCTGCACTGCCTTGGTGATAGTAGGGAGAGGGGTTGTACAGGGAGGAGGTCCTGAGGGTTGTTGCAGTGGGTGTTGTGTCCTTCTTGAGTGTCGGAAAAAACTATAGGTTAAATGAACATTATAATTAGAAGTTAGCATTAAAAAAACATTGAAATTCACTGAAAAAAACATAGGTTTCAGGCACGTTATAGTTAGAAATTAGCATTTAAAAAACCTTAGACATTTACTGAAAAAAACATAGGTTTTGGGGACGTTATATTTAGAAATTAGCATGTAAAAAATCTTCGAAATTCACTGAAAAAACCATAGGTTTCAGGGACGTTACAGTTACTTGGACATTTGACTCATATAGAACCAGAGAAATTTGCCCGTTATAGTTAGTTGAGCTAACTAAATCTCACACGCCGCAATGCACTGGTGATGACATCACATATGACATCACTGAAGACATCTCAAATGACATCACTGATGAGATCACTGATGACATCATCCACGTCATATTCAGACACACCTCCTCTCACTCTACTATAACCTTTGATACACGTACTCTAAAATACAGACTACCATTTTTGAAACCATAGACACACCAATGCCAGATACTAGATACCCATCCACTGATTCCTTTCTATATATTGTGAGCTGGACATACACTCATACATGCTGTCACTCATCATTACATCAGTATAATATCCACTCATACACCTATACATGCATTAACACAGTGCTTCTGATCCATAGAGTTACTCACACATCTACTCAGTCATGCCAAAAATCAATCACACACCGATGTACTCACCTATGCAGATATGTACACACCACCTGACTTATTTATACACACACCACCTCCCTTATTTAAATAGATACTAACACATACTTACTCTCTTATACAATCACTAATACAAGTACTCATTCATGTATGTAGACACTCTTGCAATCACTGTGTCTCACGTATAGTCAATTATACACCCCAACACTCACCTATACTGTCTAAAAACAGATATAGTTACTCACATATATACAACCGAGACTTCAGTTCACTAATCAACACACCTGTACACACAGTCAGCTACCCATACAGCCCTTCCGAGATGCACTTTTGAATCTATACAACCAGTAAATCAGCCATTTAGACATGTATGCACAGAGTCGGATACCCCCACCCACCCACATAGACACTCAGACACCCATTCAGATACTCATACTATCAATCAATAACCCATATAAACACTGATGTAGCTACTCACCAACCCATGCACCTGCTTACACACCAACTGAGAGACTAATATAGACATTCACACAGTTTAGTCATTAACCAATGCATGCAGTAACATACGTTCAATCAGTGACTTATACAGTCAGTCATGCATCGATTAAATAATCCATTCAGGCACTTCTACATCCACTCATTCTTCAATAGACCTTGGCATAGATATATATGAAAAATATTTAAACTTTACAGAAACACAAATTCACTGGATGATATCATCAGTGATGTCATTTGAGATGTCATCAGTGATGTCATGAGTGATGTCACTGACTGTGTCATGAGTGATGTAATATGTGACGTCATCACCAGTGCATTGCGGGCGCGTGAGTTATAGTTAGCTCAACTAACTATAACAGGCGAATTTCTCTGGTTTTATGAGGTAAATGTCCAAGTAACTATAACGTCCCTGAAAACTATGCTTTTTCAGTGAATTTCTAAGGTTTTTTAAATGCTAATTTATATATATATATATATATATATATATATATATATATATATATATGTATATGTATGTATTTATTAATTATTAAGTATTGAAGAGTAAACATGTTTATATAAATATTACATTTCAAAATACACGTACCTATGTGTTGTTTTGCTTTTCTTGCTGGATACTTTTCGATGTTGAAGTGTTACATATAGTTTATTTAGTCTTTATTTTTATATAGTTGTTTAAAAAATACTTACTATTTTTAGTTGATGTAGTTTATTTCATTGATGATGTTTTGTTGAAGTCTGTAGAAGCTATTAAAATAAAAGTATTTTTTTAGTAGTATTTTGCTTTTTTAATACATTTTTTAGTTTTCATCAGTTGACTCTATTTGTTAAGATATATACTTACTTTGGGGCATATCAACAACAACCGGCGATAATTATCTCTAAGCGCACTTAACGCTAGGATAATTATCGCCGGCTAGCGTGAATTTTTATCGCTGAGATAGCGTGCTATTAGCAACGCTTATCTCAATAGCGATAAAAATCCTCACGCTAACAGGCTAACGTGAGATTATCGCTGGGAACCCAGCGATAATCTCACGTTACCTTGTTGATAGGGACAGGCAAACTTAGCCATGATATCCAACTTCCATAGGATATCATGGCTAAGTCAGAAAAATACCAGACGTAAAAAAGCAGCGTTAACCGTGGTTAGCGCTGCTTTTTTTGTCTCTAACAGGGTTAGCGACATTCTTGATAATAGGAGAAATGTCGCTTAGCGACATTTCTCCTATTATTGTACTCTGGAACGCCCCCTTTGCATCGCATTAGAGATGCAAGGGGAAGCGTAGAGTAAAAGGGTGCTAACATGCAAATTTGCGTGTTAGCACCCTGTTGTTGATAGGGTGCTAGTTTTATCTCTGCTTTTTTAGCTTTTAAAGCCAAAAAAGCAGAGATAAAGCCCTTGTTGATATGCCCCCTTGTTTTATATTTTTCGTTGATATCGATTTTGAGGTTGTTTTGGAAATAAACCGTTGTTTTGAATTTTCTAGGTGGAGTTTTATTGAAGTTTAGTCTGTGAAATATGAAGGAAAACATATTATAGTTTTAGTAAATTTGTTTATATATTTTTTCTTTTAAGCTAATTATATTTCTTTATTTCTTTATTTAAAAAGTGTTGTTCTTACGTTTAATGAGAGTTTCTCGGATTATTTGTTTGTCTTGATCATTTTTTGTTGTCTTGCAAAGTTTCATGCTTCTTCAGTGTTTGTCCATTTCACAGTAAATTTTGTGTTAAATAATTGATTGCTTTTATAGTGTTTATTTAATTAGTTAGAGTTTTCTATTGGTTTGTGTTGGTGTAGTTTAAATTCATTGGTTGAGATAGCTTTTTTAGAATGTTTTGGCAGGTATAATTTTGTTTTTTGTTTTTATTATGTTTATTTAATGTTTGTTTTTATTTTGTTTAGAAATATAATTTAAATGTATACTTTAATAAATGTTATATGTTTTGAATATATGTAATATATGTATGTTTTTTTGACAGTTGTGATTTTCTTTATGTTGTAATGTCTGTTAAGAAAAGGTCATTTGTTAATGATTTTTACATGTATTTGTGTCTTAGTTTTATATATGTTTTAATTTTTTTAAGTGTTTGTTTTAATGTTTGACATATGGTATTTGTTTATATTATTGAAAATAGTTTATTTTTATGTTTAAATGTTATTTGTATTATTATAGTTTATAATATCGATGTTTGTGTTGTTGATATTATGCATATCGATGTTTTTGTTGTGATAAATGTTATTTTAATTTTATCAATATTTTTGTGTTCTCTTTTTTGTATCGATATTTTTTCATTGAAATATTTTTCAACTATATATTTTTATCGATGTTTGTGTTATTTTAGTTTGTGTATTGGGTGTCGATATTTTTGTATACGATATTAGTGACTTGATAATTTTGTATCTCCATGTTATAGGAGTCGATGTTGTGTCAGTGATCCATCCCCACCTGAAGACTTTGCGCTGGGTTTGCATTAGAAAAGTCATACACACCTGACAAAAGGGTCTATTAGGATGGCAGGCGGATGGCCGCCGCCGCTCTGGCGGTGCAACTTCTGGAACGGCGGCGGCCATCCGCCGGCCATCGAAACCCGGGAAAACCGCTGGTCCGATTAGCATCGCGGTCGTGACCGCTGCGGTGTGATTTTCCGCCCGCCACTTTTCTGCTGGTTGCAGTCCACCTGCTTGACTGGTGGGCGGAGCCGGACTGCTACAATTGTTGCAGATCAGGGCCAAGCACCGCCAGCCTTCCTGCTGCGGTGGAACCACCATGGAAAGGCATGTGGAGACATGTTCCGGGGGCCGATCGCGGGCCCCCAATGTGTTGGGGGGAGTGTGGGTGCGCGGGGGGCCCCATGGTACCAGGTGGCAGGCACTGTGTGGTGCCTGCCACGCAGTGTAGTGACATGCATGACATGCTCATTTTCACACTGTGGCGGTATATATATATAAAATACCTCATGCGATAGGCGGCTCGATGACGAAAGGGGCAGGACAGCCAGGTACTCTTTTCAACATTCGCAATATTTTATTTTTCTATTTTCAAAGTGGAAATGTTGACAGACAAAATATGTTGATTTCTTTCGACTGGAGTCTTCAATTGGCCAAAGAGTTCTATTCATTATGTCCAGAGTGTATTTAAAAGGACTCTAGGCCCACCCCCCACCGTAGTGTTAAAAGCAAACCACTAGACCGCTCACGGTAAGAATGATTGTGCTATTTGTTTATTGCACCTCGCACCATTTTGGGTATCACTCTCAATTTCAGTTTCGACCATTGACAATATAGAAATACAGAAATACAAGAGTGTAATGGTGAAGTGCCATTCTTAACATGTAGCAGAATTAACTACCACATCTGTATCAAAGGCCAAACATGGGCAAAGCAATTCAACTAAATTGTCTAAATCTCTCCTGACCCTTCGCAAAATTACCAGGTAAAGTATTCCTTTATCTAGATCTTGCAGGAGGTACACATGCATGAAACATTTTTGGTGAAAACCAACATGCAAAACATCATGTACAAGGTACATCAAACATGTTTCCAAACATTTCTGTACCTGGAAATTTCCTGTAGAGTACATGACATCTTTGTTGCTCCAGACAGACATAATGGCTTTTGGAAGGCCCGATTCGTCACCCACCAGCAAGACTCTAGAAAAGAATAAAGGTAAGTACAAGTACACGTCAGAACAAAGAAAATAAAAATAACCAGTAGCCACACCAACCAAGCTGCATCTCTTTTCAGTTATATCTGTTCCTTGTGCTTTCTCTCCTTGTGGGCCATTTTTTTCTTTCTTTCCTTGTTTCTGTTTACTAGTAGAACCTCTATTTTTCTTTTCTTGGAAATCACTCAGTTTCTTCTTGCTAAACCTTAACTAGTCCTGCAACTCTTGTGCAGCGTCTCTTAGCATTCTTTTGATATTTTTCTTTTAGTCATGAATACCTCCCTCTCTAGTCATTCTTTATCTTCGTTTTCCATTATTGGCTAATTCCCTTTTCCTTTAGCGCCATAAATGCGCTTTCTTTTATAGAACAGCAAAGCCAGAATTTCAAAAAGAAATATAAAAATAAAACTGCAGCAATGAAGAACAAACTTGTTTCATTTGTAGATACAGAAAAAGAAACTGTTTCAGTACTGAGATTAAGTGTCTTTAAAATGAAAAGTGTTCCGACAGTTTTCCACTTATTTTGGCCATATGTCGCATTATTCCAAGCCACACATTAGCAAAATGTTCCTTTATTCTAGACAGAAACAAGATACATGTAGACACATAGCTTAGCTGTCGGTGTGCGCCTGACTTTACAGATTCTTAACATAGTATTTAATGGTTAATTCCCTGCTTGCTCATAGAGCTAAAATTCCCCCATGGACCTGGACTGGCCATCATGACTAGCAAAAGGAGTAAGGAGGGAGAATACAAAGGTGTTTCCAAGTCAGCATCCAGATATGAAAAACAGAAATGAACATCAGTTGTTAGACAATATGCATTTCCCAAAGGAAGTGGCTATTTATATGGCCTCCAGTCAAATAGCACATAATCTCTGCTAACTACCGAGAGGCTGGCAAAACAGTACCTTATCTCTGCTATTTAGCCAGCTGCAGACTAAGGGCCTCACCACGATATTGGTCCCACCAACATCTATGCCGAAATGTATGCCATCAGTCCGACCGCCGGATTATGATTACGACGGTCAGAGCGAGTTAGGCGGAGGAAAAGACAACCACCTCCGACAGGCTCAAGGAGCCTTTATGGACAGCGTTTGCATTCCAAATCCCTTCATTGGATAGTGCCTGCACAGGCACCGCCTTAGGGATTAAGATATCCCTTTCTGACAGCCTGTTCATGGTGGTCCCTCATGGTGCATGGCACACAGTGCATAAATGTTTTCAAACATGCACTTTTTTATTGTGGCCCTTTCCCAGGCTGCAGCACAAGCCGCAATAGAACAGGACATGTTTCCAACCTCCTACAGTGCAATCGCATCGAAATATGTTGGGTGGAACTGACAAATACTAGTTGGGCAGTTACCATCCAGCAACTATGGCGGGCGGACGCTCGTCCTGCTGCTATTGAAATAAGACCCTAAATATCTGAAAATATGCTGATTAGCTGGCCAGAGGTTAATCACAGAAATTATGTATTATTTGACCAGTGGTCAGATAAACAGTATGAAGGATGTCTTATTTTAACCAATCATGAAAAAGAATACGATTCTAGGCAATGGTTGGGTGCTGGCCATCTTGTAATGTGGCGCAGCATCTGAGGAGCATTTAAAAGTATGTGCATGAATTAATGTGCAAGTCCAACAATTAGGATAAATTGTTATTCAATGAAAAAATGTACAATATTTTGATTTTAAAATACATCTAGGAATCAAACTTCTGTTGCAGGAGATTCAGGATTTGGCATCCATGTATTTTGCTCTGCATTCAAGGAGTATTTGGCAGCCTGCTAAGAATAGTGAGTATGGTTTTAAAATGCGTTACACAAATGACATAAATGTGTCTTTCACGTATGGGAACACATTGTTCTTCCTTTTGATGATCTTGGAAGGTAGGGCTCATTTTGGCCTTTTTCTGGAAGGCTTTATGCTGGTTTCAGGCTTCTTTGTAGGGAGGATTGAGTTTGCCTAATATTTGAGACCTGACAACATAGCAGCAGTTGACAAGCAGAAGCAAACAGGGGATGCAGAGACATACTTGGTGTAAGAAATTGGGTTATTGTTTCAGAGGGGTGGAAGTCATACTAAAGAAACAGCTATAATCCTTGTCAGGGTGAACCACAAAAATGCACAAAATTGATTGATTGATATTCCTCATCAAAACCACAGAGTGTTCACGTTATTGTTATTGTTAAATTGTATGTGAAACAGTTACTTGTTATATTTAAATATAAGACATTGAGATATCATTTTAAGGACAATGAACAAACTCCCACACTTTGTGCCACAAGCACGGAACATCGTACATGCAATTGGAACCAACAATTATTGTCAAGGTTGTTGTGCTTTGGATTGTTTACCAACAGACCATAATTGCTTTTGTAAATACAGCACCAAAGATCGATTTTTATAATTGCTGGTAAGCCGATATGTTCATGTATTTTTGAAACTTAAAAATTGAATAAAAAGATATATATATCTATATATATATTTTTTTTTAACTGTTTGGACACAGCCATGTGCAAATCAGTCTGGACTATTCTTCATGTGAATAGTCCAGCCGACCTGCCAAGCCTGGTCCTCACTCTACCAGAAACGAACATTGTGGAGCCGGTTTTAGTGTTTGTCACCCCTTATCAGCCAGACTAGCTTGAATCCAGTGGCACAGTGAGCAAGGGACCCACGTCTGGGCATACCCATCTCACTTACAGCAAAAAGTGTAGCTGCTTCAAATGATGAACGGCTGAATAAATAAAAAATTCTCCCCCAGCCAAGTAATCTGGGTTAAAACCATTGTTTTTTTGCCCACTACGCCACCCCAGTTTGGACCCAGCCTAATGCAAATCAGTCTTGACCCTGTTCCTCATGGCAATAATCCAGCCTGAACTGCCAAGCCTTGTCCTCCCTGAACCGAAAGCAAGCATCCTGGGAACGGGTTTGGGGGTATGTCACCACTCATCAGCCAGGCTAGCTGGCTGATGAGGGGTGATGCCCCGAACCTGGTGCATAACCATGAGGCGGATTGCTCTCAGTTATTCCTTGATTGAATTGAGGCAGAGCTTAGTGCTGTTCATCATTTTAAGCAGCTTCCACCTGGTTATTTGGAGCCAAATGGCATTAGCTTTTGTCTGCAAGATAAAGAAGGGTATGGGCCCTCCCGCTGATGCTTGTGTGTCCATGAACAGGCTGAATTCTTCCAGAATGTCCTTGTACTGAGCCAAGCCAAAACTAATATGCAGTTCTTTTTTCACAAGCCTGATGCAGCAGGGTTGTCATCTTCCTTAACAACAGTTCTTCTCCGAGATTGACCAGGGTAGAGGTGTGTAGGGTAACCAGGGGACAGAGTCCCCACCATCCGGAGTTTAGGTAAACGTGCAGCACTGCCAGTAGATGTCAATCAGCATAGAGTAACCCCATTCCATATCCAGAATGTACTGGATTATACTGGAGTTCTCATTCATTCCAAGAGGATGTGTTCCTTTTCCTCTAAAACACAAGAAATACAGTGGAAGTTTCCATTAAATTAGGGACTGCCCTTTCTCTTCTATTCAAGTGGGTCTACCCACCTCGGTATCCCAGATTTCCTGACATGGGGTGGTTATGCTTTGGTTCAATCCTCCTCCGTGTGACTCATTCCTCTTTGTATTGTTGAGCCAGACTGGACACAGGAACTCTTGTCGAGGGTCCACTTGTTGTTAAAGAGGACTGCCACAGATATGCTAAGGGCCACCCTTGAACAACAAATTGAGGCAGGAGCAGATGTGTTTGTGTACTGAGTTGGGGTTTTGCTACCTCCAAGAATCTCTTCTATAGGATGTTTTGAGGCTAAAAAGTATCCTTCTATATGGTGCCCTTTCTGCACATCCTGTCTAGCTCTGTTTGGATATTGCTTGGTTGGGTGAAAAGGTATGGAGCCGTTGGGTTAGTCTCATATTAGGTCAGATTCACTATGACGGTCATATGCTGATACCACATGTTGTGCAAGGGGGTGCTATGTAGTGTATGTGGGATGCTAGTGTTTGGGTTAGTGTACTTTGGGGAGAGGAGTTGGCCTAATGGCAAGAGCGGTTGACTTCAAATCTGGGGAACCGGGTTCGAATCTTGGCAAGGACATACACCATCCTGTGATTCTGGGCAAATCACTTAATCTCCCCGTGCCTAACACAATGAATGTGTCCTCATGTAACGCAACTGGTTCTCATGTACAGCGCTCTGATACCCGATACCTTCGGGTGAAGTTCGGGCTATATGAAACTCCGATAAAAAAAAAAGTGACATGGGAGAGATCCCTGTGCATGTGCTGTGACAGGTTATGAACTGACTCCATTTGGCCAGGCATTTCCTTAGCCGTGAATATATACAGCAGCACTCAACATAGACAGAGGGTACATAGAAGTGCAATAATACATAACTTGTTATTTAGCATTGCAGGTCATGAGATGGATCCAGGAGAGGGGTCTGTGGTCCTCTGGTTATTGGTGTTTCTCGTTTCACAGTTCAAACAAAAAAGTTCACAGTGCAGTTCATAATCTTGATTCGCACATTTTAGATCCAGGTTGAGGTGTTGATATGACAGCTAAAAGGTGGTGCACTTGGAGGTTCGTTTGCAGACAGTTGGAGACGAATGTGCTTCATTTTGTTAATTCAGAAATTAAAAGAATGTGTGCCATCATTAATGATTATTCTTCGGAGTTCCTGTATTTCCCTTATGGATGTGCTCTCCACACTCCATTTATGTAATTTTTAGTGAGGCAACGAAAGGTGGCCCCGGTCATGGTATCTATTTGATAGTTAAAAACATAAAGGTGTTTTTTCATACCTAACTGGGTGCCTGGATTAGGGCGAAATGTTTATGGAGTGGACTTGTGATAATAGATGGATTGCCTCCGTTTTTAGCTATGGTTTTGTGGGCAGCATCAGTTTTTCAATAACATGTCTCTACTGGTGTGTGCATGGGGTGCCATCGCTGTGGGCTGTGTCTTCCAACCTATACGTTTGCTGGACTATGTTATGAGGGGGTGTGTTACTATTAAGTGTTGTTGGTAGTTGCAATGTACCCCAAGATCATGTGTGTGTATCTCTGAGTTCCTGGCATGTGTTATGCAACATGACCCTCCCTTATGGTGCTAGATATCTCAACTCTGCTGTTTCTCTAGAAACATCTTTTTGGCTAACTTTGGGCTTCTTTGTTTGGGTTTTGGGTATTTCCCTAGGTCTCGCACAATCTGCTACCTTATGTATCTTGAGCCAAAGGGGGTCGGAAACTTGTTCCACATCTCCCATGAACCCCTGATTATGCAGTCTAGTGGTGTCTGAGGTCAGGGACTGCTACTTTTTCTGGATGGTACATGTGAGGCTTGGTGTGTTGGTTAGCTGCTAGACCTGATACTGGGATGAGTGCATTCATTGTTCTACTATCGCCTGGACCTGTGATGGGCACTGGGAATTCCCCTCTCCCAGGCATCCCTCTCTCCCTCAGACCATGTCTTCCTTCATTTCAGCACATTTGGACCTGCTGTTTCTGGCTTGTGGCTAGGGACTTCTAACAAGCATGCATGCTTTAGTCAGTATTTTGGATGGTTATGGTATGGTGGCCAGACTTTGAAGATTTGGAAAATTTGAGAGGGAAAAGAAAGAAAACATTACTGGGATCATAAGAACGTGGAGAGTCCAGGGCTAAGGCAATGCACTATCGCTGCAGTCTGCATAGTGATGATGATGAATTGGGACTGTCCCAGCAGTTCAGGGATGCCTGACTACTACTAAGTTGAAGAGGTGTGACGCAGCGGCCAGGGTGCCTGACTCCGGACTATGGGGTTCACGGTTCGATACCCGGCGCACTATGTTACTCTGAGCAATAGCTCGCTTAATCTTCCAGAGGGCCCCCAGCACCAGGACACCAATTTGGTGGTAGCTGTGTGCTTTACAAATACTGGTATTTTATTTCATTTACTCTGGTGAGTCTCCCTACTAACTCGACGCCTTGGTTCTTGTGCGTGTGCCGTGGAGGCTGTAGGGTCTTGACTATCCCAGGCATACGAGAATCCTAGCTCCTGCCATTGGAGGGCATCTTCATTTTGGTATTGACAGGGGGGCTTCCATTGAGTGGGTTTTAAAGGTGCTGTTGGGCATACACGCCATTATAGAAACATCGGTCCTAGGCTGTGTGCCCGAGAATGGGGACCTCTCCATCTGGTCATTGGAACCGGTCCTTATTGACTTTGACATGGGACGTGAGTGCCTGATTTTTAAGTACTTGATCTGGGGGCTGCCCTGCTCCCTTGTCAGACTGCCCGCTCCATGGGGTATGGCCAGCCAACCCCACCCTGGGCGATCAGCAGCAGAGTTGGTTCTTTGCTCCCACAGGCGTCCTAGATGGCAAACTTTAGTAAGGATACCCAGTCGACAGAGCACATACAGCAGCCCTGAATCCCTAGATACAAGTAAAAGTTTGCGTTCCCGACATTGTCTCATTGGCCCTTCTTTTGGTTTGGTACACATTTTTGGGGATGTGGGTGGCATTTATTCTGGAGGTTTACTTTACTGCATATTTGTATTCCTTGTTTGTGTAAATGCATTACCTTTCCAGACAGTCACCCCGTCCCTGCCGAGGCTGTAGTCCCGGTCCCTCTTAGTTCCCTGTCTGAGGTTGCTGCTGCCACGTGTTTGTTCAACTATCTGATACCCGCTGAAGGGGTGCATCGGCTGACTCACCTTCCTGTGGCTGAATATAAAGCACATCCAGGTGTCCCTGTGCTTGGCTTTGTTGATGAACGCTTGTGTGGTTTTGAGGTAGTTGGCCCTGGCTCATCGATCTCTGTTAGTGGTATGCTTTTTACCCACCTCTGTCTAACCAGTGGCCTATCCTGTGACAATAGAAACATTCCTTAGGGACTGGTTTCCGCCAACCTCCCTTATCTCTACCCCTATAGATTGAAACCCCCTGGGGTTTTGTGGTGTAGCTCCTTTTAACACCAGTGTCATTTTCATGTCCATGGCCAACGTGGCCTCCTTGAGGGCGATCTTTTTCAATTTGTGTTGGACCAATTTAGCAGTATCTCTTTGGGCTTCCTCTTATTTTGCTTTATCCTTTTCTTGTTTCTTTTGTGGTAATGTACTATATGGACTTGTATCTTACTCCAGGGTTTGGTCTCTGCCCCAACCACGCTGTCCAGTTCACTCGGTATCTCCGTGGGCAGGCCCTTTTTGAGTATATTGCAAAATAATGCAACTTTTGGCCCTGTAGCAAACCAAGGCTGTCCTGTCTCCTGTCCCCATTGTTCCCTCATTCTATCCAGAAAAGCAGTTATACCTTCCACTGACTTCATGATCTTCACCATTAACCCTCCTACATCTGGGCTGTCAGGGAACATTTCCCTCAGGGCTGTCCAGATACAGTGCATGTATGAATTGAATGCAACCCTTCATGTTGAATGTCTGTCAGTGTAATTGCTGGGATGTGAGGTTGGGCAACATCGCGTTAGTCTGCTCTCCAATAAGCCTACTTAGCAGACTATGGATATCCCCTACTGCTAGGTGTTCTTCTCGAAGCATGAGATCCATTTCCGAGCCTGTCCTTCTATCAATACGGGTAACTTTATCCATAACCCCTCTTTATCCAGCTTAGCCTGTGGCACATAGATGGTCTCTGATGTGCCTTTCTGAAGTAACGGGTACATTATTACTTTGGGTAGCTCTACTGGTTTCTCCCTAACATGGTATTCCCATCTTTTAAGGCATTACTGCATGTAGGGGATGTTCACTTGATACCCTCCTCCATGTCGGATGCAATATTCCGCTATAGTCATGCCCTCTGGTTCAAAGGATCCCTCCTCAAGCCAAGGTCTATTGCACTGTTCTTTTCCCTAAGTCCAGTTGGCATGCAGGTAGCAGAATGGCCATGAAAAGATTTCAGCTTATTTTCTGGTCACTATCTCCCTTGGGGTTGGTTTATCCTTCCCGTGAATTTTGGTGGAGTTGCGTACATCCTCATTGTTGCACTCGCAAAGGTGAATCTTTTTTTTCCTGGAATTTGGTGGGTCAGCATCAGGCTACCTTGGTCTTTTGTTTTCCGGTCAGACACTCTCCTATGTTGAAGAATTGGTGCGTCTTGAATCCCTGCAAGAAATCTCTCATCTAATTCTGCGTCCGATTCTTCCCCGATCAGTGCTCTGCACCTACTCCCACTTTCCATATATGGGGGCGCGCTGCTCTGTTTTCTCACTGGGTTTCTAGGATGCAAGCTCTTTCTCTCTCTCTCCTTAGCTTACAACTTTCTTCCTCATCCCCGTCTATGTTGCCTCCTTTGCTCTGAGCTATGGGCTGTTCTCTTTGGTCAGGCTTTGTCCTCAAATTCACTTTTGGTTATTTCCTCAGCTAACTAAGCAAATCCTGTTGCTTCACCTTCATCATACGTTACGGGTGGATTGGGGCTTTGGTCCTCACCCCCACTAGTTGAGTCACTATATAGAACTGCCACAAATCTTCTTCTCACTCATGTATGATCACCTGAATCAGTGGAAGTATGTGTTCTCCATGCTACTGGGGCCCTATGTGTCAAATGCAACGCAAGGGGGGGGGCTCAATTCTGGGAGGCTTTCCACCAGCTGTGGGCTGTGCTGGAATTTTCTAGGCATGCTGGTCTGTTAGTTTCTCATGCTTCGGCCTAATCATTTGTGGTTCATTGGAGGGCCCGCCAGCTCCTAATACTATTGAATTGGAATATTCTAATGCGGGGGAACTGGTGTGAGCATTCCGATACCTGCAATTAGTGGGGGTTGCTGACAATTTGCTTGCTAACTGTGACGTAGGATCATTGATCTGGGCCTCCTCAAAGATGGCCCATAGTTCTAATAATGTTTCTCTCATGTCTTTCTTTTGACCTCTGTATTTGGTTTGTATGTGTGTACTCATCTGATCGATTGCGTTAATGTCAAATATTCCCTTTTTTGGCTAGGGCAACATATGCGCCTTTGTGTGTGTGTGCCATTCTTGGTAAAAATTTATTACGTTTTATATCCATGGGGGAGAGTGCGCAGCAGTGCCTAAGAGGGCTGCCTAGTTTTGGAGCTCTGTGTTGCCTCGGGAACATGGTTGTTGACATGCGGCTTCTGCGACTCCAAAATGCTGGAAACGGGTAAGTAATTACATCGGAACATCACCTGCAACAAAGAACAGCTTTTTTACTCTGGTTCTTGGGTCCTTTCTTCTATTATGGGTGACTGAGCTTTGTGCCTGCACTGTGGCCGCATTATTGTTTTCCTCACACCGAAGTTTCCTCAGCACTGAACCTTAACTGTGGTGCTTTTTTCTCCTTTTTTTATCTCACGCTATTGGACATTTCCTGTTTCACTTGCTCTGTGCCTTCTTGGTCTGCCAGAATTTACACTTTTTTTCACCATTTGGTTTGCTTGTTTTTTTTTTTGGGTGCAGTGGTTTGGGGAAGGCTCTGCATATTTGCTTTTGGCTGCCTTTTTTGTTACGTGTTTCAACTTTACATACAGGCAGAAGCATTCAACTAAGAACAACATTGCCAAGTTGCCTAATTCTGATACTTCTTCTACTGTGCCCTCCAGGGATTTTTCGCACTCTGCAGATGTTATGGCTCAGTCTTCTGCCTCTCGGTCAGCCCCTCTGCCCTTGTCATTTTGCAAGATATCTATCGCTAATAAGTACCTCAAACAAGACCCTCCTTCTCCACCTAAATCTCTCTCTCCGGTATCTATAGATACTGTTTTAGAGGAGATACGTGCTCTGTGTCCATTTGTTGAATAACTAACACTCGAAGTACTGGACAATAGGTGGTGGTCTATGGATTATTGTCTTTCCTTGGTGAAACAGCACATTAGTGATGTCCAGGATGCAGCTGAAAAAAGGGGGACCCTGGAGAAAGATATCTCATTGCTTAAAAAGTCAGCTGAGGGTCTTGAAAACAGGTTCAGACATAATAACGTTTGTCTATATGGTCTTCTGGAGTGTCACCTCCTTTTTCCGTGTTTGGGTTAGCTTAGTCTGAGTCTCCCTTATGTCCACTATGAAAAATTGAGTTAGTATTCTTTGCTGTATAAGGTTGAATTGTTCTGTTTTATCTAAAGCTATATATTCTGAGGGAAGGTGGCTGTTGGTCGAGTTGCTTATTGGTGGTAATTCTCCAACAGTTTTCAATGTTTATGGCCTAACTCAGCCTGACTTCTCATTCTGGCCTAATGTTATAAAAACAATGCATTCAGTATAAAGATTATTTTTTTATTTTAGGTCGGAACTGTAACTAGATTATTGATCCTTTACTGGATCGGAAATCTAATGTCCTTTTTGTCTTACATAAAACTCATGCACAATTTGTCACTACAATCTCACAAACTCAACTTGTGGATGCCTGGTGCTTGTGTAATCCAGATGCATTAGAATTTTCTTTTTCTTCACCCCCCCATGGGTCCTTTACTCGATTGGATTATGTTTTTCTTTTTAAGTCTTTGTCTCAAAACATTACTTCTTCTTCACTTGAATCTATTGTTATTTCAGACCATGCCCCGGTTGCTACTGATTTTGAGTTGCTCCCTCCAAACCCCAAGTCCAAAAGATGGAGATTTGATAATTCTCGTTTGAAGGATCCTGCTTTTTCTTCCTCATTCACTTTCTTTGCTTATGGATTTTCTTTTTTTTTTAATGTATCACCGGATACTTCTCCCCAACGATTGTGGGATAGTTTTAAAGCTGCTTCTTGTGGCTTTTTTATTGATTATGTTTCCAGAAAAAAAAGAAACATCTACTTACCCAGCATAAAGTTCTCTTAGCAAACATTAAACGCTTAGAGCACTAATTTTACTACCTCTTCTGACACCTCCTTCCAGGAGCTTATTCGTGCTAAGCTTGAATTTAATGTCCTCTACTGACAAGGCCTCTTCAATATTATTATGTAGGAATGCTCACTATTATGGTGGCCGTAATAAGGTAGGGTCCCTTTTGGCCAACTATCTTCAGTTACAGAGAGAATGTACTCTCATTAAATCCATTAATTCAATGGCTGGGACCCTCCTCTTTGAAGAACTTTTTGTATTTATTCTTTGTTTCTCGCCCATATAATACCAATATCGCCCTGAGGAAGGAAGATTCCGAAACGCGCGTCGGTGCAATTGTGTATTGATTGGCGTAATTGTCTATGTATGGTTTGGTTTTGTATTATTGATTTTTGTATGCCCGCACCTTAAAATTAAGTCTTTCACTCGCCTTGCGAGACTCCTCCCCTCCGCTCTGGGCCTATCCACGGCCGCCATCTTCGATTGGGTCCCTGGAGAGACTATTTGTAGCAGGCTAATGCAAGCGCGCAGCCCCAAGATCGCAAATACTCTTTCTATGAGCATCTTGCTGCACACAAACGCCTCTGCTCGTCCAACGACATTTTCGAGGGCTTGTTAGCCCTAAAACTGTGTTTTAATATCTTTGCTGCTATCTCTGTGTATGGTGATTTTTAATTGTGTGACTCACTTTTTCATCTTACCTTTTTTAAAGTGCTGCTCCATTGTTTTATTATCTCTTCATTCAGCCCTCTTACCCGCACCTTAAAATTAAGTCTTTCACTCGCCTTGCGAGACTCCTCCCCTCCGCTCTGGGCCTATCCACGGCCGCCATCTTCGATTGGGTCCCTGGAGAGACTATTTGTAGCAGGCCAATGCAAGCGCGCAGCGCGCGCGCGCAGCGGGCGCGCCGCTGGTGCGCCGGAGGCGCGCCAGAGGCAAGCCCGTCTGCGCCCGTCCGCGCCAGGACGGGCCGAGGACTAGGGCCCCCGGCCCCCTCCGCAGCTAATCTCCTTACATACACCCGGGAGGAATTGCTGTCACTGCGCGCCCCGAAAAGCGTTGCATGTAAGTACGTATATAAGGGAGTTTACCCCTTCGTCGCCTGCTCTACCTGTAACATCACACAAGTTGACAGGGGCAAGTATACTTTGGCTATGGCCCTACTAAACTGTCGTTCGCTGCCTTGCCATGCAGTAGAGATTAATTTCTTGATACAAGACCACGATCTAGACATTCTGTTTTTAACAGAAACATGGATCACACCCAATTCAGGGGCGGACATTGTACGCGCCCTTCCCCCAGGCTTTCTCATTTACAATTTGGATCGACCCTCAGGTCGAGGGGGAGGCATAGCCATCATCTATAGAGATGTTTTTGTATGTAGGGCCTCTAACAGCGAGATTCAGGACTGTGAAAGTTGTCAGTTTTCTTTACGCATCTCCCCTACCACAACTGTATCGGGTCTGCTAATATATCGCCCCCCAGGCCCTTCGGGATTCTTTATCAACTCTCTTATGGAAACTGTTATGCAGATGGCCACTTCTACATCCAACTTTATGGTACTGGGGGACTTAAACCTCCATTTTAACGATCCTTCTGACTCTATAGCCACAGACTTGGGTTCTGACCTGAAAGTTTACAATCTGACCCTTAGTAATCACGGAGCTTCTCACATTAAAGGTCATCTTCTCGACCCGATCTTCTCTAACATCCCGCAGGTAGAAGCCTTACCGGCCTGCCCCCTGCCATGGTCAGACCACTTTCTGATACCTTTTGCTATGCGATGCGACCCCAGGTCCATCTCTTCCCCCAGAGTCTACTCCTTGGAAAGGGCTTGGTCTAAACTGTCACTCGAAAGCTGGACAGCGCAGCTTCAGAGCTCTCTCCCTCCCTTGGCCGATGATCCCTCTACGGCTGATCTGGCCTTTGATCAATGGCTTACCAATTCTCTAGACTCCATTCTGCCCAAAAAGAGAGTGGCTAAGAGTCGGAGCAGAACGGGCTCGGCCCCCTGGTACACCGCTGAGCTGCGCTCCCTTAGGAGAGGCTGTAAGAAGCTGGAGAGGACATGGAGAAGGGACTGGGAGGTGGCCAGTCGAGTGAACTACCGGGTAGCCATGAGGTTATATAAGAAAGCCCTACGCGCTACTAAGGCTAAATTTTTTGAAGAAAAAATTACTAACGCCTCTAACTCTTCTAGAGAGACATTCAAAGTAATTAAGGAACTCCTCAAGATCCCGGAGCCGCCAGTTATCCACGACAATCCCGCGGAAAAGTGTAAAGAGCTCGCGGACTACTTCCACCTCAAAATCGAGAACATTCTCTCGCAGCTCCCTCAGGCCCCACAGAACACCTATGTAGCAGATCAAGGAAGAGGCGCCCTCGTTCGATTTGACTCCTTTGACCCGGCGACTGAGCTTGATGTGACAAGGGAACTTAGCTCTATGAAGAGCGGCTCGCCTGACGACCCTGCTCCAATGAGGTTCCTTAAACAAGTGGCCTCTGTTATCACGGCCCCTATCACGAACCTCATCAATCTTTCCTTCACGCAAGGGGTGGTTCCTCCAGGTTGGAAAAGGGCTGTGGTAAAGGCCCTTCTGAAAAAGCCTAGTCTGGATCCTTCGGACTTGGCTAATTTCAGGCCTATCTCTCTACTGCCGGGACTCGGCAAGATCGCAGAAAGGCTGGCTAACCATCAACTGTCCAGCTTTCTGGAGTCCAACGGGCTGCTTCGAGAAACCCAAACCGGCTTTCGCCCATGCCACGGCACCGACACCGCCCTCCTGGCAGTTGTGGACGAAGCCAGAGGCATGCTAGATTCTGGGGGGTCAGTGGCAGTGATCCTCCTGGACCTTAGCGCTGCCTTTGATACTGTTAACCATCAAGTATTGATACAACGACTGTCCAATGTGGGAGTAAGAGGTGTTGTGTTGCAGTGGCTGCGGTCCTTTCTCACTGGCCGAACCTATCAGGTACGGGAAGGTAGTGCTCGGTCTTCTCCTATCCCCCTCCAGTGTGGGGTCCCTCAGGGCTCCTCTTTGAGTCCCACTCTATTCAATGTGTATATGGCCCCCCTAGAGGATGTGGTGGCACCTTTCGGGATAAAAATCGTCAGCTACGCTGACGATACTCAACTGGTGGTGGCCCTCTCCCAATTGATGAAGAACCCGGAGGTATTGCACCAATGCCTGTCCCAGGTATACACTTGGATGTGTGATTCAGCATTGAAACTCAACGGATCCAAAACTGAAATTATGCTACTGGGGCACAAGGCTCCCCCTCTCCCTTTGTCAAGCTGGCCTAGCTGCCTGGGAGATCTCCCCTGCCCCAAACAGGAGATTAAGAGCTTGGGAGTCTGGTTGGAGCAGGACCTTACTTTTAAGACGCAGGCAAAGAAAATGGCAGGGATCTGCTTTGGGCTCCTTCGCTCTGCCCGTAAAGTCCTACCCCTTCTCCCCCCTACTTCCAGGAAGCTTCTTATTCAGGGTCTGATTACATCTAGGTTAGACTACTGTAATGCGATCTTCCTTGGTGCCCCAGAGGCCACGTTGAACAAGCTCCAACAAGTGCAAAATGCTGCGGCTAGATTACTGACCAATGCTCCTAGAAGGCAGTCAGCTAGACCAGCATTGAAGATCTTGCATTGGCTCCCAGTCCGGGAGAGAGTCAAGTTCAAGTCCCTCTGTATTGCCCATAAACTTCTTCAGGGCAAGGGCCCCCCCATTCTATCTAAACTAGTAGTCCCCTATAAAGCTCCCAGAACCCTTCGCTCGGACCAGAAATCCCTACTTAGGGCCCCCAGGGTGTATAAGGCCCGTATGGGTGGCAGAAGATTCGCAGTCCAGATCGCCACCCTCTGGAATGCGCTCCCGCTGGAATTGCGGTCAGAAACTGGTACCCTGCACTTCCGGAAACTGCTGAAAGCGTATCTGTTCCCTCTGTAATGTGCTTTTCTTGCTCTTGGTTAGGGTATGGTTGATCAAGCGCCGGGATGCCCAAGGGTAACTGCGCGCTATACAAAACCGATTACAATACAATACAATGCAAAAAAATTATTTTCTTGTATTGTTACTTATATTTTTTGTATGTCTTCGGTTCATTACATTGCTTCGTCAACCATAGGCTGAATTATAACCAATGTTGTATAAAACTGTCTTTATGAAAAAATGAGTTATTCAAACAAAAATGTGTATTTATGAAAAAAATGATTTACCTAAACAAAAATAATTGATTTATTAATTTATATATATTTTTATAAATAAAACAAAATTAGAAAATAATTTCTATTTTCTGTGGTCTATGTGGGGTTATCTGGTCACAAGGGGTTTTTCTCTCTCTGTTTTTTGGATTGTATTTTCCCTGCTGCTACACCCCATAAAATCACTAGTACAGGGACCCTCTGATGTTTTTTATAGTGCCTTAAATACTAGGCATAGAAGTTTGAAGAGTGACCTCTTTCTGATGGGCAGCCATTGTAGCTTTTTTAATAGTGGCATAGATGCCGTCCGTGGAAGTTTGTTTAGGGCTAAACGGGCGGCCATGTTTTGCACTACTTGCAGCCTGGAAAGTAGGTCCTCCCTAGACCCCATCAGGAGAGCATTCCCATAATCCAGTCTACTTACTAGAAGTGCCTGTATCAGGGCCCTTCTGGCGGAGATGGGAATCCATGGGATGACCTTCCTTAACATGCGCATCAGTCCAAAACATTTACCCGAGAGGGTTTTAGTCTGTTCTTCCATGGATAGGTTGTTATCCATTAAGATACCTAGGTTTTTTACCCTGTTATTGGGGAGGGGGGCTGATCCTAGTTCCTCTGGCCACCACTCATCGGTCCAGATCTCTGCTGTTTTGCCAAACAATAAGATCTCCGATTTGTTGGAATTGAGCTGCAGATAGTTATTTTTCATCCATGTGGAGATTTTCATCATGCAGTTCTTAAATCTGTCTCTGGTCACCCTAGGGTCCTTCTCTATGGGAATTATCACCTGGGTGTCATCCGCATAGGAGATGGTTTGGAACCCACAAGATTTTATGATGGTGGCCAGGGACGAGACATAGATATTGAACAGGGTGGGGCTTAACATGGAGCCCTGAGGAACCCCCTTATCTACCTCCGAGGTTTGTGAGACGAAAGCGTCCAATTGAACACATTGCGTTCTAACTGAAAGGAAACTCTGCAGCCACTCTAAAGCCCTTCCCATGACACCAATCTCTCGCAATCTCTTCAACAGAATTTTGTGAGAGATGGTGTCAAAGGCTGCTGACAGATCCAAAAGTACTAGAATCACAGGGGTCCCTTCGTCAAGCAGCATTCTGATGGTGTCCGTTACCTGAACCAGCGCGGACTCTGTGCTGTAGCCCGCGCAGAAACCCGACTGCGAGGGATCCAGGAGATCAAATCTCTCCAGATGGTCTGATAGTTGGCGGTTGATCAGAGTTTCCAAGATTTTTGAGCAGCCTGGGAGGAGCGAGATCGGACGATAGTTCTGTAGGTCGGCACCATCTGCTGTAGGTTTCTTGGGTAAGGGTTTGACGAAGGCCTTTTTCCACCTAGCCGGAAAGGAAGAGGTGGCAAGGGATAGGTTACATATTTCTGTAATGGGGTCAGCTAGTTCCTTGCTAGCATCTTGATTCCTTTTTATCACTGTAGGAAGTTTCTTAAGCTTTACTTCTTCTTAAAAAAGGCAGAACTCTAGACCGGATGGTTTTACAGTGGAATATTATGTGCATTTTTCAAATTTATTACTCCCTAAGCTTTACAGTTTTTTCTTTACTTTGATGAGATGGGTAGAGCGGGTGGCACATTTCACGAAGCTACTATGGGGTCGATTCCGATCCGGGTCGGACAGCTCTCCGAGAGCTGTTCGTAGCCTTACCTTGCGACCGACTCGTACCCGGAGCCGGTCCGTCGGGACGAGGAAGTATGATGCACATAACTGACAAAAATCCGACCCGACACTTAGGCTGTGATTCAAGCTTCATTCTCCGTCCGAGCCGTACCTACGAACGCCGAACCGAGTTGCCCGGAAGCAGTATCCACAGCAGTTTCCGGCCGGACAAGTACGATGCGCAAATCATAAGCGCCGGACTGGTCACCATGTACACCACGTCACAGCATCTGAAAAAAAAGCATATCAGGTACGATTCGCGCCAGAACACAATCCACGGCTACGAGGTGGACCAGATTGCAATGGGTACGAGACAGAACAACAAGCAGCATGTACGAGATGAACACATCATGAATCCCATCGCGCAGGTCATACCAGTACTGTACATCTATGACCGGATCAGTAACAGACGCGGTCGGCGCAGACGGTAAGTCCGACACCCACCACACAAACAAATGACATGTACCCGCAAAATGTCATACACACCCAGGGGATCCATATCCTTGCCACTAGCAACAGGCCACCATAGGGGTTGCATGGCCAGCATCACTACCACCACCACTCATAGGACTTATGTTGCCCATCACTCCTGCCACCCCCACCCATAGGGGACCTGTTGTCCATCACTACTGCCACCCCCACTCATAGGGCTTATGTTGCCCAGCACTCCTGCCACCCCACCCATAGGGGATCTGTTGCCCAGCACTCCTGCCACCCCCACTCATAGGGACTATGTTGCCCATCACTACTGCCACCCAACTCATAGGGCTTATGCTGCCCAGCACTACTGCCACCCCCACCCATAGGGGACCTGTTGCCCAGCACTCCTGCCACCCCCACTCTTGGGGACTATGTTGCCCATCACAACTGCCACCCCCACTCATAGGGCTTATGTTGACCAGCATTACTGCCACCCCCACCCATAGGGGACCTGTTGCCCATCACTCCTGCCACCCCCACTCATAGGGTTTATGTTTCCCAGCACTCCTGCCACCCCCACCCATAGGGGACCTGTTGCCCAGCACTCCTCCCACCCCCACTCATAGGGACTATGTTGCCCATCACTACTGCCACCCCCACTCATAAGGCTTATGTTGCCCAGCACTACTGCCACCCCCTCCCATAGGGGACCTGTTGCCCAGCACTCCTGCCACCCCCACTCATAGGGACTATGTTGCCCATCACTACTGCCACCCCCACTCATAGGGCTTATGTTGCCCAGCACTACTGCCACACCCACCCATAGGGGACATCTTGCCCAGCACTCCAGCCACCCCCACCCATAGGGGACCTGTTGCCCATCACTCCTGCCACCCCCACTCATATGGACTATGTTGCCCAGCACTACTGCCACCCCCACCCATAGGATGTGTGATGCGCCACACATCCATCATACACAAACAGTAGGAATGTCAGCAAAATACAT
The DNA here is from genome assembly GCF_964204655.1 of Triturus cristatus. Classification (NCBI taxonomy): domain Eukaryota; kingdom Metazoa; phylum Chordata; class Amphibia; order Caudata; family Salamandridae; genus Triturus; species Triturus cristatus. The sequence continues at coordinate 152,616,616 of NC_140585.1, read as the reverse complement.
CCGCCCTAACATCATGACAACAGTGTGTAGTCTGTGACAAATGCCCACAACAGTGATAATGACTTCAAACATACAATGTAACTACCATCAAATTTGTGACCAAAACCTGAGTGTGGCCTACACAAGGTAAGCATCAATATAGCACTGTGTCAATGTAAAACTAACACCCTTCACTGTGTAGAACAAAAGTTAAATGTGGGGTTCCAAACTGCAGCAAATGTTGAGAATTGTGGTGATAGCGTCGAAAAGCCCCCCATCACAGTGACCAAAAGGTAAGTGTCATCATGGTCAAAGCTGCAAATGCCAAACAGCATGTATGATTCCTGCTACCAACACATGAAACACTTTTGTGGCCAAGTAGTTGTTGTGTCCCATACCCAGAGAGATGTGGTGAGGCTAACATACTCTCGGTCATGTGCAGACAAGCACCACCTATGGGGGCTGATATTGCATACAGTGTACAATGACAGAAAAGCAGAAGTGACCATCACAAAGCATACACACATCTCGAAAAAAGACACACAGATCCAAACATCCTCTGTAGACTGTAGGTGTCAGGACACAAACTCCCATTCCATGGCAGCAATGGGGCCTAACAACCAGGATGAATGTGCAGAATGATGTGATATGACTCACAGGGACAGCAGGGAAAATCACAAAAACAACATCCAGACAATGGCCCACAACAGCAATACCAATGCACTGGTGCAGATGCACAAACACAAACAGGCAACCTCACACTGCACATCTGACAAGACATGTGTGTGTGTGTGTCTCAGTATCCACAGGCAACTACACAACACATTAGGGGGGCTGAACCACAGTGAGACAGATGTGGACACGGTGCCATACAAAAGTAACCCATCATTGGGCCCCCCTTAGTGGGTAATCAGGCATTGTAAGATGAGAGGGAGCACAACAGACACATGTGGCACAAGCTGGAATGAACAGCAACTAACACAGCAAGAGACTGACACACCACAGCATAACCCCAGGGACCAGACATTGGGGTGCCACAAACATGCATGACACGTCCACTGTGATGACAAAGGTAGAAGCTGTACAAACTGTGAAACCCATATCATGTGTCCTGTGCCACAAACGTACATCACACCTACCCAAACACAAATCACTCAGCATGGCCTGTCATATTTGGACAAACGGGAGGTAGGGGCCCCTCCATGCAAACATTTACATCAGTCCGCCCTCAACACCACACCACACACCCTGAACTGCACCAATGTACATCTGTGAAGCCCACATGGACAGGTGACATTGTCATGCACCCATGACAACATCACACAAGGACAGTCTACAACCCGGGTGAATGACACACATACTGCACAGTATGCAGTACATGACCATGGTGTCAAAGTTCCCGTAACCTTCGGAATCCTGCCACAGTCCTAGGACAATGCAGAAGCCAAGAAGAACCACAAGGCACACATGCTGACACCTGCCAACATTGCAGCCCTGAACCGGAGGAGTGGGAGCTGTCACACACACATACACATGTCTCAATCACTGAAAGGTAGCAGCTAGCGACAACTACATGCTATTGTGAACAAAGAAGTGCTTTGGGGACCCCTGACTGTGTTCCATCTGCGTCTGACCACATCATTACCACTCATGACTGACAAATTCCAATGATGAAACACCAATTAACAGTAGTGTGTCATGCACCCACACATCTGGTAGCCCATGGCAAAGATGTGGGATGAACACAGTAAAACTCAGCAAGCATCAACAACAGGAACATATCAAGGGAACACTGCCTGTGTATGAAAAGGGATGTTGACACACACACCTATGCCCACACAACACACACCATGGGCCCAGGCAATGTCACGGAACAACACACTTACTTGACAGGACTCAACTCCTTTGGAAGCTCAGCTGTGCCAAATATAGTCCCAGCAGGTCTCAGTCATGTCAGCAGAACACTTGGTCAGTCAGCCATCAGTTACCACACAATGAATGCTCTGGTCACAGCAGCCTGTGTACGGGAGTGTCCCTTAAGTCATCTGCACATACTCAATAAATATGTCCACCAAGTTGCAAAAAGGACCCAGTTGCTCCTACACCAATGATGCACACACCTACATGTCCAGTGAAGATGCGCCCACAGTCAGGGAAATAGACAAATTAGACAATGGGAAGCACATCATATGTGCATGTGTGCAATCCACAGTTGTGACCATGCAAAGGAAATGTTTACAATGATGTTGACAAATTGTTAATCATGACACACCCAGTTAGCTTCAAAGGATGACATGGATACCGACCAGAATAGGATACATATCTCATGGACCACACGGAGTACCTCACATCAACACCTCAGTATTCAACATTGGAAATCCAGCATTACAACTGAAAGGTCATGCTAAACCTCATCAACATAATGTACAGCTAAATCAAATTCACAAGGATAAAGAAAAAAGCTTTATTCTGAAATTTTTAAATGCAAAGTCCTTTCCAAACAAAGGCCAATGGCCAGTCAATATCGAAATGTCAACAATGTGATTTGAGTGACAACTGTCACACGTTGCTTGCCTGCACTGGTAAGGACAGGGGACATCCCCTTGGAGGGGCATCCATGGGGGCAGTCCAGGCACCGCGGTGACAGGATCAGGGCTCAGCAGAAGGAGGCAATGAAGGGGTGGTGGATGCAGGAGTGTCACTGGCAACTGCAGTGGAGCTGACTGAAGTAGTGGGTGCAGTCACAACTGTGGGGCACAAGTCAGATGGGGTGGGTGCCCGCACAACTGCAGTGTCCAGGTCAGATGGAGTGGACTGGGTCCCCACTGCAGTGCCAAAGTCAGACCAGGTGGTCATGGACTCCACTGCAGTGCCTAACTCAATGGGAGCAGAATGGGGTTCAGGTGAGGTCAGAGGGGGGTGACACAGTCCCCACATCTGTGGCACAAACTGTCTGACCAGGGGTGGTGGGGATGGAAGAGCAAGTGGTAGGGGGGAGGGTCTGACCATTTTGGGGATGGTGTATCTGTGGGTGGGGGAACCTGGGGCAGGGTGTGGCGGGGGAACCTGTGGAGTGGTGGCCTGGGGGATGGAGGACGGAGACTTTGTCGTGGAGCTGCGGGGTGGGGGTGATGTCTTGGTCTTCTGGCTCCGGGGGGACTTGCGAGTGGGGGCCTCAGTCTGACTGCACATGGGAGAGGGTGTCCAGGTGAGAGGGGCACTCCCCTCTGTGTGTGGGGACTTCCTCTTCCCCTTGTAAGCTGGATCTGCTTGGTCAGTAGGGAAGAGGCCACGGTCACAGGGGAAGAGCTTCTGGGGAGATGGGGTTGCAGGTGAGGCAAGGGAAGGGGGCTGGGAGGGAGAGGTAATGGAGGACTGCGGAGTGGTTGTGGATGACTGTGTGTGTGTGTATCTGCAAACCATCCCCTGTGAGTGTGGTATCAGTCCCCTGAGGTTGCTTGTGTGCACATCTAGCCCTTGGTTTGGGTGTTTCTGTGCTGGCCGTATCTGTGGGTTTGTGTGAATGTGCTGGTGTGTATGTGCTTGGGACAGGTAGGTTGCTAGGAATCATGGGTGGGGCAGTGGTGGGAGGGGTGTGGGACTGTTAAAGGAGGAGGGACACTGCTGCTGTCACGGAGGAGACCACGGACTGATTGGTCCTCTGTAGAGCAGACATGCCCAATGAAATGCCCTCCATGAACAGCACCAGTTATGTCAACAGACTGGTGTGTGCATGGAGGACACTCAGCATTGACGTCTGCCCTACATGGAGCTGTCAAAGCAAGTACACAGACTCCTCACTCAGGGCAGCAGGAGACACAGGGGCAGGGGGTGTGGTGCCTGGCAAAAAGGAGACATGCTCCCAAACACGGAAGCCTCCACGGACCTCTGGGATGGGAGCCGATGAGAGGGTGGTGATGGTGGTGGTAGGGGCGGTGGCGGGGACAGCCTCACTAGCTGGGGTTTGGTGGCTACTGACACCCGCCTCCACAAGGGAGTCATCCTCTGAGCTGCTGTGGCCCTCAGCTGGGGTGGATGATGCTGAGGACTCCTCGGTGTGGCTCCACTCGCCCTCCGTGCCACTGGGTCCCTCCAACTCCTTGCCTTCTGCCCCAGTCAGGCTGTGTGGCTCCTCCTGGTGTTTGTAGCTGTCCCCTCCTGTGGCCGTGGATGTATCTGGATAGAATTAGGAAAAAAAGAACAACATCAGTCACCTGCACTGACTGCACACACCACAGTGAGTACAGCACATCACAGGTCAAGCCCTGGCATCATCAGCTGAACACTGCTCAAAGTGCTCACACTGTTTAGAATAGGCCAATTGTCAGTCTCACCATCAAACATGGCACTCATATCCCTCCTGGACTTGCACCGATGTGTCTGTTACATGTTGGATGCTAATACCCCAATGTGCTGACATGCACCACCTACACATTTGTAGGACATGCAAGTGAACATGTAGGAGTATGTCACTATACACACATCACATCTCTTGCCACTGACTCAGTACAGGTGTCAGGATGAAGGGATGGCCAGAGTCTTATTTCACATGCTTGTGATGCATGCCAGCAACACACACTATGATGTTCTCATGTCCTGATAATCAATGCCACACTGGGGTGCATGGAGCACATTTGAACACAATGCAGGATCACTCATAGCAAGTTAAATGCCATGGCACTGGCATGCCTGGAAAGTCAGTCAACACTGTCTCCTGTCACAGGGGCAGGGCATCCAGACAACAACAGTATGCACTGTGTCACAATCATAGCTCATGGGTAAAGCAAACTCTGCAGCTGACAAGTGCACTTGTCCATCCCCTGCAAACAAAATATCCCGGACCCAGAAGACCCCACATCATAAAACACAGACATATGAGTCTCTGCAAACACAACTCCCTGTACATGAGCACATCACAGTCTGCTGTGCATGAAACACAGCTGCCTGAAGTTCACAGTTGCATACACCATTGTGCAAAGTCAAGTGATCACACATCTATATGTCAAACAGGTCTTGTCTCTCATAGTCACATCTCAGATGTCCTGCTGACCCTAAAACTCATGAACACCCCAGTTGTCTGGAAAAGGAAGCCACACCACAATGACACAGAACCAGATACCTGAAGGCACATGTCACTAAGCACAACATGTAAGTAGATACACAGGAGTGGAATTACAGAGTGTGTCTAAATGCCCTTGAGTAGGCATGACTGCCCAGGTCTACGTGAAACAGTGTTTAGCCCTGGACAGTAGTCATGTGCCTAAGCAAGTGTGACACACTTGAAATACATACTCCTGAGGCACACAAATTGGAGTCCCCTGCTGCATGGGTTTGTTTGAAATGCCCCAGGTACATGTGGCGAGTCAGACCAGCAATTGTAACACATATCAAGGGCACACACAGATCACATGTCAGATGTCAGGCATTGTGTAAACGATTGACCCACCCATGAAACCCACAACAGAGTCAGGGTAACAGATGCTGTCCGGAAGCTGAAGCATAGCTGACTTCAGAGACACAGTGCCCTAGTGACACAAGCAACAGACTGTAGGGTCCACAACTGTGGATCAAATGAGGAGGGTGCATCACACAATTGAGGGACATGAGTACTGGACTACAAGACCTACATAATGTGGAAGTGTGACCAGGCCAAAAGACTGCAAATAGCATGTCAGACATAGTACACAGATTACGCATGGACTTACCCCCTCCTTGCTGCTGTCTGGCCTTCAGCTGCCCATCCAGGTCCGGGAAGACCACCGCCAGGATCCTGAGCAAGTGGGGGGTCAGGGTCCGGTGTCTGCCCATCCTGCGAGGAGGCAACAGCTTTAGCTGTACCCTTGCGATCCTCTGGGTCCAGCCCCGAAGGTCCTGCCACTTCTTCTGGCAGTTGCGGATCCGGCGATTGTAGACCCCCACCGATCGAACTGCCCTGGCGATGGTTAGCCATATCTCCTGACTCTGGTGGGCATCGATCTGTGAGGATGACAAAGTTAAAAGTCCATTAAAACACATGGCCCATATTTGTGCTACACACAGTTGGATATACATTTCGTCATCACAAAGGAAAATGAGTTACACAGGTAGTGCACCCATGGAAATGGACAAGTGCCCTGCATGTCTGACATGTTAACAATGCCTGGGAAGTTTAAATTAGCACAAATTCACTTTAGCTGTAGAACACCTGTTCATAACATGTACCTACAAACTTTGGGTGATGAAAGTACTCAGTGAGTACGCTTGCCAATGGTGTACACACTCCTAGTACTGCTAGTCAGACAACATGCACAATTAGGAAGGCAGTGGACAGCACAGTCACCTGCTCTCCTGGTTTCCCATACAGCTTGCTGTACTGTGGGAGGAGCCCATCCAGCAGGGCCTGGTTCTCCTCCTCAGTGAAGGCTGGGGCCCTCTCCAGAGTACGTGCCATAGCAGTAGCCAGAGGATGCAGAGACAGCAGCAGTGCTAGCAGGGATTTGGTCCAGTAGCATGTAGTGCAGGTAAGTGAGCTCCCTGTGGGCCAGCCAGCCTTATATCTATGCTGTAGAGGCAGAATCTGTGCCAAGTGTCCCAAGTGATAGGTCCAACACAGTTGCATTCTATAAATCTGGCCAATCCATGAACATGTACGACTCGTACAACTGGATTTCCAGCGCACGACTCGTACAAGTTTTGAATCCGCATCCGTCTCCATGACAGTCTAGAGCCAATGGGTGCACACGGCTTGGTCAAGTGACTGTACAATGCGTAGTTTGAAAATACACATGCACCCGTCTCCATATGATTCAATGGCCAAGGCGTACGCCGGTCTCGGTCCATGCCTGCCCGACCCGTATGCATGATAGTCACCTGCGTCGGTCCTCATCGCAGTCAATGGCTAAGCGTACGCATGGCTTGGTCCAGAACTGTGCAATGCGTATGCATGAAAGTCACCCGCATCGGTTCTCATTGCAGTCAATGGCTAAGCGTGCTCACGGCTCGGTCCTGAAATGTGCAATGCGTACGCATAGTCACCCGCGTCGGTCCTCATTGCAGTCAATGGCTAAGTGTACGCACGGCTTGGTCCTGAACTGTGCAATGCGTACGCATGATAGTCACCCGCGTCTGTTCTCATTGCAGTCAATGGCTAAGCGTACTCACGGCTCGGTCCAGAACTGTGCAATGCGTACGCTTAGTCACCCGCGTCAGTCCTCATTGCAGTCAATGGCTAAGCGTACGCATGGCTCGGTCCTGAACTGTGCAATGCATAAGCATGATAGTCGCCCTTGTCGTATCTCATTGCAGTCAATGGCTAAGCATGCGCATGGCTCTGTCCAGAACTGTGCAATGCGTACGCATAGTCACCTGCATCGGTCCTCATTGCAGTCAATGGCTAAGCGTACACACGGCTCGATTCTGAACTGTGCAATGCGTACGCATAGTCACCCGCGCCGGTCCTCATTGCAGTCAACGGCTTAAGCATACGCACGGCTCGGTCCTGAACTGTGCAAAGCGTACACATGATAGTCACCCGCGTCGGTTCTCATTGCAGTCAATGGCTAAGCGTACGCACGGCTCGGTCCAGAATTGTGCAATGCGTACGCATAGTCACCCGCTTCTGTCCTCATTGCAGTCAATGGCTAAGCGTACGCATGGCTTGGTCCTGAACTGTGCAATGCATACGCATGATAGTCACCCTCGTCAGTTCTCACTGCAGTCAATGGTTAAGCATGCGCACGGCTCGGTCCAGAACTGTGCAATGCGTACGCATAGTCACCAGAGTCGGTCCTCAATGTAGTCAATGGCTAAGTGTACGCACGGCTCGGTCCTGAACTGTGCAATGCGTACACATGATAGTAACCCGCTTTGGTTCTCATTGCAGTCAATGGCTAAGCGTACGCATGGCTCGGTCCTGAACTGTGCAATGCGTAAGCATAGTCACCCGCATCAGTTCTCATTGGTGTGACTTTTTGATGGCTTCCACACACAATTACTTGCCAGGGACTCAGGTACACACCTACCACACTACAGCATGTGCCACACTGTGTCCCATGGCATGTAAGGCTGCATTCCCTGTGTGTTAGGGGTTGCAACATTTGGTTTGTTGTGTGGCACTTTTGTGCAGCCACTCCCAGGCTGTGCACGTGTTCATGGGGACAGAATCTTTTGTGTGTTGTGCACATTATCACTGTGATGTGCAACTGTACAGTTATGGGCATGAGTCATGGACACAGTGTCAGACATGTCACATACACCCTGAGTCCTGGGGGTGATGGTATGTACGTCACAGTGAGATCTATAGCCCTAATTCTGATGTACACCCACAGTCTGTGTGCATGTTGTGTCTCAGATGTGGCTGATCAAATGTGCCCAATGGGAGACAGTCTCCACATCCATGTGATTTGTGCATCAACATTGATGTTGTGTGTGTGTCTCCGAGATGTACATGTAGGGCTTGCAGAGACAACAGTCGCCACTACCTGTGGTACTCACGGTTGTCTTGTGGCGTGTACATGATACGCCATGTCATGCCAGTGTCCATGTGGCAATACAGGGACCCTTGGTATCTGCATGGCAAAGATCTGTGATGCCTGGGAGACATCAGGCCTCACTTGTCACTATGTTGTGTGTTTGTAACGTGACAGAAGTACATAGGTAGTATGACACAGCCTAATGATTGGCCATTGCACTAAATGGGACTTATGTAGACATGTGGGGCCCGATTCACAGAACTAACTTAAGACAAAATCCTAAACTTACTACCATTTTCGTATTCACAGAAGGCACTTACTCATTTTGGTATTCACAGAAGACACTTACTCATTTCGGTATTCACAGAAGTTAGTTGTCCTAACTTTAGGACTCCTAAATGCCTTCGGTGAATACCGAAAGTCTTAAAATTAGGATTTTTCTCAGTTTAGGAGTCCTAAAGTTAGGACTCCTAACTTTACTACTACTAAACTGAGAAAAATCCTAATTTTAAGGCTTTCGGTATTCACAGAAGGCATTTAGGAGTCCTAAAGTTAGGAGTCCTAACTTTACTACTACTAAATTGAGAAAAATCTTAATTTTAAGACTTTCGGTATTCACAGAAGGCATTTAGGAGTACTAAAGTTAGCAGTCCTAACTATACTACTACTAAACTGAGAAAAATCCTAATTTTAAGGCTTTTGGTATTCACAGAAGGCATTTAGGAGTCCTAAAGTTAGGAGTCCTAACTTTACTACTACTAAATTGAGAAACATCCTAATTTTAAGACTTTCGGTATTCACAGAAGGCATTTAGGAGTCCTAAAGTTAGGACTCCTAACTTCTGTGAATACCGAAATGAGTAAGTGCCTTCTGTGAATACCAAAATGGTAGTAAGTTTAGGATTTTGTCTTAAGTTAGTTCTGTGAATCGGGCCCATGGACTTGAGATGTGAGGTGATGGGCATGTAGGTGACATATGTGTCCATGCCCAACAGCACACACCTCAGTACATTGTGTATTGTCATGATGTATCATGTGATATTTTGCTTGGTCATAGCCACATGGGTGGATGAACCGACAATCTTCCTTTGTTCATCTCTGTACTGCAGGGCACCAGCTGTCCATAGACCGTTCCCAGACCTTGAAACCATGCAGGAACACGACTGCATCCGACGGTACCGCTTCACCAGGCCACTGATTGAGGAGTTGGCAGAGCAGTTGGCGCCACATCTGCAACCTGGCCGGACATACCCTACAGCACTAACCCCAGAGGTGAAGGTGATGGCAGCCCTGCACTTCTTTGCTACTGGTACCTTCCAGTACACTGTGGCTACTGCTGGTGATATGTCGCAAACTATGTTCAGTCATGTGCTACGCGATGTCTTGGAGGGGTTGTTGCATTTCCTTGACCTGTACATCAAGTTTCCTAGCCCAGGTCAACTCACTGAAGTAAAGGATGCTTTTTATACACTGGGGAGGATGGCGAACATCATCGGATCTATTGATGGTACACATGTGTCCCTGGTACCACCACAGGCACATGAGCAGGCATACCGGAACAGGAAACATTTCCACTCCATCAATGCTCTTGTGGTATGTCTTGCAGACATGTGTATCACACATGGGTGTGCACGTTTCCCCAGTTCTGCACACGATGCCTACATCATGAGGAGTAGTCACATTGCAACGCTGATGTCACAGATGCCAGAACAGCGTGCCTGGCTTGTCGGTGTGTACTGAACGTTTACCATTGTGTGTGTTTGGCAATGTTGTATTCCACCCTCTTTCAGAACTCAGCTAATTGTTCAATTGTTTGTATGTGGGTGACTCCGGATACCCCAACATGTCATGGTTGCTGACACCCCTCAGGAACCTTGTGACACCAGCCGAGATGCGCTACAATGAGGCACATGGTCGGACCAGGAGGGTGATTGAGCGGACATTTGGTCTCCTGAAAAGCCGCTTCCGCTGCCTGGACAAGACCATAGGGGCCCTCCCATATGACCCTGCAAAGGTGTGCAAAATTATCCTTGTATGCTGCATGCTACACAAAATGGTAGTGCAGAAGAAGTTGCCTCTCATCCAGGATGACGATGACCTACCTCCACCACCTGTGGAGGATCCAGGCCTGGGCCACGATGCCAGTGATGATGATGATGAGGGTGACGTCCACACACAGCTCATAAACAACTTCTTCACCTGAATGTGAGTTTACAGGGTTGTTATGTCAATGTATTGAGTTAGCCTGAAATGTGTTGGGGCTGCTCTGTTGCTGTTTGAGTGTGTCTGTGTGCCACTTGACTGGATGCATGCAGTGATGTGTCTTTTCAGGTGGTCTGTACTCCACAATAGAGTCGAAATGCTAACTTGTTTCTATGTAGGTTTCTTTTGACATGTTTTGTGCATGTGTATTACATTTCTCTCCTGTTCTGCTTTACTTTTGACTGTGTCTTGTGTCTGTCCTTCCCAGGGTACTTTGCCTATTGTTTGGTCAACAATGACCCCCAACACCCAGAATCCAACACCAGTGTGGAAGTTGTCAATTCCCATCAAGTGATGTGCCACACACCCCTGGACATCAATTATCCGACACTTTGTGACCGTGTGTCCACTGTAACGTACAATTACCTTGCAACTATTGTGGAATAAACATGTTGATGATTTGTAATGAACCTGTGCTACGCTTTGTTAGGTGCGTTGTCTGTCTTCCCACATCTGACTGACATTTGCTTACCTCACCTGTCGGCTTGTTACCACTGACTGTGGATAGGTGTGGTGTCTGTGCATACCAATGTATTTCAGGTCAACATCATTGTGTGGGGTGAGTTACGTGGACATGGTGAGTATGTGTTGTGGTGCCATAGTGGTGTGTCTCCCTCACGTGTCACATCACATTGACTGACATAACGGTGGTCACACTGTTGTAGTATTTGGCATGCACTGTGTTGTTTAGCATATTAACATCTCCATGACACATGACAAGTTGGAATCACAACAGAGGCAAGTATGGTGTACTGGTGAGTTAATTTACAAACATGTGTGAGGATAGTGCACAGGATGGTGGGTGCTGTACATTGGGTTTCAAATCCAAAGTTCACAGTAGAGTTGGAAGTGTTGGTAGCTGAAATATCCAGAGTAAAGTCCACAGTCATCTGCTACATTGGACCAACATGAACCCTCCATGTCATGTAGGCGAGTTGTGTTAGATACGACAAGGTGAACGGGTTACGCACAAAGAACATTGTCCACAACAGGTTTAGAGGCCCTGGGGCATGTGCAGGGACATCTGCATCTCACTTGTCCTTCTTTGGACGACACCTCTTCTTCTTCGGGGGGATCCTCAAGTGCAGGTGTCCGCGGTTCAGGGGACTCTCCGCCAGAGTCATCCTCCCTCCCTGTGGCACTGGTAGATGGTGTGGCAACAGATGTTGTGGACACACAGGGAGATGTGGACATGTTTGTGCTTATCTGGCGGAGGTATTGGAGAATGTCCCGATGCACCGCAGTAAGTGCATCCCACTTTGCCTCCATGCAGGCATGATGGACAGCCTGCTCCGGTTGAATGTCCTTGAGGATCCCCACTACCTGGCCGAATCCTCTGGTGCTGTCCTGGTATGCATCTATGATGCGTGCCAGTTGGGGGTCATCATGCAGTCCAGACCCCTCTGCAAGGTGCGCCATCGGCCTACCACCCCTCCCAGCACCCCTATCCACAGGGGCAGGGCCTGCATGGGCATGCACAGGTGACACTGGGCCCCCTTGGGTGTTTTTGCTGGTGGTGTTGTCCGTAGCTTCCTGGGTGTCCTGTGTCCCTGTGCTGTCGGTGTTCTGTGGCCTTGGTCTGTCCATGTTGGCCGGGGTGCCCTGTCTGTTGCCAGATGCTAGAGGCGTGGGTACAGGGGGTGCAGATGTTGGTACTGCTGGTGCTGCATGATGACTCACACCAGAGGTGCCAGGTTGTTCGTCGTCATCCGAAGAGGACAGAGACGGATCCACGCCAGAGAGCTGAGGGTCCACCAGAGTCTGGGACAGGGACTCCTCTTCATTTGGTGCTGTGTCCCCAGCACCACCTGATTTTGGAAGAGACACACAATGTAAGTTATGTTTCTATAGGCATCAATGGTTCACATACATGACATTTTCTACTGTACGTCAGGATGCGTGCCTGTACACTGCTTTGCTCAAGGTTGTCACTGACAGAGATTGATATTGCTGTGGCACATTTCCCAGCCCAAATGACACATTTCAATGTGCATGTCGAAGTGTGTGCATGCCCAGCTCATTTATAGATTTGTCTGTACATGGCCATTACTACTCAAGGGTTGCTGACACAGGTGTGTCATCCCTGTACACATGTGAGCTCTAACAAGGACATACGTGCAATTCCACTGAGGAGATGTTCTAAGATTGGGGCAAGTGTGGTAGCGGATTTTGCTAGTCTTTGTGTGTCACATTGGTGTATTGATATGACATGGTCACAGTCCGGTATGCCTGTGATCTTTTTGAAGAAAGTGTTTGTTTACAGTGTTCGTAGTTCCCATCTCATTTCATACAAGTGATGATGTCACCATCTTTAATAAGTCTGGTGCTGAGTTTTGTATGTGCATATGTGATTTGACTTGTCAATGTTCTCCATGGTAACATGGATTGGCCAAGGTAGCACTCTGGCTTTTCAATGCTCATGACAGTGAGAGCTGGTGGTGTGTGTGTTGCAGTTTGGCTGCTGTGAGTAACATGTCTCCTCCAATGCAGTCCAGGTTAGACCTTGGGCCTGATTCACAGAACTAACTTAAGACAAAATCCTAAACTTACTACTTTTGGTATTCACAGAAGTTAGGATTTTGTCTCAAGTTTGTCTTAAGACAAACTTAAGACAGACTTAAGACAGACTTAAGACAGACTTAAGACAAACTTAAAACAGACTTAAGACAGACTTAAGACAGACTTAAGACAAACTTAAGACATACTTAAGACAGACTTAAGACAAAATCCTAACTTCTGTGAATACCAAAAGTAGTAAGTTTAGGATTTTGTCTTAAGTTAGTTCTGTGAATTGGCCCCATAGTGTCTACAGTGTCTATGTCAGTGAGTGGTTTGTCCATTCCATTCACTGTCAGATGTCCCCTGTCAGTGTTGTATATGTGAGTTCCTGTGTGTTTTGTGAAATGTACTATATATGGCTCTCCACCCTTGTCATCTGCAAGACACACCTCCTCAGCCAGGCCAGGGGGCACCCCTGGACACTGCATCCCCAGACAGTGAGTTTGAACATATGGTTGCAATGGCTGTGTGTGCGACCATGTTTGGTTTGGCCAGTGTATATGTGTGATTTTCAGCCACATCATTTCTCATGCCCACGTGTCAGACATCTTGCCCGGGCATCATCTTTGTGAGTGACTGGTACCACGTGTGCAATGTTTTTTTGCAAAGAAGGTGTGTGTATGGCCAGCATCGGTGTTATTTGTTTTCAAGTCAGAGCCTCCTTCTTCCCCAGGCCAGTTATCCCATCATGAAGTGTGCCACCATTGCAGTGGGTGCAGGTTAACTTTCAGGATGTCAGTCAGTGCAGTCCTGGTTTTTTTGTTGCCCAGTTCCCAGCATGGCTTTTTGCTCCCCACAACAGAGCCCAGTGTCAGACATCATGTCAGTCCATTCCCACTCCCTGTGAGGTGAGCATGGTTCAGTGTGAGCTGGCTGGGCCATGTGGGTGGGTGGGGAATGTCTGTGACTGAAACTTCTATCATGCTATTGGCTACACCCCCATTCCCAGCATGCCCATACTTCCTTCCTTTTGATTCTGCTTCCCTGTGAGGGTGTGTGATAGCAATGGCAAGATGGCTGACTGTGCAGTCCTGGTGTTTGTTGTTGCCCAGTTCCCAGCATGACCTTGTGCTCCCCACAACAGAGCCCAGTGTCAGACATCTTGTCAGTCCATTCCCACTCCTTGTGAGGTGAGCATGGTTCAGTGTGAGCTTGCTGGACCATGTGGGTGGGTGAGGAATGTATGTGACTGCAACTCCCATCATGCTCTTGGCTACACCCCCCTTCCCAGCATGCCCATACTTCCTTCCTTTTGACTCTGCTCCATGTGAGGGGGTGTGACAGCAATGGCAAGATGGCTGACTGTGCAGTCCTGGTGTTTGTTGTAGCCCAGTTCCCAGCATGGCCTTGTGCTCCCCACAACAGAGCCCAGTGTCAGACATCTTGTCAGTCCATTCCCACTCCCTGTGAGGTGAACATGGTTCAGTGTGAGCTTGCTGAGCCATGTGGGTGGGTGGGGAATGTCTGTGACTGCAACTCCCATCATGCGCTTGGCTACACCCCCCTTCCCAGCATGCCCATACTTCCTTCCTTTTGACTCTGCTCCATGTGAGGGGGTGTGACAGCAATGGCAAGATGGCTGACTGTGCAGTCCTGGTGTTTGTTGTAGCCCAGTTCCCAGCATGGCCTTGTGCTCCCCACAACAGAGCCCAGTGTCAGACATCTTGTCAGTCCATTCTCACTCCCTGTGAGGTGAACATGGTTCAGTGCGAGCTTGCTGAGCCATGTGGGTGGGTGGGGAATGTCTGTGACTGCAACTCCCATCATGCGCTTGGCTACACCCCCCTTCCCAGCATGCCCATACTTCCTTCCTTTTGACTCTGCTTCCCTGTGAGGGTGTGTGACAGCAATGGCAAGATGGCTGACTGTGAAGTCCTGGTGTTTGTTTGGCTACAAGTCCAAATAGAGCCCCTGTGCTTCACACAGCAGCACCCAGTGTGGTGTATCTTTGGGTGATATTTCACTACAGTGTGAGTCAATGCATTCTACCCGGTGATTTGTGTGGAGTTTGTGTTGAGGGGTGTGTGTGTCTCCACATGCTGGTAAGTATGGTCAGAGCTATCAGTGCCCCTTCCCACCCGGCCAGACATCCCACCATGAAACGTGCTTCCATTGGAGGGCGTGCAAATTGTCTTTCAGGATGTCAGTCAGTGGTGTCCTGCTTCTGATTAGCACACAACCCCTACCAGGGCCTTGTGCTCCCCACAGCAGGACCCAGTGTCAGCCATCTTGTCAGTCATTTTTTACTCCCTGTGATGTGGGCATGGTTCACAGAGGTCTTGATGGGCCAATCAGGAGGGGGAACATTATCTGTGACTACAAACCACATCATGCTTTTGGACACACTCACTTCACCTGCATCCCCACTATTCCTTCCTGTCAGTCAGCTGCACTGTGAGGTAGTGTGTTTGTGGTGGTACATGTCATGACACAGTTCCAAGTCACTATGAGATGGCAGGTATTGTGTTTGTCTGACTAGCATACACATCTTGGGATGATTATCTATTGGCTTTGCTTGCGGTACATGGTTTCACTGTCAACTATCATAGGATTTCGGGGAGTCGGAACTGTGAATTGTGAGTGAATGTGGGAGCGTGCAGGGAAGGAGAATGGTGTTTAGAGAGCGTGGATTAAATGATGTTGGGGAGGCTCAATAGTGACTTGCGGGCAAATACAGGAGAGTACAGGGTGCGCGAATGGTGTTTAGAGAGAGTGAATTAAATGAGGGGTGAGATGGTGAGTAATTTTTATTGAAAGGGAGAGATTAGTGGGAGGGACACAAAAAAACCGGGACAGCATGGAATGGTAGGACAAAAGAGAGGCTGTTTGTTTCATCAGCGGGGATGGTTTGCGGGGATGGTTTGGCTATTAATATGGGGAACTAGGTGTTTGACAAATAATGAAAATACTTGTTTTGGTAAGAGAAGATATTTGTCTAAACAGTGGGAATGGTCAGTCATAAGGAAAGCGGCTAAGGATTTGTATAACTTGTGAAGGTACTCAGAATGTGATAATACGTGGGAACTTGCATAATATGGGGTTCATTTGATCTGATATAGCGATCTAACATGTATAAGTCTGATGTTTAGAGTCTCATGGTAATTTATTGTTGTTCAGTTACCCCTGACGAAGGGCTTGTTTAAGCCTGAAATGCATTGGGTCTTTTAATAAACACTGCTACGACGAACCACTCGCATTTGTCGTGTTCTTGAAAGAGGCCTGGAGAGGCACAACTTGGGCATGAGAAGCTTGGGAAATTGCGAAGTATTCCGCGTGTGGAATGTTTAATCTGTTGAAAGTCATGAAAGTGAAGTCAGAAGAAATGAATACATGGTTTCAACTACGTCAAAACGAAGGAATAATTTTCAAATAATGTGGCAAAATTGCCTTAGCAGTGCGATTAGCTTGGGGCGCACAGTCGCCCCATCTTGCTACAGTTGTTCACTGTCCCCTTGCCACACAATATTGGGTATGTTGTTTGTGTGCTCACCAGGCTTTGGTATGTCTGTTAGACCATGGACGCTCTCTGGTGGTAGGATGTCCCGCACCTTCTCCTCCCAGGTCCTGAAGTAGACTGGTTTGGCAGGAAGGCCACCGCCAGTGTACTGAATCAGGGCGTTATCTTTTTCAATGAGTTTCTTGACCCTCCCGCGCACGTCATACCACCTGTTCTGGATATCGTCCTTTGGACGCCTTGCTGGTGCTTGTGCGTTCACTTTGTCCACAATCCTTGCCCACATCTTGGTTTTCTGTGACATGGGGGTCCTTTGTACCAATATACCAAACAAATGTGGCTCTACTCTGATGATCTCGTCTACCAGCACGTCTAACTCACTATCTGTGAACTTTGGATTCTTCTTTGGAGGCATGGTGATGGGTGGTGGTGGTGAGGGATGTGTGTGTGAGGGTGCAAGTGATGGTGGGTTGGTGTTGGTTTTGCTGGGTGTATGTGTGTGTGCTTTTGTATGAGGTGCTGATGGTGTGTGAGTTGAGTGATGGGTGAGTTGTGAGTGTGTCTGTGGTTGCTGTGTACTGGTGTTTGCTGCTGGCTGTGTCTCCTTTTTGCAAGGGATGATGGTAGTGATTGTAGTCCTTCATATAGTTGGAGTGGTGGGTGTGTCTTTGTCCCATTTTTTTTATAGTATTTATTGGCTTTGTCATTGCTTGTTTGGTCCTTTTTTTGTCTTCTTTCCTATGTGTTTTGTAGGCATGAAGGAGACGTTCATGTGATGGAAATGGATGCTGCTGTTGCCTCGTGTGGGCTTCTCTGCCTCGTTCACGCTGCCTGTCTTCTGTGTTTGGTACGCGTCGTTCGCGGCGGTCTCTATTGCTTGTGTGCCGGGTTGTCTGTGCGTGTCAGTTGAGCGGCTTGTTCTCCGTGTTAGTCGGTCTGGTTTTGCACGCATTGCATCTTACTGCGCAAATCGTACATCGGGGTACGGGTCGGTCGGCTTCATTCCGGGTTCGTGTCGGTCGGTGATATTCGTGTCAGTTTTCCTGCCGGATCGCTATTTTCCCTACGGCTCGGTCGTATGGCTTGTATTCCGTACGTGTCGGTTGTAATTCACACGCGGTGCATCGTACTGCACAGGTCGTACGGCGCTGGCCCGTGTCGGTCGGTGTTCGGTCCGGATCCGTGTCTGTCAGTTTGTTTTATGGCCGGAATCGGAATCGGCCCCATAGTTGTAAGTGGCCGATAAATATGGACTTTTGTGCCAGATACATTGTACTCCTTTGTGGATGCTTCTTTCTGAATCTATTACCAAATGTCTGGGTGTTCAGGACTCCAATGAAGTTTCAAAGTTATTGAAAGTAACATTGACATACAACATTAGATTATTAAGGAGAGTCAAACATAAAGGGGAAAGCAAACACACTGCATACCTTGTTGAAACCTTCCTGGGATGCTTGTGTATTGTTTTGGGACAGCACTGTACATTTTACATCAAGCTCTGAAAATCATGAAAGCCCACTGGAGGGTCGCTAGTTTTAATGAAGTTCCCAGATCAGAGCTTTTTTTTGGGACAAGGGCACCCCCAAAGTGCATCCCTTTTTGTGATGGTGACTACTTTGGTGTTCAAATTGTCGTGAATTTGTAAATGAGGATTTTTACAAATTGGGTTCATGGTTCACTGGGCCTTAGTCAAGTGGTAACCACAATCCTAGTTAGGTTAAGGCACACGCACACCCTAAATTAACCTGTGCTCACCCTCTTGTAGCAGGGCACAGAGCAGTCAGACTTAACTTTGGAGGCAATGTGTAAAGTATTTGTGCAACACTTCAAACAGTAAAAACAGTAAAAACACCACACAGAAAGGTCCAGGTTAGAACATAAAGCATATTTTAACAAATAAAACAAGACCAAAAGGACACACATCCAATCGGTGAAACCAGAGATATTGATTTTTTAAAAATTTAGGGTAAAATAGTGGCAAAAGGCACATATTGCCAACAAGGGACATTTGGTCACGCCGGTCTGGGACAAAGTCACAAAGTTCGGTTGACGGCGATGGAGGATGGGCCAGCGACACGGTCTAGTTCATCCCAGCTGCTCAAAGTACCTTAAGTCCTGGTTGTGGAGCATTGCAGAGATCCGAGACAAGAAGGATCATGCAGCTGAAGCGATACGTCGGGTCCGATACACACAGAAGCGGTGATGCATTGGTCCTAAACCACTCAGCAGCTGTGATGCATTCATTCTGCTCCATACAGTAGCAGCCATACATCACTTCTGATCCACCCAGCAGCACCAAATCATTGGCCTGGATCAACGCAACAGTGGCGCTGCGTCTGTTCTCTTCCACACGGTGATGGGCGGTTCCAATCCACTTAGCTGTGCAGTTCGTCGGCTCTAATCAACACAGCTGAGTAGTGATTCAGCAGGGGATGTGTCCGTTCACCTGGAAAAAAGAACTTATGGCTGCACGATTGTGGTGAATCCACCACTGGCAGGCTGTCAGTGGCGGATTCACCACAATCGTAATCACCTCCTTTGTTGGGAGCTGCTGCTTGCTTCTTTGATGATTTCTAAAGCATCTCTCACCTGAATTTCTGGGACATTGGCGGGGGTGGTTGTGTTCCCTGACATTAATAACATTTGTTTCTACTGTTGTTACTCTCCCATAGCAAGAATTGGAGTAGTACTTACTACATTTCCAATGGGTTTTTATTTCCTGTTATTTTCTCTTGTAAGTAATTATACCCATGAAGCACAGAAGTAGCTTTCCCTTTTGTCAGGAGATTCAGGAGATGAACTTTGCCCCTTTTGCCATTTTCTTTGTAAATCTGTGAATATATATATATATATATATATACATATATACATACATATATATATTCACTTAAAAAACCATAGGTTTCACACATGTTATAGTTAGCTGGACATTTCCCTCGTAAAAAACCAATGAAATTCCCCCGTTATAGTTAGTGCAGGCAACTATAACTCATGCAACCGCAATCCTCTGCTGATGACATCAGATATTACATCACTGTATTTAGACACCTATTTACCCATGTCTTCTTCCATTAATCTTTAGCTATACATATATTACAAATATTTATTTTTCAGAAAGACACATATATAATCAGTGATGTAATATCTGACATCATCAGCAGAGGATTGCGGTCGCGGCACGCACCACGAAGCGCACACACCGTGCGTGCTCCGTGCGCGCACCCCATGCATTTTCGACAAAATAATTAATTTTTTTTCACCCTTGGGGGTCCTTCAGTGACCCCCTGACAAAGGCTAGGGGGTCAGGAACTGTCCACCCTGCCCCCTTTTCAAGTTATCCACCTTTGTTTTTCACTGCCTCAGACTGCGAGAGACAAAATGGCGGCCACCACTTACTGATTTCGACCGATTTGAATGTTTACTGACATCTAACAACCAATCAGAATTGCGCTCGCGCACGGCAGGGTGCTCGCGTATAGATATTGATATGGTTTTAAATGCTATTTTCTCAGGAAATACTGGACAGATTTACACGAGACCTTCACAAGGCACTTCCTTGCCCTTATGGCTACCTCTCTCGCGTAATTCTGTTCAGCCGTTCGGGCTGTACCTTCCACTAAAGGTCCTATGGAAAAATGCATGGGGAAAACGCGTTTTGGGACCCCCCTTTTTTCTCGGCCCCCGCTTGACTAATCACCCCCAGACTTTCAGGGTAGGAGCGGAGCGGCCCACCTATTTTCAGATTTCCTATGGAAACACGGTCCTAACTAAAACTACCTACTGGCGATCGCCAGTAGATAATATATATATGTATATATATATATATATATATATATATATATATATGTATATATATATACATATATATATATATATATATTCACTGAAAAAAACATAGGTTTCAGGGGCGTTATAGTTAGCTGGACATTTCCCTCGTACAAAACCCGAGAAATTCCCCTGTTATAGTTAGTTAAGCTAACTATAACTCGCGCCCCCGCAATGCACTGCTGATGACGTCACATATTACATCACTCATGACATGGTCAGTGACATCACTGATGACATCACTGATGACATCTCAAATGACATCACTGATGACGTCATCCATGTGATAAATTAGTACATCTTCTCACACCCTAATATAACCTTTGATACACCGACTCAAAATTTCAAACGGCCATTTTGACAACCATAGATACTCCAATAACGCCCCTGATACCTATAGTTTTTTCAGTGAATTTCTAAGGTTTTTTAAATGCTAATTCCTAACTATAACGTGCCTGAAACCTATGGTTTTTCAGTGAATTTCAAAGGTTTTTTAAATGCCAGTTCCTAACTATAACGTGCATGAAACCTATGTTTTTTTCAGTGAATTTCAAAGGTTTTTTAAATGCTAATTCCTATCTATAACTTATCTCAAAAGATATCATGAAAAGCATTCTTTTTTAAAAGTAGGGTGCACTTTAGTTTTGTGGAAAAGCATCTTTGTGGTTGGTTAAGAAAAAGCAGTTTCAACGTGGAGTACATATCATAGGATAACATTTGCTCAGTTCAACCACACCTGCTACTTGCATTTGGAAGGCACTGTTCGAACTTAAAACAATCGTCAACTTTTAACCTAGACGTGTCATTAAATATTCAAGAAAATGTTACAAAAAAATATCATTAAGTTTTTAAATATTGATGAACTTTTAACCTGCACGTGTTGTAGAATGTTCTAGAAAGTGTGTTGATAGAATACATTGCACTTCTGACTTCTATGTGTTGTTGAATATTTAAAAAAACGGTTCATATGGAAAATTAAAAAGAAACCAATAGAGAAGTTTTAAAACCTAAAAGAATCAAGAAACTATTCTAATTTATTATTTACATGTATTTATGTGTGCAGCAACAAAATTATAGACACAACAGCACTAGGAAGAGGAAGAAGCAGGGAGTGGGGGGAGGAGGGGAGATGGGCAGAATGGCACACATGCACAATTAAGTAAAACACACATATAGACTAACAATGGCCAAAATGAAACACACCAACAAGGAGCACAAGTCACACAACCCGCCAACATCACACCACTGAACGAGCATAGAAGTGAAAACCATGCTGCATTCATACAGGATGTGTACAAAGGCCAGTCGTTGGTGTTGTGGGATGTCTGCGACCGTGGTCATCATGGATGAGATGCCCAGCATGTGGCACATGGTCGAGTTCACTGTGTGTTATGTTGTCAAACGGCTGCTCCTCCCTCCCACGAGCCCCCACACTTTTGTACGGTGCGCTGTTGTATCTCGTACACTCGTACGGCACACCATTGTAATTCCTATTTGCGCATGTCCTGCTACATTCCATCTACAACATCACAGTGCCATTTGGAGGTGGCGCATGCCACTTTACAACATCGACTGCTGCGGCTCTTGTAGCAGGCCACACCAGAACACAGAGACACACTTACCGCACTTCCTGTACACGGACATGTCCAAGACACCCTGTTCCCCTTGCCGGAAAGGCACACCCCTGCACTGACCTGTGAACCCCAGACCAGCACACGCCAGTTGTGCATGCAGGAGGCTGTGTGCGTAGCTACACATCCAGGCTCACTGCCAACGCTGAGGTGACAGCACACTGTGATGTTGCAGGGCTCGTGCCTATCATGCTAAGACAATGACCACAGGGACACACTTACTAAGATGTGGGTTTGGGGGGCATTGGCAGTCCTGGAGTTGTTGAGATGAGTCTTCTGGCCCTCATGGGTATCCCTGTATCATGCTCATTGACTCTATGGCACCTGTGGGTGTTCTGGTGTGGCTCTTGGCAGTGTTCCCTTTCATGGTGCAGGTAGTTATCCTGCTTAACACCAGCAGAAAGTAGGTATAAAATTCCTGGTGCTAACTAGGCCTGGGCTAAATTTCCGTTCCGCTCGCGGAAATTGCGATAATTTGACATTTTCGCGTTCCACGGAGAGCGCGAAAATGTCAAAATTTCCGCATTCCGCAGCTAAGCGATAATTTGTTTCTTGCTCGCGCTGTAAAATAATACATTCTAGCGCGCGCGCGATCGCCTTACCTGAATCCCCGCGTTCGCCGACAAGTTTTCCCGATCCGGTCGCGTTCTCCACAAGATGTTGGATTGTTGGTAGCCATTTGCGCTGTCTCGTGACAGATCGCGCCCGCAGTAACGTCATGCGTCGCGCGATCACGTCTTTCTTCTCGCGATCATGCACCGCGAGAAGAGTGAAAACAAGAAGGCCGTGCTGCAAGCAACCACATAGGTAAGTTGGCGAGCCGCGACCACGCAGAAAATACCGCGAACGAGCGGGAAAAAAACTTCCGCATCTTCGCGATATTTCCGCGTGTTTGCGGAGATTTGTAACATTTTCGCGATAATTTGCGAAAGTCGCGTTCTCAAATTCCGCCCACCCCTAGTGCTAACGTGTCTTATCGCCGGAATTTGTTTCGCATTGCAATTGGTGTGAAAGTTGTAATGTGATTTTTTTCGTGTGCAGAACAATATACGAACTGATCAGTGTATCTCGTCAAGATCCAGCACCTGACGCACTATTCCCAATCAATATAAATACAATGAGATTTCTTAATAGATTTTGTGTGTACACTGTAAGTGCGGCCAATACCTCAGTGCAATTCAATACAGGATTTTAGTATTTAGAATAAATCGGAAAGGTGCACCTCGTATCTTTTTGCACGGGAATGGCTACTCTCCATTTCATTATCAGCACTTTAACGGAAGTAAAGTTGAGATAAATCTAACACACTATTCAGAAGTTGGTGCAAACTGCAGATATCACCAGTATTCCAGTGATAAGTGCCCCAAAATTTAACACCATGGTGGACTCCATCAAATAACAGAAATAAGAACAAGAAAGAGTCACACAGCAGTTAAGAGAACAATCAAAAACGTTATTAATTTTTTGTCAAACTTTATTTTTTAGAATAATAAATATATAAACGATAAACTATTTTCAAACTTTATTTTTTTATTAACATATATATCAACAATAAACTAATAAACAAAATGTAACAACAATACAAAACAACAAGGCGGAACACTCCTGTGGGGACCACGGATGTCGACGACAGACCTGGAAAACCAGAAAGATTGTTAAAAAAAAAACAACATGGTATTCTCAACAAAATACCACAAGAAACAATTCACAGATATATAAAATGCATACAGCTAACAAAATTTTATAAGTTTAACTTACAAAAACTGTAAATGTTGCCACTTTAAAATATTTACCGAATCTAAGGAATTTTTTTTGCAGAAGGCACCACGCATACAACGTTTTTCTTCAGTGGTGAGGACGTTTTTTACTTTTCCCAAGGGGCAAACAAAGACCAATGCCACCTTCGTCACTCGCAAGATTTGCCAAAGAGTTCTGTTACGAGGGTATCCTAACAAAAAATACTTGTGCGGCACAGCAAGTATGATGAAACACCTAAGGACCCTTCATCCAAACAATCTTGCACGAGAAGAGTGCAAACAGGTGAGAAACACTCCTGTTCTGTATCTGTAAAAAAGAATCACAAATAAATGTTTATTAATAAATTTCAAATTTATACTATTCCATTACTGTACAAACACATTTTATATAAAAACTGACTAAGAAACTATAGCCCTGAACCACAAGTGTGACGATCGTTAAAACACTACATGCATAGTGCATACTACTTTGAAGCAGTTCATGCCCTAAAGCCTACGTCACTAAAAGACTACATGGTAACTGACTAAATGATTACAGTACTATAAGGAGACACACTGGGTGAGTGACAGGGTGTTTGCTAGAAGAGTATGAATACTAACTAGGGAATAGAAGGTGTGAAACACAACTGTGTAGGTGATTAGAGGACTGCATCCATACTGCATAGGCATTTAAAGCAGTCCATGTGCTAAGGCCTGGCTCACTGCATGACTACTTGGGTACTGACTGAATGATTAGAGTACAGCAAGGAGAGTGCCTAGATGAATTTATAAGTGCTAGACTTTTCGCACAGGGAATGGATTAGTACTTGTTACTGAATGGGTCACTAGAGGAGTGCAAAGGCAGTGACAAGTGCTGGACTGTATGGATACTGACTAGGAAATTGAAAGTGTGAAAGACAAGTGTCTAGGTGGTTAGAAGACTGCATGCATAGTGCATAGGGGTTTGAAGCAGTCCATGTGCTAAGGCCTGGCTCAGCTTATGAATACTTAGGCACTGACTGAATGATTAGAGTACTGCAAAGATAGTATCTTGGTGAATGTATAGGTGTTTGGGTTTTAGCACAGTGAATGGATTAGTACATGGTGCTGAATGGGTCACTAGAGGACTGCAAAGGGAGTGACAGGGTATTTCCTGGAAGTGTATGGATACTGACTAGGGAATTGAAGGTGTGAAAGACAATTGTGTAGGTGGTTAGAGGACTGCATGCATAGTGGATAAGTGTTTTAAGCAGTCCATATACTAAGGCCTGGCTCACTGGATGAGTACTTGGGTACTGACTGAATGATTAGAGTACTGCAAGGAGAGTGCTTGGGTGAATTTAATAGGGTTTGGCGCAGTGAATGGATTAGTACATGATGCTGAATGTGTCACTAGAGGAGTGCAACGGCAGTGACAGGGTGTTTGCTGGAAGTGAACGGATACTGACTGGGGAATTGAAGGTGTGAAAGACAAGTGTGTAGGTGGTTAGAGGACTGCATGCATAGTGGATAGGGGTTTGAAGAACTCCATGTGCTAAGACCTGGCTCAGTGCATGAATACTTAGGCAGAGACTGAATCATTACAGTACTGGAAAGAGAGTGTCTTGGTGAATTTATAAGTGTTTGGGTATTGGCACATAGAATGGATTAGTACATGCTGTTGAATGGGTCTCTAGAGGACTGCAAAGGAAGTGACAGGATGTTTCCTGGAAGTGTATGGATACTGACTAGGTAATTGAAGGTGTAAAAGACAAGTGTATAGTATGTTAGAACACTACATGCATACTGCATAGACATTTGAAGCAATCTATTTGGTACTTAGAAACTGACTAAATAATCAGACTACTTCTAGGACAGTGCTTAGGTAAAACTTTTAAATTTTCAGTTCTGCCACAGTGAACAGAATAGTACATGGTTCTGCACCTTAGTGTCAAACCCTGACTCATTTTATCAATGCATAAGCAAAGACTAGCTTCTAATGCTACTAAAACTTGTCAACATGAGAGGTTTTAAAATAGTTATCTGTCAGCAAATACACAATGTTACCAAATGCTTCTCTCACAGTGGTTCCCAAATGCACACAGACTCACAGTGTGATTCTAGACAACAACCACTATACCTAGGAGTTTACCAAAAATCATTCACTACTGTGGAAGTGGTAAGGGAACTGCACACAATCTTCATATTTCAGGACTGCACTTTTATGTCAAAGCCTGACTCATATAATCAAAGCATAAGCAAAGACTGGCTTCTAATGCTACTAAAACTTGACAACATGACCGGCTTTAAAACAGTTATCTGTCAGCAAGTACACAATGTTACCAAATGCTTCTCTCACAATCCTTACCCAAATGCACACAGACTCACAGTGTGATTTTAGACAAGCAACACTATCCTAGGAGTCTACCAAAACTCATTCACTAGTCTGGAAGAGTTAATGGTACTGCACACAATCTACATATTTAAGTACACCACATCAGTGTCAAAGCATGACTCATTTAATCAACGCATAAGCAAAGACTGGATTCTGATGCCACTAAAACTTGACAACATGACAGGTTTTAAAATAGTTATCTGTCAGCAAATACACAATGTTACCAAATGCTTCTCTCACAGTGGTTCCCAAATGCACACACACTCACAGTGTGATTCTAGACAACAACCACTATACCCAGGAGTTTACCAAAAATCATTCACTACTGTGGAAGTGGTAAGGGAACTGCACACAATCTTCATATTTCAGGACTGCACTTTTGTGTCAAAGCCTGACTCATTTAATCAAAGCATAAGCAAAGACTGGCTTCTAATGCTACTAAAACTTGGCAACATGACCAGTTTTAAAACAGTTATCTGTCAGAAAATACACAATGTTACCAAATACTTCTCTCACAATCCTTACCCAAATGCACACAGAATCACAGTGTGATTTTAGACAAGCAACACTATCCTAGGAGTTTACCAAAACGCATTCACTAGTCTGGAAGAGTTAATGGTACTGCACACAATCTACATATTTAAGTACAGCACATCAGTGTCAAAGCATGACTCATTTAATCAACGCATAAGCAAAGACTGGATTCTAATGCTACTAAAACTTGACAACATGACAGGTTTAAAAAAGTTATCTGTCAGCAAATACATGATGTCACCAAATGCCTCTCTCACATTGATCCCAAATACACACTAACTCACACTCTGATTCTAGACAAGCACCACTATCCCTAGGAGTGTACCAAAACTCATTCACTACAGTGCAAGTGGTAGGGAACTGCACACAATCTACTTATTTCAGGACTGCACTTTTCTGTCAAAGCCTGACTCATTTAATCAAATCATTAAGCCTGGGCAAAGCACTACGCTATGCTCGCATAGTTTGCGAAGTTCGCGCTACTTCGCACTACGCGATCTGCACGTAGCACAGTGCGAACACGTGTAGCGTAGTGTTGCGTAGTGCTGCGGTCATTTTTTGCTTGCTCGCGGTCCTCAACGTCAAGTTGGCGACCGCGAGCAAGCAAAATGACATCCCGGCGAGACTTTTTCCTTGTTCGCGATCAGCAACATCAAGTTGACAATTGCGAGCATGGAAAATAAACCTCCCGGCGAGATTCCCAACGCGAGGAGGTCAGGTTTCTCATTGCGAGTGGTGCGTATGCTCGCGACCGCTCGCGATGAGAAACTACCAGTTCGCGTTGAGAAAGCTGCTGCTCAAGTAAAAATCTACTCGAGCACCAGAAAACTACAGCACGCACTGTGCAAGATGCCATTTTCAATGATTGCACAGTGCCGATTGCTTGTCCGCACTGTGCAATCATTAAAAACGACATCTGGCACAGTGCGAACAAGGTACTACACAGTTCGCGAAGTGCTACGCGTAGCTCACGTAGTGCGAACTACGCCCAGGGTTACAAATCATAAGCCATAACTGTCTTCTAATGCTACTAAAACTTCACAACATGACAAGTTAAAACAGTTATCTGTCAGCAAATACACGATGTTACCAAATGCTTCTCTCACAGTGGTTCCCAAATGCACACAGACTCACTGTGTGATTCTAGACAAACAACACTATCCCTTGCACTATACCAAAACACATTTCTTCATCTAGAAGTAGTACTACATTTTAGTATAGAAACATAACATAACTCATTTCACAAATTAATAAACAATGACTGGTTTCTAATTCTACCAAAATATAAAAACAGCACAGTTATCTGTTTACAAACACATGAAAAACACAAATGCTTATCACAGAATGGTTTCTACATGCACATACATTGTAGAGAAAAAAAGTGCTCCCTACACTTTAGCAGGATAAATACATTAGTCTGATTAAAATCAAAATAGTCTACATACATCCCCTCACAATTAAATAACTCATCTTTCAAGTTCTTTTGTAGATTACGAAGTGTATCAATCACTCACCATATTTTCTTTTACAGAATCTCTGCACTGTGCACCTCTCAGCAAAAACAAAGAATAGAAAAGTTTCCCTTTCATTTTCCACACATATACATGTAAACATCAAATCACAATCCTTCACACATAAACTCAAAAGCAAAAACACATTTCTATTGGTTAAACATTTCAACCCTTTCCAACTGAAATACATTTCAACCCTTCCCCCAATCTGCCTTCTGCCTGTTACCATAGAAACAGGTCATGGAACACTGCAGTGAGCTCACAGGTCACAAGTTCAGCACACAATGTTGCTAATGAAGACAGGAAGTGTGCTTGACTTTTAAACATATCAGCTTATCAAATATAATGTTCCTTACAATCTGTTTTTGTTTACCAATAAGAATCATACCTTGAAAAAACAGAAATATACACCCTACCTTTCAGTGTAGAAAGTAGTCATACAACCAATGATTTCTTGTCTTTTTTTAAAAAACATTGCCGTGGATCCGCGCACCCAACGCGTGACAATATGTGCACCCAACGCGTTAGGATGCGCGCACTGTGTGCGTATTTTGCTGTTTTTTTTAAATCAGGGGGCCCCAGGGGGTCCTTCTGGGACCCCCTAAGCACATCTAGAGGGTCAGAGTATTTCCACTCTGTCCCCTTTATATGTTTTACACACTTATTCCCCTTGCTTCTTCAGCCTCGCTTCTACCGAGGCAGAAAATGGCCGCCAACAGTTCCTGGTTTCGAATGTAGAGAGACACTCGACAGCCAATTAGCATTCAGCACGCGATCGGGAGGGTGCACGCTCGGTTCGGGGAGGGTGCGCTTACGGTGCGGGTAGGGTCCGCGGATCCTCCCCGGCCATAGATATCACTAACATTTATACCCTAATTTTCTCAGGAACTACTGAACAGATTCACACCATTTATGCAAAAGGCACCTGTCTGAACTGAGGACTACCTTCTGCCACAGATCCTATGGGAAATTGCATGGGAAAAACGTGTTTTGGGACCCCCCTTTTTTCTCAGCCCCCGCTTGACGAATCACCACAAACCTTTCAGGGTAGGAGCGGAGCGGAGCTGGCCAAAAGTTTTAAAAATTTCGCGAAGATTCGTCAATCGGCGCCAGACTTATTGGGAATAGAATGTTGCGGATTTCCTATGGCAAATAGGTCCTAACTATAACTATCTACTGGCGACTGCCAGTAGATAATATATATATATATATATATATATATATATATATATATATATATATCAAATCCTCCTTCCGTAGCACCCGCCGGTGCTACTAAAAGACACGGACACAAATATGCTGGTGCAAAATAAAGTGCTCGGTTTATTTTCTCACAAACTTCATTCGGTTCTGACGCGTTTCGACCGACACAGCGGTCTTGATCACATGATTAGCACGAACTGAACGTGATTCTTTTAAAGGTATAGTGTGACACCTTGCGTATAGACATGGAAAAGATACTTTGCTTATAGACATGGAAAAAATACTTTCACTTGGCTGAGATTCTCACTCATATACACATACAGGGACCAATCCCGTTTGCTTATACGTCCAACACATCCAGAAATACAATGTTTCAGTAGGTGTATCTGTTTGTATTCAATTCAGGTAAGATTACAAATGACAGTGTAACTTACTAAATGCTAAGCGCTTATTGCTGTACTATACTAATAACGGAGATGTACATAGAAAAATTCCTCACCAATAATGTGCAAATTACGCAAAATATGTGCAAAATAAGCAAGATGGTAATATATGTGCAAATACAGCAAGATATGCAAATCTGCAAAGTTAATGTGCAAATCTGGCAACCTTCATAATAGATGTGCAAATACAGCTCGATGTACAAATCCGCAGAATAATGTGCAAAATATGCAAAGCATTCACTGTAAACCAATTGATAAACATAATACAATACTCTGAATATATCCTAAAATTGCATCTGGAAAAATGGTAAAAAATCTATACTCAGCCACTTGATGTCTAATAAAATCGCAGTAGGTGACACACAAAAATAACATAAAAGTACAACTACAAAAAACACATTATATATACATGTTGGCCCCGAGGAAGCTCAGTTACTTAAATAGCCTTAATGTATACTCAAATATCAAAGATGTACAGACAGAAAGTTTCAATATCACAGTCACCCATCGTTGTACTTCATGTAAGATGAGGACACAATCTAATATTACTGCGTATACGAGTGTATAAGGACCGAAGAAAAAAGAAAAAGAAGAAAAAGAGAGAAAACCCAAATCTACAGATTAGACTGATATACTTAGCGACCTAATATGTAGTGCGACTGTTCTATATTCTCATAAAAAATGGTGCAAGTCCTCCCCATTGTTCAAACCTCCTGGGATACGTGTATCTAACTCCAATATATATTTACACTCCAATTGTCTTAAAGTTTTTTCGCGATTACCCCCTCTCTTCTGTTTTGGTAGTGAGTCTATAATAAAATAGCTCAGATAGCTCAGATTATTGTTATGACAAGCTTTAAAATGTCTGGCTACCGGGTACGTGGGATCGGAGTTGACTATAGCACGTAAATGCTGCAAGATTCTGTTGTAAGCTTGTAGTTTAGTACTCCCAACATATTGGAGTTTGCAAGTGCACTGCAATACATAAACCACATGATCAGTGCGACATGTATAGTGTCCCTTTAAATATTTAGGACTATCACTGAAGGGTGTAGTATAGTGGTAAGTGTTGGTTCCAAACTTACAAGCTCTGCAGGAGGAGCATTTAAAAAATCCTTTTGTGGGAATAAGCCAAGTACCACCCACCGATACTTCCGGACTACTGGAAACCATTTCGTCCCTCATAGAGAACGCTCGTCTGTATGTGACGGTGGGAGTGTTAGGAAGTACTGCCTTCAGGGTAGGGTCAGTCAGCACAATGGGCCACTCCTTACAAATTATATTCTTTATTTTCTTAGCCTGTCTGCTGTAGGTTGTAATCAGTCTCATTTCACTTTTATTCAAATCATTGTCTGGGACAGTACTGGTAACTGCTAGAGGTTCCTGATTCGTAATGTTTTTAACAACCAGAAGGTCATCCCTATTTCTGAGATTAGCTTTTATCATTGCTTTATTTAAACTTGATTCCTCATACCCACGCGCTAACAGCCTGTTCTTGGCATCCAACTGGTATTGGTCGCGCGCTGCTTTTGTGCTGCACGCTCTGTGGATACGTAGGAATTCCCCATATGGAATACTTTTTATTGTGTGATGTGGGTGGAAACTCTCTGCATGCAGTACCGTATTCCCTGATGTCTTTTTACGGAATAAACTGGTCTCCAATTCTCTGTCCTTAACATTAACTGTTACATCTAGAAAATTTACAACACTGGTGCTCACATCTGCTGTGAATTCCAGATTCAAGTCATTATCATTAATTTTATTGACAAAATCCAATGCCTCATGTTCTGTACCCTTCCAAATAACAAAAATGTCATCTATATAACGCCACCATGACAAAATATTGTTCGACCACTGTTCCACATGGCGGGCCATGAGGACCTGCCTCTCCCACCAGCCTACATGTAAACATGCATAGCTGGGAGAGAAGCATGCCCCCATCGCCACGCCTCTCAACTGTTGAAATGTCTCATTGTTAAATTGAAACATATTGTTATTCAGACATATACGGATCATCTTCAATAGCATGATATTGTGATTGTAAAATTCAATGTCTCTTTCACCCAAAAAATGTTCTACAGCATTCAAACCATCTTCGTGGGCTATGCTGGTATATAACGCTGTGATGTCCATAGTCATTAAAACAACACGAGAAGGTAGATTGAGATCGTTCAGTTTATGTAGGAAATCCATGGTGTCTCTTATATAGCTTGGCAACTTCACTACCAACTCTTGGAGGAAAAAGTCGATATATTTCGAGGTGTTCTCAAACATACCATTGATTGCCGATACTATCGGGCGTCCTGGAATCGGCTTAAAGTTAACTCCCTTATGCACCTTGGGGATAAAGTAAATGCTCGGAAGAACCGGATACTCTTTGTGCAAAAATTTTAGTTCTTCCTTCGTAAGCAGCCCTTCTTTGTGCCAAACATGTAGTTGTATATGTATGTATATATATAAGATGGGAGCCGTTAGGACCCAGGAGCCTAATTTGTAATAATTTAGCATAGGGCAGCTCCACAAGTGTTGCACTATGATAAAATGAAAATTCAGGAGTGGACCCTATTTACGAGTTATGGCGCATTCCTGTCCTTTCAGCCAGCGCACAATACGGTGCCTAGCACCAACGCAGGCACCCTTGTATCATGGTGCAAGGGTGGCTGCGTTGTTGGCAGGATTTTTTTTGTGCAGTAAGGGACAACTTCCTGCACAAAAAGAATCATCTCTGCAATCTATCCACCCTTGCACCATGGTGCAAATTGCCAGTGTTGGCCCACGGCAGCACAGTGTGCCCTGGAGCAGGTGAAAAGGACAAGAATGTGCCGTATCTGATAGATGCAGCACATTCCTGCCCTTTTCTTTTGCTGTGGGGCAGCGCAGCAGGAAGGCCTGCCATGCTTCCCTATGGCAAAACCTCATAAATGAGGCCCAGTGTTTTTAGCCCTTATCCATCCATACTTAGGTCAGCAAATATGAATAGAAACCACTTTTAAATTTGCTTTAGAACAGCATTAACGATCCTTGTCTAATATTTAAAGTAAAAAACGGCAGAAAATTCATTTTACAAATGAATGCATATGACTTTCTTTAAAGTCCCATTTAGTATCCTGTCTGGGCCTTTGTAGACTCCTAACACAACAACAAAGGGTCAATATTTTTCTATTGGAAAGGTGGCAATCCCAGTCTAGACTGGCGGTGAATCTGAAACGTCGTCAGTCTAGAGTTCCATTGGGGAGCAGTGTGCGTGCTACTCTATTACAGTTAACTTCTAACGCAGGGTAGGCCGCATGCTTTGAGGAAGGTAAGATTTGGAAAGGTTTCTTTTCACGTCGTAGGTTATGCTTCCCCTTGGTATGTCTGCAGGATAATATTACATGCATTTTATGGTATGTTCTTATTTTTAGTGTATTAATCTTAGTAGTAATATAGCTATTATTCTTAGTAGTCATGGCAGTATTACTACTATTATTATTACGATTAATAATAATAATAATATTAGTAATAATTTTTACTAATTTTTCACCCCATTTTGCTGAGATTACATTATTATTTTATATTATAATATTCTAAGGTATCCTCAAACTAAACTGCATTGTAATTCTCAAAGGACAACTACACGGACTTTCGTGGTATGGACTCTATGCAGTTCCCCATTTTCTTTGACACTGCCCATGGGACTTCATAATTTCTACAAAATGGCGCTGACTACGGCGTTAGGCTATACATCACTCCATGCGACCCTGTGAAAGCAAACTTTCACACACCGTCTCTTTCATTTCTGAAGATAACGTATGAATAAATTAAACTTTTACCAGCAGTGTGTGAGAAAGGCGCTTGTTTCACTCGAAAATGAAAAATGCACTAGCGTCCAACATTTAAATAAAGAATTATTCATCAAACTGAAGGGCTGTCAATATGCGTATGAATGTTTCCATTTTTGAAAAAATGTACATTTGGTAAAGAGACGGTGCCCTCTTGATGTTTCAGAAAACTGCTATATCAAAAGCTAATTATTGTCGAGGCAGCTCGTGTCACTTTGTAATAGTGAGTTATAGACTTTGCAGGTTTGCTGCATCAAACTGTTATTCATGATTAAATTATGGTGCTTTAAATTTTAATTAATTTGTGTAGCCCGAACTCAACCACATGCTTCCAGCAGTTCCATCCTCAGACCTCCCTCTGTTTTAATGCTTCTAGAAACAAGATGGCTGCAGCGAGTTTTAAGGAAGAAGTATTAGAATGTACTCCCCTATTTATAAGGCTGATTTACCTCCAATGTCCGAAGGAGGAGGCAGAAGTATGAAGCCATTTAACTGCTGCAAACCCTGAGATTCGCTAAATCACTGGGTTTGCGACCACTAAATAACTTTTTGGTATGTTCTAAATATGGCGGCTGGAAATTTAAGGAGCGGGGGTTGGACGGGACACTTGCACACACATACACACTCACTCACTCCCACCGATGCATGCACACACACATACGCGTGCACAAACACATTCATTGACAACACTCATTACCAAATTTTCAAACATACACACAGGCAACAAACATTAATAAAAAAAAAATCCCACTTACCTGCAGCTCTGCCTTGGAGGTCCCAGGAGGGTTGGGACTGCTGCCTTCCCTCATTGGTTGACCCAAGGTCACAGATTGGGATGGAGTTGGTGAGACTGCTGACGTCACCCCACTCTGAGATAAAATGTCACTGATTGACACACGACCCTGGGTGCTTCACGGCTTGACACTGAAGCACCCAGGTCTGAGGCTTTGAGTGACGCTACCCCTCGTCATGAGGGGGAGTGCCTCAAGGACCAATGCTGAGATGAGGAAGTCACACCCACAGGGGCTGTGACATCCTCAGCCCAACAAAGTTAAGCTCAGGCAGCCAGGAGCCTGCACATTTAGCGCATGTATAGTTCCTGACTGCCTGACCTCAAAAGAGTGACTGTCAGGCCGATCTTTTCTCAGCCTGACAGACACTGTTCTTGAGGGGCAAAAGGTGATGGGGGGTGGCTCCTCAGCCCGAGTGGACCGGCCGCATATGGTACTAAACCAGGGGTGTAATTAAGGCCCCTGTCTCTGTGCACACCCTGACCCCCCTAACCCTTCAAGAGGGTGTCAATCCTTCAAGGTGCCCACATTCAGCCCAACACCTATTAATAGCTAACTCAGGGGGCCCCCATCACATTCTGCAGTAGTCCCCATCATTCTGCTTTACCTCCTCAGGGTTTTTAAAAAAAAAATGCTTTGGGGGCAGGGCTCCTG
This sequence comes from Triturus cristatus, assembly GCF_964204655.1. Taxonomy (NCBI): domain Eukaryota; kingdom Metazoa; phylum Chordata; class Amphibia; order Caudata; family Salamandridae; genus Triturus; species Triturus cristatus. Next base: position 152,581,390 of record NC_140585.1, on the reverse strand, counting down.
CCACACTACGCTGCCCCGGGGACCACCACCTCCCCAGGGCATTTAATTATTTTAGGGCTGGAGGGCCTCCACCTCCCTTGGGCTACATGATTTAAATGTGGGGGGCCACATGCCCCCCCTGCAGCCCCATGGACCACCACCTCCCCGGGGCTACTTTCAAAAACAAAGTGTGGGGGGCCACACGGCCCCCATCGTGCCCCGGTGACCACTACCTCCCCAGGACACTTGATTAAAATGCGGTTGTACGTTGTTGACCCCCAGGGACCAGCACCTCCCTGGGGCTTTAATCAGTTCAGAGGGGGGCCATGTGGCCCCCCTCCTGGAGCCCTAGATGGCCCTGGGTTCTGCCACCCCCCAGGGCCAGGTCCTAAAATGTCCCGGGGTGCCCACCCCCGGGACATTGCCATTTGCTATGGCAGGGCGGGAGCATGTCCATAGCAAACACTGCTTTGCTTCTTGGAAGCAAGAGCAGGAAACCTGCTCTCTCTTCCAAGAAGCAAAGCAGAATTACTTTTGGGCAAAAGGAGCTGCTTGTCAGCAGCTCCCCTTGCCCAATAGCAATGCTGGCTCCTGCAGGAGGCGGGGAGATGGCTGGGACGGCGGGGGCATTGGGGCTCTCCCCAACATGAGGGCTGGCCCCAGGGGATGGGCTCCTCATGGCCAATAGTGGCCCAGGTAAGAAGAGGAGCTCGCAGCCCCAACATAAAAAAAAAAAAAATCGAGGCAAAGCTCCGGGGGATAGGGTCACCGGGGCCAAGAATGGCCTCAGGAGGGGGGGCACGCCGCCCTCCTCCTTAAAAATAATGTAAAAAAATATGAGGCCATGCCCCCTTAACGTTTAAAAAAAAAATGCTCAGGCCATGGGAGATGGGGTCCCCAGGGCCCAAAAATAATAAGGGGACGGGGCCACACAGCCCCCCTTCCAAAAAGCTAATTTAAAAAAAGCCTGCATCTCGCTAGAGGCCCTGCCCCCTCCCTGCACCACTGTGCAAACGCGCCTCCTGGCGCGTTTTTAATTCTCGGATGAAGTCCCCCTGAATATTAAGGGTGCTTAGTATGCCTGGGCGAAAATTTCGTTCCGTTCGTGGAAATTGCGATAATTTGACATTTTCGTGTTCCGCGGAGAGCGCGAAAATGTCAAAATTTCCGGTTTCCGCAGCTTGGCGATAATTTGTTTCTTGCTCGCGCTGTAAAATAATACATTCTCGCGCGCGCGCGATCGCCTTACCTGAATCCCTGCGTTCGCCGACAAGTTTTCTTGATCCGGTTGCGTTCTCCATGAGATGTTGTATTGTTTTTAGCCATTTGCGCTGTCTCGCGACAGTTCGCGCCCGCAGTGACGTCATGCGTCGCGCGATCACGTCTTTCTTCTCGCGATCATGCACCGCGAGACAACTCAAAACAAGATGGCCGCACCCGCAAGCAACCACATGGGTAAGTTGGCGACCCGCAACCATGCAGAAAATCTCGCGAACATGCGGGAAAAAAACTTCCGCATCTTCGTGATATTTCCGCTTGTTTGCGATAATTTTAAACATTTTCGCGATAATTTGCGAAAAATTAATTTCGCAAATTCCGCCCACCTCTAGTGCTTAGGGGCCAACTACACCACCAAGTACCTCCAGTAATCCCCACACAGTGGGATTGCTAAGAGGTGGTCCGAGGCCATGCCCCTTTTTACACCACTCTCCAAATGCACCTCTTGGCGCACTGTTGGTGGGGCAATGAGGTCCTCTTGTGTCCTGAGGACCTCAAGACTAAAGTGGATTTCATCCCCCGAGCAGCAGGTCGCCAGGAGGCGCCTTTGCAGAGTGGTGTAAAAAGGGTGTGTGGCCTTGGACCACTCTCAGCAATAAGCTGTGTGGGGCTTACTGGAGATAACAGGAGGGCTAGTTGGCCCCCAGGGACCTTCAGGAGGCAAGGGGACTTCTTCTCCCAACCAAGAGCATGCCAGGAGGCGCGTTTGCAGAGTGGTGGGGAAAGGGGGCATGACCCATGTCCACCACTCAGTAATCCCACTGTGTGCGACTTACTGGAGGTAACAGGTATGAATAAGTGAGGTGGTGTGTGTATAACTATAGGTGAGTAAATGGGAGTGTGATTGATTCATTGCATGACTGACTAGGTGTCTGAGTAACTCTATAGTTGAGTGGCGGTGTGTGAGTGTCTGTATGGGTATATGACTGCATATATCGGAGGCTGTATTGATGAGTGACTGTGTGAATGAGTGACTGTATGGGTGAGTGAGTGGATGTGTGTAGACCTATGAATCAGTGAGTGGGTATGTACTAACTGGTATTAGTGTGTTTATGGTATCGAGAATGGTAGTCTGTATTTTAGAGTGGGTGTATCAAAGGTTATATTTGGGTGTGAGGAGGTGCATCAGATTATCATGTGGATGATGTCATCAGTGGTGTCATTTGAGATGTCATCAGTGATGTCACTGACCATGTCATGAGTGATGTAATATGTGACGTCAACAGCAGTGCATTGCGGGGGCGTGAGTCATAGTTACCTCAACTAACTATAATGGACAAATTTCTCGGGTTTTGTACGAGTGAAATGTCCAACTAACTATATCGTCCCTGTAACCTGTGGTTATTTCAGTGAATTTCTCTGGTTTTTCAAATGCTCATTTCTAACTATAACGTCCCTGAAACCTATGTTTTTTTCAGTGAATATATATATATGTATATTCACTGAAAAAACCATAGGTTTCAGGGGTGTTATAGTTAGCTGGACTTTTCACTTGTACAAAACCATTGAAATTCCCCCGTTATAGTTAGTTCAGCTAACTATAACTCGCGCGCCCGCAATGCACTGCTGATGACGTCACATATTACATCACTCATGACATGGTCAGTGACATCACTCATGACATCACTGATGACATCTCAAATGACATCACTGATGACATCATCGAGTGAATGTGTGTTTTTCTGAAAATTAAATATGTTTTATATATGTATATCTCAAGGTCGATGGAAGAATAAATGGGTATATAAGTGTCTAAATGGATGATTTGTTTTTGAAAAATTGATTGTGTAACTTACTGATTAAGTGTATCATAGTTAATACATGGCTTAGTGAGTAATGTTTAAATATGTAAATATCTGTATCAGTCTCGCACTTTGTGTATAAGTGGCTGCATGGGTTGGTGAGTAGCTACATGGGTGTCCATATAGGTTATTAGTTGTTTTTTTGAGTATCAGTCTGAGTGTCTGCATGGTTCGGTGGAGGGTATTACATAGTGCATAGGTGCATGAATGAGTGACTCACTGTTTGTATGTGTTGAAGACAGCATGTGTGCAGGACTGTATGGGTGGATGAGTGTGTGTATGGGTGTGTTAGTGAGTGAATGACTGTCTCAATAGTGTCTTTATGAGTAACTACATATGTTTTAAACTAGTATATGTGACTATTGGTGTATATAAGTGAGTATATGTGAGAGTGAGAGATTGAAAGAGTTCCTGCATGAATAAGCATGTGTTTCTATAAGTGATTGTTTAAAAGACTAAGTATGTGTAAGTTTCCGTAGAAGTAAGTGTGGTGGTGTGTGTATAACTGTATATGCAAGTAAATGTATGTTTGATTCTTTATTAGCATGAGTGACTATGTGTGTGAGTAACTCTATGGATGAGTGGCATTGTGTAACAGGATGTATAGGTGTATGAGTACATATAATGAGTGAGTACATGTATGAGTGACTGTATAGGACTGTTGGTGAATGAGTGGATGTGTATGTGGATCTTAGAATTACAGAAGAGGTTGTTGTAACTGGTATTGGTATGTCCATTGTTTTGAAAAGTTTAGTCTCTATTTTTGAATGTGTGTATCAAAGGTTATATTAGGGTGAGAGGAGGTCTGCCACTCTATCGCAAGGATGATGTCATCAGTGATGTCATCTGTGATGTCATTTGAGATGTCATCAGTGATGTCATGAGTGATGTCACTGACCATGTCATGAGTGATGTAATATGTGACGTCATCAGCAGTGCATTGCGGGCGCGTGAGTTATAGTTAGCTGAACTAACTATAACGGGGGAATTTCAATGGTTTTGTACAAGTGAAAAGTCCAGTTAACTATAACACCCCTGAAACCTATGGTTTTTTCAGTGAATTTCTGAGGTTTTTTAAATGCTAATTCCTAACTATAACGTGCCTGAAACCTATGTTTTTTTCTGTGAATTTCAAAGGTTTTTTAAATGCTAATTTCTAACTATGCCTACAGAGATAGGACATGTGAAGAAAGAAGAAAAAATGCACAGAAAGAAAAAAAAAGAAGTGCAGAAAGAAGCAACAGAAGTCCTCAAAGACGAAGAAAAGTGCAGGAAGAAGGATAACGTGCAGAAAGAACGAAAAGAAGAGCAGAAAGAAGCCTTGTTGCAAAATCATCCTGTACCCTCAACTTTTTCAGACGGATACTGGTGGTAACTGAGTCTGACTAACCAGTCCTAGAGCCAGTGCTATGTTAAAAGACACTTAGAATACAGTGAAAACACCTACATACACTAGGGAACATTATGCGTTGGGGTCCCCCTGTGATTAGCATGACCTCCTCTGTAAGCCCCTAGTATATAATAGGGCAGGGGGATTAAAACTACCTCTTAAAACAGGCCACAGGGCGTTTTTGCACATGTTAACTCAGGCCCTGTCCTCTCCCTTCACCACTGTGTAAACACACCCTGTGTCCGTTTTAAGTTGGGAGATTAAGTTCATTTGAATCCTGAGGGTCCCTAGGGTCCAACTAGCCCACTAGGTACCTCCAGTAAGTGCCAGAGAGCTGCGTTGCAGAGAGGTATAAAAAGTGGCACGGCCTGGACCACCTCTCTGCAATGCAGCTCAGTGGCGCTTACTGGAAGCACTTGGTGGGCTAGTTAGCCCCCAGGGGCCCTCAGTATTGAAGGAAAATTATATCCCCAATTTAAAACGTGCCATAGTGCGTGTTTGCACACGTCACCTCAGGCCCTGTCCCCTCCCTTCACCACTGTGTAAACGCGCCCTGTGGCTGTTCTAAATTGAGAGATTAAGTCCCCTTGAATCCTAAGGGTCCCTAGGGTCAAACTAGTCCACTAGGCACCTCCAGTAAGAGCCACAGAGCTGCATTGCAGAGAGGTGTAAAAAGGGGCTTGGCCTCAGAACACCTGTCTGCAGCGCAGCTCCCTGGCGCATACTGGAGATGCCTGTTGGGCTAGTTGGCCCTCAGGGACCCTCAGTATTGAAGAGGAATTAATTCCCCAACTTGCAACTCGCCAGGGGGCGCGTTTGCAGAGTGCTGCAAGGAGGGGGCGTGGCCTCCGGCACGATGCCAGTCTTTTATTTATTTTAATTTTTTAAGAAGGGGGGCTATGTGGTTCCCCTTCTTATTCTAAGTTATTGGCCCTGATGACCCCATCCCCCAGGGCCTGTCTCCTAATTATATTTTTTTGACCCCAATCCCCAGGGCCGGCCACTGTTTTTTATTATTTTTAAAAAATATATATTTATAGACACACCTAGGACATGCTGGACAAACCGTACGTACCTATCACCATGACGATTTGCGTGATATTCATTAAAAGGCGACTATGCATACAATGAATCCACGTGGAATGTATTTACACCACTAGTGAAGCTCTGACATGTCTGATGCCCTACCGTGCCTAATCCCGGTAGACACCCTTGTCGTTTATTTATACAAACATGGGTAGCTATTGACGGGCACATTTAATAGACATGCACACCAAGACATTCAAAGGGGATTCGACAAAAATTCGACCAAAACTATGCAAGAAAACCCCCTAACGGTTAATAAAACACACATCCACTGCCGGATGTGTAATACTTTTTATTTTACTCTCTGGAAAGGGGACGAACATCACTTGAGAGTCACAGCACGCTCCTGGCAGAGCTCAATGCTGTGTTACACCCACCATTGCCTGCTGTGTGCCACACACCTCTGTGTTGTATTCCACTAGCTAGTGCATATGCTATGACACTCTCTAGCCCATGTGCACTGTAACACCACCCCGTGAATATGTCATGCCACACTTGTCTTTGCACGGGTTATATTGCCCCATCTAACGTGCCTTCCTCGATGCCTATGTTATAACGCACAGTGCTATGCCATACATATTTCAATCTGGGATCCATATCTTTGTCACAGTGCATATGCAACGTTACACTCCCCAGCACATATTTTATATTACAACTTTAGAGACTAGTTAGGTTACACAACACTGCCCTGTGCATATTACACTCCAAGGCGCATATCGCATAGCACGCGCTAGTGCCTGTGCTATCTTCCGCTCTCCAATGAATCTGTCATTGCGCACAATGTATTGCATATTATATTTCACGCCCGGTTCATCTTATACCACCCTTTTTGGTGCATAGTTTATACCATTCAATATATCTAGTTTTCATTTTCAATTGTGCTCTCAGGACTATGTTCTATATAACACTGTGTTCACCTACCCTTTTCACGGGCATTACATTTTGCAATAGGGGGTGGAGGGTCAGGGGGTGTTTCTGCCAAGTGAGCCCGGAGTCACAGTCACAAACGTCCTCTTCTTCCTGAATAAAAGTGAGATTATGCTGCATACTTGTTCATATTTTAAGTAGTTCGCACAGACACACGTTTTAAAAACAATAAAGTTCCTAATACCCGCCTTCTCTGAACAGTTAGCTTGCTGCCCCATCCCCCTTCTCCCTATCCTCTGTTATGTGAATCCATGGACTAGCCTCCTCCCTCCTGCCATGCATGGTCTGATGTGCTGCCACTGCCCTCAATTTAGTATGATGTACCAGTCCACTCCTCCAGCCCTCCATTGCCCAATTCTATGCCCCATCATTGACCTCCTGCTTAAACTCGGTGCTTAGCTTGCTGCCCCTATTCTCCTTCCCCCTGCCCTCCGATGGCTTTGTGCATGCCCCTGCTCCATCCTTTTTGCCCACCATGTTCCATGGACCTGCCACTCCTATCTACTCTGAGTGTTCTGTTGAGCTGCCACTCCCCTCCCACCTGCCTAGCATTGTCAGATGACTGTAACCTGTCCCTGCCACCTCCACCCTGCCTGTCCACATGCCATGCCCCTATCCTCTTCCTCCTGTCCTACATGGTCCATTGTACTGCCACACCCTTCTGTCCTCCCTGGTCTGTTGTGCTGCAACTGCTCCTCCTGCCTGCCCCGTGCGGTCTGTTGTGAGGCCCCTTCCCCTGAACTTTCTTGTCTGTGCACAGGTCCTGACCCTCCCTTCTATCCTCCATCGTCCTTTGTGCATGCCCCTGCACCCTCCTTCTTGCCCATCATAGCCATTGTGCTGCCACTAACCCTCCCACTTGCCATGCATGGTCTTCTGTGCTGCCATGGCCCCTCCCACCTTCCCTGTGTGGTCAGTTAGCTGCCCCTGACCCCCTCCCACCTTCCCTCCATGGTCTGTGTGTATGCCATCACAGTCTCAGTGTTGCTCTTCATGGTGTGTCTTGCTTCTAGTGCCCATCCTGCCTGACCTCCATGGCTATCTTGCTGCTCCTGCCCTGCCCCCTTGCCCCCAGCCCTCTGTTTACATGTGCAGACCCCTACTCCCTCCCTCCTGGTTTGTCTGTTCCATTGTAATGCCCCTGATCCGTCCCTCCTGCCCTTTATGGTCTGTTATGCTGCAGCTTTCTCTCCTGTCTGTCCATTATGGTCAGATAGCAACCATTGCCTCTTGCCCCTCTGTTCTCTGTTGTCCATGTGCATGGTCCTGTCCCCTCCCTCTTGCTTTCTATGGACTGTTGTGCTGCACTCCCGTCCCGCATGCCCTGTGTGGTGTATTGTGATGCTGCAAACCCTGATGCCTGCCCTGCAGGGTCAGTTTGGTGCACTTCTCCATGTCCCTCCTGTCCTCTGTTATCCAAGTCCATGTCCCTACTCCATTTCCTTCCATGATCCAATGTACCATACTTGCGAACATTTTGAACTTGGTAAGAGGGAGATTTTGAAAAAAAACTGGGGTATTGATTTTCCCCCTTGAGTTATATTGAAAAAGAGGAGATTGTAGACAGGAGACAGATCAAATAAAGCCCATTTGAGCTTAAAAACATTGGACGTTTCCTGGCTGAATCGGGTCTGTTGGCATGTATGGTTGTACTACCATTGCCTCTTCCTTCTGCCCACAATGGTCTATTACATTGCCACAGCCTCTCTTGCAAGTCCTGTATTGTTGGTTTGTTGTCCCTGCCCCCCTTTCCACTGCCCTCCATAGTCTGTTGTGCTGCCACGGCCCTTCCTGCCTGCTCAGTGTGGTTAAATTGTTGCCTTTGCACCCTCCTACCTGCCTTTAATTTTCAGAGTCCGTGCCCCTGGCCTCTGCCTCTCAACAGTATCCTAATGAACAACTAGATTGCTAACATTCTATATTTATTACAAAAGTGTGGAACGCCTGACATCATCTTGATGTAATCAAAACTGTAATACCTAGAGCATTTCCTTTAGAAATTACATATATGAGAGGGTTATTGGCATCAAAATTATGGTTAGTGCTCTAAAAGACTAAAATAAGGACATATTTTCTGAGTTTTCAAATAGCGACAAAGCACTTTTAAATTATTTGTTACCTTTATGTTTTTTTATCCAGTTGACCACTTGATTAAATGTTGCACTTAGGGGAGAGGATGTGGTGTTACTTCCAGAACTGCAGACTTTGCAACTGGGGAACCAGGTTGGAGTTTCTGCTTCAGCTCGACATTCTGTGATTCTGGTCAAATCACTTAGTCTCCCCATGTCTACAACCAAAATGAATTTGTTCTTGTGTGATGTAACCAATGCTCATGTAAAGCACTCCAATACCTGACAAGTCTGCACTATATAACACTGCAAAAACACAAAGTAATAAGTGTTTTGCACACTTCTGTCATTGGGCTATATTTGGGCTACATCTGGGTGATTTTGGGCTACATTTGGGCTCTTTTGTCTCCGGTGGCCATCTTGGGAGATTTATTTGTTATGAAGTTTCCTAATTTCATCATGTACTGCAGTCTCCTCAGTAGGAAATGCTTTCAGTTTTTTACTTTGATTCCATCATGAAGGTATTCAGATATGTCACACATTTGCCATAAATTCTGAATGTTAGCACTCTAATTGCTCATTTGATCACTGTAGTAAAACTACTGTTCACCATGGAAGTCTGCTCCTGGTATTAAAAGTGCATGTTTCAGTCTGCATGTCAGAATTTTTTAATGAAATAGAAGAGGTTTTGAGAAGTCACTCAAAATGTGCCCTCATTTTCTTTCTTCAGCATTAATCATAATTTCTATTGCAAAATGAACCCCCTCATTGTGTTCCTTTTTAAATTAAATGTTTTAAGTGTTACCAGTTTATTCCAATCAAGATGGCTTCAGGTGTGCCATACTTTTGTCATAATGAAGACAGTAAGCGCTCTAGTTGTTTTTAAGAACACTCTGGGACATTCTGTCATTGGGCTATACTTGGGCTACATCTGGGTGATATTTGGGCTACATTTGGGCTCTTTTGTCTCTGGTGGCCATCTTGGGAGACTTATTTGTTATGAAGTTTCCTAATTTCCTCATTTACTGCAGTCTCCTCAGTAGGAAATACTTTCAGTTTTTCACTTTGATTCCATCAAGAAGGCATTCAGATGTGTCACACATTTGCCATAAATTCAGAATGTTAGCACTCTTTTTGCTCATTAGATCACTGTAGTAAAGCTACTGCTCACCAGGGAAAACTGCTGCTGGTATTGAAAGTGCATGTTTCAGTCTGCATGTCAGAATTTTTTCATGAAATAGAAGAGGATTTGAGAAGTCACTCAAAATGTGCCCTAATTTTTCTTTCTGCAGCACTAATCATACTTTTTATGGAAAAATGAACCCCCTCATTTTGTTCCTTTTTAAATTAAATGTTTTAAGAGTTACCACTTTAATCCAAGCAAAATGGCTTCAGGTGTGCCATACGTTTATCATAAGTAGGACTGTTAGCGCTCTAGTTGTTCTTTGGAACACTCTGGAAAGCTGTAGTAGAACACAAAGGAATCAACTGACAGTCTCTGCCCTTGTTGAATGTACATGTTTTACTGAGAATGTCAGACTTCATTCTCACATGACTGAGAAAGATAATGTGAATTTACAGAAAATAAGCTCTCAGTTTAGCTTATAGATCACCTTCCAAACCTCTGTGGGAAAAGCATGAGAAAATATTTTTCTCTCAATCATGATATCCCAGAAGAAGGCTTTTTCACATGTTGAAATCACCTTAGAACATACCACAATTCCTAAAATGAGTATGGTACCATCAACAAATGATTTATAATGTAACTAAAGTCTTAAAACATTCTATTAACTGCAATGCTTTTTAATGAGGTGCTATCATGTATATTGGTGCCAAGATGGCTGCCAACACTTCTTGGATGAAGTGCTGACAGCCAATCAGATCTCAGGATGAGATGTGTGGTTAGGCTCCACCCACATATATATATGATTTTACTTTTGATTTTCTCAGGAACTACTGAACAGATTGACTCCATATATGCAAAAGGCACATCCCTGAGCTGAGGACTACCTCTCTGCCAAATTTCAAGTAATTATGTTCAGCCGTTCGGGCTGTACCTTGGACTAAAGGTCCCTATGGAAAATTGCATGGGGAAAACACGTTTTTGGGACCCCCCTTTTTTCTCAGCCCCTGCTTTACGAATCCCACCGAGACTTTCAGGGTAGGAGTGGAGCGAAGCGCCCCACCTATTTTGAAAGTTTCGCGAGGATTCGTCAACCGGCGCCAAAGTTATTCCAAATAGAATGTTGCGGATTTCCTATGGAAACACGGTCCTAACTATAACTATCTACTGGCGACCGCCAGTAGATAATATATATATATATATGTATATATATATATATATATTCACTGAAAAAACCATAGGTTTCACACATGTTATAGTTAGCGGAAATTTTACTGATAAAAAACCAATGAAATTGCCCCGTTATAGTTAGTGCTGGCAACTATAACTCACGCGACCGCAATCCTCTGCTGATGCTAATACTGTATTTAGACACTTATTTGCCCATGTCTTCTTCCATACATTTTTAGCTATACATATATTACAAATATTTTTTTTTATAAAGACACATATGTCATCAGCAGAAGATTGCGGTCGCGTGAGTTATAGTTGCCAGCACTAACTATAACGGGGCAATTTCTTTGTTTTTTTATCAGTAAAATTTCCGCTAACTATAACATGTGTGAAACCTATGGTTTTTTCAGTGAATTTGCAAGGTTTTTTAAATGCTAATTCCTAACTATAACGTGTGTGAAACCTATGGTTTTTTCAGTGAATTTGTACGTTTTTTAAATGCTAAGTTACTTTACGCCATTCGAGGCGTGCGCGCCCACTTAACGCAGTGCGTTCCGTGCACGGTTTATATCAACTTTAATAAGCCCTGTACATTTGGTGGCCTTCGGCCACCAAAAGCACAGGGGGTGGGGTCAATGTGGATAGTGTTTTTTTTATTTCGATTTTATAATTTCATGTTGCCAAAATATAGTTTTTTTACTGATGTAATAAGCCCTGTACATTTGGTGGCCTACGGCCACCAAAAGCACAGGGGGTGGGGTAAGTGTGGATAGTGTTTTTTTTATTTCTATTTTTTACCGTACGCTTACGGTAAGCGTACGGTAAGCGTACTCGGCGAAATTGCCGAAAAAAAAATAAAACCGTTTTTGCTCTTGGGTGATGTTTGGGGACTCCCTCAACATGACTATGTGGGAGGGAGTTGTCAAAACAGCCCCGTAACATGTTTTTGGGCATCATGTTTGATAAATAACACTCAGTGCGAGAGACAAAATGGCGGACGCCGCTTCCTGGTTTCGGCCGATTCGAATGTTTACTAAGATCTAAGAGCCAATCAGAATCGCGCTCGCGCACGCCACCGTACGCGTACGGTAAGCGTACGGTAAGCGTACCGTAAGCTGGCTCAGATATATATATTGATTTAAAGGCTATTTTCTCAGAATCTACTGAACAGATTTACACCAAACCTACAAAAGGCACTTCCTTGACATAGGGACTACCTCTCTGCCAAATTTCTAGTAATTCTGTTCAGCCGTTCGGGCTGTAGCTCTGTCTAAAGGTCCTATGGAAAAATGTATGGGAAAAACGCGTTTTGGGACCCCCTTTTATCTCAGCCCCCGCTTGACGAATCCCCCCGAGACTTTCAGGGTAGGAGCGGAGCGTAGCGCCCCACCTATTTTGAGAAATTCGCGAGGATTCATCGACCGGCGCCAAAGTTATTCAAAATAGAATGTTGCGGATTTCCTATGGAAAAGGGGTCCTAACTATAACTACCTACTGGCGACCGCCAGTAGGTAATATATATATATATTCCCCTGTTATAGTTAGTTCAGCTAACTATAACTCGCGCCCCCGCAATGCACTGCTGATGACGTCACCTATTACATCACTCATGACATGGTCAGTGACATCACTGATGACATCACTGATGGCATCTAAAATGACATCACTGATGACATCACTGATGACATCATCCATTGAGTATGTGTTTCTGAACAGTTTTAATATGTTTAATATATATAGGGAAAGGCCTGTTGAAAAATAAGTGGGTGTACAAGTGTGTGAATGGATGATTTTCTAGGTGCGTATCTGACTCTATAAGTGAGTCATTAAATGTATCTTACTGCAGACTAGTGACTAAACTGTGTGAATGTCTGTATATTTCTGTCTGTTGGTGTATAAGTGGCTGCATGGTTTTGTGAATAGCTATATGAGTGTCTATATGGGTTATCGATTGGTTGTCTGAGTATCTGTATGGGTGCCTGAGTGTTTGTGTGGGTAGGCTGTGTGTGACTCTGTGCATAGATGTGTGAGTGGGTGATTCTATGGGTGCATGGTTTTAAGAGTGCATCTGTGATGAACTGTATGGTTGAGTGAGTGTATGTATGGGTGTGTTAGGGATTGAATGTATATCTCAATGGTACATTTCTGACTAACTACATATGTGAAAGGCAGTATATATGCGTGTAAGAGTATATAAGTGGGTATCTGTGAGAGTGTGTGATTGTGAGAGTGGCTGTATGGATGAGTGTGTGCTTGTATCACTGATTGCATAAGAGCATAAGAATGTGGTACTATTTTTATGAGTAAGTGAACTTGAGTGTGTATAACTGCATAGGTGAGTAAATGGGAGTGTTAATAATTATTTGCATAACTGACTAGGTGTGACAGTACCTCTATGGATGATTGGTGGTGTGTGAGTGTCTATGTAGGTGTATAAATGCATATGATAGTCTTGTACAGAGTGACTGTAAGTATGAGTGACTGTACATGTGAATGAGTGGAGGTGTATGTAGACCTAAGAGTTAATAAGTGGGTATGTAGTTATTGGTATTGGAGTATCTATGGTTTTGAGAATGGACGTCTGAAAGTTTGAGTTCGTGTATCAACGGTTAAATTAGCATGTGAGAAGATGCAGTAATTTATCACATGGATGATGTCATCAGTGATGTCTTCAGTGATGTCATTTGAGATGTCATCAGTGATGTCATGAGTGATGTCACTGACCATGTCATGAGTGATGTAATATGTGACGTCATCAGCAGTGCATTGCGGGGGCGCGAGTTATAGTTAGCTGAACTAACTATAACAAAGGAATTTCTAGGGTTTTGTACAAGGGAAATGTCCAGCTAACTATAACACCCCTGGAACCTATCGTTTTTTCAGTGAATTTCTAAGGTTTTTTAAATGCCAATTCCTAACGATAACGTGCCTGAAACCTATGGCTTTTTCAGTGAATTTCAAAGGTTTTTTAAATGCCAATTCCTAACTATAACGTGCATGAAACCTATGGTTTGTTCAGTGAATTTCAAAGGTTTTTTAAATGCTAATTCCTATCTATAACTTATCTATGAAGATATCATGTTTAATGATTTTGATTGCATTTCTATATATTTCAAATTCAGTGTGTCATTTCATTAATTACATTTTTTTAAATACTTTTTTATCACCTTTTATAAATGTATTTGTTCAATTAATTCTTCTCTCACAGTGGTTCCCAAATGCACCCAGACTCACTGTGTGATTCTAGACAAACAACACTGTCCCTTGCACTATACCAAAACACATTTCTTCATCTAGAAGTAGTACTACATTTTAGTATAGAAACATAACATAACTCCTTTCACAAATTCATAAACAATGTCTGGTTTCTAATTCTACCAAAATATAAAAACTGCACAGTTATCTGTCTGCAAACACATGAAAAACACAAATGCTTATCACAGAAGGGTGTCTACATGCACACACACTGTCAATAAGATTGTAGAGAAAAAAGTACTCCCTACACTTTAGCAGAAGAAATACATTAGTCTGATTAAAATCAAAATAGTCTACATACATCCCCTCACTATTAAATTACTCACCTTTCAAGATGTTTTGTAGATTAAGAAGTATATCAGTCACACACCAGATATCAGTCACACACCAGATTTTCTTATATAGAATCTTTGCACTGTGCACCTCTCAGCAGAACCAAAGAATGGCAAAGTTTCCCTCTCTTTTTCCACACATATACATGTAAACATTAAATCACATTCCTTCCCACATAAATTCAAAAGCAAACACACATTTCTATTGGTTAAACATTTCAACCCTTTCCAAATGACATAAACTTCAACCCTTCCCCCAATCTGCCTTCTGCCCGTTACCATAGAAACAGGTCATGGAACACTGTACTGAGGACACAGGTCACAAGTTCTGCACACACAATGTTGCTAATCAAAACAGCAAGTGTGCTTGACTTCTCAACATATCAGCTTATCATATATAATGTTCGTTACAATCAGTTTTTGTTAACCAATAAGAATCATGCGTTTAAAAAACAGAAATATGCACCCTCCCTTTCAGTGTAGAAGGTTGTCAAACAACCAATGATTTCTTGTCTTTTTTCAAAATTGCATCTTAGCCACCATTTTAGAAACATCTTACTTTCCAAACTGCCATTTCATATAGAGAGACCATCTGAGTGCATCCAGACCTCCTTACAAGATGCTTACAGTGTGGATTGTGGGACACAGCTACATTTTCTGGAGCCAAAGGTATGCAGAAAACAAAGGCATTCACAAAGACCTAGGTTTGCCAAATGTAGACATTAAATGGATTGGACAGAGAGGGTTAAAGTGGCAACAATTGATGCCATTGGTAAAATCCTTCATGCAAATCCAACACCCTAACCTCATAATAGTGCACTGTGGTGGCAATGACCTAGGCACTTTGACTGGGGTAGGTCTGGAAATGCTTATGAAGGACATCTTTGCAGAACTGATTTCACTTTTCCCTAAAACTGTCTTTGTGTACTCTAACATATGCCAAAGGCAGAAATGGAACTGGTCCAATCATTTTTGTCCACAGATTGAGAAAGCTAGGAAACATGTGAATAAATCTGTTTCTGCTTTTCTCTGAGACTATAGAATGGGGTCCATTTACAATAACAATCTGCGTTTTCATATGCAAGAGATGTATAGGAGAGATGGAGTACACTTTACTGATGAAGGAAACAGAGTGTTCCTCAACAACTTTAGACTCTGTATAGGTACTTACTTATAAGTGCCAAAACCTCTCAATGAACACAACAGCTCTTTTTAGAGCCACTCAAGAACAAAACACTTAAGGTTAATCTTTATCTCCCAAGTATAACAAGATTAGGGAGTGTAGAGGTAAGCGCTAAGGTGGATACATCCTCCACTTAGGTATCAGTTTATAAACAAAAGGATCCACCTTATAGAAGGAGGTACTCAAAAGACCAGATAGCAGGGGTAATGGTGAATGAGTGTCCCAAAACGTGGTTGGGCACACCCAATGTTGTTTAAATACCCCTCACACACCAAGAATGGCCCATGGTGTCATGCTTCATCATTGGGGTCTTCCCGCCCCGCTGCGGGACGGGGCGTGCTACGACCTACGACTACGTGGGAGCACTTTCGATGAAGTACTATGTGTGATGTAAAGGGAGGGTCTATTGTAGTTGTGAGAATGTGTATGTTAAAAAGCAACTGGCCCAGGGAGACAGAAAAAACTTTAATTTGTCCCAAGAGGGCTGGTGCTAGTAAAAACAAAAGTGCGGAGTTTGCCTACGTAATGTGTGGTTACTCCTTGTGGGTCAACATGTTTCGATGCTGGGCATCTTCATCAGGACAGAGAAAAGATCCCTCCCAACTTAGAAGCATGTGCTTAGTAAATACGTAAAAGTGAAAAAAATGCAGTAAATAATGCACGTGTATACAATACCTAAGAGTATGTATGAAGATTTATACGTATATGAGGAAAATGCCTCATGAACCTAGAACGGGTAGGATCGTAATGGAGCTTTAGTTGTGCCCTGGCTGACAATCTCAGCTACGAGTCTGTCCTTCCCGCGGTTGCGGGAAGGACAGACTCGTAGCTGAGATTGTCAGCCAGGGCACAACTAAAGCTCCATTACGATCCTACCCGTTCTAGGTTCATGAGGCATTTTCCTCATATACGTATAAATCTTCATACATACTCTTAGGTATTGTATACACGTGCATTATTTACTGCATTTTTTTCACTTTTACGTATTTACTAAGCACATGCTTCTAAGTTGGGAGGGATCTTTTCTCTGTCCTGATGAAGATGCCCAGCATCGAAACATGTTGACCCACAAGGAGTAACCACACATTACGTAGGCAAACTCCGCACTTTTGTTTTTACTAGCACCAGCCCTCTTGGGACAAATTAAAGTTTTTTCTGTCTCCCTGGGCCAGTTGCTTTTTAACATACACATTCTCACAACTACAATAGACCCTCCCTTTACATCACACATAGTACTTCATCGAAAGTGCTCCCACGTAGTCGTAGGTCGTAGCACGCCCCGTCCCGCAGCGGGGCGGGAAGACCCCAATGATGAAGCATGACACCATGGGCCATTCTTGGTGTGTGAGGGGTATTTAAACAACATTGGGTGTGCCCAACCACGTTTTGGGACACTCATTCACCATTACCCCTGCTATCTGGTCTTTTGAGTACCTCCTTCTATAAGGTGGATCCTTTTGTTTATAAACTAATCTTTATCTCCCAACAAGTTCATTTTTTTTCCCTTGGATCCGCGAACCCACCGCAAGAGGATCCGTGCATCCAACGCGATAGGATGCGCGCACCGTGCGCGCATTTCGCCATTTTTTTTTTTTTAAAAAGGGGGCTCCACAGGGTCCTTCTGGGACCCCCTAAGCACCTCTAGAGGGTCAGAGTATTTCCACTCTGCCCCTTTATATGTTTTACACACTTTTTCCCCTTGCTTCTTCAGCCTCGCTTCTACCGAGGCAGAAAATGGCCGCCAACAGTTCCTGGTTTCGAATGTAGAGACATCATAAACAACCTGAGTTATCAGGTAAAAGAACCTAGCTTGAAGAAATGAGGTGTCAGAAATCTATTAAGTTCTGAGATTCACCAGAAAAAGAAAGAAAAAGGATTATTTCTTTCTTGAGTCCCCTCACTCACCAGGGTTTCCCCACGGTGACATGCTTCATCATTGGGGTCCTCTCAGTCCTCTACGGGCTGAGGCATGCTGCGACTTGAGAATTACATAGGAGCACTAAAAATACAAATTATGTGTAGTGCAGAAAAAGTGTAGTGGAGTGGGGTGTAGTGAGTATTTAAAATAATTAGCTAGTGGGCCAAATAATTTTATTCTTGCTCCTAGCTAATAGGATTAAAAACGGGGTAATATGCTAAAGGCCCTAGCTATAATGAGATAGGTGTACCTAGCATATAGTCAACTAGTTTCGAGCTTCCCCCAGCTCTTCCTCAGGACTACACCGGGACCAGCCCAGTGTAAAAACCACTCCTAGTCGACCTAATTAAGGTGAAAAAGTGAGACGCTGCGACTAATAGGCATGCGTTTGAAATAATACATACGTAAATAAACGTCAGGTAATATATTTTACGAAGCAACAATGTGCCCTATGGTCACGGAGGGGGTGTGGAGATCTCGTACACTTGTACGTGGACACCCACTCTCTTGTCAACCTGTTGGAGCCAAACCTCTCGGACCGCATAGTATTTCGCAAGTCGCAGTCGCAGCACTCCTCAGCCCGTAGAGGACTGAGAGGACCCCAATGATGAAGCATGTCACCGTGGGGAAACCCTGGTGAGTGAGGGGACTCAAGAAAGAAATAATCCTTTTTCTTTCTTTTTCTGGTGAATCTCAGAACTTAATAGATTTCTGACACCTCATTTCTTCAAGCTAGGTTCTTTTACCTGATAACTCAGGTTGTATATGATGTACATTTGGAGGGTGAACCTAGTCTTTAACCTCTATTTCCCCCATATTTTGATAACTATTCAAATGTAGAGAGACACTCGACAGCCAATTAGCATTCAGCGTGCGATTGGGAGGGTGCGCGCTTGGTTCGGGGAGGGTGCGCTTACGGTGCGGGTAGGGTCCGCGGATCCTCCCCGGCCATAGATATCACTAACTTTTTTACCCTAATTTTCTCAGGAACTACTGAACAGATTCACGCCATATATGCAAAAGGCACGAGTCCGAACTGAGGACTACCTCTTTGCCAAATTTGGTGTCATTCCGTTCAGCGGTTTGGGCTGTAGCTGCGACAACAGATCCTATGGGAAATTGCATGGGGAAAACGCATTTTGGGACCCCCCTTTTTTCTCAGCTCCCGCTTGACGGATCACCGCAAAACTTTCAGGGTAGGAGCGGAGCGGAGCTGGCCAAATGTTTGGAAAATTTCGCGAGGATTCGTCAACCGGCGCCAGACTTATTGGGAATAGAATGTTGCGGATTTCCTATGGAAAATAAGTCCTAACTATAACTATCTAATGGCGACCGCCAGTAGGTAATATATATATATATATATATATATATATATATATATATATATATATATATATATATATATATATATATATATATATATGTAGGTAGTTATAGTTAGGACCAAGTTTCCATAGGAAAAGATTTTTGGTTTGCTTATAACTTTGGCATCATTTGATGAATCTTCATGAAATTTTCCAAACTAATTCTTTGTTCATATCAGCTCCTATGTTGAAAGTTTGGGGTGATTCATCAAGGAGGGGCCATGAAAAAAGGGGGGTCCCAAAATGTGTTTTCTCAATGCAATTTCCATGGGAAACTTTGGACAAGGCTACAGGTTGAACAGGTGAACGGAATTACCCCAAATTTGGCAGGGAGAAGGGTCTTGGTCTATAAAGCACACTTTTGTTTATTTGGTGTAAACCCGTTCAGTAGTTTTGGAGAAATATAAACATTTACAGATAGCGATATTTGGGAATCCTGCCATCTGATTGGCTGAGGCGTTACGAGCATGAGCTTGCTGCTTATTGGCTGAGAGCGGTGCGAGCGGTTGCAACTAGGAAGTGTTGGCAGCGATTTTGTGATTCTGTTGAAGCGAGTAAGGGGAAAAAAGGGGAAAAAAGTAGAAAAGAGGAGGTTAGGAGCACTGTAACCTCTGTGGGGTGTTTAGGGTGTGCTATACAGGGGTGCGAAGTGAACTACTCATCCCTACCAGTCTGAAAGTGCTGGGCTACGGAAATTAAGTGAGGTATTGCCTAGAGTCTGATGCTGCTAAGGTGAGCTGCTGCGGGACTCGGGGATTAAAGCGTGAGCCGAAACTGTGTGTCTTATGCTGTGAAGTCATGTGCCCTCTCCATTGCACCACACCTGTGGAAGTAGTGTCAGCATGTGCTTATATCTACTAGGACGAACTACTGACCCCTACTGGTCTGAAAGTGCTGGGGTATGGAAAATATGTGAGGTATTGTCTAGAGTCTCATGCTGCTAAGCTGATCTGCTGCCAGACTCAGCGATGAAAGCGTGATTCCAAACTGTGTGTCATATGCTGTGAAGTCATGTGCTCTGGCCGCTGTGCCACATCTATGCAAGTAATGTCAGCATGTAGTTATACCTACTCGGAGGAACTTTTGTTTTAAACATTGTAAGTTGTGTATGGTGTTTAGGGGGTGTTATACAGTGAGTGCGAAGGTAAATTTGCACGTATCAAATCAATTTGGTATTTGTAAAGTGAAAACTAATCACTCATACGGGTCTGATGGTGCTGGAGGCGTAAGCTGAGCCGCTGCCGGACTCGGGGATAAAGGCGCTGAACTATTGACCCCTACCGGTCTGAAAGTGCGGGGTACAGAAATTAAGTGAGGTATTGCCTAGAGTGTCATGCTGCTAATTTGAGCTGCTGTTGGATTCGGGGATGAAACCGTGAGCCCAAACTGTGTGTCCTATGCTGTAAAGTCATGTGCTCTGTGCGCTGTGCCACACCAGTCCAAGTAGTGTCAGCAATATTTTATACTTAGTAGGAGGAAGTTTTGTTTGGAACACAGTAACTTGTATACGGTGCTGGTAAGTGATCCGCAGCACTTACAAAGGCAGTGCACCCAGGATATGCAGCAGACGTGCAAGGTATAGGTGGATGTGAATGGAGTCGACCATGTGTTCGGGATGCCCTGCTATGCGTCAGTGGCTCTGCTTGTAGCTGCACTGGCTTGCCGTGTGCCAGTGTTGTGGATGAAATGGCACAGCTTGTTGCAATGAGCCGGGTCTGTGTGCAATGGGTGCAGGGCAGGGTTGTGGTGGGGGTACGTGTGAAGGCCATTTCACGCACGCTAACTTCAACAAAGGACTTTTGAGTGTGGGATGTCCACTCGTTGTTCTCAAATCGGGCAGTGGGTAGTGTGGGAGACGGATGCAAATATTAGTGTATCTGTAAGGGGGGGCTGGCCACTTGCAAGTTCCTTCTTGAAGCAGCAGATGTGTTAGCGCAAGATAGCTCAGACTTTTCATCCTTACAGTAACTTCTCCATGTGCATTCATACAGGACGTGTACAAAGGCCGGTTGTGGGTGTTGTGGGATGTCTGCGACCCTGGTTATCATGGATGAGATGCCCAGCATGTGGCACATGGGTGGGTTCACTGTGTGTTATGTTGCCAAACAGCTGCTCCTCCCTCCCACGAGCCCCCACACTTTTGTGCGCTGCGCTGTTGTATCCTGTGCACTCCTACGGCACACCTTTGTAATGCCTATTCACGCATGTCCTGCAGCATTCCATTCACACCGTGACACTGCCGTTTGGAGGTGGTGCATGCCACTTTACAACATCGACTATTGCGGCCCTTGTGGGGGCCACAGCAGAACACAGAGACATACTTACCGCACTTCCTGCACATGGACATGTGTGAGACACCCC
The DNA here is from genome assembly GCF_964204655.1 of Triturus cristatus. NCBI lineage: Eukaryota > Metazoa > Chordata > Amphibia > Caudata > Salamandridae > Triturus > Triturus cristatus. The sequence continues at coordinate 152,560,150 of NC_140585.1, read as the reverse complement.
ATTTCCTTTGCAGCTTGTTCATGCAGGAGGATGCGTGCGTAGCTACATCTCTAGGCTCACTGCCAACGCTGAAGTTACATGGTACCGTCGACTGAAGACAGCACACTGTGATGTTGCAGGGCCCGTGCCTGTCATGCCAACACAATGACCACATTGACATACTTGCTCAGATGTGGTTTTGGGGGGCATTGGCGGTCCTGGGGTTGTTGCAATCAGTGTTATGGCCCTCATGGGTATCTGTGTATCATGCTCATTGAATCTATGGCACCTGTGGGTGTTCAGGTGTGGCTCTTGGCTGTATTCCTTTTCATGCTGCAGGTAGTTGTCCTGCTTAACACCAGCAGAAATCAGGTGTAAAATCGCTGGTGCTGACGCAGCTTATCGCCGGAATTTGTTTTGCATCGCAGTTTTTGCCTTTCGTTGTGAAAGTTGTGATGTGGTTTTTTCAGGTACAGAAAAATAAATTAACTGGGTAGTGTATCCTGTCAAGATCCAACACCTGACCCACTATTCCCAATCAATATAAATACAATGAGATTTCTTCATGAATGTTGTGTGTACACTGTAAATGCACCCACTACCACAGTGCAATTCAATACAGGATTTTAGTATTTAGAATAAATCGCAAAGGTACACCTCATGTGTGTTTGCACGGGAACGCCTACTTTGCATCTCATTATCAGCACGTTAATGCAACTACAGTTGAGATTAATCTAACACACTATTCAGAAGCTGGTGCACACTGCAGACATCAGCAGTATTCCCACGATAACTGCCCCAAAATGTAACACCATGGTGGACACCACCAAATAACAGTAATAAGAACGAGAAAGAGTCACACAGAACTTAAGTAACAACAAAAAACTTTATTGATTTTTTTTTCTTTTCAAACTTTATTTTTCTGTAAACGTATATATAAAGGATAAAGTAATTTTAACAAAATGAACACGAAACAGCAAGGCGGAAGACTCCTGTCGGGACCATGAATGTCGACGACACAGCCTGGAAAATAAAGCACAAAATAAGGATGTATGTAATGCGCATATCAAAGGAGTGAGACACAGTGAAGGAAAAAAAAACATAGAGAGAAAAAGAGAGGGAAGGAAAGAAAGGGAGTGAGAAAGGGAGAAGGGAGATAGAGAAAGAGAAGGAAAGGAAGGAAGAGAATGAGAGAGAGAGTGAAGAGAGGAAAGTGAGAGAGAGAGAGAGAGAGAGAGAGAGAGAGAGAGAGAGAGAGAGAGAGAGAGAGAGATACTGCCGCCCCTGCGCATCCATGACCAAATAATTACCTGCTGCCACCGGAGTGTCTACCAGTGGGAAATCCACGTGCCCGTCAAAGCTCCGCGGCCCGACAGATCTCACAGATGTCGCTGAGTCCTGAGTCATGAATGGCGGAGACCACATCAGCTTCTCCGCGGCCCGGCAGATCTCACACATGTAGCTGAGTCCTGAGTCATCAATGACGGAGACCACATCAGTTTTTAGTGCACTAACCCTGTGCAATGCAAGTCAGCGCCACGTGGTGGTAGGCCGCTGACAGCCATACAACTTAGGGTGTGACTAACCCTGTGCAACTCAAGTCGGCGCCACGTGGTGGTAGGCCCCTGATGGCCACATCAGCCTCGGGTGGCACTAACCCTGTGCAAGTCAAGTCCACGCCACGAGGTAGTAGGCCCCTGATGGCCAAAAGGTGCGACTAACCTTCTTTGCAACTCTTCATGGACTCTTTATGATTTAGACCCGTGGAGCGTCCGCCATCCAGTCACCACCGGCAATAAAGGTTGTGACGTTGTTGATGCATTTAATTTGCGTGGTCACATGGCCTGTGATTCATGTGCCGGATGGGAGTGGTGTGTGTGCAAACCTGCCCTCAGGGAGTGGCCGTGACATGTTGACAACTAGAGCACTGACCTGCACACCAACAGCGAATACGCCTGCATCAGGTAGCTATGTGGGGGTGTGAAAACGTGTTTTCTCAATGGATTTACCATAGGAGAAGTGTAGCTCACTGGTTAGAGGAGGCATACCCTGAAGCAGAGGTCAGACCCGGGACCAGGGTTCAATTCCCGACGCGGCAGGGTCAGGAACCCAATTGTCCACGGACTCGATAATTCTCGCTTCGGTGCCCACTCTAAGCACGAGTTCACACTATGCAGCTCTGGGCAACAAGCTTGCTTAATCTCCACAATGGCCCCCCCGCGGCAGGATGCCTGGCTTTCACCTTGGGGATGCCCAGTACGGGTTATCTCACAGGGAAAAACCAGGACGGGTTCCCAATGCAAGCGCCAAGATGCCCAAGGGTAAGTTGAGCGCTATATAAGAACACACATAATAATAATAGGAAACTTTAGACAAGGCTACAGGTCAAACTGCTGAACGGAATTATGCCCAATTTGGTAGGGAGAAAGGTCATGGTCCAGAAAGCGCGCTTTCTTGCATTGAGTGAAAATATAAAAGAAATGTCCCGGGGTAATTTAATATACCGGAGCTCTGTCTGTGCGAGATAACCCTTTCACGCTCGCTCTTCCCAAAATCACCACTTTGCTGCTATAGCGTTAGAAGCCAGTCCATCGGCTCGCAGCTCTCTATCTTTGCGAGCTACTACACTGCTGTTCCTTTGGGAGCGGATGGCTCATAGTACTGCATCAGTGAGTCGACCGGACGGGTTGCAGTTGTCCCTCTGCGAGCCTGGGTGTGAACTGTTCATAAGTCACACTACATAAGCATTGAAAAGCCATTTTGTGATTCTGTCCATCAGCTGGCATCTGTCCAAGGTATTTCTGAAAACATACCGGAGTTCTTTCTGTGAGAGATACCCTCTTCCCACATTACCAACATACTCCCAACAACCTTCTTGGGCCCAGAATTGTCCCTATGCGGTTGGACAAAGAAGAATCTTAGTCATGTACAGATTTACATATAAAATATTTATTTAAACAAAACAACAACAAATAAAACTGAAGGGAGTGTCATTCAGGACTCAGGACACAGTTTGGCTTGTATTGAACAGGGTTAGTGGCACCACGTGTCGCGCCTTGTGTTGTTCAGGGTTAGCGGCACCACGTGTTGCCGGCCTTGCATATGGAAATATGCCTGACTGATCAAAGGGAGTCTGGTGCTGTGGTGCTGTGGTCACTGCTACGAAGTTGGGGTCACTGCCATTCAGGACTCAGGACACAGTTGCACATGTGGGATCGGCTAGTGTTTAACAGGGCTAGTGGCACCACGTGTTGCGGCTTGTGTTGAACAGGGTTAGTGGCAAGACGTGTCAAAAATTCAAATTGCGAGCTCTGTTGCCAGCAGTGTAGACTGGTATTGAGTGTTTGTTTGCATTTGAAGATGAATTTGTTGATTGTACTAAAGCTATAACAGATATAACAAAAGTTCTTGAATCAAGGATACTAAAAGGATGTTATGTAGGTTTTAGGCCTGTGATAGTTACTTGCCTAGTGGACTCCGTAATTAATGAATCAAGATTTAATTTTAATTGTGAGCCCTACTGACCGCTGTGTAGGCGTATCAGGAAAAGATGAAATATGTATAGAATGCACTGTCGAAGTGTATGAGCCTGTGATGCTGCTTGGTGCAGACGGGCCGCAGTGGGAGCTATGTCTCTTGCCTACTGCAGCTGCAATTGCGACCGTATCTGAATTGTGAGTCCTGCTGACCGCAGTGTAGGCCAGAGGTAGCGGTGAGCAAGGGCCCACAGCCACATGCATAGGTTGGTGGTCGCTGCCACGGACTTGGGGTCACTGCCATTTAGGACTCAGGACATAGTTACACATGTGGGATCGGCTTGTGTTGAACAGGGTTAGTGGCACCACTTGTCGCCGGCCTTGCATATGGAAATATGCCTAACTGATCAAAGGGAGTATGCTGCTGTTGTCACTGCCATGGACTTGGGGTCACTGCCATTCAGGACTCAGGACACAGTTACACATGTGGGATCGGCTTGTGTTAAGCAGGGTTAGTGGCACCATGTGTCGCGCCTTGTGTTGTACAGGGTTAGTGGCACCACGTGTCGCCGGCCTTGCATATGGAAATATGCCTAACTAATCAGAGGGAGACTGGTGCTGTGGTCGCTGCCATGGACTTGAGGTCACTGCCATTCAGGACTCAGGACACAGTTCCACATATGGGATCGTTCGGCTTGTGTTGAACAGGGTTAGTGGCACCATGTGTCGCCGGCTTGTGTTGAACAGTGTTAGTGGCACCATGTGTTGCGGCTTGCGTTGAATTCTGCCTGAATAAATCCACTTGGTGATGACTTGTGGTTCAGTGAGTTAGTGGCACCTGCGATGATGCGTGGTCTGGGCGGTCCTCACTGGTAGCAATGTCTTTACATGCTTTGAAAGAATCTTCATAGCAGTTAAAATCTCAAAGTAGTTCCATTTCAGTTCTCCAAGGTTTGAAGAGTTGGAGAAGGGCTAAATAGAAAAACTCTCTCTTATCTGGAGTATCACAATTTAATTTCCTGTGATTAATCAAATTTCCTTTGGCATTCTTTAAGAAACATCCATCAGGTCCAATTGCAGCATATTTCCCTTCATTTATTTTTTCTGTAACATTTTTTCTAAAACTATAATGTTGCAGTATTTCATATAGACATATGTTTTCCAGGTATGGACTTCTATTTGGATAGTATGCGAGGAACAGTAATTGAGTTATCTGCAACATATTATATGTCCATATTTGCATTCCACATCTTCAAAATTACTGGATTGTAATCATTAATGTTCTTCGATTCTTCTGTTCTTTTTATATTTTAAGTATCTTTGGGTGATTTTCGAGTGATAGTATGCCTCACTGCTGACAAAAAACTGTTCACTCTTCCTTGCAATGACTTATGGTGCACTCAGTTAGTAGTATCTTTGGCGCTCAGCATGTACGTACCCTGCGATGATGCGTTGTCCGAGAGGTCCGCATTGAGAGAAATGTCTTTTGTCTATTGAATTCTGCCTCAGTAAGGCGATGTGTCGATATCTTGTGGTGCACTGAGTTAGTAGTACCTTTGGCGCTCAGCGTGTACGTACACTGCGATGATGTGTTGTCCGGGAGGGCCGCACTCGGACCAATGTCTTTTGTCTATTGAATTCTGCCTCAGTAAGGCCACGTGGCGATGACTTGTGGTGCACTGAGTTAAGGGTGGGCGTAGTTCGCGAAGTAGCACTTCGCGAAGCTACGCAAAGTGAAGTTCGCACTACGCGAGCTACGCGTAGCACTTCGCGAACTGCGTAGTAACATGTTCGCACTGTGCGGACAAGCAACCGGCACTGTGCAATCATTGAAAATGGCATCTTGCACAGTGCGAGCTGTAGTTTTCTGCTGCTCGAGTAAATTTTTACTCGAGCTTCAGCTTTCTCAACGCGAACTGGTAGTTTCTCATCGCGAGCGGTCGCGAGCATACGCGACCACTCGCAATGAGAAACCTGACCTCCTCGCGTTGGGAATCTCGCCGGGAGGTTTATTTTCCATGCTCGCGATCGCCAACTTGCAGTTGCTGATCGCGAACAAAGAAAAAGTCTTGCCGGGATGTCATTTTGCTTGCTCGCGGTCGCCAACTTGATGTTGAGGACCGCGAGCAAGCAAAAAATGACCGCAGCACTACGCAACACTACGCTACGCGTGTTTGCACTGTGCTACGTGCAGTTCGCGTAGTGCGAAGTAGCGCGAACTTCGCAAACTACGCGAGCGTAGCATAGTGCTTCGCCCAGGCTTAGTTAGTAGTAACTTTGGCGCTCAGCGTGTATGTACCCTGCGATGATGCGTTGTCTGGGAGGGCCACGCTCGGACCAATTTCTTTTGTATATTGAATTCTGCCCCAGTAAGGCCACGTGGCGATGACTTGTGGTGCACTGAGTTAGTGGCATCAGAAGTACTCAGCATGCGCGCACCCTGCGATGATGCGTGGTCCGAGAGGGCCGCACTGGGAGCAATGTATCTTGCATACTGCACTCGCTATTCCATTTGAATTGTGAGGTCTGCTGCCGCAGTGTAGATCAAAGGCAGTAGCCTGTACAGACAAAAGTCTGTGGTGCTGTGCCTCTGGGTTTGCAGGGGGCTGGTGTCGAGGAGACCCGCGGTCATGGCGGCAGCCTTGTGGCAGGGTGAGGCCTGCCTATCTGGCACAGTCATTGGTCTTCCCAGTTCACAAGTGAACCACACCCAGTGCCCCGGCATATCTATTCACACTCCTACGCTGAAGTGGCGTACGTTGGACTAGCCCACTCCGGTTACGCTGATGCATACAGGGGGGGACGATACAGCTACATGACTGAGATCGTCCCTAGTGTTTGACATAACATGGTTGGGTCCACTGTCCACAACACCACAAGCACCAGTAGTATTTGTGCGCATAGAGAGGTGTGTTTTCTGTATACTGAGATGTGTCCAGCACATCAACGCTACACTTTGCATTGTGTGCATTGTTATTCATGGGTGAATTGCTCCCTTCACATATAGTTTGTTCACACCTGTTCCAATTTTCAGCTATTGTGTGGCTGAGGGGCCATGCCATTTTCGGAACGTTGGCTGTCTTGTTCTGCGCTGCCCAGGTGGTAGGGGCGGGGGTACTGTGGGTGGGGGAGGGCGTTGTGGCGTTCTTGGGTGTCGGAGCTGCTTGATCAGTAGGTCTATGACATGTGTTGGTCTTCAGATGTGGCTCTAGGCTGGGCTCCCTTTCATACTGTATGTAGTTGTTTAATATTTAAAAAACAAGAAGACATTAAATAATAAATGAAAAAATACAAAAACAATTTTTAGGATATTAAAGTCACAAAATATAATTTTTTTTAAAACCTTTGAAATTCACTGAAAAAACCATAGGTTTCAGTGACGTTATAGTTACTTGGACATTTGACTCATATAAAACCAGAGAAATTCGTCCGTTATAGTTATTTGAGCTAACTATAACTCGCGCGCCCGCAATGCACTGGTGATGACGTCACATATTACATCACTCATGACATGGTCAGTGACATCACTCATGACATCCCTGATGACATCTCAAATGACATCACTGATGACATCATCCACGTGATAGTCTGACACACCTCCTCACACTAATACAACCTTTGAAACACCTACTATAAAATACAGACTACCATTTTCAAAACCATAGACACACCAATAGCAGATACTAGACACCCATCCACTGATTCCTATCTATATATTGTGAGCTAGACATACACTCATACAGTCACTCATACATGCTGTCATTCATCATTACATCAGTATAATATCCACTCATACACTTATGCATACATTCACACAGTGCTACTGATCCATAGAGTTACTCACACACCTACTCAGTCATGCCAAAAATCAATCACACACCCCTATACTCACCTATGCAGATATATGCACATCACCTGACATTTATATACACACCACCTTCCTTATATACATACTAACTACTCTTTTATACAATCACTAATACAAGTACACATTCATGTATGTAGACACTCTTGCAATCACTGTCTCTCAAGTATAGTCAATTATACACCCCAACACTCATATATACTGTCTAAAACATATATAGTTACTCACATATATACAACTGAGACATCAATTTACTAATCATCACAATTGTACACACAGACAGCTACCAATACAGCCCTTCCGAGATGCACTTTTGAATCTATGCAACCAGTAAATAAGCCATTCAGACATGTATGCACAGAGTCAGATACCCCCACCCACCCACATAGACACTCAGACACCCATACAGATACTCATACAATCAATCAATAACCCATATAGACACTGATGTAGCTACTCACCAACCCATGCACCTCCTTACACACCAACTGAGAGACTAATATAGACATTCACACAGTTTAGTCACTAACCAATGCATTCAGTAACATACGTTCAATCAGTGACTTATACAGTCAGTCATGCATCTATTAAATAATCCATTCAGGCACTTCTACATCCACTCATTCTTCAATAGACCTTGGCATAGATATATATGAAAAATATTTAAACTTTACAGAAACACACAGTCACTAGATGGTATCATCAGTGATGTCATTTGAGATGTCATGAGTGATGTCACTGACTGTGTCATGAGTGATGTAATATGTGACGTCATCACCAGTGCATTGCGGGCGCTTGAGTTATAGTTAGCTCAACTAACTATAACGGGCGAATTTCTCTGGTTTTCTGAGTCAAATGTCCAAGTAACTATAGCGTCCCTGAAACCTATGCTTTTTCAGTGAATTTCTAAGGTTTCTTAAATGCTAATTTCTAAGTATAACATGCCTGAAACCTAAGGTTTTATCAGTGAATATATATATATATATATACATATATATATATATATATATATATATGTATATATATATGTATGTATTTATTAATTATTAAGTATTGAAGAGTAAAAATGTTTATATAAATATTACATTTCAAAATATACGTACCTATATGTTGTTTTGCTTTTCTTGCTGGATACTTTTCGATGTTGAAGTGTTACATATAGTTTATTTAGTCTTTATTTTTATATAGTTGTTTAAAAAATACTTACTATTTTTAGTTGATGTAGTTTATTTCATTGATGATGTTTTGTTGAAGTCTGTAGAAGCCATTAAAATAAAAGTATTTTTTTAGTAGTATTTTGCTTTTTTAATACATTTTTTAGTTTTCATCAGTTGACTCTATTTGTTAAGATATATACTTACTTTGTTTTATATTTTTCGTTGATATTGATTTTGAGGTTGTTTTGGAAATAAACCGTTGTTTTGAATTTTCTAGGTGGAGTTTTAATGAAGTTTAGTCTGTGAAATATGAAGGAAAACATATTATAGTTTTAGTAAATTTGTTTACATATTTTTTCTTTTAAGCTAATTATATTTCTTTATTTAAAAAGTTTTGTTCTTACGTTTAATGAGAGTTTCTCGGATTAGTTGTTTCTCTTGATCTTTTTTTGTTGTCTTGCAAAGTTTCATGCTGTTTGTCCATTTCACAGTAAATTTTGTGTTAAATAATTGATTGCTTTTATAGTGTTTATTTAATTAGTTAGAGTTTTCTATTGGTTTGTGTTGGTGTAGTTTAAATTCATTGGTTGAGATAGCTTTTTTAGAATGTTTTGGCAGGTATAATTTAATTTTTTTGTTTTTATTATGTTTATTTAATGTTTGTTTTTATTTTGTTTAGAAATACAATTTAAATGTATACTTTAATAAATGTTATATGTTTTGAATATATGTAATATATGTATGTTTTTTTGACAGTTGTGATTTTCTTTATGTTGTAATGTCTGTTAAGCAAAGGTCATTTGTTTATGATTTTTAAATGTATTTGTGGCTTAGTTTTATATATGTTTACATTTTTTTAAGTGTTTGTTTTAATGTTTGACATATGGTATTTGTTTATATTATTTAAAATAGTTTATGTTCATGTTTAAATGTTATTTGTTTTATTATAGTTTATATTATCGATGTTTGTGTTGTTGATATTATGCATATCGATGTTGATAAATGTTTTTTTAATTTTATCAATATTTTTGTTTTCTCTTTTTTGTATCGATATTTTTTCATTGAAATATTTTTCAACTATATATTTTTATCGATGTTTTTAGTTATTTTAGTTTGTGTATTGGGTGTCGATATTTTTGTATACGATATTAGTGACTTGATAATTTTGTATCTCCATGTTATAGGAGTCGATGTTATGTAAGTGATCCATCCCCACCTGAAGACTTTGCGCTGGGTTTGCATTAGAAAAGTCATACACACCTGACAAAAGGGTCTATTAGGATGGCAGGCGGATGGCCGCCGCCGCTCCGGCAGTGCAACTGCTGTAACGGCGGCGGCCATCCGCCGGCCATCGAAACCCGGGAAAACCGCCAGTCTGATTAGCATCGCGGTCGTGAACGCTGCAGTGTGATTTTCGGCCCGCCACTTTTCTGCTGGTTGCAGTCCACCCGCTTGACTGGTGGGCGGAGCCAGACTGCTACAATTGTTGCAGATCAGGGCCAAGCACCGCCAGCCTTTCTGCTGCGGTGGAACCACCATGGAAAGGCATGTGGAGACATGTTCCGGGGGCCGATTGTGGGCCCCCAATGTTTTGGGGGGAGTGTGGGTGCGCGGGGGCCCCATGGTACCAGGTGGCAGGCACCGTGTGGTGCCTGCCACGCAGTGTAGTGACATGCATGACATGCTCATTTTCACACTGTGGCGGTGCTGCTGGCAGCAGCAACCGCCGCAATGTTAATCACCAGAATCCAACTGCCGCAGTCGGATTTTGACTGCGGAGAATCCTAATTGGACCTGCGGTTATGCTACCATGGCGGTCGGATAGATTTTCCGACCGCCATCCTAATAGACCCCAAAGCATTTGTAAATCTAGGACTAATCTTTAGTTCCCCTCCTCAAAATCAGTTCTTTTGGTGAGCTGGTAGTTAGCTCAGTGGTTCTTTTGAAGTAACCTGAGTTCTCTTGTTAGAATGAAACCTACCCCTATCCATCAGCTGTTTAGCCCCAGAATGACCCTACGAGGCACCCTTGCCTGCAGACCTCCCAGACCTCGAACCATAGAGGAGAACACATTCTGCATACAGCAATATGCGTTCTTCCCAGCAACCAACCTGGCCCACCCACATTGTCAACAGTTCATGAGCCAGCTCAAAACCTCAAAAATTATTGGCAACAAGGAGCGGCCCTGACACGTCCCCTCGTGAAGGGGAAATGAATGGGATTCCACTCCATTGACTCTGGCTTTTGCAATAGGGCCCTGATATTCTAGCCTAAACCACCCGCAGAAACTGAGGACAAAACCCATTTTCTTCAACACTACATAGATTCGATCCGATGAGATGCTGTCAAAAGCCATCCTAACATCCAGGGCCAGCTAGGTATCTTATTCCAAGAAGGGTGGTCAGTCTGGCTTAACACCCCTAAAGGCGCTTCAGGTTTAGACGGATACTGCAATGGGGCATGACACCAGACTGATCCAGGTGTATTAATGTATTAATCCCTAATTGCAGTCTATTCACCAGCACCTTAGCTAGCACCTTTGCCTCTACATTGAGGCGGGATATTGATCTATAGAGCTACACTATGGAGAACAATAATAGAGGAAAGTCGCTGGTCTCTCGGCAGGCATCCCTTCTCACGGGCCTTTCAAAACATCCCAACATTGCTTTGGCCACTCCAGTCCCACAGATTTTATATTGTTCAATGGGTAAAACCATTGGGATCCACCGCTTTCCCAGACAGCAATCCCTGAAGGGCTGTCACCACCTCCTCCTCAGGCAGGTCCGCCTCCAGTTCATTTCTATCTTCCACCGAAAGTACCTGTAGATAAGATATCTCGCAGGTAGGGGTGTCATCTAAGTTGACCCTGGGTGCCATGGAGGAATTTTCAGCCTCATGCATCAAGCCAAAATCCAGTCGGTAAAATACCGAATCACTAATAAGTCCCGTTAGCGAGTAAAAAAAAAACTAATCCCAATGCATCAACCCTTGAAATTGCATGAGCAATTTGCGAGAACCTACTGGTACTCGCAATTTGCTCATGCAATCTCCAATTCATTCCTATGGGCCTGGAGGCCCATAGGAATGATTGGGACGGCATTCCTTAATTGCTACTGGCAATTTGCTAGTCGCTGTTAAGGAAAGTTAAGGAATCGCTATTTGAATAGCGATTCCTACATGCATAGCCTTTTGCTATTCCTTATTAGCGAATCCTTATTTTTCGCTAATAAGGAATCGCAAATGGCATTGTTGATGCATATGCCCCATAGTACTTTGTAATAAACCATGAATGCCTCTGCTATTGCCACATTGGTTACCTGCATCACCCCAATATCATCAAGCACCTCTAGTACCCAAGTCCTGTCTCAGTATTTCTTATCCAGCCAGGCCAACAGTCTGACGGCCCAATCGCCTATGTCCTAAAGGCACCGTTGTGTCACCAAGGCATTGCTGCGAACTCTATTCTGTTTCAGCCTAAGCTGATGACCCAGACTTTCTGACCTAACTGTTATGGCCTTTTCCTCAAGTTCTGATCCTTCCTTCTCAATGGTATCACATTCCAGTTTTTGATCTTTTTTTTCCCTCCTATAAGCTCCAGAACCTGATCTCGGGGCACTGTCTTTTAGGCTTCCCAGATGGTACAAGCAGAGGTAATTGAGCCCTGGTTTTCTTGAAAATAAAGTGTTGTCCCATTTCTAATTTTATCTTTAATTCCCTTCTTCAGGAGATACCAGATGTCAATTCTGGGGAACAATAGAACGGTCCTTGAAGGGCCCTGAAGATGTTTCCCAATGGGGGAATGGTCAGAGATACCTTTCGCATAAATTGTCGCTTTCTGAAATAAGTCGGCAGTCATGGCATGCGTGAAAAGATGATCAAGTCAGGAACAGCTAGTGTGTGCAGAGGAGAGATAAGTGTATTGACGAGATGAGGGGTTATGTTGTCTCCACAGGTGTATGAGCCCCATCACTTGCACAAAAGAGGACAGTGGGCCCCCGCCTGGCACCACTCGACTAACCCTGTCAAGGGTAGGATTCAGGATCTCCATGACATTTCCTACCCAGTATCAATGTTCCAACCGGTATGGCCAGTAGAAAATCGCCCTAGTCTGACAGTGTGCCCACGTGAAGGAGCAGTGGTATATAAGGGGAACAGAGGTTAATCGTCCCACCTTCCCATGTCCATGTAACCAGCACATATCTACCTTGCGGGTCATGCCACAAATGATACACTGGGAAGTGGACAGACTATTTGAGCAATATACTCACTCCTCGTGGATCTGTGGTTTAGCCTGAGTGAGCTATTAATATGTAGCCAAATCTCTCTAGGGCCTTATAGCATGTGCCCCTAAGATGTGTCTCTTGAAGCAAAATCACATCTGGAGCCTGCCCCGTAAATGCTGAAGAAACAGGGTGCGCTTGATCTTGTGGCCCAGGCCATTAATATTCGACCTCCATATATTCAGATCTTTATGAGAGTGTTGCAGGATTGTGAACTATGTGGTGCAAAAACTAGAACCCACCCTAACAGAAGCCTCCTAGTGCTGCTGTTGATGCATCATGAAGACAATCAGAACCCAAACAAGCAAAACATAGCATAATAACGCTCTAACTACTCCATCCCCACTAACCTGCCTTGTGAGCCAGAACATGCCCAACCCACCAAACTTGTGAACTGTCTGTCACCCGTTACATAAAATAGTTAAATAGGGGAGGACAGCGCATGCCAATTTGAAGCATGTATGAGTTAACAGGAATAAATGGTAATCCCTATTCATAAGACCTTACTAGGTGACCTGATGAACAGGGCCAGTTTTGGAGACTAATCCAACAAGGGCAAGGCAGAGTTCACCAATTCAACCCAGGTTTGAGATGGATGCCAAGTGGCAATTAATATACAAGGTCACAGAGTACATATCAGCAAATACAAGCCATTATCAGCTATGCTCACATGTCCACCATATGATCTTGTGATCGATGCTCTTCAAGGGAGTCATGATGTTGTGGTACAGCCTCAGGTCACAAGTCCCTCTAGACCTATTCTGATATGCAGGACGCCAAACCTCAACTCAGTTCCAGGCTTCTTCTGGAGTGGTGAAGTGTGATGTCTTGCCTTCATCAATGACACATAGCTTTGCTGAGTAAAGCATCATATATTTGAGGATATTACTGGGTAGGACTTTCTTTACTGCTTCAAAGCGTCATCTTAGTCTCTGTACCTGCAAAGTAAAATCCAGAAAACACCTGATCGTTACATTGCCGATGCAGAGATCTCCATGTGATCGTGCTGCTTGAAGAATTGAGCCCTAATCTCTGTAGTTAAATATCCTGGCAATTATTTTTCATGGTGGGGCATGTGTTTTCGGTCGGGAGCTCAATTTTCTATGCACCTGTTTGATAGAGAAAAATATAGACAATTTTTCGGGCAGAGCAAGTTGAGAAGCAGATTTTGAAGTAAAAGTTCTTCACGTACTTCAGGGATGCAGACCACCCTGACATTGTTCTGTCAAGACCTGCCTTCCTGATAAGCAATTTTGGAAGTAAATATGGCATTATTTTTGGTGAGGATCTGGACCTGCTCCTCTAGATGCTTTGTCCTGTGCTGAAGGCTATTCATTTGGGACTCCACTGTTTTCACCTTGTCAGCCATTTTCCTGACATCTGCCCATAGTAGGTTTATCTCTGTTATGAATGTATTCAATTAAGGCTCCAGAGCCGCTTTCAGATCCCATATCACTGCTATTAAATCTCACAGAGTTGCTCCTCTTCAAACTGGGGGTTGTGGGCCTGTCCCATGTATGGTATTTTGGGAGGTTCCATCCTGGGTAGCCATGAGCACTGTGTATTTGTCTAGCTTGTTGGACTATGTAGGTTAAGCCCCACGATTCCTGACCATTGCAGGCGAGTCCACTTAGCCTCAGTCCTGAGGTCCACAGCTGATTCTGCACCAACTACGATAGTATCTGCTGCTCCACAACACATACAGGTCCCATAACATGGGTCTCCAATCCTCAGCGGTCCCAACAAGCCCTGACAGCAACCAGCACTGGATCTGCTTCGCCGACAGATCCTGTTTATTTACAGACAGCCCACAGGACACCACTCATCTTGTGGGCCACAGCACCTCAGCACCATGGTGATTGGCCTTGCACCCAGCAAGGTATATATGTGCCAGTTATATAAGATGTTTTATATGTTCAATTGTGGAGTGAGGAGCTGCACTATTTTTGCATATTGAGAACGCCTGCATTTTCTCCTAGGTGCCCCGGGGGTTGGGGTCATGTAGCTACCAGCAGGGTCCTTATAAAATATGTTTTTTACACCCTGGTGTTGGAGAAATTGCACATTTCATGTTCCCCATTGTAGATCCCCAGCTACATAGGATAACAGTACAATAGTTTATGAACACATAACTATTGATAGGAATCAAATAAAATATAATATGAGGACTTAGGAGAATGGTATTGATGAATCCAACAATAAGCTATTGTTGAACGTGTCCTAAAATATACAGAAAAGAAGTTATAAGTCTCTCTTGTCTGTAAGGCAAAATTATACCTTCCTGCCCTCTTCCCTGAGTGGTCAAAGTTAACAGGATTAGTCAAGCTGCTATGATGAAGTGATAATTGGCTCACCCGGGGAGAGGCTATCTGTGAGAGAGACCTCTGCCACACAGGAACATCAGAGCATGGGGAAGGGGTCGTAAACCATGAAGCTTCAAATGGGGCTAGGACAGGCAAGGCAGGCCAGTTCCATTTTCCCCTTAGCCCTTCTGACCCAGTCAGATTGCAGAAGCAATAAACAATGTTCACAAGGAACTCATTTATCTCACACAGTACACTATCTGCAACTAGATTAGTTGCCTTGTTTCAATCAAAATCAAAATTATCTTTCTTTATTCAAGACCCTCCATTGAGTCACTGTATGAATTATATCAACGTAGCTATATACACTGTTGTATTTGCATTTCTTAGAAATCCCATAAACTTATTGATTTAAGGTATACCTAACTTCAGCCGAAGTAGGTCATTTTACTTTGCAATTAA
This sequence comes from Triturus cristatus, assembly GCF_964204655.1. NCBI lineage: Eukaryota > Metazoa > Chordata > Amphibia > Caudata > Salamandridae > Triturus > Triturus cristatus. The sequence goes on along the minus strand of NC_140585.1, from coordinate 152,544,628 downwards.
ACATAAATCATTGAAATATTTTGTTGCACATTTGAAGTGATATTGTGAACCCCAGTGAATTGACCATAACCTATATTAGTGAATACTGTGTGACAATGTGAACAGGGGGAACAGGTTAATGGTAAAATTCAAAAGGACAAGCTTAATACAATAAACATTGATTCATTTCTGGCTCTTTCTTTTGTGTGTCGTCGACGGCGTTTCGACCCTCTCTATATACGGGGTCTCATCACGACTGTGTTTCTGGGGACTGAGAAAAAGGGGAGGATGTAATGTACGGTAGGAATTACAAGGATAAGGGCTATTAATCAAGCGGATAAAAGGAAGAGTACTGTGGCTTACCAGTATAGCACAGACATATAACAGTATAAGATCCTGGATGTCGGTTGAACAATGAAGTACAGGAATGATAGCATTCCAACCTGTAATTAGAGAACCTAATGTTAGTAGTGTTACATAATATCAGTATAGGTTCGCACCAAAATAATATATAGGAGGCAACTTACTAAATTCTTGGACCACTTGATGGCTGGGATTTTTCTAGATATTGAAGAGACCCCAGCATTGGCTTGACGTGTTATGTTCATGTGTAGGTGGTGGTGTCAGCTGAAGAAATGATGATAAGGGCAATAGGTACCAGGATAGGAGTGACTAAATTGTGTCAGTACCAGTAGATAATGGGACTGCTCACTTACTTGATGTCACCTTTACTACTCCCAGGATGCATATAACTTCTCGGGGGACAGCTAAACATACACAATATTCAGGGCACAGAACCAATTTTAATCCAACCTGTAATCGGGGAATATCTTGTTTAGTGAGGTGTACATATATTATAGTTATTGTACACCATGGGGACAATGGGAAAACTCATGTGCTAGAATTCATGATGCTGACCGGGATACTTCAGGTAATTGTTAGTGGAGTCCACATTATTTTCTCCACGCGTGCACAATCACGCTAAAGAAGGTGGCCCAAGCTGTAAATTGAAAATCATGGGCCGTTAGAACAAAAAAATAAGAAGGGTAACCTAATAGCGCTATTATCGGCAGCAAGGAGAGTTGTTCACTTACTTGGTGTCACCTCCCTTGTTCTCGATCAAGTCTTACTGAACTGCACAATAATATTCAGCCCAGCATACCGGAAGCTGGAAAATACCAGTAGCCCGTTGCTAAGATACCACAGTTGTGGTTTCTATAGCAGCCATCTTGGAGGATCTAGTATAACGGGATAACTACTCCCCTGTCTTAAATTACCTACTGACCTTCTGTTACTCAAGGATGTAATGATGGGATTATGTGACGGATGCGGCTATATATTTATGTGGATCTAATTAACCACCACATTTGCAATGGTATACTGATATTCACTCCGAGTTTAAAACCATGTGATATTCGCGTGGTGCGTTGCCAGGCGACCGCTAGCATCATTACTTCCCAGCCATATTTGAGGGTCAGGCTCTACTAGGATAACTATTCTCTTGTCTATAAAATACATGTAATAAGCCATATGTATATTAACTCATGGTGAGGTTCTGTAGCGATCCGAACCCGTGTATTCGGTATCGTAGTACTGACACGATTTTGGTACCAATGAACCGTAAATGATCCATTATATGCATGACAGTGTTTTCGCTGCGCAACTAGCATGAATTCACTGAGAAATAGGGCATTCTGTTGTTAAGTCATGGCATCCATTTTAGTTACGGCATCCATTTTGTTTCTTGCCCTCACATAGTCAATGAACGGGCGATGACCCCGGCAGAATCACCTTGTTAAGGATACGTAAGCTCGAGCCCCGAGAAAGGCTGACGCTGCATGACTAGGCAGAATCAAGCTGCCTCCCTTGCCTGAGGCCAGTCCTGCTATACTGGTTCTCGTGTCCATTGTCCTGACTGAAAGGCCGAAGACGGTAGCCATGCCCGTTTATGCTCCATAAACACCTCTTATCCTACTTTTCAATCCTTTGCACCTGGCTCTGCTCCTCTCCTTCTGGGCTTTTACAATGGGGAGGTTACGATTTTTATGATGGGGAGGATCGGGCAAAGAATGGAAAACTGACAAGGGGACCTGATCGAATACCGAAAACCTACGATTAGTTATTGTTTGATGTCTATTTACTGTTTGTTTGGGATACCGGGTTGGGCTTGAGAAATATTCGTGTAATGTTGCCTAAAGACATTTTTCGTGAATTTAAGGAACAACCCACTTAATGCAATTTGAACAGTCTCGTAGATTCTGCCTCTGTGTGGTTCCTATGACTTCTGTGTCCCTGCAGTGAATAAATCTTGGTCTCTGACGCCACCATCGAGAAACCCGCGTCTCTGTTTTATTTGTGCACCGAGACAGGAAGGAACTCAGGGGTCTTCGGGTGTTGTTTCCCTGACACCTCTGGACTCTTAAAAGTCCAGAACCTCAAATTGGCGCCCAATGTGGGGCGACGTCATCCGGTACCGGTCCAAAGCCTGAAAAGTTCGAGGAGTTTCGTGTGAAGATTCCGGAGGGAGGTACCCCGCTTCATCGATCCCTGCATGTCGTAAGAGTGGCCCGACGATCTCTTCCACGAGGGTTCCCGTTCCCAGACGGCTACAGAGGACCGCTGCCCTGACTGTCGCCCTGTCTTGGACCCGAGGTGCAGACCTTAGTACGGCGAGACGTAGACGGGTTCTCCTTGGTGACGTCTTCCACATTTCAGTTAAGTATTAAGTGGGTTACGCTCAGTTTGGTTGTTCTTTGTTGCTCTGGTTTAATTCGTAGATTATCATTGGTTGCTCTTGTTTAGATAATCTTTGTTTTGGTATTGGTTCATTTTGGTAGGCCTAAGTTCCCTGCGCATTTTGGTTGGAATTTGTCTTTGTTTGTCATGACTAACAGTAGTAATTGTTTCCTGTCCTGGTTACGTTGCAACGGGGATTCCCGGTTGGAGGATTCGTGTTCGGTTCCTCCGATTGGAACTCCTACATATGAGCTCTATTGTAAACACGGTGTAGGTCCTATTGCGTATAATGAAGTATGGGTCCGTTATACCAGAAAAGATGGTGTCCTTAGTTGGCCACCGCATGGTAGCTTCGAAAGCAAAATTCTAGACAATCTAGAAATGAAGTTGTTTAAAAGAAAAGCCCGGCCGGCAATGTTTGATTCTTTTCGCGTATGGCATAAAGAAGCCAAACAGAGAGAAATTAGGAAGATGAAGAAAGAACAGAAAGAGAAAGGGTTGACTTTAATGGAGTCTGCTAGGCAGCTGCATGTCAACGAGACTGAGAAAGCAATGGAGATGGCGAATAGAAAATATAATTTGGCAATTTATAAATGTTACCCTGTATTGCCATCTTGTCCTACTAAGCCGATAGAGGACCATGAAAAGGATCCTCTGTTGTCTTACCTGTTGAATTCACCTCCACCGTATGCACAGGGTATCACAGCACCACAGTTACTACCTGTTGTACAGCCAGCTGCTGGTCAGCCTGGAATAGTTGGTCCACTTCCTTTGATTCCAGCTCCTGTCGTTCCCGTGGTTAATGTTCCTTCGGCACCCCCTCTTCCTGGGTCGCCTGTTCCGCCTTTGCCTGTCGTTTCGCAAACTGCTTTACCTGCTACTCCCACCCTTACTATTTCATCTGCTCCAGCTGCCCTGTCCCCGAACCCTGTGGACATTCTGACTCCGCTTTCCGTTCGTCGGAAAATAACCGACTCTGTAACTAATATCTTAACTCCTCTCTACAGGTCTTTAATTGGGACCCCCGTTTCTGACTCTATACAGAGACGTAGCCAGCTTCCTGGTCCCCAGGAACGAGAAATGTTAGATTCGACAGCTCTTAGGTGGATGTCGAAAGCTGCGAAGTATGATGCACGAAGAGTGTTAGATACCTTTATGCAATGGAATGAACCAACTCAACGTTATGTTTTTGACATGATGTGTTCTCTTGTGCGTGAGGAATGGGAAGATGATGACTTAGATTCCGTCCCCTCTGATCTGATAAATGTTCAGCAGAAATTTGCCGCAGGAATGGTGATAGGTTCAGAAGTAAGGGAAGCGATAGAACTGATTTTAGCTTATAGGGATGATTTCCCTCTTCGAGCGCCAAGGGACCCTGATGGTTCACCGATTACTAGGAAAAGACGAGGTCAATATCCGATGAGGGAAGTTCCACCGATATGGCGTGATGCAGTTCAAGCTGATGGGGCTAATGGTATTGCAGCTGCTCCGGCACATTTCCAGAGAGTATGGATACACATCACTTGGAAGTGGGCCGAAGTATTAGCAGTAAAACAAGCGCTGCCGGACCCGCGTAAAAACCCTGCTGGTTATTATAAAGAGTTAACACAGACAGTTCAAGCGTGTGTCATGAATTTGGCAGACATTGAAATGCTATTTGGCAATGTAGTGCCACAGCCTATATGGGCCAAGATTCGGCAAGAGAACCACCCAATCGCCCTAGGAGGTGATTGGCCAGCTATTGTAGCAGCAGATGCGCAACAAGTTGGCGGTGCTAAACCTGAACCTCTGATTGCTGCCTTACCTGGCAGAATAATTAATCTGATGAAAACGCTGATGCCAGCGTTACGAGTTAATTGGGATAAACTATCGGCATGCAAGCAAAAGAAGGACGAAAGCGTCTCTGATTTTTTCACTAGATTTGAAGAGACCTTCGTAGACCACAGTGGGCAAGATATGAGTACTGAGGGAGGCCAGAGGCTGTTTGTCGACAAGTTTGTGTTTAATTTACTACCTGAGCTTAGTAACAAGTTAAAGGATTCTGAAAGTGCATGGGCAGTGTCGACGACAGCACAGATACTTGCAACTGCTCAGTATTACGAGAATAGAGAGAAAGAAGAGAAGGAAAAGTCAGAAAAGAAGACAAAAGATTTGAAGACTAAAGTACTATTGCAACAGGCGTATCCGCCTCGCTCGAATCAGTCCGATTCACAGCAGCGACCCCAGTTTCAGCAACAGCCACAATTCCAGCAAGGGACGTCCCAAAGATTTAATTATGGTTTTTCCCGACAACAGTTAGCATGGAATCAGTGTGCCTATTGTAAAAAGGAGGGTCATTATAAGAATGAGTGTCCGGTACTGCACGCATAGACTAGTGGTGTCCCAGCTCAGAAAGGTAATGGTGGGTTTATGCAAGCTCCTAGAGGTAGAGGACGTGGTACAATGACACCACAGGCCGATCGCCCATCAAAACGTTTCGATCAGCGAAATGTACAACCTGCGCAACTAGGTAGATCTCCACAGTATCATGTTGAAGATTACTATGATCATAATGAAGAGATTCAGAGAAGCGAGTACTAGGACAGCCACAGGCAAAGAGAGGGAGTAGTATCAGTTCCAGTTGATCAGAGTGGACCTTATGTCGCAGTAGTTACATCAGGCGTGGTCGAACCGTTTCTGTTGGATACTGGTGCGGCAAAAAGTTCAATTATGCATGCGAAACTCCCTGGCGCACCTTTGTCTGGCTTAACGAACACTTCAGTAGGTTTCTCAGGCGCCCCTGTTCACAATCCTGTTTCTAGTCCTTTATCAATTTCTGTTGGGCCATGCGAACTAGAAGCACCCCTTATCCTAACAACCGGTTGTAATGAGAATCTGCTTGGTTTAGATCTGTTGAAACGCCTGCATGCGACACTGTACTGTTCTCCTTCAGGAGTACAGCTCACATTAGGCAAAAGAGTCATCTCTCCAATGTATATGTCGATGGATATGTCGATGGATAAGCTCCCACCGGAGCTGCGTTCTCTCCCTGATACTCTTTGGGCGACTGGTCCTAACGATGTAGGCCTCTTGGAAATTCTCCCTTATGTGGTAAGTCTGAAAGCGAATGTTAGATTCCCACGAATCCCACAGTATCGGATTTCGAATGAAGGTGAATGTGCACTCTTGCTGATTGTGAAAGACTTAATACAGAAAGATGTGATAGAGGAAACTAGAGGAAATGTCTGCAATAGTCCTGTTCTGCCGATTTTAAAACGCACTGACCCATCTAAACCTCCAATCTACAGATTTGTGATTGACCTCAGAGAAGTTAACAAAATAGTGATTCCGCAGTTTCCCGTGGTACCAGATATCACTGCATTATTGACGTTGATTCCTGCCTCAGCCTCATGGTTTACAGTGATCGACTTGAAGAATGCCTTCTTCAGCATTCCGATAGCCGAGGAAAGTAGAGACATTTTTGGTTTCTCCTTAGGAGGTCGCAGTTTCAGATTCAAACGCGCTCCACAAGGTTATTGTGAAAGCCCCTCAATTTACAGCCAAGCATTGAAGAGTCAATTAGATGCTCTTGTACTTCCTCCTGGTGTTGCTCTGATCCAATATGTAGATGATCTTTTACTGGCTGCTGATGACAAGGAAACTTGCAAAATAGCTACAATTTCTTTATTACGTCATTTGTCAGACTTACATCACAAGGTTTCACCTTCTAAACTGCAATATTGTTGCCAAGAAGTGACCTACTTAGGTCATCTTTTGTCAAAGGAGGGAAGAAGGTTGACCCCAGAGAGAATCAAAGCAATTTCGCAGATGACTGTACCAAGCACACAGAGAGAAGTACGTGCGTTTTTGGGTATTACGTCATACTGCAGGCAATGGATCCCAAATTTTTCTCTCATGGCGAAACCATTGGTGGCCCTGACTGGAAAAGGTGTTCCGAGCCCTTTGCCATGGTCTGATGAATGTCAACAGAGCTTCTCCGACTTACGTGATGCGCTGTGTTCAGCTCCTGTGTTGGGTACTCCTGACTACAGTAAGCCGTTTACTTTATTTGTCCATGAAAGAGAAGGTTGTGCGTTGAGTGTATTAACGCAACAATTTGGTGACAAACAGCGGCCTTGTGCATATTTCTCATCCACATTAGACCCGGTAGCCAGAGCATTGCCAAGTTGTTTGAGAGCTACAGCAGCAGCTGCAGTGTCTATTCGACAGTCTGCTGGACTAGTCATGAACAACATGTTAGTAGTCATGGTTCCACATGCTGTGGATACACTCATGAATCGAACAAAAACTCAGCACCTCACCAGTGCTAGACTATCAGGCTATGAGCTGACGCTTTTGGCAAGTCACATTCAGATCAAGCGATGCAACATATTGAATCCAGCAACGCTGTTGCCGACTACTCAGGAGTCGAGTGATTCAGAGCCCCATGATTGTTGTTTCAGAACTGAGGAAGAGACAAAAGGTAGGATTGATTTAAAAGACCCTCCGTTACTAGATCCAGATGGCACTTTGTACGTCGATGGGTCATGTTTTAAACTACAGAATGGTGATGTGACGGCCGCGTATGCAGTTACGACTTTGAGTACGATTGTTGAGACCGCAAGAGTAAGTCAGAATTCTGCCCAAGCTGCAGAATTAATTGCATTAACAAGAGCGTGTGTTTTAGCTGAGGGAAAGAGAGTGAATGTGTTTACTGATAGCCAATACGCCTTCGGCGTAGCACATAGTTTTGGACGTCTGTGGAAAGAAAGAGGCTTTCTCACGTCCCATGGGACTAAGATCCAACATGGACAGTTAGTCAGCGATCTATTGGAATCTCTGACCCTACCGAATGAAGTTGCGATTGTGAAGTGCAGTGCACATCGAAAGATTACGGATGATGTTGGCCGTGGGAATGCGTTCGCTGATGAGGTCGCCAAAGAAACGGCCAAGAACATGACGAGCCGAATGTACGTTGCAACGTCTGCAAGATGGATTGCTGAATCAGGGATGTGTGAGAATACGATTGAAAGTGTAAAGGCAATCCAGAATGAAGCAACTGAAAATGAAAAGAATGAATGGAAGGAGAAAACGGGTAAAATGGATTCAAGTGGATGTTGGGTTGATTTGTCTGAACAGCAGCGTTGGATGTTACCTGATGCGTATGTGCTCGCAGTAGTCACGATGGCGCATGGAGCGGCGCACATCAGTTCGAAAGGGATCTGTAAAATGTTAGCTCCAGTCTGGAAGAATGATGGAATTACTAAGTGTGCGCAAAGAGTGGTGAAAAACTGCATGATATGCCTGATGCATAATCCTGGCAAGGGAACCCCAACCCCAACTGGTCATTTTGCTCCCCCTTCTTGTCCCTTTGAAGTGATTCAGTTGGATTTTATCCACATGGACAGGTGTAACAATCTTAAATATGTCCTAGTGGTAGTCTGTGCCTTTTCAAGATGGATTGAGGCATATCCATTAAAGGATAACACTGCTATGTCCACTGCCAAAATCCTCCTCAAAGAATACTTCCCCAGGTATGGTATGCCACGGATTGTTTGGTCGGACAATGGAAGTGAGTTTGTAGGGAAAGTCATGAAGAGTGTGTGTACGGGTCTGGGTATCACCCAGAAATTCCACAGTGCAAATCACCCACAGTCAGCAGGTTTGGTTGAAGGGTACAATGGTACCCTGAAGCTGAAACTTGCTAAAATTCAAGCTTCCACTGGTCTATCTTGGCCAGATGCACTGCCTTTAGCTCTACTGTCCACCAGAGCGACTGTACACTCTCGAGTAGGGCTTTGCCCATATGAGATTGTGTTCGGTCGTCCTGCTAATGTTTGGGGAGTCTCTAGGCCAAAGGAATTCAAACAGATCGAATATCCAATGTTGATTGATTATCTTTATGACCTGACTGCTAAACTAAGCCTTATTCATCAACAGGTATTCGAATCCTTGCCTAAACTGCCAGAGAGTCCAGGCCACACGTTGAAACCAGGTGACCAAGTGGTGGTAGGGAATTTTGAGCGAACCCGGAACCTCCAGCCAAGATTCGTGGGCCCGTTCCAAGTGCTCCTAACAACGAGAACTGATGTACGCCTAGCTGGAAGGCAGAATTGCGTGCACGCTAGCCATACGAAGCGTGTCCCTCTCCCACTCCCCTATGACAACTGGGTTAGACAGGGATTTGGTGTATCCGAGACAGAACCTGTTCCTAGGCTCATCCCTTTCAGTGATGCAGAGTACATAACGGACCCACGAACTGAAACGCAGAACTCTGACACCTCAGCAGGAACCGCTCCTTTGAACTTTGGACAGAGTGTTGTACAAAGTGAACATTTGTCACCTGTGGAGTCGAACATTTCTGCACCTGTAGACCAGCTATTCCAAGATCAGACAAGACCCGGGAAGTACAGATATAATCTACGTTCTCATGCTATGAACTAATGACATTGCATAATTACCTTTCTGTTTGAAAACTGTTTTGATCTTATCGCATTCCATTCAGTCAGGAAGTTTGCTCTAAATTTTTATCTTTTTGTTTTTGTTGTTCTCTCACCTTGCCGTCTGGGTTACCGTAGGGTTGTAACGTGTGCCTTGTTTTAATTTGCAGGGAACCAGACACAAGGTCGGTTTCTTCTGTTTACTTTGGGAACTCCCAGGGTAGACAGAGGCAATTTTTTAACAGGTACAAACCATCCGTTGCGAACGGTTGTAGAAGATGGAGCTTCCTGAACTGCGACGGGTTAACGTCATAAATGTGCACAAGACAAAACTATATGACATATTGTATAGCAAATGTTTTCTAATGCAATGTGCTCTGACACTTCTGATTGTCTTAATAACTTTGGTAGGCGGAATTATTTTTGGTATTCAGTTGATCTTTACACCTGTTACATCTACAGTATCTCCCCGTGTTCCCGTTTCTCCGACTGTTGTTTCTCTTCATTCTTTCCATCCTTTTCCTGCCCACGAGCAAGCTCGACGCTCTGAGTTTATAAATAACACTTTCATTCAGCTCTTGCACCAACATCAACTAGTGGTTAACACAACGAACTGCTGGGTGTGTGGCTTGATACCACATACCATGGACAAGGGCATCCCTTATCTGGTTCTGCCCTTTAGTTATAATGGATCATTCTGGGCATTTCAGACCATGTTCGCTTATGCCCTAGAGACCTATCCTCCACGACCTCCACGTTCCACTAGGTATAACTCAGCTAATAGAGCCTTGGTAAAAGGAATCACTGACATGGTTAGAGACGTCAATAACACTCCGTTCATTCCCAAGGATGAATTGCGAGTTTACATGGGTTGGAATGTTACGGAATATGGCATTACTTTGGGTGAGAACAAACGTAAAAGCTCGACTCCGATCTGGGTCGTACCCCACCAAGGTCAGGTCTGTTTGCAAGGAAATGGGAGGAATCCGAAAGCTCGACTAGGGAAGAGTGACTGTATCGAAACATACGTTTTCCCGTCACAGTCTTCACCTGCATTTTTAGCTGCTAAGGGCACCTATTTTGTTTGCAAAGACAGAGCATACACATGGCTGCCTGCTGACTTCTCAGGCTCATGTTATATCGCTCAACTGTTACCTCCGACATACACTGCTGCACCGGACTATCACAAAACTAGAGTTGTGAGAGGTGTTTTCAGTAAAGAAGATACTGCAGGCCAAGAAGCAGGAGACTTCTTCAAAGGTTTCCTTCCATTCTGGGGGCCTATGGCCAACAGTAGAAACTTACGTCAACTAACACGGGTAGTTGAATCCACTATCACCGAGACTGCGGGTGCCCTTAGTAACCTGACAGCTGAGCTTCAAGCGGATCGCCTCATGACGTTACAGAACCGTATGGTCCTTGATGTGTTACTTGCAGATCGAGGTGGGGTATGTAAGATGATCCAGTCGAGTTGCTGTGTTTTTATCCCAGATAATGCGCCAACGGTATATAAGGCCATCTCTAAGTTACACAAAATCTCTGACTCTATTCATGTAGAGGAAGGTGACTGGTCATTAATGGGATGGTTCTGGAGTCTGTTATCTGCGTGGGGATGGAAGGTTCTGATAGTCACTGGTGTTGCGTTGGTATTTTTATTTTCATGCTGTCTCATTGTTCAGTGTGGTCCTGCCTTACGTAGCCTTTGTGTTTCGACATGCGTAAGAAGACCACCTGTTTTTAGAGATACGCCACGGGATAGAGTAATGCTTCAGCAACATATCAGTGACCTGATGAACATAGAAATGGACTCTGACATAGAGTAAGTTATTGCCTATGTAAGGGCAAAAGGACGGTCTGAGGTTCTGTAGCGATCCGAACCCGTGTATTCGGTATCGTAGTACTGACACGATTTTGGAACCAATGAACCGTAAATGATCCATTATATGCATGACAGTGTTTTCGCTGCGCAACTAGCATGAATTCACTGAGAAATAGGGCATTCTGTTGTTAAGTCATGGCATCCATTTTAGTTACGGCATCCATTTTGTTTCTTGCCCTCACATAGTCAATGAACGGGCGATGACCCCGGCAGAATCACCTTGTTAAGGATACGTAAGCTCGAGCCCCGAGAAAGGCTGACGCTGCATGACTAGGCAGAATCAAGCTGCCTCCCTTGCCTGAGGCCAGTCCTGCTATACTGGTTCTCGTGTCCATTGTCCTGACTGAAAGGCCGAAGACGGTAGCCATGCCCGTTTATGATCCATAAACACCTCTTATCCTACTTTTCAATCCTTTGCACCTGGCTCTGCTCCTCTCCTTCTGGGCTTTTACAATGGGGAGGTTACGATTTTTATGATGGGGAGGATCGGGCAAAGAATGGAAAACTGACAAGGGGACCTGATCGAATACCGAAAACCTACGATTAGTTATTGTTTGATGTCTATTTACTGTTTGTTTGGGATACCGGGTTGGGCATGAGAAATATTCGTATAATGTTGCCTAAAGACATTTTTCGTGTATTTAAGGAACAACCCACTTAATGCAATTTGAACAGTCTCGTAGATTCTGCCTCTGTGTGGTTCCTATGACTTCTGTGTCCCTGCAGTGAATAAATCTTGGTCTCTGACGCCACCATCGAGAAACCCGCGTCTCTGTTTTATTTGTGCACCGAGACAGGAAGGAACTCAGGGGTCTTCGGGTGTTGTTTCCCTGACACCTCTGGACTCTTAAAAGTACAGAACCTCAAATGTTCGTACAATTGCCAGTGACTCTGCATAGAAGTGGATATGGATCAATCACCACTTCAATAATTTAACAATGCTCACCTCGCAGGGTGGATATATGAAGAGTAGTAGGTTAGTAAATGGCACTAGTTTCTCAGCTTTTTATTATCATAATCCCAAACTTGATATCAGTTATGTATTATAATTAATTAACATGTATATACAGCAGTGCAGTATTTTTACAGTGTGCAAATCATAATTAAAAACATGTAACAGTGCAGTCTTTTTACAATGTGCAATCATAATTTAAAACATCATGCTCATATAGAGATCTTCTCTATGTAGTACAGACGTGTGTGGACCTAAAGTGTGATCATCAATTACGTCTTGCCTATTTGAAGGCTCTCCAAGATATCTATTTGGACACTTACTATGTAACCATGATATATGGTGAATTATACATCACAGGTGTTATGAATGAATTCACAGTGTGTAGTTCTAATGCAATCAAACAATGTGGGTGTAGACAGGGCCCTGTCTAACTCATGTAGGGGTCATCTAGCTTATCGGGTATCATTTAATGTAGGCTTATAAATCTGCGCCACTCTTCAAGACTGTTCAATCCATTGCGGATAGACCCACACCTATCAATCCATTTGCATTCCTGCGGTTGTAAGATAAGTGAAATGTCTCCACCTCTGGGGGGTGTTTTTGCTTTCTCTATTACTTGACATTTTAAATCATTGGCAGAATGTCCTTTTTCTTTGCAGTGATCTACCAATGGAGCATTTTCTACTTGGTAGCGGATTCGACTCCAATGTTGACCAATGCGTGCTTTCACAGGTTGTGTCGTCTGGTCTATGTATATCAATTCACAAGGGCACCAGATGCAGTAGATGACGTTTGGCGTAGAGCAGTTGGTCAGATCACGGAGTTTCAGTCTTATATTGCTGTGAATGAAATGTTTAGACTCCACAGTAAGGCCACAGGCGACACAGTTCCCACACTTATAATGTCTTGTCAAAGGGGGAAGTGACCACATGTTTTGTATGGTATTTTAAGCTTGAACCACACTGGTGTCTGAGTGGACCAGATGGTCTTTGAGATTTTTGCCTTTTTTTAAAGAGAACATTGGAAATTCATGACATGAATTCAGAGTTTTTAATGTAGGCCAATGTCTCTTGATGGTTTTCTGTACCTGGGTACTCAGTGGGCAAAAGGTGGTAACACATACACTTGGTTTGTGCTCTCTTTTATCGTCTTGGTAAGTAATGCCTCCCTAGAGCTTAACCATGCTCTCTTCATTGAGGTTTTTACTAATTTCTTTGGATATCCTCTCTCACGTAGTCTGTTGCTCATTATGTTTGCTTCTCTGAAGAAGTCCTCATTTCTGTACAATTTCGCCTAAGTCTTAAAAACTGGCCACAAGGCAGGCCATCCTTCAGAGCCCTGGGATGGAAGCTGTTGTATTGTAACAGTGTATTCCTATCTGTTGGCTTTCGATACAGTGTTACATTTAATTGGTTGTTGCAACATCTTATTTTTAAGTCCAAGAATGGTACCATTTCTTTGTTCTTATGGTATCTAAACGTTAATGCTGATTGACACGTATGCAAATATGTAATGAATGAATCTAGATCTTCTTCAGTACCAGCCCAAATGAAGAAGATATCATCAATGTAGCCTTTCCAACATCTTATTTTTGTTCATGTTGTTAATGAATTTCTCTTCAAAGTCACGTACATGTAGATTGGCCAGATTTGGTGCAAAAATTGCTCCCATCGAAGTTCCCGAACACTGTTGGTAGTAGTTAGAATTAAATCTGAAATCGTTTTTTGTGAGCGCTATTTCTAGCAATTCAGTAATGAACTCGGTGGGTACTTCAACTGGTGCTGGTCGGCTGTCCAAAACGTTCTTGATGACGATGATGCTTTCCAATTGTGGGATATTCGTATACAAAAAATCAATATCCATGGTGGCCAGGATCTCTTCCAGAGGGTTATATTCCATACCCTCTACCAGATTTATCATATAGGTACTGTCTCTGACAAATGTGGGAAGGACTGGGACATATGCTTTGATGAAACTATTGATGTAGTGTCCTAGAGGTTCCATGACTGATCCACATCCTGACAGGATGGGTCTCCCAGGTGGATTACTAGTGTCTTTATGCACCTTAGGTAAGGTATATAGGACTGGAGTCCTTGGGCATCCTTTATTCAAGTAATCAAATTCTTGTCTGGTCAGGAATCCTTCCTTTAGCCCATTCTTTGTGACTGTCTGTATCAATTTCTAGACCTCTGCAAGAGGGTCTCGAGACAGTTTCTTGTAATGTTCAGTGTTGTTCACTTGTCTCATTATCTCAGCTTCACATTTTGTTCTTTCTTGTATCACAATGCCACCCCCTTTGTCTGCCAGTTTCAAAAGAATATTTTAATTATTTTTCAGAGAGATCAAAGCTTCTCGTTCAGGTTTGGTGATATTATATGGGGTGAATATTTTTTGTTTCATGACGTCCTCTAGTATGCCGTTTTCAAAAGCTGCAATTTCAGGAGGCATCATGCTGTTAGTCGGTATGAAAACGGATTTGGGTCACATAAGGAGTCTTTCAAGGGACGGGATTTTAGCCAGATGGCAGGCTTAAGTCATGAATTTGCAGATGGCAGGGGGAGGAGAGATGTGGAAATGAGCCATACCAGAGGATGGTATAATTAATTCTTGCTCCTTTGCTGAGAATTCAGCCATACTGAATTTTGGAGGAAACATTCTTTTTGAAAGAAGATTATGCCACACTTTGCATGAAGTGTTCATGCTCTGGAGTGTTGCCCAGCACCTTATTGGACAAGAGTCCTCTCCTGCTTGACCCCAGAGAACACTGAATAAATATGTGAGAGGAGAAACTAAAAGAAAAAGGCTTACCAAGCTGGAAACTTGATTTGCACCATTAGGCCCTGCAGTCTGACTGACTGTGCGTGCTGCATTATCTGGAACTAAAACCCTTTGGATGTACCTTGCTTCAACAGCAATAAAGAGTGGACTCCCTGCAAGCTACAAGTTAATGGATCTCACCTGGACCATCACCGTCAGGAGTCCCCAGCCTGGAGTGCGTCCATTGCATTTGTGAGGGTTTCATCCAGGTGCTTTGCCGAAATTTTGGTCCCAACATTTCAAGAACCATCTTCGAGATTTCAAACCCTTGGATTTTGTTTTAGACACATTGGACCCTCATGAGGAACTTCAGGAAGGAGTTCCAGAAGTTTGGAGACTATTGGAGCAACTTTGGAAAAAAGATGCATAATTGGACTAACTCAACCTCAAGAGCCAAGCCGGCCACCTTCAACTGCGAGCCAGCCTGCCCTGCTGGTACATACCGCTTAAAAGCTCCAGCAGTCCACCTTCCAGAGTTTGGACTGGAGCTCCCTGAAAAGCAAGCAGGCAAACCCTCACCGAATCCAGATTGATGAAGAGCATCGAGGGACTCTGGAAAAAAAGTTCCAGAAAAGTTTCAAAGTCCAAAGGTAACATTTCATCCGAGGCCTACTGTAAAGGGTATCCGAGCAGGGCTCCATTGCGGTCGGCCTGAAAGTTGGACTTTGTCCTGGTCAAGCGTGACCAGATGTCACAGAGTGGCGGCATAGGTTTCTAAGTGCTATATAGCGCTAAACCTCAAACAAATTTATATCTCTAAGTACCTGCATTGGATCTTTTGTCATTTTGGTGTAACTTTAAAGATAAAAGTAATTCCTTTTTTTATAAATTGGTATGGGATTTTTATTCTGTCTTGTGTCTTAATTATTTTCTGAATTTGTGTTTTTAATGCTTTACATACCTGTCTCCTAAGTTAAGCCTGCCTGCTCACAGCTAAGCTACCAAGGGTTGAGCATGGGAATCATTTATTGAGATCTGTACTGAGCCCTAGACCATGTTACTGACCTTATTGCTGGTAGTAGATGCACATTTACCACTGCTTAAAACCCACCTATCAACACACAGATACAGAGTTGCACCACAAACACATCTGTGGAAGTTGGCCCCAAAAAAACTTGTTTGGCCAAAGGCGCACGTTCCCCAAAATACCACAAAGCTAGATGCCACATGTAGTTAGTAACACTCACTCAATCAGGAAACAACATGCACAACACACGTAGTGATCACGCTTTCTCCACATCAAACACCTGGACACATAAATACTCCCTGAAGTCGAGAGCCATCTGTGTCCTTATCAGATGCCCAAACTTGTTAATTTATGACTGAGATGCTTTTTCAAGAATGCAGAAATTGTTTTATTTTACCGTGCGAGATGTATATATTGTCAGTTGAAACTTGCACAAAGTGAGACTTTCTTAGGACTGACTCTGTCGAGACTCTCCCGTCCTCGGCATTTATTTAAACCAACTTGTCCCTATTTTGCCAAATGCTGCTTGTCTTTTCATTTTATTGAGGCAAAATCTTATCCAAACAACATTAATATTTATGATGTAGGTCATAATTCGCTACCTATTGGGAATCGCTAAAAGCACAGGGATGGTGGCCTGCTGGGGCAAGCAGACCACTGTGTCTGTGTTCGCTTTTTAACAAAGCAACATTTCTTTTGTTGTTTTATTAAATGCATCCCGCTTCTCTTAAAGGAAAACAGGAAGCTTTTCAGAAACATGAATTGAAAGGTTTTCTTTTCATTATTCAAGTGTAGGCAGTGGTCTGTGCGATCCCTGCCTGTTCGTAAAAACATTTTCACAAACATTTAAAAATGTGAATGGGTTACCCCCAACTCTGAGGGGGTGGTAAAATGTGAACGGTTTGCAACCCGTTTTTGGATTGCAAGACATTTACACACCACTGAGAGTCACCATTTGGAAGGGATGCGCTTAACATATCCCTTCCTAATACTGAATCGCTAATCCATTTTACGATTCGGTAATAGGTTATCAAATCACAAAATAGGGTTTGGTAAATGGGAGAAAGCTTTTTCTTAGTCGCAATTGCATACAGCCAGTACAGTAATGCTTATTTTATATCTCAATAGATTCTTCTGCTAGATATGCTCATCACCTAGAGCCATCCACAGCCTGATGTGACCCCAGCTTTGCCTTTTTTAGCAGCCAGTGCTGCCTTACCAATCTTCACTCCTTTTGGGGCCAAAAGGGCATAGCTCAACAGGTCATATCCGCAGTTTTTTTTAAATCCCTAAGAATTTTCATTCATGAATTCCATGCTTTAAGACTCATCTCCTTTCAATCTCTTATATATTCATGTACTTCCTCCTTGCTCAATATTTCTGTCTCTCTCCAAAATCCCTAGGCAAAATTGTAATTTATTGAAATGTGGGTTACCTTGTTTCTCTTGACTGGTAACAGTTTACATTGATTTGCCATTTGAACATTGTTTTGTTATTTTGTCTTGATATTATGTAATTGTGAAGTTAGTCGAAATCTGTCTTTTGAACTTACAAAAAGAGTATTAATTGAAAACATTAAATAATTAAATGATGTAGGCCATCATACTTAAAGATTTTTGGCTGAATCTGTTTAATTAACTGGCAGCATCGCAAACAGTCAGCTAGATATCTTATTTTTATAGTATTTACCTGCACAATCTAGCTGAGTGAATTAGGGCGCACCCCCCTTTATAGGAACTTTTTTAAAGCGGCATTTTCAAATTTGTAACTCAAAATCCAAATTTACCATTAAAAAGGATTTTCAATTAAAATTTCTCAGACACCAAATACGAAAAGTAACATATTCCCAATCAAAAGATAGCACTTATTAAATGTAAAAAGGAAACCCAGTGTTATCCTATCAGGGAGGTTTTCCTCACAGTAGTAAAAAACCAATATAGGCTTTTATTTACTACCATGACATATACAGCTTAAATGTACATATCCAACCTCTTAATTACAATGCACCCTGCCCTCTGGGCTACCTAGGGCCTACCTTAGAGGTGATATAAATGCAATAAAAGGGGAGTTTAAGGCTTGGAAATTCGAATTGGCAGTTTAAAACTGCATCTAGACTGCTATGGCAGGCATGGGCCATGTTTTATATTGCTATTTAAGTGAGTGGCACAATAAGTGTTGAAGGCCTATTAGAAGCAATTTATTCACAGGCCCTGGGTATATAGTGTACCACTTTACTAGGGATCTATAAGTGCAAGACAATTTTACCATGATTAAGGGCGAGAGAACAAGCACTTTAATACTAGTTAGCAGTGGTAAAGCGCACAGTGTCCTAAAGCCAACATACACAAGTTCAGCAACACAGGAGTGGTGAAGGCAAAAGGTTTGGGAGAAGACCACCTTTAGAGCTCGATTACTAGTTTGGTGGTGCTGCAGTGGGACACACCTGCCACCACACCGCCAAACCCATGTGAAAACTGCCCTCTGTATTTTGACTTTTTAGTCACTGCCGGGTGGTTCCTTTGGAATTCCCACAGCAGGGCCTTTAAAATAGGCACCTCAATGGGAACATCAAAGGAAGCTACAGCAGGGTATGAACTGTGAAGTCCATGCCAGGTTAGAACTGGGTGGATATACACACAGGGGAGTACATGTTGTGTCCCCAGTGTGCATCCACGTGGATTGAGGTACAAGGGGACCCTGTAGATCCCCCTTTCTTTCCTCACCGATTTCATGGAGAAAAGACCACCATGAAATCAGAGGCGGTGAGGAAAGTCATAAAATGCTTGGCGGGACCACAGCGGTCCTCCCAAGCATATTACTGCCTCAAGACCGCTGCGCCATCACCAGGGAACAGCGATTCCTTGATTGGGTCAGCGGGCCCAGGGCAGCAGAACTGCCAAGGTCATTATGTGGCAGTCTGAAGACTGCCACTGCTGCCTCACTACAACCGCCAGACTCATAATTAGGCCTTAAGTCTGACAGGTCTTTTTTTTAAGTTTTGAGGATGACATTTAATAAAAACAGAAATAATATTCACAATCTAAAATGTGATGAATCAGTAATAGAATGTATACATTGAGATATCTATTAACTTTATAATACAGTTCGTATAGAACCAAAGAGAGAAAAGAAAGAGAGAAATTGAGAAAGTGTGCATAAAAAATATCAGAAATTACTGAGGGGAATTAATGTAACTATCAAAACGTAACAGTACAGAGTAAATTGAGTGATAAAATATGGTGAAAGAGACAAATATATATCAGGTACAATTACAAATGAAGTGAACAAGTAATTCATGAAGGTTAATATACTTCTTCAATTAAGGGTCGGTATAGGTTAGCATTTAAAGCACAGCAGTTATAGAAAGTCATTACTTGTGTCCAGAGAATTAGCCTTTTAATGTGTAAAGATAAAGGGGTGACATATGCTCCACCCAGTCTATGATTATAACATACACCCTACCACCATGCTTGAAAACCGTATATCTGGGAACTTATTCACATTTTTTGTTATTTGTTGTAATGCAACTCTAATTAGTAAATTAATGATATGGACATTAAAGGCACAATCATTCCAGTCATCAGAAAGTCTGCCTAAAAATACATTTGTAAGATTGAGTATGGTATATGAGTATGGATAATAGACTTTCTTTGTGACTGAAATCTTAACCACATTTTGTGAGTAGAAGGACATTCAAATAACTTATGTTATATATGAAACAGTAGCATTACATGAACAAGAAGATGAAGGGACAGTGGAATTAAATTTGTGTTAATTAGTTGGAGTGACCATGAGTCTATTGTAAATGGAAAATAGAGTTTGAGTTATGTTAACGGCACAAGATGTTTTGTGGATCAAGACTGACAGGCGTTACACTTGAGTTCTCATTAATGTTCTGGGTTGAGTCTTCATCTCCTGCCACACTATTATCATGCCACCACCGGAGAGCCTCAGGAGCTACGAGAGGAACTTCACAGGCGGTGCCTGCCCCCTTTGGGTAGTGCACTATGGTGAATTCTTTAAAATCATTGGAATCTCATTGCAGGTCCACAGAGTACATTTCTGAATTAATTCCTATCTCTACATCTGAAAATGCCATATCACTCATTGTGGTCTTTGATCTAAGTTTGAAAAAGACTTTCAGGTACCTTGAAACCTAAGTGCTTCCAAACATTTCTGTACAGACAACTCTCCCTGCACAGTGTAACATTGGCTTACGGATCACAGTTAAATTACAGTTTAGAACCTAGGAGCTTAATTACATGGAGCTTGCGCCACCATTGAGCCATTTTGTTTGACACACCGTCTGCACTTTGTTTGCTTCATATTTACAATATGACCATTCTAGACAGATGCATCACTTTTTGTCATCCTGCATCAGTTTTTGCCTTTATTGGAATTGGCTAGGTCACATTAAAATTAAAATATGCAAGATAGGCATTCCCACATAAAATCCCGTGTGAAACTAACGCAGTGGTATTTATGACTTTTTGGAAAAGTGACACATTGTCGGGAAGCAGGCTGCTGCGCTTGCTACTCTTCAAAAAGCATAAACCTCTAAAACCCAGGCATAGGAATGCCGCATTGGGTGTGGCTTAGGAATCTGAACAGCTGAAATCACTTCCAACAATGTAATCTGCAAGGAAATCACATCCCCTCAACAGGTAAGTGCACACATAAGGTAGGCAGCACAGCAAATGTCACATTAAACAACATGAATGACTTGTAACCCGACACATAGTAGTCTCAATCAATATGTCACACACACGTAGATATAGTGGTACACATTAGCACACTATGCCTACTTGCATGTGAGAGATATAGGACCAATGTAATAGAGTCAAAGGTGAGTTTCACCTTTTTACACTCTATTGCTTTGGTCCCCATACAGTAGGTTTACTTGTGTCAGTCAATACTGACGCATCGCCTCTCTTATTTTGACGCATTGCTGTTGTTGCATCAGTCTAACTACAGCAGTGTGCCACTTTTTGGCCTGATGCCTTGCGGTATACTTCCCATAGATGCGTCAGTATTTCTGATACATCCATGGATCCTTGAGCCACAGAGCACAGTATTATAAATTCAGCACAGCTATGGTATCGTAAAGATTTTTGACACAGGCATAATGGAATTTTGACATATAAAGCCCCAGGGCCTCATTTACTATGTTTTGACACATGGAAGCGCAGCAAGCCATAATGCTGTGCTGCCGTGCATCAAAATAAAAGGGCTGGAATGCACCGTATCTACAAGATACGGCAAATTCCTGTCCTCCTCCCCTGCACCGGCGCACAAACAGCAGCTGCGCACCAAAGCATGGTGGAAGGGTGCCTGCATTGCAGGGATGATTGTTGTCGTGCAGGAAGGCACACCTTCATGCACAAAAACAATCATTAATGGCATTTTGCTCCTTCTATGTGTGCTGCAGAATGCTTTCTATTTGCAGCACACATAGAGAGATCAGAAAACTAGGAGAAATAAAAGGATTTCTCCTCGCTGCGCCAATCCTACGCCTTTCCTGGGGGGGTGTAGGATTGTGATGCATTCCCAGGTTTACAACACTTTGTAAACCTGGGAATGTGTCAGGTTCCAGGGCTGTTGCAACACCCATGGTCGCACAGAGTAATGCGTGGAAGGGGCCCATATTTACACGGCCATAAAAAGTCATGCAGGGTGACTTTATGTGGCCTTGTAAATACAGGCAGGCACACTGCGCTCCTGGAGCGTCTAAAAAAAGTGATGATGCACCGTCGGTGCAATGGGCTTGTAAATGAGGGCAAAGTGATGCACCGGTGGTGCGATGGGCTTGTAAATGAGAGCAAAGCGAGGCACCGGCGGTGCAATGGGCTTGTAAATGAGGGCAAAGTGATGCACCGGCGGTGCAATGGGCTTGTAAATGAGGGCAAAGAGATGCACTGGCGGTGCAATGGGCTTGTAAATGAGAGCAAAGCGAGGCACCGGCGGTGCAATGGGCTTGTAAATGAGGGCAAAGTGATGCACCGGTGGTGCAATGGGCTTGTAAATGAGGGCAAAGTGATGCACCGGCGGTGCAATGGGCTTGTAAATGAGAGCCCCAGTTACAAACAATAGTATAGTAGCCGCGAGACACCAGTGGTAAATAGGCCTGGGCTAAAATTTCGTTCCGTTCGCGGAAATTGCGATAATTTGATACTTTCGCGTTTCGCGGAAAGCGCGCAAATGTCAAAATTTCCGCATTCTGCAGCTTTGCGATAATTTGGTTCATGCTCGCGCTGTAAAATAAGACATTCTCGCACGCGCGCGCGATAGCCTTACCAGAATCCCTGCGTTCACCGACAAGTTTTCTTGATCCGGTCGCGTTCTCCCTGAGATGTTGTATTGTTTTTAGCCATTTGCGCTGTCTAGCGACAGTTTGCGCCCGCAGTGACGTCATGCGTCGCGCGATCACGTCTTTCTTCTCGCGATCATGCACCGCGAGACAACTGAAAACAAGATGGCCGCGCCCGCGAGCAACCGCATGGGTAAGTTGGCGAGCCGCAACCATGCAGAAAATCTCGCGAACATGCGGGAAAAAAACTTCCGCATCTTCGCGATATTTCTGCGTGTTTGCGATAATTTTTAACATTTTCGCGATAATTTGCGAAAGTGGATTTCGCAAATTCCGCCCACCCCTAGTGGTAAATGTCCCAGTAATCTCAAACTGAACAAAGACTTCAAGAAAATGTGCTGCAAACTTTTTTCATCAGCGTGTGTATACTTATTAATTGTGTGTATCCTCAGCACCTTGAGAATTGTGACAAGGAAGGTACATCTGGACCGTATGAAACAGTGAACGAGTGGTAAGAATGTTGGGTCCAAAGTCATAGAATTGGAAGGGAATGGATGGGAGGTAAGTAGTGATGAAACACCACAAAACTATAAACATGCATCAATGATGTATGTTTATGGTGCAGACGGATGTTAGTAAGAGTGTAGGTGAGTGTGAATAGCTCTGCTTGCTCTTGTGAAAATGTATTCTCTTTAAAGGCAGATTTGAATGAGTTTATCCCTGAAACAGAGCGCACCTCACTTGGAAAGGAGTTACTGTGAAACATTACAACCTGCTAAGTGGGGTATCAGGACTAAAGTTATAAAAACCTTGGCGATGAGGAGGGGCTCATGTGTACACACTGATGCAATGACGATCCCAAGCATTTCAGGTACAGGAAAACTAAACTAAAATATTCACAGATGAGTCAGAACATGCAATACAAATAGAAAACAATTTTAAGAATCATGCAAAATAGACAAGGGGCAAAGGGCGAGGCCTGGGAGCTCTGCAAACGTATTGCCCTGAGAAAATATTTGCAGTCTCTTTGAGATGAAAGAAGATCACTCATTCCATAGAGAAGGAAAATAAACAAAGCGACTGATACACGCGCATCCGGCATGGTCAAAGCTTGACTATGTTCTAGCGCTTTAAAACCTAACTAACCAGGAAGAAATGCGCACTTTGCGCTGCTGTGATGGCTTCTATCCGCATTATTAAACATGTGATAAATGGTTTGACTCGGGTTCGCACTGTGCACTCTGTTGTGGAGCTGGACCTGTTGAAACCTGAAGTGCTACTGGAGTGGTCAGTTATTTCACCGCTGAAAAGGGTCCCTGAGTAGTTGTGAACACACGTGTTCTTGCTCAAAGAACTACATTTCATGTGCAATGTGTAGTCATTCAAACTGCTTTTAGTGGTGTGGCCCCAGAATATTGAATCAACAACATCGAGGCGAGGAATACTGAAAATAAATTATCGCCAGGTGAGTAAGTCTAGATGTTCTATACCTGCCCCAGCGTCTCGTCCCGTGTGCTCTGCAGGGGGCGGAGGACTGCCTATATATCAGTGATGCAATCATAGAATGTCAGGGAAGGCGACCCACTGGCAGAGGTTCAGAGCTGTGCACGGCGCGTGCACAAGGGTTCCCACCAGGGCGCTGCTCTTGGGCATATTGCAAGCGTCGCCCTTACAGGTGCAGGAAGCGAGAGACGGAGACATAATACGGAGCCGAACCCAGGACTGCTCAGAGACGTGCTCTCGTGCCAGATGCCGTACCCTCATTGGTTGACGCCGCTCCTCGTCACTCTCTAATTAGTACCATGTTCTTATGCTCACGCCTCTGAGAATCATTATGAAGAAAGGCTACAATAAAATGCGTGTTTAAAAAAAAAAGAAACATTGACAGATATAGTGAAGGGGCAGTCAAGAAGGGTGGCTCCTACCAGGGGTCAAATTCAGGCAGCGGAAGTACTTGTAGCTGGTTATCGACGTCAGAGGAAGACTTGATGAAGACAGAAAATATTCATTATTCCATCACTATATTTGTTCTTTAAACAGGATTGCAAACAAACACATCCTGAAATCTGTATAGAGGGATAGGAAGTATGTGCGTGTGTAAGGCTATGGTTTGAGTTTGTCTGCAGCATATTTATGCGAAGTAGCAGAGAGCCCTCGGGGACACAGACTGTGATTGGCATGCACGTGAAGGTAACCCAGCCCCCGCTCCCCTTTTCCACCGTAAACATTGTTTTTATCTTTTATTATTCCCTCATGTTTCTTTGCGCTGGGAGAACGGTGTCCCTCACATCACCTTGTTCATTACACTCTGAAGGAGTGAATTGTATGCACTTGGCACAGCAGACGATTATTGTTTGTGATAAAGATGTATTTTTCAGTTTTCTATGTTCATCAGATTTTATCTCTGATGAAAGGGGTCAGCCAGAGAAGAGGACAATATGGTTTTCTTTGCCCAGTTCCTGCTTCGCTATCAATCAGAGGATGTGGCTTAACCATTAGAGCGGCCGACTTCGAAGCTGGGTCGCCGGGTTCGGGCCTCGTGCGAGGCTCAGCATCATGTGGGCAAATCACACAGTCTCCCCGTGCCCAACAGTCAGCGTGTCCTTCTGTAATGCGACTGGTGCTCGCGTACAGTGCTTGGATGCCTTCGGGTCAGTCAAAATACTTTATTTCGATAAATAAATATCATAAAAAGACATAGGAACAGTACACTATAAATTTCACACAATCAACAGTTCATAATTTCTAAAATGTTTAAAAAGAGGTCAGTTGAGTAAAACATCCTAAAAACATCATTGGCATATTAAATTTATATTCTCTTAGGTTCACAGAGGAGGCCTTTCATATGAAAAATTAAATTTTCAGCCATTCATAACATCGTAATAGTTGAATTAATAGAGAGCTTCCTCGTTTTAACCCTAACAGCACCCACTAAAAAACTAGCGACATGGAACATGGTCCTAGGGGTCTGCAATAACTGTAAAAACAGGAGAGCAGGCTTAACCTGTATAAACCCAGCCTCCTTTAAAATTGGGATCAAGTATTTCTTTCTCAATGCCGCGTAATGGTCACAGAACATCAAAAAATGCAGTGTGTTCTGGGTCGAAAAATTGTCACAGTTACACGGCATTGCGTTTTCGGGAGTACACCAAGTTGGAAAATGGCCAAGGGTTAGATGAATCAGATTAAACCGAAAACGTGTAAGGAGAAAACGGTGAAAAGGTTGATTTACAATGGTTAAGTATAATTCAGGGCCTACATGTGTACTCAAAATAATACTAGCCCGCACCGATGGTTTCTCAAATTCTACTTGTTCTCTTTCTAAACTTGACAAATCTCTCATCATACCTTTAACCAATCTAATATCTTTGACAGTTATCAATTCCGGGGAATAGAAAAGGTCTGGTCTCCCTATTTTGACAAGGCAATTTTTAATGTAGACTAACCAAGCTATTTTATTTACTTTATCCAGCTGCAGGCAGTCTTTTAAAATGATATGGTTGAGGGGAATTTCTTGATTCAACCAGGTCTTTAGCCATGCCAAAACAGGGGCCATTCTAATCAGATCTGAAATGTAGCCCACACCAAGTTCAGGGTGAACGATATATGTGGGAGTAGACTGTGGGAGAGAAAGAACAGATCTTAAGAATTTATTCTCCGTGATCTGTAAACTTTCCATCGAGCAATTACCCCATATCGCACTTCCATATGTGGCAACAGCAAGACATTTTGCTTTATAGATTTTTAACAAAGTTACAATTGGCCTTGCTCCTAGTTTATTCATAAATCCCTGAAGAGCAGAAGATGATTTAACAAGGGCAACATTTCTATTTTTTATCTGGGGACCCCAGATGCCTTTCTTGTCGAAAGTGATCCCCGGATATGGAAATGTAGCTACTCTACACAGTTCTTGCTTCCCACATATGAAAGTTTTTGAGAGCTTATTTTTATTGCACTTGCCCATAATCATTATCTGAGACTTTTTAACATTGATCTTTAGGTCCAGGGAACCCATAAAGACCTCAAAAGCGTCCAATAATCGTTGGAGGCCAACACCAGTACGAGAAAGCAAGACAGCGTCGTCCGCGTATAGGAGGACTGGAATTCCAAGTTCTCCTATACGTTGAATGTCATGGGTTGCATCTTTTAGTGTGGGTTCCAAGGCGTTTATGTAAACAGTAAATAGGAGGGGTGCCAAAATGTACCCCTGCCTGACTCCCCTTTCTGAGTTAAAGTGTCTCGTACATCGCCCCTCAGGGGTAACTCTAACTGAAGCAGTTAGATCGGTATGTAAATCTGCTAAGAGATTAACAAGAGCCCTGTCCAGTCCTAAGTCAAGCAAAATTTTCCATAATTTGGAACAATTAACAAGGTCAAAGGCTGACGAGAGGTCCATGAACCCCAGGTACATGGACCCCTCCTTAGCCTTCGTGTATTTTTCTATTAATAAATACAAATTCAGACCTTGATCTATAGTGCTCCTTTTTGGTCTAAAGCCATACTGAACGTCTGCTAGGACCCATTTCTCTGTTAGCCAATCGTTCAGTTTTGTTAAAATAACCCGGCCCAATATTTTCACCGATGAATGGATCAGTGAAATGGGTCTGTAACAGGATGGGTCTTGCCTGTTACCCTTTTTAAAAACTGGTATAATTATAGATTTCTTCCAAGAAAGCGGGATTTTATCAGATGAGAGAACATTAAAAACCTTACATTATACTTTAGACCAAAATTTCGGGGTACTTTTAAAAACATCTCCTGGTACCCCATCTGGGCCCGGGGCTTTATTTTTTAGGGTCAGATCTATTGCCCTTTTCACATCTGCTGCCGCAAAAATAACAGCGTCCTCAGCAGTGCAGATTTCCCCGACTTCAACTTCTTGGATGCCATCAGGGGTGCCAGTGTTACATGTTTCAGAGTATATCTGACTAACATGTTTGATCCAGCCCTCATCTGGAATGTTTGCCTCTAAGGGGGTATTTGTGTCATCAGAAAAGAGGGGCTGATTTATTATTTTTCAGAATAAACCACTATTTTTTAGGGTTTCTGGTTCTAGGAGTTGGGCCAAAGCATTGTCTTTCAAGTCCCTCTTTCTTTCTAAAATAGTTTTTTTGTACACGTTCCTAGCATTAGCTATATCTGCTCGATTTTTAGGACTTGCTTTTAATGCTTTTAGTAGTACTCCATGCGCTTTAGAGCATTTCTTGTCAAACCATCTATTGCCCACTAGCGACTTCTGCCTAGATTTATCCTGGAGACTACGATTAATTTCTATGCAGATATTATCAAATGCTAATATGACCTCTTTGGGATCTGTACTTTCCGCTAAACATATAGAGACTTCATCCTCCACTTTGGATGAGACCTCTGGAAGAAAGATTTCAGGGACTATTTTTGTCCACTTCAACCTACGATTCTGATCTTTGACCTTAAGGTTCAAGCCCCCACTAACTTTTACTTTTTTAAGAGAAATTAATTCAGTATTCTTCAATACAAGTAAAACTGGATTATGGTCACTAAAAACTGACACCTCTGTATGATAATTTAACACGTTATTTAACAAACAAGAAGACAAAAAAATATAATCTATAACTGTACCCTTATCTTTTCCCTTAAACGTAGGGGACCTATTATTACCATCCCCGCAACCAGACTCATATAAGTTCCATTTTGCAAGAAAAAGCTCAAGATGATCACCCTGCCTAGTGTGTTCCGGGTGTACAGTTGAGGAAAGGGGAGGACCTTCATCATCCCGCCTAATGCATGGTAGGGTGCATGGGTGTATATTAAAGTCCCCTAATACTATTAATTCAAAAGTATTTACATTTATACTATAGACTGACAGAAATTTATCCAAATTTTGACTGGTGCATTCATTTGCATGCGAGTTATAACAATTGACAAAAAGAATCTTGACCTTATCTTGGGTAAAAAGCTCAACAATTAGACAATTTTCGGAGCCCGAAGAGCACTGAGTTAGTTTACCTTTAATGTCCAGTTTAAAAAGGCTTAACAGGCCCCCCTTGGGTCTTCCTGCCACACTACTGGTGGCTGGATTACAAAAATGACAATAGCCATCCATGGAAAAGCTGTTCATTTGATCCCAAGTCTCTTGCAGGGCAATAATATCAAAATATTTTAATGTCATTTCCCATTCGGCAATCCCAATTTTGTTCTTTAATCCAGCAATGTTCCATGTGGCGATCTTGAGGGACGGTGCTAAAGACTGGGTAGAATTCCCCAAGGCATCGGGCAGTCAGTCATTTTCCTCCAATGATGATAGAACAGTATACCGATTGTAAAGAGGTAAAATGTTATCAAACTGCCTATTGACCAACTGGACACAATTTGGCTCCCCACTGATTTGAGACCAGGACATATTCACAAATGCATTCGGGGCACACCCAACCATCCCTCCTCCATTCCCATTTAGAGGGTACCTTTGCACATGGGACGGACGACATTGGGTATTATCCAGATGATTATAGAAAAAACCAAGGGGTCTAACACGTACCGAATTTTCCAGGGTTGGCAAAACGGCAGCTCTGAGGAGAACTGTTGCCGCATGTTGTGGGTATTTAAAATTTATAATAATGCAGTCTCCTCTTGTATTTTTTGTGCCATTGCCAATCCAACTAACTCTACGGGTAAAAAATATATCATTAGCAAAGGCACACGGAAAACCACAATTCCGATTCAGCCAGGCAAGCGTTTTGTTTTTAAGAGCATCATAAGTTTCTAGCCTAGGATCATTCAAACAGGAGTCATCCTCTGGTACATTTGTTAGTACCACGGTATATGGAACACACTCCAGAGGCAGATTAATAAAATTATTCCTCCTAGGTCTACTTCTCCCAACAGTGTCTCCCCCTGCTATACTGTCCTGACTGCTCTTTTGTACTATTTGTGGTTGTCCAGATGTTGTTTGTGCTCTAGCAGATCCTGCTAGTGATAAGGTCGAGGATGGAGTATTCAGCGCAATTGCGGCTGATGACGCCTGAACAATAGCCCCTAAGCCACCAGCCGTATTACTGACTAAAGCATGTGCTGCTGGACCCACTGTATGGTTACCCATAGTGCCCGATGAGCCAGGTTGAGGGCTCGACGAGGTGGTGGACCGGGTCATGCAGGATTCTACGAGACCTTCCAGTCTAGTAACCCTAAGAAGCACTAGTTCTACCTTTGCCACCAGGGGACTGATCATTACTTCCAATTTAGACTCAAGGATGGGAGCCAAGAGATCAATCTGAGCTGCATGCAAAATATTTTCCTCTATACTATTTGTGGGCTCAGGAGTATTTCCCCTATTGTGAGATATTAAACCTGCCTTTTTGGGCTTCCGACCCCCTGCTTTCTTAACAGGAACCTTTCTACAAGCACGCACCGCTCTCCTTGTGGGAGATTGAGTTGGAGAGGACCTTAATGGTGGTGTCGGGCTCTGGCTTTGGATAAAATCAATACAAAATTCCTGCTCTACCATGGGTACATCAATACTTGTATCATCCTCGTTATTAGAATTAACCAGGCCACTAAGGGGCATCAATGAGGTAGATGGGCACAGCCTTGTGGGTGACGTTTCTGGGCTAACCCTACTTAATGACAGTCTCCTATCTTTGTTAATTTTACTGACTACTTTAACAAGATAGTTGTCCAGAGTCCTTGAATCATTGTTTGTCGCCAGTTTAGAGGACCTAAGTTTGGACATAATGGGGCCAGCAGACGCAAGCTACCAAATAAATAGTACCACAGTACCTTGTCCGTTTACCTGCCCAGTTATTTAAAAAGAAAAAAAACCCTCAGATTAAAATAAGGCCAACAATCGTAATGTACACAATAAACAATATTAAAAGTTAAAAGTAGTACGTTACAACATGTCCAGGATCCGAGTTCTGAAAGCTGATAGTCTGTGGCCCTGCCCTGCCTCCTCCTGCCCCGGACGGCCACAGACGGCCCGCCCTTTGCCCGGGCTTAGCCCGGCGCCACACGCGCGCGGTCCCGCGACGCAGGGGATGATGTTGGTTTTAAAGCGCCTTCGGGCGCGAAAGACAGCCTGTCCACTTCTGGTGGCCTGGAGCGAAGCGAAGGAGCCTGGACGATGTGGTCCCCAGATCCCTCCACACAGCGGTCGCGGTAAGTACCAGCGACGGCGGGAGGGTAAATTAGGCGCCAGCAGCTATCTAAACATGAGCAGCAACCCCAGGTGTGCAGGGGAACACAAACAAACACTGCAATGTCCTTGCAAGCATGCCTTCGGGTCGAGCTCGCGCTGTATAAAACAGAAAAAAGAATGTGCTCTCACCTGAGATTAGAGATCTGGTGTGACATAATTCGACCAATTGCCCTTTTCACGACTTACATTTTTCATCTCATGTGGATGGTGGAAACACTCATTTCGTTTTTTACAGAAAAACTCTTGGGTCAGCTCTCATCTTGTCTCCTCGCAATTGCTGTTCCTCGTTGGATGTTTCTATGTTAATCACCCCAAGTACCTTATTTCTCCTTGCCAGAAAATTCAAAATTCATGAGTCTATCCTCTATTCTCTTTTCGGTATTTCTTGTTGTTGGACCTGGCCCTTTTTTTTAAGATTCGCCCCAAGATGTTTGCCTTCAGTTGTTAAACCTGTTGGTATTAGAACATTTTTTTTTGGCAGATCTATATAGCGCGAACTCGACCGGAAGGTATTGGAGCGCCTTACACAAGCACTGGTTACGTTACACAAGGACACATTCATTTTTTGGTAGGCACGGGAAGATTAAGTGATTTGCCACAATCACAGGATGTGGACGTGACCCCAATGCTCAAACCTTGGTTTCTAGCACCAGTCAGAAGCTCCAGCCGTCCGACCACATCCTCTCCCCTCTTCCTTCTAACCAATGGGTAAAGTGCTTGTGCTCCCTCCCTATAGAATTACACAATGGGCATATGCCAGTGTCATGTGTCATCCGTAGGACCTGCGCATTTGTTGAACAACAAAAACTTTGGGCGTGGTGCATAGACTGATTCTGGGCACCCCGCAAGAAATTATGGCCTAGAGAACAGCTAGTCCACAGTGCCACCATAAGGCCCCATAACCTTACAATTGAGCGAATGGTTTCTGGCAACCGCTGAATATGACAACCCTGACCCCTCAGGGTTCAGGGAAACAGATCAGAATCTTTGGCTGAGTTACTCGTATACACTCGTGCTCGGAGCAATATACAGAAAATACACACTGGGACACATCAATGTATTAATTGAACTAATGTTATTCTTGTATAGAATGCATGTGATGCAATAATCGGTAGACAGAAGCAGATGAAAGTGTTAACAAGCACCAAAAGAGTAAATAGTAGATAAAGTTCTACCATGGTGCTAAAACAATTGATATATGCAGGCATATAAACAAGGCAGTAATCAGGTGTACTCCTACTATGCAAACCCTACTCTGTGTGTACCTAGAGTTTGTGTAGGTGTGAAGCCAAGAATCCCCCCAAGGGACGATCCAACCCTCTTATCTGGTGGGAGAGAAAGCAGGAGCCTGTCTTGGTAATGAATTGGACACTCCTCGTGGAAGTGTCAGTCCACTGCTTGGTAAAGTCTCAGCATGCAGGGACCCTCGGTGTCAGCTGAAGTGCCTCCTATGCTAATCTTCTGGGCTGCTCATTTTTGATAATTGAAAGCATCCTTACGATGTGTGTATAGATTAGCTGTATTATGGATATGTAGATAGCCCTGTTGCCCCATGGATGAAGATTGAACAACATTTGTACTTAGTGCGTAGAAAGGCTCAGTACATGATGTTTGAGGCATTGTGATAATGTTGTCCGAAGCCAGATGTGTACACAAAATAATTTGAGAGAAACTAATCCAACATTGTCACGCACGCAAATGTGCCAAAGGTCATAGCCGAAATGTTATTGTGAAAAATAGGACAATGAAAGAAATGAGTCACTTCGCTGTATGGATCTAAACACAGGCAAAAGCCAACAAGCAATAACGAAGTTAGGCTATAATGTTTAAAACTACTCTTGAAATCATCTAAAATCAAGCTTCCCTTAAAATATTCATATAAAAGCCTTAAAAAGTCATTATACTATTTGAAATCACAAGCACTCAGAAAGCAATAGTGCGTAGAAAAAATAAAGCAAAACACTGATTTGATGCAGTTTGTTTAAAAAACACGCCAAATTGTTCTCACCATATGGAAAAAGCCAAGTGTTTATGTGTTTCGACTTGTAGACGTAACATTGCTGTTGCTCAAAACTGCAGACAATGTTCCCAGAGGCTCACCTCTGTTGTTTAGTTTCTACTAATCCATGGGATCTGGACATTTTTTTGGCCAACATAAACTAGGGGGTTTGTGCCTACACTGATTTTGGACACCCCCAGAGGATATATTGGCCTAGAGACCAGCTAGCTTACAGTGCCCCCGTAAGTTCCCCTAACCCTACCAGGAATCAAATAGATTCCGGCAACCACTGAACAGGACAATCCTGAACCCTTAGTGATTTTGGAAACAGATCAGAACCTTTAGCTCATTTACTCGTGCTTACTTATGCTCAGAGAAATATACAGAATACACAGTGAGACGTTTTCAATATATAATCATTGAACCAACAATATTCTGGTATAGAATACATATGCTGCAATAATCAGTCAACAGAAGCAGAAGAAAGCTATTACAAGCACCAAAAGTGTAAATAGTAGATGCAGTTCTACCATGTTGAGAAGACCGTGTGTACATGCAGGCATATAAACAAGGCAGTAATTTAGCATACTCCTAATCTACAAAACCTTACTCTGCATGCGTCTGGAGTGTGTGTAGGTGTGTAGTTAAGAATCCCCAAAGCAATGAGCCAAACCAATTACCTAGTGTGAGAGAATGTAGGAGTCCGTCTTGGTCACAATCTGGACGCCTCTCACAGAGATGTCAGACCTCTGAGTGGTGAAGTCTCAGCATGCAGGGACCCTCGGTGTCAGCTGAAGTGCCTCCTCTGCTAATCTATGGGGATGCTCATTATTTATAATAGAAAGCAGGCTTTCGATGTACATCTAGATTACCAATATTATGGATATGTAGATAGCTCTATCGCCCCGTGGATGAAGTTAAAACGACTTTTGCACCTAGTATAAAAAGAGGCCTTGTACATGATGTGTGAGCCAATGTTTTAATGTTTTGCGAAGCTAGATGTGTAAACAAGGCAGTTTCAGAGAAACTAATCCAACATTGCCATGCATGCAATGCGTGCAAAAGTTCATAGCTGAGAAAATAGGCCAATGTAAGAAATAAGCCGCTTCGCCACATGTTCCTAACCTGGCAATATAATACCTACTCCGAATACTAAGGGTCAATATATAAAAGCTGTCTAAAAAGCCAGCAGACCATAATGAAATACAATGTTAAAAAAGGTTAAAGAAAAGTCAAGTTTATTCAAATGTTTGGTCTTTTAAAACCATCACACCGTCTAATTTCATTTACATTACTTATGAAAAAAAAATAATAATAAAAAGAAAAAAATCCTTAGTTCATTGCTCTACACTTCATAAAATCTAGACCCGATTATATTGTCCATAAAGTGCTGCAACCGTAACATCGTCCTTATCTTAAAGAGAAGAATGATCATAAAACGGTATATTAAATTATTTGATTTTCTTCTGCAACTCTTCCTAATTCGTTTAGGTACAAATTTATGAATTTAACCCCCCTGGAGGATAACATTTTTAAAAAGGTTAAAAAGTACACTTAAAATCATCTAGAAGCAAGCATCCCTTTAAAATATTCATATAAAAGCCTTAACGTCATTATACTACTTGTAAATCCAAGCACTCAGAAAGCCATGGTGCCTAGAAAAATAAAACAAACATTTTTTTTTTTTTGTTCATATCGTTTAAAAAACATGGAAAACACTAAGGGGCATATGCATCAACATTGGCATTTGCGATTCCTTATTAGCGAAAAATAAGGAATCGCTAATAAGGAATAGCAAAAGGCTATGCATGTAGGAATCGCTATTCAAATAGCGATTCCTTAACTTTCCTTAATTGCTACTAGCAAATTGCGAGTAGCAATTAAGGAATGCCATCCCAATCATTCCTATGGGCCTCCAGGCCCATAGGAATGAATTGGAGATTGCATGAGCAAATAGCGAGTACCAGTAGGTTCTCGCAAATTGCTCATGCAATTTCAAGGGTGCAAGGGTGTCAAAATGACACCCTATTGCACCCCTGAAATTGATAAGTGCACATATGTTGCACACACACATGCTCTAAGGGCATGTGTGTGCGCAACATGAAACTTTGAAAAATGCACAAAAGCGCATTTTTCAAACTTTTAGCAAATTACCATGCAGTTCATCTTCATGGTAATTTGCTCCCCCTATTAGCGAATTCGCTAATTTTTTTACTTTCATGCATTGCATTTAAGGAATCCCAAATAGAGATTCCTTAAATTAAGGAATCTCAATTTGGGATTCCTTAAATGCTATCGCTATTTAAGGAATCGCTATTTAAGGATTCCTTAAATAGTGATTTTTGCTTTTGGGTTGATGCATTGGGATTGGGTATTTTTAACTCAATACCGGGAGCTATTAGCGAATCGGTATTTTACCGACTGGATTTTGGCTTGATGCATGAGGCTGTTATTGTTTATGGGTTCCGAGAGGTAGTTGCAACATTGCAGTTGCCAACAACTGCAGACTATGTTCCGCACCTCATAGCAGGTTTATAGAGCAAAGGTGATTCCATCCAGTTCCCAAAGCAGCCGCTGAGGGAGGGACTGCATCCTGTAAGTGTATTGTACAGCCGATGTCCTTTTCACCATAGGCCATTAAAGGGTCCATCAGTAACTCAATGTCCAGTGGCTCAACCAGTGTGTGACCCTAGGCATAGGTCCAATACACATTTGTGACTGCATATTAGACAGCCGCATACGAGTTGTAAGCAGTGAAGCCAAACAGGTCTCAACTACAAAAACCAGTGATCATTCAGCTCTCAAAGCTGACGAGTACCGAAACAGTGTACCATGCATTCACGGGCATCGCAGCTCAAGCAGTGCGGTCTCCATGCGGGGTTGAACTGGGAGGTCCACTGGGGAGCAGAAAAATGTAAATCAGAATTCCCGCCACAAGTAGCAGGACAAGCAGAATCCCTCCAAAAACACTTCCCAACACAGAGTGTAATAATGGTGGTATAACTCTGAAAATAACCTGAAAGGTGCTGACCTGTCTAGAGCCGATACATACAAAAAAATACACTATTCCCCTCGTAGCAGCCATTAAAGAAACAGTGGACCAACTCCCCAAAATGCAGTGGGAAGTTAGTGTGGAGTTGCGTCTGTATCTCAGATGGACCCTGTAACCTGGAGATCAAACCTTTCTCTGTCCGAAGTTAAGGCATGTACAATGACAAAATATCGACACTCAAAATATCCCCATACTCAACTATTGTGACCAAAATATCGATGCCAAACATATCTACATCCTATACTTATAATGGTAAGTACAAAATAGCAAAAAGAAAATATCAATGTCATATATTTAGTTGTACACAATATTGTTTTTTTAATATATATATATATATATACATATATATATATATATATATATTCAAAAATGAAGCAGAGAACTCTGGGAAGTTCTCAAGTTTAGAAAGAAAGCAGCACCTGTATAGAGCACTCTCAATACCAGCGACACTCTGGATCTGCTCACCCCAAATGTCTGCTTTTCTATCAAAGTATTTAAGCATAGGATTAGCACAGTGCTATCCACACCGAGATAGAAAGGGACAAAGTCTTTTGCCATTTCTACAGCAAAGTCTTTAAGCATAG
Organism: Triturus cristatus; assembly: GCF_964204655.1. Taxonomy (NCBI): domain Eukaryota; kingdom Metazoa; phylum Chordata; class Amphibia; order Caudata; family Salamandridae; genus Triturus; species Triturus cristatus. Next base: position 152,508,764 of record NC_140585.1, on the reverse strand, counting down.
GACTAGCACAGTGCGGTCCTTGCCGAGCTGTAAAATGACAAAAGCCATTTACCACTCCAGGCACAGTATTACAGCTTTGAATTGGTAAAATACCAATCAAGCCAACCTGAAATCAGTAAAAGCAGCACCTGACACAGTATTTTGCTCTAATTAGATCTCTTCAGAGAGGTATAGCTTTGTCCAGTCACAAGGAAGCACCCAGTATAAGTAAAAAAAAGTCCTATGCTGGTCCTATGCTTAAAGACTTTGGTGCAGTGAGTTATTGGCACCTGAAGCAACCAGCGTGTGCGCACCCTGCGATGATACGTGGTCAGGGCAGGCTGGATTGGTAGCAATGTCTTTTGTCTTATGAATTCTGCCTTAATAAGGCCACGTGGCGTTGACTTGTGGTGCACTGAGTTAGTGGTACCTCTGGCGCTCAGAGTGTAAGCAGCCTGCGATGATGGGTGGTCCGGGCGGGCCACACTGAGAGCAATGTGACTTGCCTACTGGACTACGTCATCTGCATTCGCGTCTCCATCTGAATTGCGAGCCCTGCTGTCCGCAGTGTAGTTTGAAGGCAGTAGTCTGAGCAGACATATGTCTGCGGTGCTGTGCCGCTGTCTTCGCAGGGGGGCTGTGTTGAGGAGGCCAGCGGTCATGGCGGCAGCTACGTGGCAGGGTGAGGTCCTCTGGCCTCACACAAGTGAACCACGCCCAGATCCCAGTACTATTTATTCACACGTCTACGCTGGAGTGGCGTATGTTGGACCAGCCCACTGCGCTTCACCTTACAGGGGACGACGACACAGGTACATGACCGAGATCTTCCTCACTGCCTGAGGTAACAAGGGTGCGTCCACTGTCCACAACACTACAATCACCAGGAGTATATGTACACATGGATAGGTTTGTGCTCTGCATAGTGAGGTCTGTGCAGCACATCACTGCTACAGTTGGTATTGCGTGCATTATTATTGGTGGGTGACTTGCGTCCTTAACACATGTTTGGTTGCCACATCTCACAACATTCAACTATTGTGTGGCTGAGGGGCCATGCCGTATTTGGAAGGTTCACTGTCCTGTTGAGCGCTGCCTCAGTGGTAGTGGGGGGTTCAGGGGGAGGTCCTGAGGGTGGTGGCAGTGGGTTTTGTAGCCTTCTTGGGTGTGGGAGGTGCATGATCAGTAGCTCTATGACATGTGTTCATCTTTAGAGGTGATTCAGAGGTGATTCTGGGTGGGCTCCCTTTCACACTGTAGGTAGTCGTCCTACTTTACAACAGTAAAAGGCAGATGTTACATTCCTACTGCTAACGCAGCTTATCGCCTGTTTTTGGATTGCACCGCAGATTTGGCTGCTCGTTGAAAATATTGGGAAGTGGTGTTTTATCCAACAACATCATCACTTGTTTGCATTTTCAGCTTCTTTACATCTTTTCTTTTCTGTTGATTTTCTTTCTGCTTTTCAACTATAGTTAACTCTTCAACATATTTGCGCTTTGAACACACAACACGTTTCTCATAAATAGGATATTCACCTAAATGGGGAGCATAAAGCCTTCTCAAACGATTATATTCTGTTACCCAATTAACATCAGCACTAACCTTGTTCTCATCAAAATCAATTAAATACAAACCAGACAATGTTCTAACTCGAGATAATGCAACATATACCATTTCCTCTTTAAACACAGTTTTTCCAACATTTACCAAAGCATTATCTACACTTAAACCTTGTGATTTGTGAATAGTTACTGCATATGCTAAACAGAAGGGAAACTGTTTTCTACGAACATACAAGCCTTTTACAAGCAAAAAACGTGCGGCAGAACGTGCAATCTGTCTTACCTCTGCAATCTGATCAAATTTAACTTTCAAAAATTCAATTCCATTTCTATTTTGATATTTCACAAAATCAACAACTTTCCCCATTGCTCCATTCACTAATCCTTCTTCTACATTCAGATTACACTTCAAAATTCCCCGACAGTTTAAACATACATCTAAATGTTTTTCTAAGCCAGCAGTTTTTGATACAGACTTTTCCAAAGAATCCAATTTAGTCTGTAGTTTTTCTGAAAGAACAATTGTTATTCCTTGATGCTCTATTTTATCAATAGCTTCAATGTGAACTATTTCTTGATTTTCCAATTTCATAAGCTCTCTATTAAATGTATTACACTCTTCCACTGTAGGCATTAAGCAAACTATAGACTTTTTTTCTTTCATTTTCTTGTACATTACTTCTGCTGGTGTGTTTTCATTTGTAAACAAGTTCTTTAGTAGACGACTTGGAAAAGCTTATTTACCATGTTTGCTTAGAACACCAATTCTTACATCTTTTAGAATATTTGCATAATCTTCATCTCTTGCTTGTCGCATATTCTGAGTGAGTTCTTTATATTCAAAATTTAACCACAGATTCACATTTCCAATACTTCCCAGAGATTTCTTTGTGTCTTCATGTAGAAAGTAATTCACTTTCGCTACGCCATGGTTTAAACAGCTGCAGAAGTGCTGAATAGTAAAATCCTCGCTTATCTGGAGTTTCACAACTAAGTTTCTTGTGGTTTATAAGATAACCCTTTGCATGTTTTACTAAACAACCATCACATCCAACTACTGCAAACTTTCCTTCTTTTAAATTCTCTTTAACATTTCTTTTGAAGCTGTAATGTTGAAGTACTTCATACAGACATAGCTGTTCCAGATGTTGACTCCTTTTCGGATAGTATGTGTCCAACATATTAGTTTTACGAATGTCTGTACTATCTGCTCATTTGCTGCTAATTGTTCAATTTCTTCCAATGATTTCAACACTCTATTTCGTTTGCAGGCAAAACCTAAACTTACCCAAATGATTCCTCGTCGACTTTGAATATAAACTTGAAGAACACAAGCGGTCTGAACATTCATACGATCCAAATTCTCGGTGGGAAAGCATTTTCAAACTAAAGCTGTACAATTTTTTGCTAAGACTATTCTCTTGTGCAATTTCTTCCCATATTTGTTTCATCTCTGTTTTTGCAGATTTTGTTATGTACGATGTAACATAACGTGCAACAGCAATGGAGTTATCCGCAACATACTGGATGTCCATGTTTGCATTCCACATTTTTAAAATGACTGGATTGTAGTCATTGATATACTTTGACACTTCTGTTCTTTTTAAGTTGTAGGTATTCTTTGGAGATTTCCAAGTTATTGTGTGCCTCACAGAAGAAAAAAAATAATTTATTCTTCCTTTACAAATGACTGGACGGGGAAAACCAAACCGACATTTGGTGTAAAATTTTCCTTTAGACTTTTATTTTCTTCTGCAGTACTTTCCACAACGGTGACTTTGGAAACGTAAAACTTGCTGTCTCAAGCTTCTATCTCCTCCTTCTCTTGGAATCTCACATGTCACATACTGTTCGATGAAAGACAATACCGTTTCATCAGAATCAGTTCCAAATTTAGGTGCATCCTTGACCCATAGTAGCATATGCATATGAGGTGCACCTCTTGCTTGGTACTCCTTTCTCCAAAAGAAATCGGTAACTTCTCCAAGAGGTGGATTCTTTTTATTACAGATAAAAGACATCATACCTTGAAACTTATGATTAAAATATCTGCACACATTTACAGGATCCAATGAACACAGTTCACCAGGAGTCTTTATTTCAACATTTTTTATATTAGAATTTGCTTCTCTTAAAAACTCAAGGAAATCTTCCCATGCATACTAAGCACAGCTAAGTGTGACAAACCATGTTGGTGCACCTAAGTTCCGTAAAATACACTTGAGTTCTCCATGACGACAATACCAATACTCATTTGTTTCACGTTGACATGCCATCAAATTGATTAACTGTGCTTCTAAATTTTCATCTGTTTCCTGAACTTTCTCCACAAATTCGTTCGCAGAAAGAAGTGATTCGTAAACTCCAGTTTTAAGTATATGATTCACTGCATACGAGAGAGAAGACAGATCACTTTCAATCATTCAATCAATCAATCAAGCATTTGTATAGCGCGCTACTCACCCGGAGGGTCTCAAGGCGCTTGGGGGAGGGGGGTCCACTACTGCTCGAACAGCCAGGTCTTGAGTTGCTTCCTGAAGGAGAGGTGGTCTTGGGTCAGGCGGAGGTGGATGGGGAGGGAGTTCCACATCTTGGCAGCCAGGTAGGAGAAGGATCTTCCTCCTGTTGTGGCTCTTCGGATGCGGGGGACGGCGGCGAGGGCGTGGCTGGTTGATCGAAGCTGGCGGGTGGGAGTGTAGAAGGTCACGCGGTCGTTGAGGTATCTTGGGCCTTGGTTGTGGAGAGCTTTGTGTGCGTGGGTGAGGAGTCGGAACGTGATTCTCTTACTGATGGGGAGCCAGTGCAGGTTTCTCAGGTGTACGGAGATGTGGCTGTGTCGGGGAATGTCCAGGATGAGGCGTGCTGTGGCATTCTGGATGCGCTGGAGTCGTTTCTGGAGTTTGGCTGTGGTTCCGGCGTAGAGGGAGTTGCCGTACTCCAGTCGGCTGGTGACGAGGGCCTGGGTGACCGTCTTCCTGGTTTCGGTGGGGATCCACCGGAAGATCTTACGTAGCATGCGTAGGATGTTGAAGCATGATGCGGAGACGGCGTTGACTTGTCTGGTCATGGAGAGGGAGGAGTCCAGGACAAAGCCCAGGTTGCGTGCGTGGTCTGTTGGTTTGGGTGCGCTGCAAAGGGCAGGGGGCCACCAGGAGTCATCCCAGGCGGAGGGTGATGATCCCAGGATGAGGACTTCTGTCTTATATGAGTTCAGTTTCAGGCGGCTGTTCGTCATCCACTCGGCTACGTCTTTCATCCCTTCGTGTAGGTTGGTTCTGGTGGTGGCGGGGTCGTTGGTGAGGGAGAGGATCAGCTGGGTGTCATTGGCGTAGGAGATGATGTTGAGGTTGTGTTGGCGTGCGATGGCTGCGAGGGGGCTCATGTAGACGTTGAAGAGGGTGGGGCTGAGTGATGATCCTTGTGGTACGCCGCAGATGACTTTGGTGGCCTCGGATCTGAATGAGGGTAGGCGGACTCTCTGTGTTCTTCCGGCGAGGAAGGAGATGATCCATTCCAGTGCCTTCTCCTGGATACCGATGTTGTTGAGGCGCTGCACTAGGGTGCGGTGGCAGACCGTGTCGAACGCCGCGGAGAGGTCCAGGAGGATGAGGGCCGTTGTTTCCCCGTTGTCGAGCAAAGCTCGGATGTCGTCGGTGGCTGCGATGAGGGCGGTCTCGGGGCTGTGGTTGGCCCGGAAGCCGGACTGCGAGTGGTTGAGGGATCCGTTCGTCTCGAGGAAGGCGGCCAGTTGTCTGTTGACGGTTTTCTCGATGACTTTGGCCGGAAAAGGAAGGAGCGAGATGGGGCGGTAGTTTTTGAGGTCGGTGGGGTCCGCTGATGGTTTCTTCAGTAGGGCGCTGAGTTCGGCGTGCTTCCAGCTCTCTGGGAAGGTGGCGGTGTCGAAGGAGGCGTTGATGATGTCCCACAGGTGGGGTGCGATGACGGAGTCGGCCTTGTTGAAGATGTGGTGAGGGCAGGGGTCGGTTGGAGATCCTAAGTGGATGGAGTTCATCGTGCGGATGGTGTCTTCGGTGTTGACTGGGGTCCAGGCGCGGAGGGTGGTGGTGGGGGGCGTTGTTCCGGTCGAAGGGTGCGTTGGCTGTGTGCTGAAACTGTTGTGTATGTCTGCGATCTTGCTGTGGAAGAACGAACCGAGCGAGTTGCAGAGGTCTTGCGAGGGCGTGATGTCGTTGTTTCCGGCGCTGGGGTTCGAGAGCTCTTTGACGATGTTGAAGAGTTCCTTGCTGTTGTGGGCTTTGTTGTCCAGTCGTTCCTTGAATGCGGATTTCTTGGTGGCGTGGATCAGCTGGTGATGTCTTCGAGTGGCGAGCTTGAGGGTGGTCATGTTGTCTGTAGTTGGGTATCTGTGCCAGGCTTTCTCAAGGGCCCGGCAGTTCTTCTTGGAGCTCTTGAGTTCGTCGGTAAACCAAGATGCTTTCTTGGTGCCGGGTCTGGCGGGGGGGGTCTTCAGTGGAGCGAGGTCATCTGCGCAGTTGCTGATCCATTTCATGAGGTTGTTGGCGGCTTGGTTGGGGTTCGATGATCTGATGGGGGGGTTCTGGCTCAGGGATGTGGTGAGCTGGTCGGCAGTGATCTTGTTCCAGCTTCTGCAGGGGACCAGTTGCGGGTGGTGGTGAGTCGTGGTCCTTCTGAAGCTGAAGTGGACGCAGCTGTGGTCTGTCCAGTGGAGTCCGGTGTCGTGGCTGAAGGTGATGTCTTTGCTGGAGGAGAAGACGGGGTCGAGCGTGTGGCCGGCGTAGTGGGTGGGGGTGGTCACCAATTGCTTGAGTCCGAGGTTGGCGAGGTTGTCCAGCAGGGTGGTGGTGTTGCGGTCGTTGTTGTTCTCCAGGTGGCAGTTGAGGTCCCCGAGGAGGATGTAGTCAGTGGAGGGGAGGGCGTGTGTGCTGATGAAGTTGGCGATGTCTTCGCTGAACTGTGTGCGAGGTCCCGGGGGTCTGTAGATGAGGGTGCCTCTGAGGGTGGTCTTGGGGTTGGTGTGTATCTGGAAGTGCAGGTGTTCGGCGGCTGTAAGGGTGTCTTCGGAGTTGGTCGTGATGCGGATGGTGTTCTTGTGGACGATGGCGATGCCTCCTCCATTCTGGTTGGCGCGGTCCCTCCGGGTGATCTTGTATGCGTCCGGGATGGCGATGGCGCTGTCAGGTGCTGAGGAGGCGTTCATCCAGGTTTCCGTGAGGAAGGCGACGTCTGGGCATGTGGCGTCTGTTGGACTTGGCCCTTCTGGCAGGTTCACCCCTGAACTTTTTGCTTTTATTGGTGACATGGTGGTGGTGATTTTTGGTTTCTGCGCACTTTCCCTGTGTCCCAGAGGAAAGTGCGTGCGCATTCTGAGTGCATGTGGTGAGATAGGCCTGCCCTCCCATAGGAATGCATGGGGAATGTATGTGTCCCTGGTAGTTCCTGATGCGTGGGGTGTGCAGGCTCGAGTTTGGTATGTGCGGACTCGTGTGATTGAATGCTGCGCGATGATGTGTGCGGCGTGCATGTACCTAGGGTGGAAGTGCCACTTCTAGAAGTGGGCACTTCGGTGTGCAGTGTAAAATGTGTGCCTTGTCGCGTGATTAGCTGGCTGAGGTCATGTGACGGGCTAGGGATTCCCCAGAGTCAGGAGGAGTCACCCGGTGGTGAATAGGGAGATTAGCATGCTGATGGCTGGGGAGGAGTGCACCTTGGACCTGAATAGGGCAGGGCTTTCCCCACACACTGCTGGCTCCGCCCCCTGTGGTGCGACTGACGACCCTAGCCCTACCAGTGAATAGAGTGAGGGGCTGAGCACATCAAGGGTGCTCCCCAACCAGCTGCGACTGGTTTTCCCCCTCACCCTGAACCAAGAACAAAGGGTTTTACTGTATAAAAATGGGGCTGTGTCCCCACAGAATCTGTTCACTTCCAGGATCCTGAGGGGGGCTGCCGCTGCTGGAGGCCAGGAGGACCCGCCACTTGGGACTGCCTTCCTGCCCTGGAGGGCCCAGTGAGCTGGCCCCTGGCCCAGCCTTGCCCCCTGCCCACCTTCCTAAATACTTTGCTGGACTTTGTGCTTATTTTCCCCTAAGCGCTGGGAGCGCTTTATTTGTATCCCTAAAGCGCCTGGGAGCTTCTATTGGCCTTTAGCGCTGAGAACGCTTTCCCTTTTTATCCCTAGCGCTAGGAGCGCTTTATTTCTGCTAGCCGGTGCCCACCCGGCGTTTGCCCCGTTTTTGCTGATTCCAGAGTCTCCTGGCAGGTGCCCACCCTGCCAGGGACATTGCTGTAACTGTAAGCGGGTGCCCACCCCGCTGGATATTGTTTTATTATCACGAGGGAGCCTACCCCTCTGGTTTCCGAGTTGTGGAATCACCGCCGCGGCCGGGCTTGTAGGAAGTCAGGCAGGCCGGGGGCGGGACTCTGGGACAACCGGAAGTAGGAGGGCGGGAGCCTACCCCGCCTCCTTCCGACGACGCGCGACTGGACTGATTCCCCTTCGAGACCCAGGCGGGAGCCTACCCCGCGCTGGGCCGGCCAGGAGAAGAAGCGGGCCGGAGGTTCGGCCCACCCCGCCAAACAGCGAAGAAAAGAGCCCCGTGTCGGCTGCTGCGCCCGATCCGACGGAGTCCGGTGAGTGGGGGCAGCCTGGTTGGTGTGAAGGGCGCGAGGTCGCTCCCAAGCAGGGCGCATTGGTGTCTAGAGCCCCGAAAGACTCCATCGCGGGCAGGAGGCTGCATTGAGATAACGAAGCCCCGTGGGGCTTGGGGGGGACATTTTCTAGTGCCCCAGTCTGCTCAGTGCCACTGAAGGCACAGCACAGTTCTGCCTCGCACAGCTCAACCCCGGGGGCAAGTCGTTTTGTCTAAGAGCCCCGAGAAGGCTCCAACGTGGAGATTGATTTATCCAAGAGTCCAGAGGGACTCAGATTGCGTTGAGGTATCTTGGGCCTTGGTTGTGGAGAGCTTTGTGTGCATGGGTGAGGAGTCGGAACGTGATTCTCTTGCTGATGGGGAGCCAGTGCAGGTTTCTCAGGTGTACGGAGATTTGGCTGTGTCGGGGAATGTCCAGGATGAGGCGTGCTGAGGCGTTCTGGATGCGCTGGAGTCGTTTCTGGAGTTTGGCTGTGGTTCCGGCGTAGAGGGAGTTGCCGTACTCCAGTCGGCTGGTGACGAGGGCCTGGGTGACCGTCTTCCTGGTTTCGGTGGGGATCCACCGGAAGATCTTACGTAGCATGCGTAGGATGTTGAAGCATGATGCGGAGACGGCGTTGACTTGTCTGGTCATGGAGAGGGAGGAGTCCAGGACAAAGCCCAGGTTGCGTGCGTGGTCTGTTGGTTTGGGTGCGCTGCCAAGGGCAGGGGGCCACCAGGAGTCATCCCAGGTGGAGGGTGATGATCCCAGGATGAGGACTTCTGTCTTATCTGAGTTCAGTTTCAGGCGGCTGTTCGTCATCCACTCGGCTACGTCTTTCATCCCTTCGTGTAGGTTGGTTCTGGCGGTGGCGGGGTCGTTGGTGAGGGAGAGGATCAGCTGGGTGTCGTCGGCGTAGGAGATGATGTTGAGGTTGTGTTGGCGTGCGATGGCTGCGAGGGGGCTCATGTAGACGTTGACGAGGGTGGGGCTGAGTGATGATCCTTGTGGTACGCCGCAGATGACTTCGGTGGCCTCGGATCTGAATGAGGGTAGGCGGACTCTCTGTGTTCTTCCGGCGAGGAAGGAGATGATCCATTCCAGTGCCTTCTCCTGGATACCAATGTTTTTGAGGCGCTGCACTAGGGTGCGGTGGCAGACCGTGTCGAACGCCGCGGAGAGGTCCAGGAGGATGAGGGCCGTTGTTTCCCCGTTGTCGAGCAAAGCTCGGATGTCGTCGGTGGCTGCGATGAGGGCGGTCTCAGTGCTGTGGTTGGCCCGGAAGCCGGACTGCGAGTGGTCGAGGGATCCGTTCGTCTCGAGGAAGGCGGCCAGTTGTCTGTTGACGGTTTTCTCGATGACTTTGGCCGGAAAAGGAAGGAGCGAGATGGGGCGGTAGTTTTTGAGGTCGGTGGGGTCCGCTGATGGTTTCTTCAGTAGGGCGCTGAGTTCGGCGTGCTTCCAGCTCTCTGGGAAGGTGGCGGTGTCGAAGGAGGCGTTGATGATGTCCCGCAGGTGGGGTGCGATGACGGAGTCGGCCTTGTTGAAGATGTGGTGAGGGCAGGGGTCGGTTGAAGATCCTGAGTGGATGGAGTTCATCGTGCGGATGGTGTCTTCGGTGTTGACTGGGGTCCAGGCGCGGAGGGTGGTGGTGGGGGGCGTTGTTCCGGTCGTAGGGTGCATTGGCTGTGTGCTGAAACTGTTGTGTATGTCTGCGATCTTGCTGTGGAAGAACGAACTGAGCGAGTTGCAGAGGTCTTGCGAGGGCGTGATGTCGTTGTTTCCGGCGCTGGGGTTCGAGAGCTCTTTGACGATGTTGAAAAGTTCCTTGCTGTTGTGGGCTTTGTTGTCCAGTCGTTCCTTGAATGCGGATTTCTTGGTGGCGTGGATCAGCTGGTGATGTCTTCGAGTGGCGAGCTTGAGGGTGGTCATGTTGTCTGTAGTTGGGTATCTGCGCCAGGCTTTCTCAAGGGCCCGGCAGTTCTTCTTGGAGCTCTTGAGTTAGTCGGTAAACCAAGATGCTTTCTTGGTGCCGGGTCTGGCGGGGGGGGGGTCTTCAGTGGAGCGAGGTCATCTGCGCAGTTGCTGATCCATTTCGTGAGGTTGTTGGCGGCTTGGTTGGGGTTCGATGATCTGATGGGGGGGTTCTGGCTCAGGGATGTGGTGAGCTGTTCGGCAGTGATCTTGTTCCAGCTTCTGCGGGGGACCAGTTGCGGGTGGTGGTGAGTTGTGGTCCTTCTGAAGCTGAAGTGGACGCAGCTGTGGTCTGTTCAGTGGAGTCCGGTGGCGTGGCTGAAGGTGATGTCCTTGCTGGAGGAGAAGACGGGGTCGAGCGTGTGGCCGGTGTAGTGGGTGGGGGTGGTCACCAGGTGCTTGAGTCCGAGGTTGGCAAGGTTGTCCAGCAGGGTGGTGGTGTTGCGGTCGTTGTTGTTCTCCAGGTGGCAGTTGAGGTCCCCGAGGAGGATGTAGTCAGCGGAGGGGAGGGCGTGTGTGCTGATGAAGTCGGCGATGTCTTCGCTGAATTGTGTGCGAGGTCCCGGGGGTCTGTAGATGAGGGTGCCTCTGAGGGTGGTCTTGGGGTCGGTGTGTATCTGGAAGTGCAGGTGTTCGGCGGCTGTGAGGGTGTCTTCAGAGTTGGTCGTGATGCGGATGGTGTTCTTGTGGACGATGGCGATGCCTCCTCCATTCTGGTTGGCGCGGTCCCTCCGGGTGATCTTGTATGCGTCCGGGATGGCGATGGCGCTGTCAGGTGCTGAGGAGGCGTTCATCCAGGTTTCTGTGAGGAAGGCGACGTCTGAGCATGTGGCGCCTGTTGGACTTGGCCCTTCTGGCAGGTTCACACCTGAACTTTTTGCTTTTATTGGTGACATGGTGGTGGTGATTTTTGGTTTCTGCGCACTTTCCCTGTGTCCCAGAGGAAAGTGCGTGCGCATTCTGAGTGCATGTGGTGAGATAGGCCTGCCCTCCCATAGGAATGCATGGGGAATGTATGTGTCCCTGGTAGTTCCTGATGCGTGGGGTGTGCAGGCTCGAGTTTGGTATGTGCGGACTCGTGTGATTGAATGCTGCGCGATGATGTGTGCGGCGTGCATGTAACTAGGGTGGAAGTGCCACTTCTAATGAATGAATGAATGAAATGAAATTTATATTGCGCAGAACAATAACCCTCAGGTATCAAGGCGCCTAACAAAAACCAGAAAATGATCAAAAGGAGGAGACAGGAAACCTTACATGTAGGCTTGCCGAAAGAGGAGAGTTTTTAGAGCAGAACGAAAGTCCTGTAAGGACGGGAGAGATCTCAGGTCCAGGGGGAGGTCGTTCCACCACTTAGGGGCAAGAGTGGAGAAGGCTCTACCTCCCCACTTGGCTTTCCGCACACGGGGGGTAGTCAGACGCAGTTTCCCAGAGGAGCGCAAGTTCCTTCCGGGAATATAGTGGGAGATGATGGACCCAATTCCTGTGTCGCTATTATTGACAATGGCTCTGTAGGTCATACATAGAACTTTGAATCGGATTCGGTGTTCTACCGGCAGCCAATGCAGTGTTTTCCTAGCTGCAGAGGCCGAAGAGCGTCTGGGGGTGTCCAAGACAAATCTAGCTATGGCGTTTTGGACTACCTGTAAGCGATGCAGCTGGCCTTTGTTAAGCCCAGCATACAGTGCATTACAGTAGTCCAAGCGCGATCCAATGAGCGCAACAGCTATTTGTTTTCTTGCCTGCAGGGAGAGATAATTCCTGATCCTTCGTAAGGTATGAATCAGACCCCAGCAGGTGGAAACAGTTCTGCTCACCTGGCTGCCTAAGTCGAGAGCAGGATCTATTAGCACCCCGAGGTTCTTGGCAGATGTTGTAGGGGAGGGGCATGTCCCTAGTGAGTCAGGCCACCAATTGGCTGACCAGATGTTTTCTTTCCCCCCGAACACCATCACCTCAGTCTTCTCCCCATTCAGTTTTAGAGAGTTCTGAATCATCCAATGACCAACCGCCTCCATACAAGATCTAAACCTGGAGGCGATTAGGTCATCAGAATGGGGAAGAGAGACGAGGATTTGAGTGTCGTCTGCATAAGAGACTACCTCCATCCCGAAAGATCTTACTAGTCTGGCCAGTGGGGTCACATAGATATTAAAAAGGGTTGGGCTAAGAGCTGACCCTTGAGGGACCCCACATAGCACAGATCGGGATGGAGATAGGAACTCCCCCAGCTTGACTCTCTGCTCCCTCCCTGTGAGGAAGGAGGTCAAAAGATCCAACGCTGCGTTCTTCACCCCCACCTCCCTCAGTCGAGATGTAAGGACTGAGGGGGAGAGGGTATCGAAGGCCGCAGTTAGATCCAGCAGGACCAGGAGAGAGGTCTGGCCCTCATCTACTGTCGTGCGAATTTTATCGAGCACGATGGTGAGGGCTGACTCGGTGCTGAATTCTCTTCTAAATCCATGCTGGGAAGGATCTAAGCATTCCGAGCCCTCCACAAAAACAGCGAGATGCTTGTTGAGATAAGTCTCAAGCATCTTCGCTGGGGCAGGGAGCAGAGAGATAGGCCGGTAGTTTTTTAAGTCACCCGGGTCCAAGGAGGGCTTTTTCAACAGGGGTTTTACTACCGCCTTCTTCCATTCCATAGGGAAGATACCATCTCTAATAGCTAGATTCATTACCTCTAGCAGTGGAGGTAAGAGGGTATCCCTACACTGCTTGATGACTTTCAGTGGACAGGTATCCAGAGGGGAACCAGACTTGATCTTAGTTAGCAGTAGTTCAAGATCTTGTAAGACCAACGGGGGAAAAGAGTCCAGGGTGCTTGGGGGGGAGATTTCTGTGATGGTCAGACTCATCTCTACCCCAGGTGTAAAAGCACTAAGACCAGCTCTTTGTTCCTCGAGGGCCAAGTGGATATCTTGGATTTTAGTGTGGAAGAAGGAGGCAATCTTGTCGCATAGATCCTGCGAAGGAATAACAGGATCGGGGGCTTGCAGTTTGACCAAGGAATCTACAGTTTTAAAAAGCTCCTTCGAGGAGGAGAGCGAGGTGGTCACCGTAACAAAGTAATCTTGTTTGGCTTGCAAGATTGCAACCTTGTATTTTTTGACAAGGAGTTTATGGACTTCCTTGTTCTTAGGGTCCCAACTAGTGTGCCAGAGCCTCTCCTTTCTCCTCACCTCCTGCCTAAGGAGCCTGAGGGAATCAGAGAACCAGGGGGCAGATGGTCTCTTTCTGGCTCGGCGCCGAGATTGTACTGGGGCCAATTTATTCAAGGCCTCGGTAGTAACCTTTTCGAAGCGAGCGACTGCAGTCTGTACATTATCTAGGTCCGTGATAGTAAGGCTAGCGGCCCAGGGCTTAAGAGAGTCACTGTTAATATTCCTAAAATTTCTGGCAGTCTCCATTAGGTGGTTCCCTTTTGTACCGGAGTCCATCCTATGATATTTCAAAAGAAAAGGGACCGCCAGATGATCCGACCAGGAAAGATGAATAGGGTCCTTAGTAGTCAGGCGAGGGTCATTGGAAAAGATACCATCCAAAGTGTGTCCTGCCCGATGTGTGGCTCCGGAGACACGTTGTGTAAGCCCACAAGATTCAAGGGCCTCAGTGAGACAGAAGGTATCAAAAAGATCAAGCCGTTCAAGATGGTAATTAAAATCACCCATGATAGAGAAATTGTCCCGGCCAAAGTAAGGTTCTAGGGACTGGAGAAAATTGTGCGTAAAGTGAGTCCTCGAACCGGGAGGTTCTAGAAGTGGGCACTTCGGTGTGCAGTGTAAAATGTGTGCCTTGTCGCGTGATTGGCTGGCTGAGGTCATGTGACGGGCTAGGGATTCCCCAGAGTCAGGAGGAGTCACCCGGTGGTGAATAGGGAGATTAGCATGCTGATGGCTGGGGAGGAGTGCACCTTGGACCTGAATAGGGCAGGGCTTTCCCCACACAATGCTGGCTCCGCCCCCTGTGGTGCGACTGACGACCCTAGCCCTGCCAGTGAATAGAGTGAGGGGCTGAGCACATCAAGGGTGCTCCCCAACCAGCTGCGACTGGTTTTCCCCCTCACCCTGAACCAAGAACAAAGGGTTTTACTGTATAAAAATGGGGCTGTGTCCCCACAGAATCTGTTCACTTCCAGGATCCTGAGGGGGGCTGCCGCTGCTGGAGGCCAGGAGGAACCACCACTTGGGACTGCCTTCCTGCCCTGGAGGGCCCAGTGAGCTGGCCCCTGGCCCAACCTTGCCCCCTGCCCACCTTCCTAAGGACTTTGCTGGACTTTGTGCTTATTTTCCCCTAAGCGCTGGGAGCGCTTTATTTGTGTCCCTAAAGCGCCTGTGAGCTTCTATTGGCCTTTAGCGCTGAGAACACTTTCCCTTTTTATCCCTAGCGCTAGGAGCGCTTTATTTCTGCTAGCCGGTGCCCACCCGGCGTTTGCCCCGTTTTTGCTGATTCCAGAGTCTCCTGGCAGGTGCCCACCCTGCCAGGGACATTGCTGTAACTGTAAGCGGGTGCCCACCCCGCGGGATATTGTTTTATTATCACGAGGGAGCCTACCCCTCTGGTTTCCGAGTTGTGGAATCACCGCCGCGGCCGGGCTTGTAGGAAGTCAGGCAGGCCGGGGGCGGGACTCCTGGACAACCGGAAGTAGGAGGGCGGGAGCCTACCCCGCCTCCTTCCGACGACGCGCGACTGGACTGATTCCCCTTCGAGACCCAGGCGGGAGCCTACCCCGCGCTGGGCCGGCCCGGAGAAGAAGTGGGCCGGAGGTTCGGCCCACCCCGCCAACCAGCGATGAAAAGAGCCCCGTGTCGGCTGCTGCGCCCGATCCGACGGAGTCCGGTGAGTGGGGGCAGCCTGGTTGGTGTGAAGGGCGCGAGGTCGCTCCCAAGCAGGGCGCATTGGTGTCTAGAGCCCCGAAAGGCTCCATCGCGGGCAGGAGGCTGCATTGAGATAAAGAAGCCCCGTGGGGCTTGGGGGGGGACATTTTCTAGCGCCCCAGTCTGCTCAGTGCCACTGAAGGCACAGCACAGTTCTGCCTCGCACAGCTCAACCCCGGGGGCAAGTCATTTTGTCTAAGAGCCCCGAGAAGGCTCCAACGTGGAGATTGATTTATCCAAGAGTCCAGAGGGACTCAGATTGCGGGGGCATTAAGTGCGGAATCAGAGTGGCCCCGGAAGGCAGTGGGCCGCTCCCACGAAGGAGCGCATTATTGATTCGAGCCTGCGAGGCTCAGGGGGCATTTCTTGTTTAGAGCCTGCGAGGCTCAGGGGGCCACAAGTGTGGCATATTTAGAGTCCAGGAGAGGCTCCAACCCCTGCCATATTTGTTTGTTGTAACAATATTTGTTTAGGAAGGCACAGTGGTGCCCCAGCATCCCTCCAGTTGCCCAGCACTTAGTGGGCAACTGCTACGTGTAGGTTGTGCTTTGTGCGCCCTGGTTTGTGCAGCCTGCGCAGGTGCGCCCTGTCTCTGCTGGACACAGGGCGTCCTTGCCCCTTCAAGGCCAGTTGGCCCAGGGACTGCCACAAGTGGTGGCTGATGTGAGTTCTTGCGCAATTGTGTTTCCCTGCACCTCTGAATGTGGTTTTATGCGTCATATGCCTTGTTCTACACCGCTGAATGTTTTTATGCATCATGTGTTTTCCTTACCTACACCTCTGAATGTGATGCATCATGTGTAACGTGCTATTACCCCTACAGGTATTGTGATACTTAGGTGGTTGTTTGTTTTCTCCTAGTACAGGTGGTGCTAGTGAGGTCCTAGTTCCCTGCGCGACATTTTCCTAAGGTGGTTAGGGTTGCGTAGGTGGTACTTACCTGTTACCAGTAGTTACTGGTTGTGTGCTACATTTGCTATTTTGTACTACAGTATTATTCCTACGTTCTAAGTGCTATTTCTAAAAAGTGCTAATTCCTGACAGTGGTCCATGTGGCCCTGTCCCCTGTACATATAATCCCTTGTACATTCTGCCCGTGCCTGTTGGCACATTGTAAAGTGTGTGTTTTTATCTAATGTGTTTGGTATAATACAAAGGTTATTTTTATATAATTCCTTGTGTGGAGTTTCTTTTGTGGTGGGCCTTGGGTGTTGTTGCTGGGTGTGCGCGCAAACGCTTTACACATCACCTCAGAGATCAGCCTGACTGCTTGTGCCAAGCTACCAAGGGGGTGAGCAGGGGTTATCTTCGGCGTGTAACTTCCTTGCCCTGACTAGAGTGGTGGTTTCTGCCTGACTTTGGCGCAAGCCTTAGCCAACCAGAAATCGCCATTTCTAACAGCGTCGAGCAGATTCCAGAGTTCCACTGCTTGCCTGTGGACGGAGCGGGTGTTGAGCAGGATGCACTTCAGGTGCTTCAGGGGGTTGCTGTTGGTGCTTGGCTTGGCGGGTGCGGTACGGGTCCGGATGCAGGAGAACTTGCAGGATTGGCAGGTGAAGGGTCCGTGGGTGCGTCTTGGGGTGGCTCTGCAGCAGCCGGGGCTCTGGCCGGTGTTGAGTGCGATGAGAGTGGCGGCGTTGTAGGTCTTGCGGGTGGGCTGGCATCTGCGGGGGCCAGGGGGTCTGGCGCTGGGCGCGGGCCAGGCGCAGACGGGCGCAGACGGGCTTGCCTTAGGCGCGCCGGCGGCACGCCCCCTGCGTGGCCTCCATATGAGTGGGAGAGGGAGGGAGGAGCAGCTGGGAGGTGGGAGCGGGGCGGCCAATAGGGTGCGAGGGGGGCGGAGCTATGGGACGTGGCAGCCAATAGGGTGTGAGGGGGGCGGAGCTACTGGACATGGCGGCGGGAAACGGGCGGCGAGGGGGAGACGCGGGGAAAGACAGAAGAAAAAAGGGACACAATCTGGGCACCAAAGGAGAGGGGGACAATCAAGGCAGCAAAATACACAGGTACAGTGGGGGAGAATCACTCACTCGTGGGTACAGAAGAGAAGGAGGGCACAGTCACTCTAATGCAGGCAGACACAATGCAGCAGCGGTCAGTGGTCACACAGGGGGCTGCGTGGCGGTGAGGGGAGCGACCTGCCTGGTAAACAGGGTCAGAGGTCGCTCTCTGTACCGCTGCGCGACCTCCATATGAGTGGGAGAGGGAGGGAGGAGCAGCTGGGAGGTGGGAGCGGGGCGGCCAATAGGGTGCGAGGGGGGCGGAACTATGGGACGCGGCGGCCAATAGGGTGCGAGGGGGTGGAGCTACGGGATGCGGCAGCGGAAAACGGGCGGCGATGGGGAGACGCGGGGAAAGACAGAAGAAAAAAGGGACACAATCTGGGCACCAAAGGAGAGGGGGACAATCAAGGCAGCAAAATACACAGGTACAGTGGGGGAGAATCACTCACTTGTGGGTACAGAAGAGAAGGAGGGCACAGTCACCCTAACGCAGGCACACACAATGCAGCAGCGGTCAGTGGTCACACAGGGGGCTGCGTGGCGGTGAGGGGAGCGACCTGCCTGGTAAACAGGGTCAGAGGTCGCTCTCTCTACCGCTGCGCGGCCTCCATATGAGTGGGAGAGGGAGGGAGGAGCAGCTGGGAGGTGGGAGCGGGGCGGCCAATAGGGTGTGAGGGGGCAGAGCTATGGGACGCGGCGGCCAATAGGGTGCGAGGGGGGCGGAGCTACGGGACGCGGCGGCGGGAAACGGGCAGCGAGGGGGAGACGCGGGGAAAGACAGAAGAAAAAAGGGACACAATCTGGGCACCAAAGGAGAGGGGGACAATCAAGGCAGCAAAATACACAGGTACAGTGGGGGAGAATCACTCACTCGTGGGTACAGAAGAGAAGGAGGGCACAGTCACTCTAACGCAGGCAGACACAATGCAGCAGCGGTCAGTGGTCAAACAGGGGGCTGCGTGGCAGTGAGTGGAGCGACCTGCCTGGTCGAAACAAAAGGTGAAATATGTATGGAATGCACTGTCGAAATCTAGGATCTTTAGAATATAATCTTGTTGACTGATATTCTGAAGCAGTAATCTATACAGGTCGATCATCATAGCGTCCACCTTCTCCAGTAGGAAACAACTGTGGAAAACAACGAGCTTCCAAGCTTTTCTCCCATACACTCATTGGAGTTCCCTGTGCTTTTTTCATTTGAAATAACTCAATGCTACTTCCTTTCACTTCTTTTGAATGCAAAGTACATATTGTACAATGTTCATAAATCTCTTCAGTCCTTGACTTGTCCACTTTCTCTATTTGACCACTTGAAATTTCAAAATCATCTTCTAAACGTATTACCTGTTCATTCACATTCACATTTTTGTAATAAATATTGTTCTCCATAAGATATAAGGTAGCCTTTTCAACTTTATTAACATCCACAAATTTTTGCCATATTTTCCGACTCCTTGTGGGTACACCATTTACTAAAATAACTACTGCCACATCTTGCTCTTTCTCTCCAGCAATAGTTTCTATATTTTTCTTAAAATCCAAAGGTAAGTACACCACTCTTCCTTTCAGCCCTCTTTGCAAGTCTGTTGGTGGCCGTTTACCTGTTTTAGGCTCCATCCAAATTATAGTTTGAAAAGGATGAACAGATTGAATTAGAACTGACTCATATGTATTCAATTTGGACAGCCCCTGTGGAATAGTTACTAACTCCAACGTATTATAACAGGCATTTTGTTCTCTTCTAATTTGTTGTAACAATATTTACATATATGTTGATTACTACCTAACTCAAATCGGCCTTCAACAAACAAGTAAATTGCAAATTCTTCCCACTTACCATTGTTCTCCTTTTCACTTTTCAAATACAAATCAACATTCC
Organism: Triturus cristatus; assembly: GCF_964204655.1. Lineage (NCBI taxonomy): Eukaryota > Metazoa > Chordata > Amphibia > Caudata > Salamandridae > Triturus > Triturus cristatus. Next base: position 152,489,875 of record NC_140585.1, on the reverse strand, counting down.
TACTTTGACTTTTATAATGAGTACGTCGACAACTAACATAGTTTGGTACTTCAGAGCACACTACATTAAACTTTCCAATTTGTTCTTCAGTGCTAATCACTTTCTCATCTCCTCCAACATCTGTATTTGTCAAACTTGCCTGATAATATGCCCTTGTGAATTCCCATAGAAGCCCATGATCCGGTGTGAACATGGGCTTCCATGGGAATTCACAAGGGCATATTATCAAGCCCATTATCGCCGCTTTAGTGGCAGTTTCCTGCCGCTAAAGCGGCGATAATTTTAACGCCGTCCTTGATAATATGGCCCCATATTCTTATTATAACTCAACTAAGTATCACATGATTCAACCTATGCGTACATATAAAAGGAACGTATCACTTTTCCTATCTCCATATCCTCTCCATGTACTCTCAAAACACTGTACACGGCCCCACTGTACAACAACCTATCCTGACTTACATTCAAACCTACCTCTCAGTGTCAAAAATAAGACCACAACCTGCCCACATAACATTTCTGCATTTCGTTTTATCGCTTTTAACTTAACCCCTTCGCTGCCAGGCCTTTTCCCCCTCCTGTGCCAGGCCTTTTTTTGGCTATTTGGGGTAGTGCGCGCTTAGGCCCCTGTAACTTTTTGACCGCATTAGGTAGCCACGCCAAATTTGCGTCCTTTTCTTCCAACATCATGGGGATTCTAAAGGTACTCAGGGTTTGTGGATTCCCCTGGAGGGGTCACAGAAAAGAGCCAAAATACAGCAACATTTTGTTTTTTTGGGGAAAAATTGGAAAAACGGGCTGCAAATGAAAGCTTCTGGGTTTTTCCCTGCAAATGTTATCAAAAAAGGGTTTGTGGGGTTGAAATCACCATTTTCCCAGCTTTTCGGGGATACCTGACTTATGTCAGCAACCCAACATTTTTTACACAGTTTTGGCATTTTTCTGGGACATAGCCTATTTTTGCTATTTTTTGTGCTTTTGACCTCCTTCCAGTTAATGGCAGAAATGGGTACAAAAGCAATAATGGATCCTGGAAAACTATACATTTTCGAAAAGAAGACAACATTCTGAATTCAGCAAGGGGTCATTTGTGTAGATCCATCAAGGTTTTTTTATAGAAACAAACAGTTAAATGTAGGATAAATTCAAAATTAGTTGACAAAAACAGCCTTTTGTGTCAATGTTTTCACCTGTAACTTCTTCTAATTATGACAGCTCTTTGAAAGCAATATACCGTTGCATCCGCTGGACATTACTGGTTGTGGGGGTATATAGGACTTGTAGGTTCACCAAGAACCCGACGAACCCAGAGCCAAAAACTGAGTAGTAACTTGCAATGGTTTTTTATTATGTACCGGGTATATAGTAATTATTCTGTAAAAAAAGTGTACATGGAAAAATCGGTATGAAAGACACCTATGTATTTCTGAAATGGGAACACAATATAGAGTTTAGAAACAGTAGATATTTGCACATTTCTGAAATTGGGAATACTCATACTAGCATGAGAATTATCAGTCATTTTTTAGAATGACTTCTTTTTTACACAATATCTTTCATTTGGAAAGCAGAAATGCATCGAAAGTCAATAGATAATAACAGTTCCTTTACAAACCTGAATTACTCTAAGTCTCCCAATAAAAATGGTACCTCACTTGTGTGGGTAGGCATAGTGCCCACGACAGGAAACGGCGCAAAACGCAACGTGGTCACAACTCAATATCGCAGTGAAAATTTACCCTTTTTTTGCAAAGTGGCTAGCTGTAGTTTTTGAACCCTAGCTCTGCGGGCACCTTGGGAAACCTAGCAAACCTATACATTTTTGAAAACTAGACACCCAGGGGAATCCAGGATGGGGTGACTTGACTGCCTCCCGCCAGGGTCTGTTACCCAGAATCCCTTGCAAACCTAAAAAATTGTCCAAAAAACACATTTTCCCCACATTTCTGTCGTGGAAAGTTCCGGAATCTGCGTGGATCCACAAATTTCCACCCACCCCGCGTTTCCCAAAGTCTTACGAGAAAAACGGTACCTCACTTGTGTCGGTTGGCCTAGTGCCCGCGACAGGAAACGGCACAAAACGCAACCTGGTCACACCTCAATTTCGCAGTGAAAAATGACAATTTTTTGGAAAAATGACTAGCTGTAGTTTTTGAACCCTAGCTCTGCGGGCACCTTGGGAAACCTAGAAAACCTATACATTTTTGAAAACTAGAAACCCAGGGGAATCCAGGATGGGGTGACTTGACTGCCTCCCACAAGGGTCTGTTACCCAGAATCCCTTGCAAACCTAAATAATTGTCCAAAAAAACACATTTTCCACACATTTCTGTCATGGAAAGTTCCGGAATCTGCGTGGATCCACAAATTTCCACCCACCCCACGTTCCCCAAAGTCTTTCGAGAAAAACGGTACCTCACTTGTGTGGGTCGGCCTAGTGCCCGCGACAGGAAACGGCGCAAAACGCAACCAGGTCACACCTCAATTTCGCAGTGAAAAATGACCCTTTTTTGGAAAAATGACTAGCTGTAGTTTTTGAACCCTAGCTCTGCGGGCACCTTGGGAAACCTAGCAAACCTATACATTTTTGAAAACTAGACACCCAGGGGAATCCAGGATGGGGTGACTTGACTGCCTCCCACCAGGGTCTGTTACCCAGAATCCCTTGCAAACCTAAAAAATTGTCAAAAAAAACACATTTTCCCCACATTTCTGTCGTGGAAAGTTCCGGAATCTGCGTGGATCCACAGATTTCCACCCCCCCCCATGTTCCCCAAAATCTTACGAGAAAAACTGTACCTCACTTGTGTGGGTCGGCCTAGTGCCCGCGACTGGAAGCGGCGCAAAACGCAACGTGGTCAAACCTCAATTTCGCAGTGAAAAATGACCCTTTTTTGGAAAAATGACTAGCTGTAGTTTTTGAACCCTAGCTCTGCGGGCACCTTGGGAAACCTAGAAAACCTATACATTTTTGAAAACTAGACATCGAGGGGAATCCAGGATGGGGTGACTTGACTGCCTACCACCAGGGTCTGTTACCCAGAATCCCTTGCAAACCTAAAAAATTGTTTAACAAAAACACATTTTCCCCACATTTCTGTCGTGGAAAGTTCCGGAATCTGCGTGGATCCACAAATTTCCACCCACCCCGCGTTCCCCAAAGTCTTACCAGAAAAACGGTACCTCGCTTGTGTGGGTCGGCCTAGTGCCCGCGACAGGAAACGGCGCAAAACGCAACCTGGTCACACCTCAATTTCGCAGTGAAAAATGACCCTTTTTTGGCAAAATGACTAGCTGTAGTTTTTTAACCCTAGCTCTGCGGGCATCTTGGGAAACCTAGCAAACCTATACATTTTTGAAAACTAGACACCCAGGGGAATCCAGGATGGGGTGACTTGACTGCCTCCCACCAGGGTCTGTTACCCAGAATCCCTTGCAAACCTAAACAATTGTAAAAAAAAACCACATTTTCCCCACATTTCTGTCGTGGAAAGTTCCGGAATCTGCGTGGATCTACAAATTTCCACCCACCCCGTGTTTCCCAAAGTCTTACGAGAAAAACGGTACCTCACTTGTGTGGGTCGGCCTAGTGCCCGCGACAGGAAACGGCACAAAACACAACGTGATCACACCTCAATTTCGCAGTGAAAAATGACCCTTTTTTGGCAAAATGACTAGCTGTAGTTTTTGAACCCTAGCTCTGTGGGCACCTTGGAAAACCTAGCAAACCTATACATTTTTGAAAACTAGATACCCAGGGGAATCCAGGATGGGGTGACTTGGCTGCCTCCCACCAGGGTCTGTTACCCAGAATCCCTTGCAAACCTAAAAAATTGTCAAAAAAACCACATTTTCCCCACATTTCTGTCGTGGAAAGTTCCGGAATCTGCGTGGATCTACAAATTTCCACCCACCCCGCGTTCCCCAAAGTCTTACGAGAAAAACGGTACCTCACTTGTGTGGGTCGGCCTAGTGACCGCGACAGGAAACGGCACAAAACGCAACATGGTCACACCTCAATTTCGCAGTGAAAAATGACCCTTTTTTGGCAAAATGACTAGCTGTAGTTTTTGAACCCTAGCTCTGTGGGCACCTTTGGAAACCTAGCAAACCTATACACTTCTGAAAACTAGACACTCAGGGGAATCCAGGATGGGGTGACTTGGCTGCCTCCCACCAGGGTCTGTTACCCAGAATCCCTTGCAAACCTAAAAAATTGTCAAAAAAAACACATTTTCCCCACATTTCTGTCGTGGAAAGTTCCGGAATCTGCGTGGGTCCACAAATTTCCACCCACCCCGCATTCCCCAAAGTCTTACGAGAAAAACGGTACCTCACTTGTGTGGGTCGGCCTAGTGCCCGCGACAGGAAACGGCGCAAAACGCAACGTGGTCATACCTCAATTTCGCAGTGAAAAATGACCCTTTTTTGGCAAAATGACTAGCTGTAGTTTTTGAACCCTAGCTCTGTGGGCACCTTGGGAAACCTAGCAAACCTATACATTTTTGAAAACTAGACACCCAGGGAAATCCAGGATGGGGTGACTTGGCTGCCTCCCACCAGGGTCTGTTACCCAGAATCCCTTGCAAAACTAAAAAATTGTCAAAAAAAACACATTTTCCCCACATTTCTGTCGTGGAAAGTTCCGGAACCTGCGTGGGTCCACAAATTTCCACGCACCCCGCGTTCCCCAAAGTCTTACGAGAAAAACGGTACCTCACTTGTGTGGGTCGGCCTAGTGCCCGCGGCAGGAAATGGCGCAAAACGCAACGTGGTCACACCTCAATTTCGCAGTGAAAAATGACCCTTTTTTGGCAAAATGACTAGCTGTAGTTTTTGAACCCTAGCTCTGTGGGCACCTTGGGAAACCTAGCAAACCTATACATTTTTGAAAACTAGACACCCAGGGAAATCCAGGATGGGGTGACTTGGCTGCCTCCCACCAGGGTCTGTTACCCAGAATCCCTTGCAAACCTAAACAATTGTCAAAAAAAACACATTTTCCCCACATTTCTGTCGTGGAAAGTTCCGGAATCTGCGTGGGTCCACAAATTTCCACCCACCCCGCGTTCCCCAAAGTCTTACGAGAAAAACGGTACCTCACTTGTGTGTGTTGGCCTAGTGCCCGCGACAGGAAACGGCACAAAACATAGTGAGGTGACATCAAAATTGCCTTTCTCAAAACCACCTGATTTTGCATGGGGGGTCACTTGGGTTTTTGGCCCGGTGCACGGCGGACATCTAGGGAAGCCTACCAAACCCATACATTTCTGAAAACTAGACACCCAGGGGCTTCCAGGGAGGTATGGCTTGCGTGGATCCCCCAACGTTTCCTTACCCAGAATCCCCTGCAAACCTCAATTTTAGCTGAAAAAATCACTTTTTTCACACTTTTTTGTGTGGGAAAGTTGTGGCATCACCGGGCTCACTCAAATTTCACACCTCCCAGCGTTCCCCTGGGTCTCCCGGTAAAAATGGTGCCTCACTTGTGTGGGAGGCCCAAGTACCCGCGACAGGCAAGGGCCCAAAACATAGTGATGCGACATCAACATTGCCTATCTCAAAACCACCTGGTTTTGCAAGGGGGGTCTCTTGGGTTTTTGGCCCGTTGCACGGCGGCCATCTAGGGAAACCTACCAAACCCATACATTTCTGAAAACTAGACACCCGGGGGCTTCCAGGGAGGTATGGCTTGCGTGGATCCCCCAACGTTTCCTTACCCAGAATCCCCTGCAAACTTCAATTTTAGCTGAAAAAATCACTTTTTTCACACTTTTTTGTGTGGGAAAGTTGTGGCATCACCGGGCTCACTCAAATTTCACACCTCCCAGCGTTCCCCTGGGTCTCCCGGTAAAAATGGTGCCTCACTTGTGTGGGAGGCCCAAGTACCCGCGACAGGCAAGTGCCCAAAACGTAGTGATGCGACATCAACATTGCCTATCTCAAAACCACCTGGTTTTGCAAGGGGGGTCTCTTGGGTTTTTGGCCCGGTGCACGGCGGACATCTAGGGAAGCCTACCAAACCCATACATTTCTGAAAACTAGACACCCGGGGGCTTCCAGGGAGGTATGGCTTGCGTGGATCCCCCAACGTTTCCTTACCCAGAATCCCCTACAAACCTCAATTTTAGCTGAAAAAATCACTTTTTTCACACTTTTTTGTGTGGGAAAGTTGTGGCATCACCGGGCTCACTCAAATTTCACACATCCCAGTGTTCCCCTGCGTCTCCCGGTAAAAATGGTGCCTCACTTGTGTGGGAGGCCCAAGTACCCGCGACAGGCAAGGGCCCAAAACGTAGTGATGCGACATCAACATTGCCTATCTCAAAACCACCTGGTTTTGCAAGGGGGGTCTCTTGGGTTTTTGGCCCGGTGCACGGCGGCCATCTAGGGAAACCTATCAAACCCATACATTTCTGAAAACTAGACACCGGGGGCTTCCAGGGAGGTATGGCTTGCGTGGATCCCCCAACGTTTCCTTACCCAGAATCCCCTGCAAACTTCAATTTTACCTGAAAAAATCACTTTTTTCACACTTTTTTGTGTGGGAAAGTTGTGGCATCACCGGGCTCACTCAAATTTCACACCTCCCAGCGTTCCCCTGGGTCTCCCGGTAAAAATGGTGCCTCACTTGTGTGGGAGGCCCAAGTACCCGCGACAGGCAAGTGCCCAAAACGTAGTGATGCGACATCAACATTGCCTATCTCAAAAGCACCTGGTTTTGCAAGGGGGGTCTCTTGGGTTTTTGGCCCGGTGCACGGCGGCCATCTAGGGAAACCTACAAAACCCATACATTTCTGAAAACTAGACACCCGGGGGCTTCCAGGGAGGTATGGCTTGCGTGGATCCCCCAACGTTTCGTTACCCAGAATCCCCTGCAAACCTCAATTTTAGCTGAAAAAATCACTTTTTTCACACTTTTTTGTGTGGGAAAGTTGTGGCATCACCGGGCTCACTCAAATTTCACACCTCCCAGCGTTCCCCTGGGTCTCCCGGTAAAAATGGTGCCTCACTTGTGTGGGAGGCCCAAGTGCCCGCGACAGGCAAGTGCCCAAAACGTAGTGATGCGACATCAACATTGCCTATCTCAAAACCACCTGGTTTTGCAAGGGGGGTCTCTTGGGTTTTTGGCCCGGTGCACGGTGGCCATCTAGGGAAACCTACCAAACCCATACATTTCTGAAAACTAGACACCCGGGGGCTTCCAGGGAGGTATGGCTTGCGTGGATCCCCCAACGTTTCCTTACCCAGAATCCCCTGCAAACCTCAATTTTAGCTGAAAAAATCTTTTTTTTCACACTTTTTTGTGTGGGAAAGTTGTGGCTTCACCGGGCTCACTCAAATTTCACACCTCCCAGCGTTCCCCTGGGTCTCCCGGTAAAAATGGTGCCTCACTTGTGTAGGAGGCCCAAGTACCGGCGACAGGCAAGGGCCCAAAACGTAGTGATGCGACATCAACATTGCCTATCTCAAAACCACCTGGATTTGCAAGGGGGGTCTCTTGGGTTTTTGGCCCGGTGCACGGCGGCCATCTAGGGAAACCTACCAAACCCATACATTTCTGAAAACTAGACACCTGGGGGCTTCCAGGGAGGTATGGCTTGCGTGGATCCCCCAACGTTTCCTTACCCAGAATCCCCTGCAAACCTCAATTTTAGCTGAAAAAATCACTTTTTTCACACTTTTTTGTGTGGGAAAGTTGTGGCATCACCGGGCTCACTCAAATTTCACACCTCCCAGCGTTCTCCTGGGTCTCCCGGTAAAAATGGTGCCTCACTTGTGTGGGAGGCCCAAGTACCCGCGACAGGCAAGTGCCAAAAACATAGTGATGCGACATCAACATTGCCTATCTCAAAACCACCTGGTTTTGCAAGGGGGGTCTCTTGGGTTTTTGGCCCGGTGCACGGCGCCCATCTAGGGAAACCTACCAAACCCATACATTTCTGAAAACTAGATACCCGGGGGCTTCCAGGGAGGTATGGCTTGCATGGATCCCCCAACGTTTCCTTACCCAGAATCCCCTGCAAACCTCAATTTTAGCTGAAAAAATCACTTTTTTCACACTTTTTTGTGTGGGAAAGTTGTGGCATCACCGGGCTCACTCAAATTTCACACCTCCCAGCATTCCCCCGGGTCTCCCGGTAAAAATGGTGCCTCACTTGTGTGGGAGGCCCAAGTACCCACGACAGGCAAGGGCCCAAAACGTAGTGATGCGACATCAACATTGCCTATCTCAAAACCACCTGGTTTTTCAAGGGGGGTCTCTTGGGTTTTTGGCCCGGTGCACGGCGGCCATCTAGGGAAACCTACCAAACCCATACATTTCTGAAAACTAGACACCCGGGGGCTTCCAGGGAGGTATGGCTTGCGTGGATCCCCCAACGTTTCCTTACCCAGAATCCCCTGCAAACCTCAATTTTAGCTGAAAAAATCACCTTTTTCACACTTTTTTGTGTGGGAAAGTTGTGGCATCACCGGGCTCACTCAAATTTCACACCTCCCAGCGTTCCCCTGCGTCTCCCGGTAAAAATGGTGCCTCACTTGTGTGGGAGGCCCAAGTACCCGCGACAGGCAAGGGCCCAAAACGTAGTGATGCGACATCAACATTGCCTATCTCAAAACCACCTGGTTTTGCAAGGGGGGTCTCTTGGGTTTTTGGCCCGGTGCACGGCGGCCATCTAGGGAAACCTACCAAACCCATACATTTCTGAAAACTAGACACCCGGGGAATTCCAGGGAGGTATGGCTTGCGTGGATCCCCCAATGTTTCCTTACCCAGAATCCCCTGCAAACCTCAATTTTAGTTGAAAAAATCACTTTTTTCACACTTTTTTGTGTGGGAAAGTTGTGGCATCACCGGGCTCACTCAAATTTCACACCTCCCAGCGTTCCCCTGCGTCTCCTGGTAAAAATGGTGCCTCACTTGTGTGGGAGGCCCAAGTACCCGCGACAGGCAAGGGCCCAAAACGTAGTGATGCAACATCAACATTGACTATCCCAAATGTCGCATCACTACGTTTTGGGCCCTTGCCTGTCGCGGGTACTTGGGCCTCCCACACAAGTGAGGCACCATTTTTACCGGGAGACCCAGGGGAACGCTGGGAGGTGTGAAATTAGAGTGAGCCCGGTGATGCCACAACTTTCCCACACAAAAAAGTGTGAGAAAAGTGATTTTTTCAGCTAAAATTGAGGTTTGCAGGGGATTCTGGGTAAGGAAACGTTGGGGGATCCATGCAAGCCATACCTCCCTGGAAGCCCCCGGGTGTCTAGTTTTCAGAAATGTATGGGTTTGGTAGGTTTCCCTAGATGGCTGCCGTGCACCGGGCCAAAAACCCAAGAGACCCCCCTTGCAAAACCAGGTGGTTTTGAGATAGGCAATGTTGATGTCGCATCACTACGTTTTGGGCCCTTGCCTGTCGCGGGTACTTGGGCCTCCCACACAAGTGAGGCACCATTTTTACCGGGAGACCCAGGGGAACGCTGGGAGGTGGGAAATTTGAGTGAGCCCGGTGATGCCACAACTTTCCCACACAAAAAAGTGTGAAAAAAGTGATTTTTTCAGCTGAAATTGAGGTTTGCAGGGGATTCTGGGTAAGGAAACGTTGGGGGATCCACGCAAGCCATACCTCCCTGGAAGCCCCCGGGTGTCTAGTTTTCAGAAATATATAGGTTTGGTAGGTTTCCCTAGATGGCCGCCGTGCACCGGGCCAAAAACTCAAGAGACCCCCCTTGCAAAACCAGGTGGTTTTGAGATAGGCAATGTTGATGTCGCATCACTACGTTTTGGGCCCTTGCCTGTCGCGGGTACTTGGGCCTCCCACACAAGTGAGGCACCATTTTTACCGGGAGACCCAGGTGAACGCTGGGCGGTGTGAAATTTGAGTGAGCCCGGTGATGCCACAACTTTCCCACACAAAAAAGTGTGAAAAAACTGTTTTTTTTCAGCTAAAATTGAGGTTTGCAGGGGATTCTGGGTAAGGAAACGTTGGGGGATCCACGCAAGCCATACCTCCCTGGAAGCCCCGGGTGTCTAGTTTTCAGAAATGTATGGGTTTGGTAGGTTTCCCTAGATGGCCGCCGAGCACGGGCCAAAAAGAGAGTTGACCCCCTTGCAAAAGCAGAACGTTTTGACATTGTTTCTACAACGTGAGAATTTCGGCACAATATTGCATGGACAATGTGACAGATATTTTGAGGTTTGCAGGACATTGAGGATAAAAAACCTTTTTGGAATTCACAAGAGAGACATCACCATGAACTCCCATGGGTTTACGACAATATCTACAGTTGGTGGGTTATTTTTACATGGAACATGCACCTTGGCAGAGAAACTAAAAAGACAAAGATTCCTGCACAGCCATCTATTCCTCAAACGCACACACATACTGGTTGGATTTGGCACGAGGGCGAGTGATGGTTCAGTATATTAAATTTTATTAACAAGAGATTTCACAAAAATGAAATGCACTGTCAATAATTCAATGGAGAAAAAACTGAACCAATGACTCGCAGCTCGTGAGCTGTAAAGCCACGGCAAGGCACCAACCGCTTTACAGGCCATTCACACACCTTTCATACGTGATACACACAAGACAACCTAGCAAACCTATACATTTTTGAAAACTAGACACCCAGGGGAATCCAGGATGGGGTGACTTGACTGCCTCCCACCAGGGTCTGTTACCCAAAATCCCTTGCAAACCTAAACAATTGTCAAAAAAAACACATTTTCCCCACATTTCTGTCGTGGAAAGTTCCGGAATCTGCGTGGATCCACAGATTTCCACCCCCCCCGTGTTCCCCAAAGTCTTACGAGAAAAACTGTACCTCACTTGTGTGGGTCGGCCTAGTGCCCGCGACTGGAAGCGGCGCAAAACGCAACGTGGTCAAACCTCAATTTCGCAGTGAAAAATGACCCTTTTTTGGAAAAATGACTAGCTGTAGTTTTTGAACCCTAGCTCTGCGGGCACCTTGGGAAACCTAGAAAACCTATACATTTTTGAAAACTAGACATCGAGGGGAATCCAGGATGGGGTGACTTGACTGCCTACCACCAGGGTCTGTTACCCAGAATCCCTTGCAAACATAAAAAATTGTTTAAAAAAAACACATTTTCCCCACATTTCTGTCGTGGAAAGTTCCGGAATCTGCGTGGATCCACAAATTTCCACCCACCCCGCGTTCCCCAAAGTGTTACGAGAAAAACAGTACCTCACTTGTGTGGGTCGGCCTAGTGCCCGCGACAGGAAACAGCGCAAAACGCAACCTGGTTACACCTCAATTTCGCAGTGAAAAATGACCCTTTTTTGGAAAAATGACTAGCTGTAATTTTTGAACCCTAGCTCTGCGGGCACCTTGGGAAACCTAGCAAACCTATACATTTTTGAAAACTAGACACCCAGGGGAATCCAGGATGGGGTGACTTGACTGCCTCCCACCAGGGTCTGTTACCCAGAATCCCTTGCAAACCTTAAAAATTGTCAAAAAAAACAAATTTTCCCCACATTTCTGTCGTGGAAAGTTCCGGAATCTGCGTGGATCCACAAATTTCCACCCACCCCGCATTCCCCAAAGTCTTACGAGAAAAACGGTACCTCGCTTGTGTGGGTCGGCCTAGTGCCCGCAACAGGAAACGGCACAAAACGCAACCTGGTCACACCTCAATTTCGCAGTGAAAAAGGACCCTTTTTTGGCAAAATGACTAGCTGTAGTTTTTTAACCCTAGCTCTGCGGGCATCTTGGGAAACCTAGCAAACCTATACATTTTTGAAAACTAGATACCCAGGGGAATCCAGGATGGGGTGACTTGGCTGCCTCCCACCAGGGTCTGTTACCCAGAATCCCTTGCAAACCTAAAAAATTGTCCAAAAAAACACATTTTCCCCACATTTCTGTCGTGGAAAGTTCCGGAATCTCCGTGGATCCACAAATTTCCACCCACCCCGCGTTCCCCAAAGTCTTAAGAGAAAAACGGTACCTCACTTGTGTGGGTCTGCCTAGTGCCCGCGACAGGAAACGGCGCAAAACGCAACATGGTCACACCTAAATTTCGCAGTGAAAAATGACCCTTTTTTGGCAAAATGACTAGCTGTAGTTTTTGAACCCTAGCTCTGTGGGCACCTTGGAAAACCTAGCAAACCTATACATTTTTGAAAACTAGACACCCAGGGGAATCCAGGATGGGGTGACTTGGCTGCCTCCCACCAGGGTCTGTTACCCAGAATCCCTTGCAAACCTAAAAAATTGTCAAAAAAAACACATTTTCCCCACATTTCTGTCGTGGAAAGTTCCGGAATCTGCGTGGATCTACAAATTTCCACCCACCCCGCGTTCCCCAAAGTCTTACGAGAAAAACGGTACCTCACTTGTGTGGGTCGGCCTAGTGCCCGCGACAGGAAATGGCGCAAAACGCAACGTGGTCACACCTCAATTTCGCAGTGAAAAATGACCCTTTTTTGGCAAAATGACTAGCTGTAGTTTTTGAACCCTAGCTCTGTGGGCACCTTGGGAAACCTAGCAAACCTATACATTTTTGAAAACTAGACACCCAGGGAAATCCAGGATGGGGTGACTTGGCTGCCTCCCACCAGGGTCTGTTACCCAGAATCCCTTGCAAACCTAAACAATTGTCAAAAAAAACACATTTTCCCCACATTTCTGTCGTGGAAAGTTCCAGAATCTGCGTGGGTCCACAAATTTCCACCCACCCCGCGTTCCCCAAAGTCTTACGAGAAAAACGGTACCTCACTTGTGTGTGTTGGCCTAGTGCCCGCGACAGGAAACGGCACAAAACATAGTGAGGTGACATCAAAATTGCCTTTCTCAAAACCACCTGATTTTGCAAGGGGGGTCACTTGGGTTTTTGGCCCGGTGCACGGCGGACATCTAGGGAAGCCTACCAAACCCATACATTTCTGAAAACTAGACACCCGGGGGCTTCCAGGGAGGTATGGCTTGCGTGGATCCCCCAACGTTTCCTTACCCAGAATCCCCTGCAAACCTCAATTTTAGCTGAAAAAATCACTTTTTTCACACTTTTTTGTGTGGGAAAGTTGTGGCATCACCGGGCTCACTCAAATTTCACACCTCCCAGCGTTCCCCTGGGTCTCCCGGTAAAAATGGTGCCTCACTTGTGTGGGAGGCCCAAGTACCCGCGACAGGCAAGTGCCCAAAACGTAGTGATGCGACATCAACATTGCCTATCTCAAAAGCACCTGGTTTTGCAGGGGGGGTCTCTTGGGTTTTTGGCCCGGTGCACGGCGGCCATCTAGGGAAACCTACAAAACCCATACATTTCTGAAAACTAGACACCCGGGGGCTTCCAGGGAGGTATGGCTTGCGTGGATCCCCCAACATTTCCTTACCCAGAATCCCCTGCAAACCTCAATTTTAGCTGAAAAAATCTTTTTTTTCACACTTTTTTGTGTGGGAAAGTTGTGGCTTCACCGGGCTCACTCAAATTTCACACCTCCCAGCGTTCCCCTGGGTCTCCCGGTAAAAATGGTGCCTCACTTGTGTAGGAGGCCCAAGTACCCGCGACAGGCAAGGGCCCAAAACATAGTGATGCGACATCAACATTGCCTATCTCAAAACCACCTGGATTTGCAAGGGGGGTCTCTTGGGTTTTTGGCCCGGTGCACGGCGGCCATCTAGGGAAACCTACCAAACCCATACATTTCTGAAAACTAGACACCTGGGGGCTTCCAGGGAGGTATGGCTTGCGTGGATCCCCCAACGTTTCCTTACCCAGAATCCCCTGCAAACCTCAATTTTAGCTGAAAAAATCACTTTTTTCACACTTTTTTGTGTGGGAAAGTTGTGGCATCACCGGGCTCACTCAAATTTCACACCTCCCAGCGTTCCCCTGGGTCTCCCGGTAAAAATGGTGCCTCACTTGTGTGGGAGGCCCAACTACCCGCGACAGGCAAGTGCCAAAAACGTAGTCATGCGACATCAACATTGTCTATCTCAAAACCACCTGGTTTTGCAAGGGGGGTCTCTTGGGTTTTTGGCCCGGTGCACGGCGGCCATCTAGGGAAACCTACCAAACCCATACATTTCTGAAAACTAGATACCCGGGGGCTTCCAGGGAGGTATGGCTTGCATGGATCCCCCAACGTTTCCTTACCCAGAATCCCCTGCAAACCTCAATTTTAGCTGAAAAAATCACTTTTTTCACACTTTTTTGTGTGGGAAAGTTGTGGCATCACCGGGCTCACTCAAATTTCACACCTCCCAGCATTCCCCCGGGTCTCCCGGTAAAAATGGTGCCTCACTTGTGTGGGAGGCCCAAGTACCCACGACAGGCAAGGGCCCAAAACGTAGTGATGCGACATCAACATTGCCTATCTCAAAACCACCTGGTTTTTCAAGGGGGGTCTCTTGGGTTTTTGGCCCGGTGCACGGCGGCCATCTAGGGAAACCTACCAAACCCATACATTTCTGAAAACTAGACACCCGGGGGCTTCCAGGGAGGTATGGCTTGCGTGGATCCCCCAACGTTTCCTTACCCAGAATCCCCTGCAAACCTCAATTTTAGCTGAAAAAATCACTTTTTTCACACTTTTTTGTGTGGGAAAGTTGTGGCATCACCGGGCTCACTCAAATTTCACACCTCCCAGCGTTCCCCTGCGTCTCCCGGTAAAAATGGTGCCTCACTTGTGTGGGAGGCCCAAGTACCCGCGACAGGCAAGGGCCCAAAACGTAGTGATGCAACATCAACATTGCCTATCTCAAAACCACCTGGTTTTGCAAGGGGGGTCTCTTGGGTTTTTGGCCCGGTGCACGGCGGCCATCTAGGGAAACCTACCAAACCCATACATTTCTGAAAACTAGACACCCGGGGAATTCCAGGGAGGTATGGCTTGCGTGGATCCCCCAATGTTTCCTTACCCAGAATCCCCTGCAAACCTCAATTTTAGCTGAAAAAATCACTTTTTTCACACTTTTTTGTGTGGGAAAGTTGTGGCATCACCGGGCTCACTCAAATTTCACACCTCCCAGCGTTCCCCTGCGTCTCCTGGTAAAAATGGTGCCTCACTTGTGTGGGAGGCCCAAGTACCCGCGACAGGCAAGGGCCCAAAACGTAGTGATGCAATATCAACATTGACTATCCCAAATGTCGCATCACTACGTTTTGGGCCCTTGCCTGTCGCGGGTACTTGGGCCTCCCACACAAGTGAGGCACCATTTTTACCGGGAGACCCAGGGGAACGCTGGGAGGTGTGAAATTTGAGTGAGCCCGGTGATGCCACAACTTTCCCACACAAAAAAGTGTGAAAAAAGTGATTTTTTCAGCTAAAATTGAGGTTTGCAGGGGATTCTGGGTAAGGAAACGTTGGGGGATCCACGCAAGCCATACCTCCCTGGAAGCCCCCGGGTGTCTAGTTTTCAGAAATGTATGGGTTTGGTAGGTTTCCCTAGATGGCCGCCGTGCACCGTGCCAAAAACCTAAGAGACCCCCCTTGCAAAACCAGGTGGTTTTGAGATAGGCAATGTTGATGTCGCATCACTACGTTTTGGGCCCTTGCCTGTCGCGGGTACTTGGGCCTCCCACACAAGTGAGGCACCATTTTTACCGGGAGACCCAGGGGAACGCTGGGAGGTGTGAAATTAGAGTGAGCCCGGTGATGCCACAACTTTCCCACACAAAAAAGTGTGAGAAAAGTGATTTTTTCAGCTAAAATTGAGGTTTGCAGGGGATTCTGGGTAAGGAAACGTTGGGGGATCCATGCAAGCCATACCTCCCTGGAAGCCCCCGGGTGTCTAGTTTTCAGAAATGTATGGGTTTGGTAGGTTTCCCTAGATGGCTGCTGTGCACCGGGCCAAAAACCCAAGAGACCCCCCTTGCAAAACCAGGTGGTTTTGAGATAGGCAATGTTGATGTCGCATCACTACGTTTTGGGCCCTTGCCTGTCGCGGGTACTTGGGCCTCCCACACAAGTGAGGCACCATTTTTACCGGGAGACCCAGGGGAACGCTGGGAGGTGGGAAATTTGAGTGAGCCCGGTGATGCCACAACTTTCCCACACAAAAAAGTGTGAAAAAAGTGATTTTTTCAGCTGAAATTGAGGTTTGCAGGGGATTCTGGGTAAGGAAACGTTGGGGGATCCACGCAAGCCATACCTCCCTGGAAGCCCCCGGGTGTCTAGTTTTCAGAAATATATAGGTTTGGTAGGTTTCCCTAGATGGCCGCCGTGCACCGGGCCAAAAACTCAAGAGACCCCCCTTGCAAAACCAGGTGGTTTTGAGATAGGCAATGTTGATGTCGCATCACTACGTTTTGGGCCCTTGCCTGTCGCGGGTACTTGGGCCTCCCACACAAGTGAGGCACTATTTTTACCGGGAGACCCAGATGAACGCTGGGCGGTGTGAAATTTGAGTGAGCCCGGTGATGCCACAACTTTCCCACACAAAAAAGTGTGAAAAAACTGTTTTTTTCAGCTAAAATTGAGGTTTGCAGGGGATTCTGGGTAAGGAAACGTTGGGGGATCCACGCAAGCCATACCTCCCTGGAAGCCCCGGGTGTCTAGTTTTCAGAAATGTATGGGTTTGGTAGGTTTCCCTAGATGGCCGCCGAGCACGGGCCAAAAAGAGAGTTGACCCCCTTGCAAAAGCAGAACGTTTTGACATTGTTTCTACAACGTGAGAATTTCGGCACAATATTGCATGGACAATGTGACAGATATTTTGAGGTTTGCAGGACATAGAGGATAAAAAACCTTTTTGGAATTCACAAGAGAGACATCACCATGAACTCCCATGGGTTTACGACAATATCTACAGTTGGTGGGTTATTTTTTCATGGAACATGCACCTTGGCAGAGAAACTAAAAAGACAAAGATTCCTGCACAGCCATCTATTCCTCAAACGCACACACATACTGGTTGGATTTGGCACGAGGGCGAGTGATGGTTCAGTATATTAAATTTTATTAAGAAGAGATTTCACAAAAATGAAATGCACTGTCAATAATTCAATGGAGAAAAAACTGAACCAATGACTCGCAGCTCGTGAGCTGTAAAGCCACGGCAAGGCACCAACCGCTTTACAGGCCATTCACACACCTTTCATACGTGATACACACAAGACAACCTAGCAAACCTATACATTTTTGAAAACTAGACACCCAGGGGAATCCAGGATGGGGTGACTTGACTGCCTCCCACCAGGGTCTGTTACCCAAAATCCCTTGCAAACCTAAAAAATTGTCAAAAAAAACACATTTTCCCCACATTTCTGTCGTGGAAAGTTCCGGAATCTGCGTGGATCCACAGATTTCCACCCCCCCCGTGTTCCCCAAAGTCTTACGAGAAAAACTGTACCTCACTTGTGTGGGTCGGCCTAGTGCCCGCGACTGGAAGCGGCGCAAAACGCAACGTGGTCAAACCTCAATTTCGCAGTGAAAAATGACCCTTTTTTGGAAAAATGACTAGCTGTAGTTTTTGAACCCTAGCTCTGCGGGCACCTTGGGAAACCTAGAAAACCTATACATGTTTGAAAACTAGACATCGAGGGGAATCCAGGATGGGGTGACTTGACTGCCTGCCACCAGGGTCTGTTACCCAGAATCCCTTGCAAACATAAAAAATTGTTTAAAAAAAACACATTTTCCCCACATTTCTGTCGTGGAAAGTTCCGGAATCTGCGTGGATCCACAAATTTCCACCCACCCCGCGTTCCCCAAAGTGTTACGAGAAAAACAGTACCTCACTTGTGTGGGTCGGCCTAGTGCCCGCGACAGGAAACAGCGCAAAACGCAACCTGGTTACACCTCAATTTCGCAGTGAAAAATGACCCTTTTTTGGAAAAATGACTAGCTGTAATTTTTGAACCCTAGCTCTGCGGGCACCTTGGGAAACCTAGAAAACCTATACATTTTTGAAAACTAGACACCCAGGGGAATCCAGGATGGGGTGACTTGACTGCCTCCCACCAGGGTCTGTTACCCAGAATCCCTTGCAAACCTTAAAAATTGTCAAAAAAAACAAATTTTCCCCACATTTCTGTCGTGGAAAGTTCCGGAATCTGCGTGGATCCACAAATTTCCACCCACCCCGCGTTCCCCAAAGTCTTACGAGAAAAACGGTACCTCACTTGTGTGGGTCAGCCTAGTGACCGCGACAGGAAACGGCACAAAACGCAACATGGTCACACCTCAATTTCGCAGTGAAAAATGACCCTTTTTTGGCAAAATGACTAGCTGTAGTTTTTGAACCCTAGCTCTGTGGGCACCTTTGGAAACCTAGCAAACCTATACACTTCTGAAAACTAGACACTCAGGGGAATCCAGGATGGGGTGACTTGGCTGCCTCCCACCAGGGTCTGTTACCCAGAATCCCTTGCAAACCTAAAAAATTGTCAAAAAAACCACATTTTCCCCACATTTCTGTCGTGGAAAGTTCCGGAATCTGCGTGGGTCCACAAATTTCCACCCACCCCGCGTTCCCCAAAGTCTTAAGAGAAAAACGGTACCTCACTTGTGTGGGTCGGCCTAGTGCCCGCGACAGGAAACGGCGCAAAACGCAACGTGGTCACACCTCAATTTCGCAGTGAAAAATGACCCTTTTTTGGCAAAATGACTAGCTGTAGTTTTTGAACCCTAGCTCTGTGGGCACCTTGGGAAACCTAGCAAGCCTATACATTTTTGAAAACTAGACACCCAGGGAAATCCAGGATGGGGTGACTTGGCTGCCTCCCACCAGGGTCTGTTACCCAGAATCCCTTGCAAAACTAAAAAATTGACAAAAAAAACACATTTTCCCCACATTTCTGTCGTGGAAAGTTCCGGAATCTGCGTGGGTCCACAAATTTCCACCCACCCCGCGTTCCCCAAAGTCTTAAGAGAAAAACGGTACCTCACTTGTGTGGGTCGGCCTAGTGCCCGCGACAGGAAACGGCGCAAAACGCAACGTGGTCACACCTCAATTTCGCAGTGAAAAAGGACCCTTTTTTGGCAAAATGACTAGCTGTAGTTTTTGAACCCTAGCTCTGCGGGCACCTTGGGAAACCTAGAAAACCTATACATTTTTTAAAACTAGACATCGAGGGGAATCCAGGATGGGGTGACTATTGCCTACCACCAGGGTCTGTTACCCAGAATCCCTTGCAAACATAAAAAATTGTTTTAAAAAAACACATTTTCCCCACATTTCTGTCGTGGAAAGTTCCGGAATCTGCGTGGATCCACAAATTTCCACCCAACCCGCGTTCCCCAAAGTGTTACGAGAAAAACAGTACCTCACTTGTGTGGGTCGGCCTAGTGCCCGCGACAGGAAACAGCGCAAAACGCAACCTGGTTACACCTCAATTTCGCAGTGAAAAATGACCCTTTTTTGGAAAAATGACTAGCTGTAATTTTTGAACCCTAGCTCTGCGGGCACCTTGGGAAATGTTAGACCTGGCATCATTGGCATGAGTCTCTCCTCCATTTTTTTCTGTTTGCCTCCTCTGTTTACGATGTTTTTGCTGGATTATTGCTTTGGGCACTGTGCCACTGCTGATCAGTGCCACAGTGCAAGTGCTCCCTATGTTAAATTGTTACATTGATTGGTGTTACCATGATTGGCTTGGTTGACTTACTGTTCAGACCCTAGTCTAGTGCACTGCGTGTGCCAAGGGCGTGTAAGTTAACTGCTGCTGGTGGGCTTGCAGCACTGGTTGTGCCACCCACAGAAGCAGCGTGCAAAATGTGTCTCAGGCCTGCCACCGCGGCGCCTGCGTGCAGTCCCTGACTGCCATGTCGACTTGGTAAGGAAACCTACTTACCCGTCTCTAAACCTTCCCTTTGCCACATATCAGACACCTCTATGGTAGGCCCTAGGGCAGGGTGCATTGCTGGTAAAAGGTAGGTCAGGCCCTGATGTGTGTGGCATGACCTAATAGTGAATTACAGCCATTTTCGTTTTTCACTATTGAAGGGCTACCTGCCTCCAATAGGCCAGACTGGGCAGACTGATTATTAACTCCATTATAATCTATCTGACTCAGGGAGCATGGTAGCAAGTCGAGTTTAGTATCCCTGAACTCAGAATTTAATAACACACCCTTTAGGATGGATGGTTTTTAAATTCTATGTTTGAAAATAGCACTTTTAGAAAGTGGCTATTTTCTTGTCCAACTATCTACCGGTCTCTGCTGGTTTGGTGTGTGTGTCAGGGGCTGGGTGGCTCCAGAGGTCTGAGTGAGTCAGTGTGGGGGGAATGGGGCGTTTACACCTAGAGTGAGGGAAGAGTAGCCTGCCCTGCCTGACACAATACTGGCTCCGCCTCCTGCTGGGCGGCTGATAGCCCTGCTCCTGCCAGTGACAATACTGGCTCCGCCTCCTGCTGGGCGGCTGAGGACTCTGCCCTGCTCAGTGAATGGGCCAGGTGCCTCTGCCTGGCAACACCCACAACAAACCTGAGATGGTGGGAATCTCCCTGCTTGGACAAAGGGAACAAAGGGAAAAAGGGGTATAAGAGAAGGACCCCTGAACCAAGAACTCAGATCACTTCTGACAAGGAAACCTGTACCAAGGACAAGAAGCCTGCTGATCTAAGGACTTGCCTCCCCTTTCTGCCAGAGTGCTGTTCTGCTGTGGAGGAACCTGAAAGCTGCTTCTTTATTTTTGCCAAGGAACAAGGAGAGAGGAACTTGGTGTGTACTCTCTGAACACTTGCTAGGAAATCTCCAAGGACTGGAAGAGTGCCAGTCTCCTGTTGAAGTCACAGGGCCAAAGGACTTCACCATCTACTGAATTGCTGAATTGCTGGAAAGTGTTGTTTCCAGTACACAAGGGAAAATCTGCAGTCTCGACGCCAGCAGCAACGCCAGTGAGCAGTGGGTATCGGCCCCGGCTCCAAGTGACCCCGTCTCGACGCCGGTATCGACGCCAGTGAGGAGTGAGTATCGGCTCTACCTCCAAGCGGCCCCGTCCTGACGCCGCTGCTGATCGCATCGACTCGACGCCCTGCTCGACGCCGTGAGCGCTGCTCCGGCCCGACATCCCTCGACGCCGCTGCGGATTGACCCGACTCCGAGGCACGATCGACGCCGACCTCGACGCCGACATCTCGACGCCGTGGATCATCGTTTTCTTCGTTTCTCAAGGTACTGTACTTGTGGGGTCTGTTGCAACTCCAGGCTCGACGTAGCGCTCCTCGCGGTCGACGCCGAACCTTGGGAATCCTGTAGACTCGACGTCGTGTGACTCCTGTGGGGGTTACATTGTTGCCAAAGAACTGTGCTCAGAAGAATACTTTGCTAAAGAACTATTTGCCAAGAAGAAACCTTACTTGAACTATTATTTTTCCTTCCAAAGAGTACTTATTAAGACTGTGGTATATTTTTGTCGTTATTTGGTCTTGTGCTAAGCCTTATATAAAAATACTATTTTTATAATAACTTCTGTGTCGTGTCCATCTGTAGTGTATTCACTTTATTACTGTATGTGGTCATAAATGCTTAACACACTGCCTCTGAGATAAGCCTGTCTGCTCTGCCAAGCTACCAAGGGGGTAGCAGGGGTTATCTGAGTGTGTAATCCCCTTTCCCTGACTAGAGTTGGTTGGCCCCTATTTGTCAGAAGTGTATACCTCTGCCAACTAGAGACCGCCGGTTCTAACATTGGTGGCAGCGGTGAGGATTTGAACTTTGCATTTATGACTCATGTGCAGTAATTAGTGTACGCTACATAGTGAAAGCAGACCATAACGCAGCCACAGTCTGTTTGGTAGGATATTCTATTCTTGTTCTCCGCTTTCCGGGATCTGATTTTTTTTAAACACTGCCAGTTTTGACCATGGAGAATGCCGGAGCTGCTACACCTGTGGAGAATGTTGTGGGGGAATTCGATAAGGAGAAGATAGATTCCTACATGCTAAAAGATCTAAAAGGATTTTGCAAGCAGTTTAAAGTTCCTACCACAGGTGTCTCAAAGAAAGAGGGCTTCCTCAAAGCGCTGAAGGCCTGGTTGGAGGCCAGAAATCCCTCTGATCCGGTGGTGGTACCGGAAGAGGAAGAAGAAGAGGAAGAGGAAGAGCCCACAGGTGGGCCAGTGTCATCTCCAGGCAGTAGTGCGTCCTCTAGGAGCCTTTCCCCCGAAGAATTAGAAGACAGGGAGAAGGAGAGGGGGTACAAGTTAGAAATGGCAAAACTTAAATTAGGAGGGCAGTTGGAATTAGAGAATGCGAGAAGCAAGAGAGAAGCTGAAATGGAGAGCAAAAGATTAGATTTTGAGAGAGAGAAATTAGCGTTTGAACGTGAGAAGATGGTGAGGGAGATGGAGCTTAAAACTAAGAGTTTAGAGTTGAATCCCTCTGGTGGCAGCACTCCATCTGTGCCTGCAGAAAGTAGGTTTTATTTTCCTAAAGATGTGATCAAGGATTACAGTAAGAATGAAGATATTAGCCAATGGTTTAAAGCATATGAGTTAGCGTTATTGGCCCACCGGGTCCCTGAGAAGGATTGGGGAACGGGGTTGTGGAGCCGCTTTACAAACGAGGGGAGCGATACCTTGTTGAGCCTTCCTGCTGAGGATAGGATGTCTTATACTCATATGAAAGATGCTTTAATGCTGAGATATGGCTTAACTCCAGAAAAGTACAGACAAACCTTTAGAGAATGTAAGAAGTTGCCTGGTACTACGTGGGTTGAATATGTGTCTTTTTTCTGCAGAACCATGGATGGTTGGATAAAGGGTAGCAAGGTTGATAGTTATGATGCTCTTTATGATTTGTTCGCTTGGGAGCACTTGTCTAATAACTGTTTTCCAGAGCTACGCCAGCACCTTGTTGATAGCAAGCTATCTAACCCTAGAAAACTTGCTGAGGAGGCGGACCGCTGGGTCAGTACCAGGGTCCACAAGGGTCCAGTGGGAGACTCAGCCAAAGGTGGGCAGGGTCCCCAGCAGAAGAGTGGGGGGGACAGGGGTAAACAGAGGGAGTTTCAGAAAGGGCCCCAAAGTAGTCCCCAAGGGAACCAAGGGAAGGGTTCCCAGCCTCCCCCTGTAAAGAAGCCAGAGGCCCCGACAGGTAAACCTGTTCACAGGGGCCCCATGACCTGCTATGCCTGTAAGCAGGTGGGACACCGTTATTATGATCCCCAGTGTCCCATGAAGGATTCGAATGCACCGCCGCGTGCACCCCCTCGTCAGGTAGCGAGTGTAGCCCTGGGAGGGGATGAGATGGGTGCCCCCGGTGGGTGGGGTCCCGCAGAAATGTCCCTGGTCTCTTTAGGAGACGTGGAAATGGTCCCTCCAACCCCTCTGCCTAGTAACACTAAGAAATATAGGCAGTGGGTGACCATTAATGGCCATAGGGTGGAAGCTCTCAGAGACACCGGAGCGAGTGTGACAGCTGTCAAGTGTCACTTGGTGTCCAAAGAGCAGGTGGTCCCTCATGCATTCTACCCCGTTGTAGCTGCTGACAACTCACAGAGTCAGTGTGAGGTAGCTCAAGTTCCCTTTGAGTGGGGGGGGTCTCAGGTACTCTTCAGGTTGCTGTGAGGCCCGCCATGCCTGTTGATTGTCTCTTGGGCAATGATTTGGAGGACTCCCCTTGGGCTAAGGTGGAGAGAAAAGCGCATCTGGAAATGTTGGGTCTGCCTGAGTGGGTGTGTGCGACCACCCGGTCCATGTCAGTCAGTAAGGGTGTTGATGGGGGCCCGGAGCCTGAAAGTATGGCCCTGGTCCCAACCGTGAAGAGAAGAGGCAGGGGGCGCGGGAAACCGTCCCCCATCGTTCCCGCGGTCCAGGAGGGAGCAGACCCTGAGGGGGATGCCCTGGAACCGACAGGAGAACAAGTGGCCGAACTGGGAGACCTGCCCGAGCTGACCTATTGGCAGCAGGATGGTGGTCCCTCCAGGGAGGAATTTTGTGCTGAACAGAAAGTGTGCCCTTCTCTTGTGGGTATGAGGCAGCAGGCCTCAGCCCAAATGACAGGTGATCAGTCAGGATCGCATTGGGTCTACTGGGAGAACGACCTCCTGTATAGCGAGCCTAAGGCTGCTGAACCTGGGTCAGCCCGTGTGCTGGTGGTACCCCAGCGCTTCAGAGCCTTCCTACTGGGGTTGGCTCATGACGTTCCGTTAGCTGGACATCTGGGGCAGGACAAGACCTATGACAGGCTTGTCACCCATTTTTATTGGCCCCAGATGAGAAGGGATTCAGATATCCATTGTAGGACCTGTCAAACTTGCCAGGCAAGTGGGAAAAGTGGGCGGAAGCAGAAGGCTCCCCTCCAACCTTTTCCCGTCGTCAGTACCCCCTTTGAGCGAGTGGGAATTGACATTGTGGGGCCACTGGACCCCAAGACAGCCATGGGCAACAGGTTTATCCTGGTCTTGGTGGACCATGCCACCCGGTACCCGGAAGCCATCCCTCTCCGAACAGTGACGGCCCCCGTGGTGGGACGGGCACTGATGGGTGTTTTCTCCCGCATGGGGTTCCCCAGAGAGGTGGTGTCAGACCGGGGCACCAACTTCATTTCGAATTATATGAAGTCTCTGTGGAAGGAGTGTGGGGTAACCTACAAGTTTACCACTCCTTACCACCCTCAAGGTAATGGGCTGGTTGAGAGATTCAACCGGACCCTAAAAGGCATGATCATTGGTCTTGAAGAACCAATGAGGCGTAAATGGGACGTCCTCTTGCCATGCCTGCTGTTTGCTTACCGTGAGGTGCCACAGAAGTCTCTAGGGTTCAGCCCCTTTGAGCTTTTGTATGGTCACCCGGTAAGAGGACCTTTGAGTCTGGTCAAAGAAGGCTGGGAGCAATCTCCCAGGAAACCTCCCCAGGATGTATATAGTTACATGCTGGCCTTTAGGAACCAGACTCGGCGCTTCAGAGATCTTGCTCAGGCAAATCTGGAGGCCAGCCAGGAAGAGATGAAGCGGTGGTACGATCAGAATGCCACTCTGGTTGAGCTTCAACCTGGTCAGAAAGTTTGGGTCATGGCCCCTGTGGAACCTTGTGCGCTCAAGGACAGGTGGACTGGACCATTTGAGGTTGTGGAGAAGAAGAGCGATGTCACCTACTTGGTGGACTTGAAATCTCCCAGGAACCCCTTAAGGGTCCTGCATGTCAACCGGTTAAAGCCCCACTTAGAAAGGTCCGAAGTGGGCATGCTCCTTGCCACAGATGCTGGGATGGAGGAGGAGAGTGACCTCCTGTGTGCAAAAGAAAAAGATGGGTCAGTGGATGGTGTTGTCCTCTCTGACACACTGACCCCTGAGCAGCAGCAAGATTGTCGCCATCTGTTGGTACAGTTCCCTGATCTGTTCTCCTTAATCCCTGGTGTCACTCAGTGGTGTGTCCATGATGTGGACACTGGGGACAGCACTCCTGTGAGGCACAAGGCCTACAGGGTGACTGAAAAGGTCAGAGCATATATCAAGGAGGAGGTCTCCAAGATGTTTGCCTTAGGGGTGGTTGAGTCCTCTAGCAGTCCTTGGGCCAGCCCAGTGGTCTTGGTCCCAAAGGCTGCAGCGCCTGGTGCTTCACCAGAACTTCGGTTCTGTGTGGATTACCGAGGACTCAATTCGGTCACCAAGACTGACGCGCACCCCATCCCCAGAGCTGATGAGCTCATCGATCGGTTGGGGGCTGCCCGGTACCTTAGTACGTTTGATCTAACGTCTGGGTACTGGCAGATCGCCTTGACTGATGGGGCAAAAGAGAGGTCTGCATTCTCCACACCAGATGGGCACTACCAGTTCCGTGTGATGCCCTTTGGGATGAAGAATGCCCCTGCCACATTCCAGAGGTTGGTTAACCAGGTATTGGCCGGGCTGGAAGATTTCAGCGCCGCCTACCTGGACGATATAGCAGTGTTCAGCGCCAGCTGGGAGGAACACTTGCGCCACCTCCAGGAAGTGTTGTTGGCCCTGCGCAGAGCAGGCCTCACAATCAAGGCTAGTAAGTGCCAGATTGGGCAGGGTTCAGTGGTGTACTTGGGGCACCAAGTAGGGAGTGGCAAGGTGGCCCCCCTGCAACCCAAGATAGATACCATCCTGGCTTGGGAACCGCCCAAAACCCAGACTCAGGTGAGAGCCTTCTTGGGTCTCACGGGTTACTACAGGAGGTTTGTCAAGGGGTATGGCAACATTGTGCACCCCTTGACCTCGCTGACTTCCAGGAAGCAGCCGAGACTTGTGATCTGGACTGACGCCTGTCAGCACGCCTTTGACACCCTGAAAACTGCAATGTGTACCGCACCGGTCCTCCAGGCACCCGACTTTTCAAAAGAATTCATTGTCCAGACAGACGCTTCAGAGCATGGTGTGGGGGCTGTTCTAGCACAGATGAATGAGGAGGGCCTAGACTTACCTGTAGCCTTCATCAGCCGGAGGTTACTTCCCAGGGAACAAAGGTGGAGTGCAATAGAGCGTGAGGCATTTGCTGTGGTCTGGGCGCTGAAGAAGCTAAGACCCTACCTGTTTGGGACTCACTTCCGGGTTCAGACAGACCACAGGCCCCTCAGATGGTTAATGCAGATGAGGGGTGAGAACCCAAAGCTGTTGAGGTGGTCCATTTCCCTACAGGGGATGGACTTTACGGTGGAACACCGCCCTGGTACAGATCACGCCAATGCTGATGGTCTGTCCAGATTTTTCCGCCTTAGTGATGAGGACTCCCTGGGTGAAGGGTAGTTCTCCCCACATTTCAGCTGGAGGGGACACGTGTTAGACCTGGCATCATTGGCATGAGTCTCTCCTCCATTTTTTTCTGTTTGCCTCCTCTGTTTACGATGTTTTTGCTGGATTATTGCTTTGGGCACTGTGCCACTGCTGATCAGTGCCACAGTGCAAGTGCTCCCTATGTTAAATTGTTACATTGATTGGTGTTACCATGATTGGCTTGGTTGACTTACTGTTCAGACCCTAGTCTAGTGCACTGCGTGTGCCAAGGGCGTGTAAGTTAACTGCTGCTGGTGGGCTTGCAGCACTGGTTGTGCCACCCACAGAAGCAGCGTGCAAAATGTGTCTCAGGCCTGCCACCGCGGCGCCTGCGTGCAGTCCCTGACTGCCATGTCGACTTGGTAAGGAAACCTACTTACCCGTCTCTAAACCTTCCCTTTGCCACATATCAGACACCTCTATGGTAGGCCCTAGGGCAGGGTGCATTGCTGGTAAAAGGTAGGTCAGGCCCTGATGTGTGTGGCATGACCTAATAGTGAATTACAGCCATTTTCGTTTTTCACTATTGAAGGGCTACCTGCCTCCAATAGGCCAGACTGGGCAGACTGATTATTAACTCCATTATAATCTATCTGACTCAGGGAGCATGGTAGCAAGTCGAGTTTAGTATCCCTGAACTCAGAATTTAATAACACACCCTTTAGGATGGATGGTTTTTAAATTCTATGTTTGAAAATAGCACTTTTAGAAAGTGGCTATTTTCTTGTCCAACTATCTACCGGTCTCTGCTGGTTTGGTGTGTGTGTCAGGGGCTGGGTGGCTCCAGAGGTCTGAGTGAGTCAGTGTGGGGGGAATGGGGCGTTTACACCTAGAGTGAGGGAAGAGTAGCCTGCCCTGCCTGACACAATACTGGCTCCGCCTCCTGCTGGGCGGCTGATAGCCCTGCTCCTGCCAGTGACAATACTGGCTCCGCCTCCTGCTGGGCGGCTGAGGACTCTGCCCTGCTCAGTGAATGGGCCAGGTGCCTCTGCCTGGCAACACCCACAACAAACCTGAGATGGTGGGAATCTCCCTGCTTGGACAAAGGGAACAAAGGGAAAAAGGGGTATAAGAGAAGGACCCCTGAACCAAGAACTCAGATCACTTCTGACAAGGAAACCTGTACCAAGGACAAGAAGCCTGCTGATCTAAGGACTTGCCTCCCCTTTCTGCCAGAGTGCTGTTCTGCTGTGGAGGAACCTGAAAGCTGCTTCTTTATTTTTGCCAAGGAACAAGGAGAGAGGAACTTGGTGTGTACTCTCTGAACACTTGCTAGGAAATCTCCAAGGACTGGAAGAGTGCCAGTCTCCTGTTGAAGTCACAGGGCCAAAGGACTTCACCATCTACTGAATTGCTGAATTGCTGGAAAGTGTTGTTTCCAGTACACAAGGGAAAATCTGCAGTCTCGACGCCAGCAGCAACGCCAGTGAGCAGTGGGTATCGGCCCCGGCTCCAAGTGACCCCGTCTCGACGCCGGTATCGACGCCAGTGAGGAGTGAGTATCGGCTCTACCTCCAAGCGGCCCCGTCCTGACGCCGCTGCTGATCGCATCGACTCGACGCCCTGCTCGACGCCGTGAGCGCTGCTCCGGCCCGACATCCCTCGACGCCGCTGCGGATTGACCCGACTCCGAGGCACGATCGACGCCGACCTCGACGCCGACATCTCGACGCCGTGGATCATCGTTTTCTTCGTTTCTCAAGGTACTGTACTTGTGGGGTCTGTTGCAACTCCAGGCTCGACGTAGCGCTCCTCGCGGTCGACGCCGAACCTTGGGAATCCTGTAGACTCGACGTCGTGTGACTCCTGTGGGGGTTACATTGTTGCCAAAGAACTGTGCTCAGAAGAATACTTTGCTAAAGAACTATTTGCCAAGAAGAAACCTTACTTGAACTATTATTTTTCCTTCCAAAGAGTACTTATTAAGACTGTGGTATATTTTTGTCGTTATTTGGTCTTGTGCTAAGCCTTATATAAAAATACTATTTTTATAATAACTTCTGTGTCGTGTCCATCTGTAGTGTATTCACTTTATTACTGTATGTGGTCATAAATGCTTAACACACTGCCTCTGAGATAAGCCTGTCTGCTCTGCCAAGCTACCAAGGGGGTAGCAGGGGTTATCTGAGTGTGTAATCCCCTTTCCCTGACTAGAGTTGGTTGGCCCCTATTTGTCAGAAGTGTATACCTCTGCCAACTAGAGACCGCCGGTTCTAACAGGAAACCTAGCAAACCTATACATTTTTGAAAACTAGACACCCAGGGGAATCCAGGATGGGGTGACTTGACTGCCTCCCACCAGGGTCTGTTACCCAGAATCCCTTGCAAACCTTAAAAATTGTCAAAAAAACACAATTTTCTCCACATTTCTGTCGTGGAAAGTTCCGGAATCTGCGTGGATCCACAAATTTCCACCCACCCCGCATTCCCCAAAGTCTTACGAGAAAAACGGTACCTCGCTTGTGTGGGTCGGCCTAGTGCCCGCGACAGGAAACGGCACAAAACGCAACCTGGTCACACCTCAATTTCGCAGTGAAAAAGGACCCTTTTTTGGCAAAATGACTAGCTGTAGTTTTTTAACCCTAGCTCTGCGGGCATCTTGGGAAACCTAGCAAACCTATACATTTTTTAAAACTAGACACCCAGGGGAATCCAGGATGGGGTGACTTGACTGCCTCCCACCAGGGTCTGTTACCCAGAATCCCTTGCAAACCTAAACAATTGTCAAAAAAAACACATTTTCCCCACATTTCTGTCGTGGAAAGTTCCGGAATCTGCGTGGATCTACAAATTTCCACCCACCCCGCGTTTCCCAAAGTCTTACGAGAAAAACGGTACCTCACTTGTGTGGGTCGGCCTAGTGCCCGCGACAGGAAACGGCAAAAAACACAACGTGATCACACCTCAATTTCGCAGTGAAAAATGACCCTTTTTTGGCAAAATGACTAGCTGTAGTTTTTGAACCCTAGCTCTGTGGGCACCTTGGGAAACCTAGCAAACCTATACATTTTTGAAAACTAGATACCCAGGGGAATCCAGGATGGGGTGACTTGGCTGCCTCCCACCAGGTTCTGTTACCCAGAATCCCTTGCAAACCTAAAAAATTGTCAAAAAAACACATTTTCCCCACATTTGTGTCGTGGAAAGTTCCGGAATCTCCGTGGGTCCACAAATTTCCACCCACCCCGCGTTCCCCAAAGTCTTAAGAGAAAAACGGTACCTCACTTGTGTGGGTCGGCCTAGTGCCCGCGACAGGAAACGGCGCAAAACGCAACATGGTCACACCTAAATTTCGCAGTGAAAAATGACCCTTTTTTGGCAAAATGACTAGCTGTCGTTTTTGAACCCTAGCTCTGTGGGCACCTTGGAAAACCTAGCAAACCTATACATTTTTGAAAACTAGACACCCAGGGGAATCCAGGATGGGGTGACTTGGCTGCCTCCCACCAGGGTCTGTTACCCAGAATCCCTTGCAAACCTAAAACATTTTTAAAAAAAACACATTTTCCCCACATTTCTGTCGTGGAAAGTTCCGGAATCTGCGTGGATCTACAAATTTCCACCCACCCCGCGTTCCCCAAAGTCTTACGAGAAAAACGGTACCTCACTTGTGTGGGTCAGCCTAGTGACCGCGACAGGAAACGGCACAAAACGCAACATGGTCACACCTCAATTTCGCAGTGAAAAATGACCCTTTTTTGGCAAAATGACTAGCTGTAGTTTTTGAACCCTAGCTCTGTGGGCACCTTTGGAAACCTAGCAAACCTATACACTTCTGAAAACTAGACACTCAGGGGAATCCAGGATGGGGTGACTTGGCTGCCTCCCACCAGGGTCTGTTACCCAGAATCCCTTGCAAACCTAAAAAATTGTCAAAAAAACCACATTTTCCCCACATTTCTGTCGTGGAAAGTTCCGGAATCTGCGTGGGTGCACAAATTTCCACCCACCCCGCGTTCCCCAAAGTCTTAAGAGAAAAACGGTACCTCACTTGTGTGGGTCGGCCTAGTGCCCGCGACAGGAAAAGGCGCAAAACGCAACGTGGTCACACCTCAATTTCGCAGTGAAAAATGACCCTTTTTTGGCAAAATGACTAGCTGTAGTTTTTGAACCCTAGCTCTGTGGGCACCTTGGGAAACCTAGCAAGCCTATACATTTTTGAAAACTAGACACCCAGGGAAATCCAGGATGGGGTGACTTGGCTGCCTCCCACCAGGGTCTGTTACCCAGAATCCCTTGCAAAACTAAAAAATTGTCAAAAAAAACACATTTTCCCCACATTTCTGTCGTGGAAAGTTCCGGAACCTGCGTGGGTCCATAAATTTCCACCCACCCCGCGTTCCCCAAAGTCTTACGAGAAAAACGGTACCTCACTTGTGTGGGTCGGCCTAGTGCCCGCGACAGGAAATGGCGCAAAACGCAACGTGGTCACACCTCAATTTCGCAGTGAAAAATGACCCTTTTTTGGCAAAATGACTAGCTGTAGTTTTTGAACCCTAGCTCTGTGGGCACCTTGGGAAACCTAGCAAACCTATACATTTTTGAAAACTAGACACCCAGGGAAATCCAGGATGGGGTGACTTGGCTGCCTCCCACCAGGGTCTGTTACCCAGAATCTCTTGCAAACCTAAACAATTGTCAAAAAAACCACATTTTCCCCACATTTCTGTCGTGGAAAGTTCCGGAATCTGCGTGGGTCCACAAATTTCCACCCACCCCGCGTTCCCCAAAGTCTTACGAGAAAAACGGTACCTCATTTGTGTGTGTTGGCCTAGTGCCCGCGACAGGAAACGGCACAAAACATGGTGAGGTGACATCAAAATTGCCTTTCTCAAAACCACCTGATTTTGCAAGGGGGGTCACTTGGGTTTTTGGCCCGGTGCACGGCGGACATCTAGGGAAGCCTACCAAACCCATACATTTCTGAAAACTAGACACCCGGGGGCTTCCAGGGAGGTATGGCTTGCGTGGATCCCCCAACGTTTCCTTACCCAGAATCCCCTGCAAACCTCAATTTTAGCTGAAAAAATCACTTTTTTCACACTTTTTTGTGTGGGAAAGTTGTGGCATCACCGGGCTCACTCAAATTTCACACCTCCCAGCGTTCCCCTGGGTCTCCCGGTAAAAATGGTGCCTCACTTGTGTGGGAGGCCCAAGTACCCGCGACAGGCAAGGGCCCAAAACGTAGTGATGCGACATCAACATTGCCTATCTCAAAACCACCTGGTTTTGCAAGGGGGGGTCTCTTGGGTTTTTGGCCCGTTGCACGGCGGCCATCTAGGGAAACCTACCAAACCCATACATTTCTGAAAACAAGACACCCGGGGGCTTCCAGGGAGGTATGGCTTGCATGGATCCCCCAACGTTTCCTTACCCAGAATCCCCTGCAAACTTCAATTTTAGCTGAAAAAATCACTTTTTTCACACTTTTTTGTGTGGGAAAGTTGTGGCATCACCGGGCTCACTCAAATTTCACACCTCCCAGCGTTCCCCTGGGTCTCCCGGTAAAAATGGTGCCTCACTTGTGTGGGAGGCCCAAGTACCCGCGACAGGCAAGTGCCCAAAACGTAGTGATGCGACATCAACATTGCCTATCTCAAAACCACCTGGTTTTGCAAGGGGGGTCTCTTGGGTTTTTGGCCCGGTGCACGGCGGCCATCTAGGGAAACCTACCAAACCCATACATTTCTGAAAACTAGACACCTGGGGGGTTCCAGGGAGGTATGGCTTGCGTGGATCCCCCAATGTTTCCTTACCCAGAATCCCCTGCAAACCTCAATTTTAGCTGAAAAAATCACTTTTTTCACACTTTTTTGTGTGGGAAAGTTGTGGCATCACCGGGCTCACTCAAATTTCACACCTCCCAGCGTTCCCCTGGGTCTCCCGGTAAAAATGGTGCCTCACTTGTGTGGGAGGCCCAAGTACCCGCGACAGGCAAGTGCCCAAAACGTAGTGATGCGACATCAACATTGCCTATCTCAAAACCACCTGGTTTTGCAAGGGGGGTCTCTTGGGTTTTTGGCCCGGTGCAGGTGGCCATCTAGGGAAACCTACCAAACCCATACATTTCTGAAAACTAGACACCCGGGGGCTTCCAGGGAGGTATGGCTTGCGTGGATCCCCCAACGTTTCCTTACCCAGAATCCCCTGCAAACCTCAATTTTAGCTGAAAAAATCTTTTTTTTCACACTTTTTTGTGTGGGAAAGTTGTGGCTTCACCGGGCTCACTCAAATTTCACACCTCCCAGCGTTCCCCTGGGTCTCCCGGTAAAAATGGTGCCTCACTTGTGTGGGAGGCCCAAGTACCCGCGACAGGCAAGTTCCCAAAACGTAGTGATGCGACATCAACATTGCCTATCTCAAAACCACCTGGTTTTGCAAGGGGGGTCTCTTGGGTTTTTGGCCCGGTGCACGGCGGCCATCTAGGGAAACCTACCAAACCCATACATTTCTGAAAACTAGATACCCGGGGGCTTCCAGGGAGGTATGGCTTGCATGGATCCCCCAACGTTTCCTTACCCAGAATCCCCTGCAAACCTCAATTTTAGCTGAAAAAAATCACTTTTTTCACACTTTTTTGTGTGGGAAAGTTGTGGCATCACCGGGCTCACTCAAATTTCATACCTCCCAGCATTCCCCCGGGTCTCCCGGTAAAAATGGTGCCTCACTTCTGTGGGAGGCCCAAGTACCCACGACAGGCAAGGGCCCAAAACGTAGTGATGCGACATCAACAATGCCTATCTCAAAACCACCTGGTTTTTCAAGGGGGGTCTCTTGGGTTTTTGGCCCAATGCACGGCGGCCATCTAGGGAAACCTACCAAACCCATACATTTCTGAAAACTAGACACCCGGGGGCTTCCAGGGAGGTATGGCTTGCATGGATCCCCCAACGTTTCCTTACCCAGAATCCCCTGCAAACCTCAATTTTAGCTGAAAAAATCACTTTTTTCACACTTTTTTGTGTGGGAAAGTTGTGGCATCACCGGGCTCACTCAAATTTCACACCTCCCAGTGTTCCCCTGCCTCTCCCGGTAAAAATGGTGCCTCACTTGTGTGGGAGGCCCAAGTACCCGCGACAGGCAAGGGCCCAAAACGTAGTGATGCGACATCAACATTGCCTATCTCAAAACCACCTGGTTTTGCAAGGGGGGTCTCTTGGGTTTTTGGCCCGGTGCACGGCGGCCATCTAGGGAAACCTACCAAACCCATACATTTCTGAAAACTACACACCCGGGGAATTCCAGGGAGGTATGGCTTGCGTGGATCCCCCAATGTTTCCTTACCCAGAATCCCCTGCAAACCTCAATTTTAGCTGAAAAAATCACTTTTTTTCACACTTATTTGTGTGGGAAAGTTGTGGCATCACCGGGCTCACTCAAATTTTACACCTCCCAGCGTTCCCCTGCATCTCCTGGTAAAAATGGTGCCTCACTTGTGTGGGAGGCCCAAGTACCCGCGACAGGCAAGGGCCCAAAACGTAGTGATGCGACATCAACATTGCCTATCTCAAAACCACCTGGTTTTGCAAGGGGGGTCTCTTGAGTTTTTGGCCCGGTGCACGGCGGCCATCTAGGGAAACCTACCAAACCCATACATTTCTGAAAACTAGACACCCGGGGGCTTCCAGGGAGGTATGGCTTGCGTGGATCCCCCAACGTTTCCTTACCCAGAATCCCCTGCAAACCTCAATTTTAGCTGAAAAAATCTTTTTTTTCACACTTTTTTGTGTGGGAAAGTTGTGGCTTCACCGGGCTCACTCAAATTTCACACCTCCCAGCATTCCCCTGGGTCTCCCGGTAAAAATGGTGCCTCACTTGTGTGGGAGGCCCAAGTACCCGCGACAGGCAAGTGCCCAAAACGTAGTGATGCGACATCAACATTGCCTATCTCAAAACCACCTGGTTTTGCAAGGGGGGTCTCTTGGGTTTTTGGCCCGGTGCACGGCGGCCATCTAGGGAAACCTACCAAACCCATACATTTCTGAAAACTAGATACCCGGGGGCTTCCAGGGAGGTATGGCTTGCATGGATCCCCCAACGTTTCCTTACCCAGAATCCCCTGCAAACCTCAATTTTAGCTGAAAAAATCACTTTTTTCACAATTTTTTGTGTGGGAAAGTTGTGGCATCACCGGGCTCACTCAAATTTCACACCTCCCAGCATTCCCCCGGGTCTCCCGGTAAAAATGGTGCCTCACTTGTGTGGGAGGCCCAAGTACCCGCGACAGGCAAGGGCCCAAAACGTAGTGATGCGACATCAACATTGCCTATCTCAAAACCACCTGGTTTTGCAAGGGGGGTCTCTTGGGTTTTTGGCCCGGTGCACGGCGGCCATCTAGGGAAACCTACCAAACCCATACATTTCTGAAAACTACACACCCGGGGAATTCCAGGGAGGTATGGCTTGCGTGGATCCCCCAATGTTTCCTTACCCAGAATCCCCTGCAAACCTCAATTTTAGCTGAAAAAATCACTTTTTTCACACTTTTTTGTGTGGGAAAGTTGTGGCATCACCGGGCTCACTCAAATTTCACACCTCCCAGCGTTCCCCTGCATCTCCTGGTAAAAATGGTGCCTCACTTGTGTGGGAGGCCCAAGTACCCGCGACAGGCAAGGGCCCAAAACGTAGTGATGCGACATCAACATTGCCTATCTCAAAACCACCTGGTTTTGCAAGGGGGGTCTCTTGAGTTTTTGGCCCGGTGCCCGGTAAAATTGAGGTTTGCAGGGGATTCTGGGTAAGGAAACGTTGGGGGATCCACGCAAGCCATACCTCCCTGGAAGCCCCGGGTGTCTAGTTTTCAGAAATGTATGGGTTTGGTAGGTTTCCCTAAATGGCCGCCGAGCACGGGCCAAAAAGAGAGTTGACCCCCTTGCAAAAGCAGAACGTTTTGACATTGTTTCTACAACGTGAGAATTTCGGCACAATATTGCATGGACAATGTGACAGATATTTTGAGGTTTGCAGGACATTGAGGATAAAAAACCTTTTTGGAATTCACAAGAGAGACATCACCATGAACTCCCATGGGTTTACGACAATATCTACAGTTGGTGGGTTATTTTTACATGGAACATGCACCTTGGCAGAGAAACTAAAAAGACAAAGATTCCTGCACAGCCATCTATTCCTCAAACGCACACACATACTGGTTGGATTTGGCACAAGGGCGAGTGATGGTTCAGTATATTAAATTTTATTAACAAGAGATTTCACAAAAATGAAATGCACTGTCAATAATTCAATGGAGAAAAAACTAGGCCTGGGCGAAGCACTACGCTACGCTCGCGTAGTTTGCGAAGTTCGCGCTACTTCGCACTACGCGAACTGCACGTAGCACAGTGCGAACACGCGTAGCGTAGTGTTGCGTAGTGCTGCGGTCATTTTTTGCTTGCTCGCGGTCCTCAACGTCAAGTTGGTGACCGCGAGCAAGCAAAATGACATCCTGGCGAGACTTTTTCCTTGTTCGCGATCGCGAGCATGGAAAATAAACCTCCCGGCGAGATTCCCAACGCGAGAAGGTCAGGTTTCTCATTGCGAGGGGTCGCGTATGCTCGCGACCGCTCGCGATGAGAAACTACCAGTTCGCGTTGAGAAAGCTGCAGCTCGAGTAAAAATCTACTCGAGCAGCAGAAAACTACAGCTCGCACTGTGCAAGATGCCATTTTCAATGATTGCACAGTGCCGGTTGCTTGTCCGCACTGTGCAATCATTGAAAACAACATCTTGCACAGTGCGAACATGTTACTTCGCAGTTCGCGAAGTGCTACGCGTAGCTCGCGTAGTGCGAACTTCACTTTGCGTAGCTTCGCGAAGTGCTACTTCGCGAACTACGCCCACCCTTAGAAAAAACTGAACCAATGACTCGCAGCTCGTGAGCTGTAAAGCCACGGCAAGGCACCAATCGCTTTACAGGCCATTCACACACCTTTCATACGTGATACACACAAGACCATTCACACCACCAGGCACAAAAACAACACATTACAAAATTCACAAAAGGGACAAGGTACACCCTGCTTCAGAAAGGCAAATTTTACTGCACAGCCATCTAATCCTCAAGCACACACACATACTGGTTGGATTTGGCACGAGGGTGAGTGATGGTTCAGAATATACAATTGTATTAGCAAGTGATTTCACAAAAATGAAATGCACTGTTAATAATTGAAAGGGCGAGAAACTGAACCATTGACTCACAGCTTGTGAGCTGTAAAGCCACAACAAGGCACCAACCTCTTTACAGGCCATTCATACACATTTCATACGCATGAGACATACAAAACCATTCACACCGCCAGCCGCGGGCCCATCACATAACAAAACTCACACCAGCACACAGCGCCATTCAAGGGCCCATCACTTTCACACGCCCACATTCCTGACACAGCAACTACACAAGCAGATGGATTGCGTGGAGTGGCACTCAGCTAGCAGTGTATGTAGTGACCAGCAGCAAGTCACTACTCACACACAGCCAGCCGAGCGCCAGTCCACGCACACCGCTAGCCGAGCGCCAGTCCACGCACACCGCTAGCTAAACACCAGTCCACGCACACCGCTAGCCAAGCGCCAGTCCAGGCACACCACCAGCCAATTGCCAGTCTTCGCACACCGCCAGACAAGCACCAGTCCACGCACACCGCCAGCCAAGCACCAGTCCACGCACACCGCCAGCCAAGCACCAGTCCATGCACACCGCCAGCCAAGCACCATTCCAAAGAAGTGCCAGTCCACACACACCGCCAACACATTTAGGATTTTTTTAGACAAAAATAAAAACACAAACAAATCACAAATAGATACAAATCTACAAACACAAAATCAGAAACTAAACACACTGCACTAACGCCAACCTTGAAACAGAATCAAATTTTTCAAAGAATACAAACCAATCAGTTAACTTTACCACTCATGAATGCTCCCAAAAATTCTTTTGCGTATGGTACGCTCTAAAACAAGCAGGGACACACAGCCCAGGTTTAGATGGACAGTCGGGGCAGTACATACGAATCTCCTTCCGCGTACCTCTTCGCCAACAGACTCTGCATCTCCTAGTGGGAAAATCTTTTGCCGGTGTGGGAGGGATGAAATCAGGAAAGTGGCGATCTTTCAATCGAACCCCATCCTCCATCACTCCAAATCTAGGAACACTTGCCTGTTCCACAACAACAAGGCTAGCTATCACAGAGTGCTGAAACTGAAGAAATGTCAACTTTGACGCAGGAGAACACTCCTTGAACACAATAAAAGCATTGAACATTGCTAATTCGAAGAAATGGATGGACAACTTCTTATACCAAACATAAGCCTTCCGAATAGCAGAGTAAGGTTCCAACCTCTGATCTACTCTGTCAACAACACCCATGTGCTTATTGTAGTCTAGAATGCACACAGGTTTGCGCACTTCAGCAACCTGACCCCAAACAGCCACAGGTGAAGTACTCTCATCATGGATGGTAGTCAGCATGTACACATCCCTCCTGTCCACAAATTTTACAGCTAGTAGTTCATCACTACGCAAGGAACTGCACTGCCCCCTCTGAAGCTTTTTGCAAACAAGCTCTTTCGGATAAGCTTTACGGTTAGAGCGGATTGTGCCACATGCAAAAGTGTCCACTTTATACAATTCCTTAAATAATTGCACAGCAGTATAGAAGTTATCAAGGTACAAATGGTGGCCTCTGTTAAACAGTCTTCTAGCAAGATCCCACACAATTTTCTCTGCAACTCCAAAAGTGGACGGACAACCTGGGGGGTCAATAGTAGAATCTCTACCAGTGTACACATGAAAATTAAAAACATATCCTGTCCTACTCTCAGACAACATATACAGCTTAATTCCATAGCGTGCCCTCTTGCTAGGGATGTACTGCCTAAAAACCAAACGGCCCTTGAACAAGACCAAAGACTCATCAATAGATATTTCTTTCCCTGGAGTATAGATCTCAGAAAATTGATCTACAAAGTGATCAAGAACGGGCCGAATCTTAAAAAGACGGTCACAGTCAGGGTGATCTCGTGGCAACGCCATAGAATTATCAACAAAATGCAGCATACGTTGCCAAAGTAAATACCGATTACGAGTCATAACTGCAGGAAATATGGCAGTTGCCAACAAAGGGCTAGTAGACCAATATGAAGCCAAGGTTGGCTTCCTTACCACACCCATCAATAAAGTCAAACCCAAAAACTTCTTAATCTCTTCCAGATATGTGGGAGTCCACCGGGTAGCTCTAGACTGGGGCCTAAGTTTGTCGCTGTTGTTCCTCAAAAACTGTTCAGCATACAAATTCGTCTGCTCAACAATCTCACCGAAAAATACATCATCCATAAACAACTGAAAAAACTTTTTACAATTCACTGTACACCCTGCATCACCGTTAAAGGCAGGCAACACCGGCTGCACCATGTTTGGATCAACCCAAAGTCCAGCACTTCCAGTAGGAAGCCTAGCAGCCTCAGACTGCAATCCAGATGCCTCTTGCACCATCGACACAGCAGTTTCCTCCTCTAAGACAGGCACTTCATCCGCACTGAGAGTTGCTTCATCCACACCAAGAGTACCTTCATCTGCACTAAGAGTACCTTCATCATCCGATGATTCCATGTTGAGTGACAACTCACTGCCAGAATCTTCCCCTCCCTCCTCTCCCTCAGACGCACTGTCAGTCTCATAATCATGCTCAGAGGAAGATTCAAGAAGCATACCGACCACCTGTTGAGCAGTCATTCTACGGCTAGCCATATTGCTTACTAATAAAGGTAACTTGTCAAACAAGTCAACAACAACAAACTCTTTGTAAAATAAGTAATAAACAAAAAGCACCTTTATCAAAACTCAAATATACTCCAAAACAATACCACTCACTTGCCAGAGGCAGCTAAACTACTCACCACCACCAACTCTGTACAGACACAGTATGGATCAACAATATCCCACTAAAAAAGAAAGAGAAAAGCAATTACACATAAGACTATGCAAAACACATCGCAACGAATTTCATGCTCAAACCACTAACTAAATATGCCGCCATTATGACATCACTTACAAAAAAATTCATTCAGACATTATATTATTACTCATTTGGTGTAAATACAACAACAAAAAAATTCTTACCAAAACAATGCATCTACACAAAACTGCAGAACAGCCACTGTCGGAAAAGCTTTAGACTAGAATAATAAGAAGCAAAAAAACGTTATTGTAACATATGCATATAATGCTCTGGACCATCACGTACTGCGCAAAATTTATTGCTTGAACCTCCCACTTTCAAAAAGGAAAGATCGATGGCCCAATCCTTTACAAGCAACGCGGCGAGAATCTGGAACTGAGCCTCAGCTCCGGACCACCCCCTCCCTCTTCCCAGTCCTTCAAAACTGACCTCAAAGTTCTGCTCCTGCAAAGACACTTCCAAACTTAATTCACACCCTCTCTATTGTGTGAAGGAAGTCTTTACATTATAGGAAATTCTGTTCTCCATGCCCGTAGAAGTGCCTTCCCAGTGTGTTCCTGTGTTTTGCGTGTCTGCCATTTATTGCACTTTTATACCTCTACTTGTACTTTGTACTCTTTTGTAAGTTGCACACATGTCACTTTTCCTCTTGAAACGTATTGTTTGCTACCTCTTGTATTTTGTTTACTTTTGATACATGCACAATTACCACCATTGCCTCATGTAACATAACGTTTGCTCTAGTTTTCAGAGTGTCTGCCATTTATTGCAGTATTTTACCTCATGTGACATCCATCAGAAAGCTGTGTGAATAATTACCTGGTAATCCCCTCATCACAGTGCAATCACCCACCCGAAATAGGTACCCAGTGAGGTCACACCGTTCGAATCGCCCTAACCTGCTCAAGGTTCATGTGACCTCAGTGACAGTCACAGCGACTGGATCACTGTTGCTCTAGGGTGTGCTGCTTTGTAGGCCTGTCACCAACACTGGAGATGAACTTCAGTATGGATTGTGGTGGACAGGCCTTCAAGGATAACCACAATTGACACCACTACAGTACACCTGCTTGTGCTAAGACATCAAGCCTTCTAAGGTCTAGTGGGGCCTTCTACGGTCTAGCATGGGAATGTGCTCCCTCAGTAAAGTGGTGTGGTGGACTGGTCATGAATGCTGAACCCGGTTCCCCATTTCCAAATTCAACAGCTCCGGCCATAGTGCCACATCCCCACTGAACGCCATACTTGCCCACTGAGAGAAACTCGCACTGCCTTCAGCTATAACCTAATTGTGCCCGCTATAAACACTTGGATGTGGCTCAATTCAAATTATGCACTTGATAAGAGTAATACGCTGCCTAAAAAAAAAAAAACACTCCTAGGGAATGCAAAGCATGTGAAATGTAAGCATAAACAACATGGTTACCTAAACAATCTCTCACTAACTATTCAGAAATCAGCGAGTGGTTTCACCTGAAAAGTTATGGACATGACTAGAGGGCCCTGAAGGGAACCGTTTCACTGTCCATTGCTTACATCCTTACAAAACATAAGCAGTATGTTAAACCACATCCATAAACACAGAACCATGGTGCACATTGTGTTTTCCAATTCACCCATCAACCAGGTATTGCAGTACCTCCAGGAATGGTACACTCTCCCACCCTGGAAACGACAATGCTGTTCAAAGGAAGACGAGAAAACGAAAGTAGCACTACACTGGCAAACTCTGATGCTGGTGTACTTGGATGCAAATAAAATCAATCTGGCCACTTTGCAACCCCTCTGTCTTACTTTATTTCGCCCCCCCTGGGAACAACAATGCTGTTCAAAGTTAGACGAGAAAACGAAAGTAGCACTTCACTGGCAAACTGTGATGCTGGTGTACTTGGATGCAAATAAAAACAATCTGGCCACTTTGCAACCCCTCTGTCTTACTTTATTTCGCCCCCCCTGGGAACAACAATGCTGTTCAAAGTTAGACGAGAAAACGAAAGTAGCACTTCACTGGCAAACTCTGATGCTGGTGTACTTGGATGCAAATAAAATCAATCTGGCCACTTTGCAACCCCTCTGTCTTACTTTATTTCGCCCCCCCTGGGAACAACAATACTGTTCAAAGGAAGACGAGAAAACAAAAGTAGCACTTCACTGGCAAACTCTGATGCTGGTGTACTTGGATGCAAATAAAATCAATCTGGCCACTTTGCAACCCCTCTGTCTTACTTTATTTCGCCCCCCCTGGGAACAACAATGCTGTTCAAAGTTAGACGAGAAAACGAAAGTAGCACTTCACTGGCAAACTCTGAAGCTGTCGACTTGGATGCAAATAAAATCAATCTGGCCACTTTGCAACCCCTCTGTTTTACTTTATTTCGCCCCCCCTGGGAACAACAATACTGTTCAAAGGAAGACGAGAAAACGAAAGTAGCACTTCACTGGCAAACTCTGATGCTGGTGTACTTGGATGCAAATAAAATCAATCTGGCCACTTTGCAACCCCTCTGTCTTACTTTATTTCGCCCCCCCTGGGAACAACAATGCTGTTCAAAGTTAGACGAGAAAATGAAAGTAGCACTTCACTGGCAAACTCTGATGCTGGTGTACTTGGATGCAAATAAAATCAATCTGGCCACTTTGCAACCCCTCTGTCTTACTTTATTTCGCCCCCCCTGGGAACAACAATACTGTTCAAAGGAAGACGAGAAAACGAAAGTAGCACTTCACTGGCAAACTCTGATGCTGGTGTACTTGGAAGCAAATAAAATCAATCTGGCCACTTTGCAACCCCTCTGTCTTACTTTATTTCGCCCCCCCTGGGAACAACAATGCTGTTCAAAGTTAGACGAGTAAACGAAAGTAGCACTTCACTGGCAAACTCTGTGATGCTGGTGTATTTGTATACAAAAAAAAAACAATCAGGGCACTTTGCAACCCCTCTCTTACTTTATTTCACCCCCCTACGCTAGCAGCACCCACCGATCGCAATATAGCCCTCCTCCCCAGCCCCAAAACTGACCTTTACTCTCCGACGCGCAGGAAGCAAATGGCTTCCTGCGCCTCGGAGAGCAAAGGGGAAGCCTCCGATGACGTCAGCGCACCTCGCGCACTGACGTCATTGATGACGCGGGTGGGGGGGCGCGGGGGGAGGCAGGGGAAGGTCTTCCCCTGCCTCCCCAGTAAAAAAAAAAAAGATCGACCAATCACGGGGGGAGCGGCAGCGCTTCCCCCAAGGGTGGGTCTCATGACGAGATGGTCTCGTCATGGGCACAGCGCGACTGTGCTCCATGACGAGACCATCTCGTCATGGGCACAGAAGGGGTTAATAACACATACGTCTCCTACCACCACCCCACTATTTCCACAAAAAGTATCAGTTGCAAACGTGCGACCTTTTCTTTGTCTCCCCAAATACATTACAAACTCAAATTAACGCTGCACCTCATTTTCAAAACAATACAGTCCTATAAAGATGACAAACTACACTTCTTCTCAGTGAAAAATTCCTAAACACATATAAAATACTTATATAACAGCTCAAATTGTATGCATATTTCATAACCAATATCAAACACCACACTTTAATAACAGTATATCACTTTGAAATAAAAAATACTTTCAAAATTAAAAACATCAACTCAAATACTTAATCAATACTATAAAACACATAACCCACCTGTTCATTTCTAACTCACCTTTGTAGTTGTTATCCAGATTTCAAATGACACACACATACAATTCTCTCTTTCTCACATAGTACATGTAAAGCTCCGACTTCATCAAGAATGAAACCAGAAATG
This sequence comes from Triturus cristatus, assembly GCF_964204655.1. Lineage (NCBI taxonomy): Eukaryota > Metazoa > Chordata > Amphibia > Caudata > Salamandridae > Triturus > Triturus cristatus. Next base: position 152,446,460 of record NC_140585.1, on the reverse strand, counting down.
GCACAATTACTCTGTCGCTCCACACATAAATACATGTAAAGAACAAATCAGAATACTTCATTCCTTCAACGACATTTCAAAACTTACCTCCATTGGTTAATTTTGAATTTTCCTTCCGAAAACTACTTATTAATCTGCGCCACATACAGGTCACAAGTTCAACCTAATTTATCACCACACTCTCGGGAACCTTCTACGACTCCTGCAGGTTAAAAGTTCATCTTTTTTTTTTTAACCTAACGATATACTTTTGCAGCATTTTATCGAACATTCAACGGCATGTGCACATTAAAAGTTCACAATAGAGATCAGTAGTTCATCAGCTTTATTCTCAACTCCAGCAGCACCTCACTTTATGCCCCTAGCGCCATCAGACCCGTAGGAGTCAGTGCTTTCCACTTTCCAAATACCAAATTCATTTTAAACACACAAACTTACCTTCGCACTCCCTATATAACACCCCCTAAGCACCATACACAAGTTACAATGTTCGAAACAAAAGTTCCTCCAAGTAGCTATAACTACATGCTGACAATACGTGCACAGATGTGGCACAGCGGCCAGAGCACATGACTTTACAGCATATGACACACAATTTGAGCTCACGCTTTCATCCCCGAGTCCGGCAGCAGCTCAGCTTAGAAGCATGAGACTCTACACACTACCTCACATATCTTCCGTATCCCAGAACTTTCAGACCAGTACGGGTCAGTAGTTCGTCCTAGTAGTTATAAACACATGCTGACACTACTTCCACAACTGTACTGCAGCAGCCATGACACATGACTTCACAGCATAAGACACACTATGACTCACGCTCTAATCACCGAGTCCCGCACCACCTCACCTTAGCAGCATCACACTCTAGGCAATATCTCACTTAATTTTTGTAGCCTAGCACTTTCACACCAGTAGGTATGATTAGTTCACTTCACACCCCCTCTATAGCACATCCTAAACACCCCACAGAGGTTACAGTGCTCCTACCTTCCTATTTCCCTCTTTTCCCCCCTTTTTTCCCCTTACTCGCTTCAACGGAATCACAAAATGGCGGCCAACACTTCCTCCTTCCATGAGACTCTAGACAATACCTCACATATTTTCCGTACTCAGGACTTTCACACCACTACGGGTCAGTTGTTCATCCTAGTAGGTATAAACATATGCTGACACTACTTCCACAACTGTACTGCAGCGGCCAGGGCACATGACTTCACAGCATAAGACACACAGTGTGGGCTCAGGCTTTAATACTCGAGTCATGCACAAGCTCAGCTTAGAAACATCACACACTAGCCAATACCTCACTTAATTTTCGTAGCCTAGCCCTTTCACACCGGTAGGTATGATTAGTTCACTTCACACCCCCTCTATAGCACACCCAAAACACCCCACAGAGGTTACAGAGCTCCTACCTTCCAATTTCCCACTTTTTTTGCCCTTTTTCCCCCTTACTCGCTTCAACAGAATCACAAAATGGCGTCCATTACTTCCTAGTTGCAAACGCTCGCAGCTCTCGCAGCCAATCAGCAGCAAGCTCGTGCTCGTAACGCCTCAGCCAATCAGATGGCAGAATTCCCAAATATCGATATCTGTAAATGTCGATATTTCTCAAAAACTACTGAACGGATTTACACCAAATAAATAAAAGCGTGCTTTATAGACCAAGACCCTTCTCCCTGCCAAATTTGGGGTAATTCTGTTCACCCGTTCGACCTGTAGCCTTGTCTAAAGTTTCCTATGGAAATTAACATTGAAAAAACACGTTTTGGGAATCCCCTTTTTCTCGGCCCCCCTTCACCAATCACCCCCAAACTTTCAACATAGGAGCTGATCTCACCAAAGAATTAGTTTAAAAAATGTCACGAAGATTCATCAATCGGCGCCAAAATTATTGTGAATAGAATGTTGCCATTTTCCTATTGTAACTAGGTCCTAACTATAACTACCTACTGGCGACTGCCAGTAAATAATATATATATATATATATATGCAGGCATTGCTGTAAAACGAAAATAAATTAATTTTCTCACTTGCATCCTGGGTCAGCTTTCGTCTGTTCCTGTTTTCCCTAAGATTTCTGGTGCACAGGAGCACTCTTGACGAAATACTTCGATATATATATATATATATATATATATATATATATATATATATATATATATATATATATATATATATATATTAATATATTAATTATCTACTGGCGGTTGCCAGTAGATAGTTATAGTTAGGACCTATTTTCCATCGGAAATCCGCAACATTCTATTCCCAATAAGTCTGGCGCCGGTTGACAAATCTTCGCGAAATTTTCCAAACTTTTGGCCAGCTCTTCTCCGCTCCTACCATGAAAGTTTCGTGGTGATTCGTCAAGCGGGGGCCGATAAAAAAGGGGGGTCCCAAAACACGTTTTCCCCATGCAATTCCCCATAGGATCTGTTGTCGCAGCTACAGCCCGAACCGCTGAACGGAATTATACCAAATTTGGCAAAGAGGTAGTCCTCAGTTCAGACTTGTGCCTTTTGCATAAATGGTGTGAATCCGTTCAGTAGTTCCTGATAAAATTAGAGTTAAAAGTACATATATATCTATGGCCGGGGAGGATCCGCGGACCCTACCCGCACCGTAAGCGCACCCTCCCCGAACCGAGCGCGCACCCTACCGATCGCGCGCTGAATGCTAATTGGCTGTCAAGTGTCAGTCTACATTTGAAACCAGGAACTGTTGGCGGACATTTTCTGCCTCGGCAGAAGCGAGGCTGAAGAAGCAAGGGGAATAAGTGTGTAAAACATATAAAGGGGGCAGAGTGGAAATACTCTGACCCTCTAGAGGTGCTTAGGGGGTTCCAGAAGGACCCCCTGGGGCCCTCTTTTAAAAAAAAAAAAAAACGGCGAAATGCGCGCTGGGTGCGCGCATCCTATCGCGTTGGGTGCAAAAAAAATTGAAAAAAGACACAAAATCATTGTTTGTATTACAACTTTCTAGACTGAAAGGTGGGGTGTATATTTCTGTTTGTTAAAGGCATGATTCTTATTGGTTAACAAAAACAGTTTGCAAAGAACATTATATAAGATAAGCTGATATGTTGACAAGTCAAGCACACTTGCTGTCTTGTTTAGCAACATTGTGTGCTGAACTTGTGACCTGTGTGCTCAGTGCAGTGTTCCATGACCTGTCTCTATGGTAAAAGGCAGAAGGCAGATTGGGGGAAGGGTTGAAATGTATTTCATTTGGAAATGGTTGAAATGTTTAACCAATAGAAATGTGTGTTTGCTTTTGAATGTATGTGTGAAGGATTGTGATTTGATGTTTACATGTATATGTGTGGAAAATGAAGGGAAACTTTTCCATTCTTTGTTTTTACTGAGAGGTGCACAGTGCAGAGATTCTGTAAAAGAAAATCTGGTGTGTGACTGATATACTGCTTAATCTACAAAAAGGTGAGTTATTTAATTGTGAGGGGATGTATGTAGACTATTTTGATTTTAATCAGACTAATGTATTTCTCCTGCTAAAGTGTAGGGAGTACTTTTTTTCTCTACAATCTTATTAACAGTGTGTGTACATGTAGAAACCATTCTGTGATAAGCATTTGTGTTTTTCATGTGTTTGCAGACAGAAAACTGTGCTGTTTTTATATTTTGGTAGAATTAGAAACCAGGCATTGTTTATGAATTTGTGAAATGAGTTATGTTTCTATACTAGAATGTAGTACTCCTTCTAGATGAAGAAATGTGTTTTGGTATAGTGCAAGGGATAGTGTTGTTTGTCTAGAATCACACAGTGAGTATGTGTGCATTTGGGAACCACTGTGAGAGAAGTATGTGGTAATATCGTGTATTTTCTGACAGATAATTGTTTTAAAACCTGTCTTGTTGTCAAGTTTTAGTAGCATTAGAAGGCAGTTTTTGCATATGCATTGATTAAATGAGTCAAGCTTTGACACAAAAGTGCAGTCCTGAAATATGTAGATTGTGTGCAGTTCTCTTACGACTTCCACTGTAGTGAATGAGTTTTCGTAAACTCCTAGGGATAGTGGTGCTTGTCTAGAATCACACTGTGAGTTAGTGTGTATTTGGGAACCACTGTGAGAGAAGCATTTGGAAACATCGTGCATTTTCTGACAGATAACTTTTTAAAAACCTGTCATGTTGTCAAGTTTTAGTAGCATTAGAAGCCAGTCTTTGCTTATGCGTTGATAAAATAAGTCAGGCTTTGACACTAATGTGCTTTACTTTAATATGTAGATTGTGTGTAGTCTCCTTACCCCTTGCACAGTAGTGAATGAGTTTTGGTAAGCTGCTAGGGATAGTGATGCTTGTCTAGAATCACACTGTGAGCCTGTGTGCATTTGGGAACCACTGTGAGAGAAGTATGTGGTAATATTGTGTATTTTCTGACAGATAATTGTTTTAAAACCTGTCTTGTTGTCAAGTTTTAGTAGCATTAGAAGACAGTTTTTGCATATGCTTTGATTAAATGAGTCAAGCTTTGACACAAAAGTGCAGTCCTGAAATATGTAGAGTGTGTGCAGTTCCCTTACCACTTCCACAGTAGTGAATGATTTTTGGTAAACTCCTAGGTATAGTGGTTGTTGTCTAGAATCACACTGTGAGTCTGTGTGCATTTGGGAACCACTGTGAGAGAAGCATTTGGTAACATTCTGTATTTGGTGACAGATAACTCTTTTAAAACCTGTCATGTTGTCAAGTTTTAGTAGCATTAGAAGCCAGTCTTTGGTTATGCATTGATAAAATGATTCATGCTTTGACACTAATGTGCTGTACTTTAATATGTAGATTGTGTATAGTCTCCTTACCCCTTGCACAGTAGTGAATGAGTTTTTGTAAGCTGCTAGGGATATTGTTGCTTGTCTACAATCACACTGTGAGTCTGTGTGCATTTGGGAACCACTGTGAGAGAAGCATTTGGTAACATCGTTGTTAGACCTGGCACCTTGGCGTGAGTCTCCCTTCCACTTTTTGTCGCTTTGCCTCATGTGTTTTTATGGTGTTGGCCGCTCAGAGCAATGTGCCACTGACAACCAGTGCCACAGTACAAGTGCTCCCTATTTAAAATGTATGTGTTGGTTGGATTCCATGATTGGCTTATTTGGTTTACTGTCAGACCCCAGTAAAGTGCACGTGGAGTGCCCAGGGCTTGTAAATACAAATGCTGCTGGTGGGCTTGCAGCACTGGTTGTGCCACCCACAGAAGCGGCCTAGTAAAATGTGTCTAAGGTCTGCCATTGCAGAACCTGCGTGCAGTCTGGTACTGTCATGCTGACTGGGCAAGTGCACCCACTTCCCAGTCCCTAAACCTTCCCTTAACTTCATATTAGTCACCCCTATGGTAGGCCCAAGGGCAGGGTGCATTGTAAGCATAAGGTAGGACAAGCCCTGATGTGTACTCCATGTCCTAATAGTGAATTACAGCCATTTCCGTTTTTCACTATTGTAAGGCTACCTGTTCTCCATTGGCCAGAATGGGCTGTTAGAATTGTTACATCCTATGATCCTAACAGACCCAGGGAACATGGTAGAAAATCGAGTTTAGTATGCCTGAACTCAGAATAATAAAATACATATTTTAGTAAAGTTTATTTTAATATTCTGTGTTTGCAAATACCACTTTTAGAAAGTTGGTATTTGCTTGCCTAACCATTTCAGCCCGCCTCTGATATGATGTGTGTCTGCCTGTCTGGTTTGTGTGAGTGACAGGGCTGGGGAAACCCAGAGGGGCAGGGCTAGGTAGCCTGGTGGTGACTAGGGAGATTGACATCCAGATGGGTGGGAGGAGTGCACCTGGACTCTGAATAGGGCTGTGCTCTGCCACCACAATGCTGGCTCCACCTCCTGTGGAGCGGCTGATGTCTCTGCCCTGCATCCTGAATAGAAAGGCAGAGTCAAGTCAACAAAGAGCTCAAGAACTGGTTTGGACTGGGCAAAGACCCCTCTACCCCAGAGGAACAAAGGAATTAGGGGTATAAGTATCGGGACCCTGCTCCCAAGAAATTATATCCTGCTTGACAAGAAGAACCTCTGCCTGAGGAGAAGGAACTGGGAAAGCTGTAAGGAGGAGTACTGTCCCTGACATGGGGGATTGGCCTGCAGTGGTTGCCTTGCTGCTGAAAGGAGAGGAGAAAAGACTACAAAGACTTTAATTCAACTTGTGCTTAAAAGATCTCCAAGGGCATGTACTGAGCTTGCCCCCTGAACGAAGTCCCAGGACCAGTGGACTTCACCCCCAACTCCCCAGAGTCTTTTGGAAGTGCCTGCTGCTGTTGTTGGGCCTTCTGAGGGACTGCGTGTCACAAGGCGCTGGAAGCGCGACTCGAGAAGGAGAAGCGTGCCGCCGTCGGAGCTGTTGTTGTCGCACCTCACAAAGGGTGTCGCCGCTGCAGCACCGCATCAAGAGAAGAGTCTCACATCGAGGAAGAAGCTTGTCGCCATCGCAGCCATCGTAGTTGTCGCATTACACCACATCAAGAAAAGCACCTCGCATCCATGGAGAAGCGTGCCGCCATCGGAGCTGCTGTCGGCGCATCGCGTAAAGGGGTGATGCCGCTGCAGCATCGCATCGAGCGGAAGCGTCTCGCAAATGTCGGAGAAGAGTGCCGCTGCCAAGGCCGCTGTTGTCGCATCGCGTAAAGGGGTGACGCCGCTGTAGCTGACGCATCGAGCCGAGTCTTCTTGCAACATCGGAGAAGCGTAACGCATCTGGAAGATCTTCACGTCTTTATTTCTTTGCACCAAAAACTTCATCGCATCAGCATTGTTGCAACACTTTGGTTGCCCTGCATGTCGCATCTAAGGTACATTGACTTAAAGTGTCGCATTTAAGAACTTAAGAGAACTAAGCAAACTTCTACCATCTAAAGTAACAGTATTGTATATTTTTGTCGTTTAATGGTCTTGTGGTAACTCTATATAAAGAATCCTTATTTTTAATATAAAAACCTGTGTGGTGTCCATTTGTAGTGTTGTCACTTGGTTACTGTATGTGTTCACAAATGCTTAAACTATAACGCTCTGAGATAAGCCTTGTCTGCTCGCACCAAGCTACCTAGAGGGTGAGTAGGGGTTATTTTAGGAGTGTAACCTCTTACCCTGACTAGAGGAAAGGTTCCCTGCTTGTCACAAGTACCTACCTGTGCCAACCAGAGAACCCGGATTCTAACAATCGTGTATTTGCTGACAGATAATTGTTTTAAAACCTGTCATGTTGTCAAGTTTTATTAGCATTAGAAGCCAGTTTTTGCTTATGCTTTGATTAAATGAGTCAGGCTTTGACACAACAGTGCAGTCCTGAAATATGTAGATTGTGTGCAGTTCCCTTATCACTTCCACAGTAGTGAATGATTTTTGGTAAACTGCTAGGTATAGTGGTTGTTGTATAGAATCACACTGTGAGTCTGTGTGCATTTGGGAACCAATGTGAGAGAAGCATTTGGTAACATCGTGTATTTTCTGGCAGATAACTCTTGTAAAACCTGCCATGTTGTCAAGTTTTAGTAGCATTAGAAGCCAGTCTTTGCTTATGCGTTGATTAAATGAGTCATGCTTTGACACTAATGTGCTGTACTTAAATATGTAGATTGTGTGCAGTACCCTTACCTCTTCTAGACTATTGAATGAGTTTTGGTAAACTGCTAGGGATAGTGTTGCTTGACTAAAATCACACTGTGAGTCTGTGTACATTTGGGTAAGGATTGTTATAGAAGCATTTGGTAACATGGTGTATTTGGTGACAGATAACTGTTATAAAATCCGTCATGTTGTCAAGTTTTAGTAGCTTTAGAAGCTATTCTTTGCTTATGCATTGATAAAATGAGTCAGGGTTTGACACTAAATTGCAGTACCATGTACTATTCTCTTCACTGTGCCAGAATTGAAAATTTAAAAGTTTTACCAGGCACTGTCCTAGCAGAAGTCTGATGATTTAGTCAGTTTCCAAGTACTCATGTTGTGAACCATTCATTACCACATAGACTGCTTCAAATGTCTATGCAGTATGCATGCAGTCTTCTAACATACTATACACTTGTCTTTCACATCTTCAATTCCCTAGTCAGTATCCATACAGTCCAGCAAACACCCTGTCACTCCCTTTGCACTCCTCTAGTGACCTATTAGGTACCAAGTACTAATCCATTCCCTCCGCCAAAAGCCTACCACTTATAAATTCACCCAGGCACTCTCCTTGCTGTACTCTAATCATTCAGTCAGTACCCAAGTACTCATGCAGTGAGCCAGGCCTTATTACATAGACTGCTTCAAACTCCTATCCACTATGCATGCAGTCTTCTTACCACCTAGACACTTGTCTTTCACACCTTCAATTCCCTAGTCAGTATCCATACAGTCCAGCAAACATCCTGTCACTCCTTTTGTACTCCTCTAGTGACCCATTCAGCACCATGTACTAATCCATTCACTGTGCCAAAACCCAAACACTTATAAATTCAGCAAGACACTCTCTTTTCAGTACTCTAATCATTCAGTCAGTACCTAAGTATTCATGCACTGAGCCAGGCCTTAGCACATGGACTGCTTCAAACCCCTATCCACTATGCATGCAGTCTTCTAACCACTTAGACACTTGTCTTTTGCACCTTCAATTCCCTAGTCAGTATCCATACAGTCCAACAAACATCCTGTCACTCCCTTTGCACTCCTCTAGTGACTCATTCATTACCAAGTACTAATCCATTCCCTGCGCCAAAAGCCTACCACTTATAAATTCACCCAGGCACTCTCCTTGCTGTACTCTAATCATTCAGTCAGTACCCAAGTATTTATGCAGTGAGCCAGGCCTTATGACATCGACTGCTTCAAACGCCTATTCACTATGCATGCAGGCCTCTAACCACCTACACAGTTGTCTTTCACACCTTCAATTCCCCAGTCAGTATTCATACACTTCTAGCAAACACCCTGTTACTCACCCAGTGTGTCTCCTTATAGTAGTGTAATCATTCAGTCAGTTAGCATGTAGTTTTTTAGTGAGGTACGCTTTAGTGCATGAACTGCTTCAAAGTAGTATGCACTATGCATGTAGTGTTTTAACGATCGTCACACTTGTGGTTCAGGGCTATAGTTTCTTAGTCAGTTTTTATATAAAATGTGTTTGTACAGTAATGGAATAGAATAAATTTGAAAGTTATTAATATACATTTATTTGTGATTCTTTTTTACAGATACAGAACAGGAGTGTTTCTCATCTGTTTGCACTCTTCTCGTGCAAGATTGTTTGGATGAAGGGTCCTTCGGTGTTTCATCATACTTGCCGTGCTGTACGAGTATTTCTTGTTAGGATCCCCTTGCAACAGAACTCTTTTGCAAATCTTGCACGTGACCAAGGTGGCATTGATCTTTGTTTGTAAAAAATTTCCACACCACTGAAGGAAAACGTTGTGGGCGTGGTGCGTCCTCCAAAAATTCATCCTTAGATTTGGTGAATATTTTAAAGCGACAACATTTACAGTTTTTGTAAGTTAAACTTATAAAATGTTAGCTGTAAGCATTTCATATATCGGTGATTTGTATCTTGTGGTATTTTGTTGAGAATAGCATATTGTTTTTTTTTTTAACAATCTTTTTGATTGTTTTTTTTTTGCCCGTTGTTAAGTGATGAGTACGATTGAAATCACTATTTTTAGTGAAATTTTATATATTCTGAGAACAGCAAAAAAGGCAAACAAATTACTTTGTGGAAAGTATGCTGTGTTGTAAAAAATGTATTATTATGTGTTATAATTTTTTTCTTTCACAGATCCAAATTTTAAAATAAGCAATTTATATGAATTTAGATTGCAATGAAAATCTGAAAAAAATGTATACCATTTTTTATTCCTATTACTGTGAAGGTAAGTTTAACTAAGTCTCAATATGCAGAATGAGGAGGTCTGCAAGAAGCTACAAAGTTGAAACACGTTTCTAAAAACACTCTGTTAATACCTATGTAGTTTTGAAATCTGACCATAATCAGATATCATGTGACCGGCAAAAAAAGTGATTTGAGGGGTTCATAATATTTCCCATTGTAGCTATTGAAGGACCGCAATAATTTCAATCATTCTTCTTTGAACATCTTTGCAGACAAAACTCTGTGGTTACCTTCTATCATTCGCAAGGATTTTTAAAACCGGAAATATGTCACTTTTTGTAACATAGTTATTGTGCAAGACATTCTTTCATATTTACAAAGAGAGGAAAAGGCACTCTGTGTACTTTTTATACTCCATGTAAATACAACCTCATTATGCACACCACTTTGCGTTGAAAGGGTGTTCTATAAGTGTTGTTGTGCATGATTGCACTGAATACTCATAGAACAAGACACATGTCTAGATTTATCATAAATCATAAATCTCGATATGCGTGTGAATGCTGCACCATTCTAAAATTGGTGTAGGAAAGCACAACAAGGAGAATTGTTTTCATTTCTCCACATTTTTATATCTTCAATGCATGCTACAATGCTCAGCATACATTGAAGGAGAAAAATGCCTTTACTGATTGTTTTTGTGCAGGAAGGTGTGTCTTCCTGCACAACAACAAACAGCACATGACACAGATATACTTGCACTATGGTGCAAGGGTGCCTATGTCACCACATGGCTGCAGTTTAAGCAGCCGTGCAGAGAGAAGCATAGATTTGCATCATATTTATGTACATATGTTGCATCCCTGTGCTTCGGAAGTACTACAGCACACTGTAGTTAAAGAGGTTACTGTGTGATGCTGCAGCACTTCCTCATAGTTCTGCACTTAATACATTCACCATACGCTACTAATGCATTAATTCACTCAATTACGTACTACACATACATTCATCTAAACTTTCACACACTAACAAAGAAATTTAGCTCTTTTTTTAAACCAGGAAAGTTAGTTATTACAAGAACTTTTTTTTTTCTTCTTTCTTCTTTTATATTTTTTTGGGGGTTTTCTGAACAATTTTTTTAAAAAATTGGTTTTTCTGCAAAAAATAAAATAAAAAACAAAATGGGAGGAATCAAACAATGAACTTCAGGGAACAATAAAAAAAAAAGAAAAACTAGCAAATGTGACTTTCTTGCCGGCGGCAGATCAGATCGATCGACTGCTCACCGTAGCACAAAGTCGCTTTGCACTTAGTGCAGAGCACTTTTAAATATTGAAATTAGGGACGTCCACATTTTGGGCTGATGGATGCACTCGTGAAGTGCTCGGCTGCGATGAGGTGGAAGGCGCAGGATCAGGAGTGTTTCTCATCCGTCGGCACTCTTGTCTTGCACGATTGTTCGGATGAAGGGTCCTCAGGTGCTTCATCATACTTGCCGTGCCGCACGAGTATTTCTTGTTAAGATCCCCTTGCGACAGCACTCTTTTGCAAATCTTGCACGTGACCAAGGAGGCATTGGTCTTATTTTGCCCCTCGGGAAAAGTAGAAAATGTCCACACCACTGAAGAAAAATGTTCTTTGCGTGGTAACTCCTCCAAAAATTCATTCTCAGATGTATGAGGAGATGCAGGTGATGCCTGCTGCCCTGAAGCCATTTTTAGTTGAAAAAAGTTAGAGCTAAGTGTAAACTTAGTCTAAAAAATCTTCTTCTCTGCAAAGAGATGCTCCTCCAAAGAAGGTCAAAGAAGAATGATTGAATTGGGTGGGGTCTTTCAATAGTTAGAACAGGAAGTGTAATGAACCAATCAAATCTCTTTTTTTGCACGTCACATGGGATCCGCGCACCCTGCGCATACGCAGCACGCACCCAGCACGCATCCGCGAAATTGAATAAAAAAAAATTATAGGATTAGTAAAAATATATTAGTTTTAAGACTAGTTTAGAGTTTGTCTTCAATTAATATTCACATGAAATACATATATATATGCTTTTTAAAATGTTAAATATTTCGCGGGATCCGCGCACCTACCGCGTCATAGACGCAGATGACGAATCGCGGAAGCGCGTAAACGTTGCGTTACGTACATCGAATGTGTCGCGTAAAGGCTGGGAGTCGCGTACTGGTTGCATTGTAATCGCACACTAAACATGTACCCAACGCATACCATGCACGGATGCTAATGCGTAGGGTTCGAGAACGGTGCGCATAGGGTGCGCGGATCCAAAATCATAGAAAAAAATATATAAAATAAAGTTTTGAACATATAGTTAAAGAAATATTTTTAAAAATATAAAAAAATATGTTTGAAAAACCCAATAAAAACAAATAATATTTTTTAAGTTTTAAAAGAATTAATTAAAAAAATAAATTAAAAAAATAGTGGTAAAAAGAATTTCAAAAAAACATAATTAATGAAATTGACACACTGAATTTGAAAAATATAGAAATCCAATGAAAATCATTAAACATGATATTTTTAGAGATAATTTATAGATAGAAATTGGCATTTAAAAAACCTTAGAAATTCACTGAAAAAAACATAGGTTTTTTCAGTGAATATATACGAGGATACCCTTTATCAATTGGGATTCTCACCGCAACAAAGCTGCAAGATGCACACTCCTTTTCGCAAAATAAAGGCACAATCCATAAAGCGCTTGAGACCAAGCCGAATAACCCAATGCGTTTCGGCGTTTGTATGCTTTGATCACGGGTGAAATTACAGAGTTTGGCAATCTCATTTCAATACAAGATTACGTGCATCGAGAAGACTTGCTCTACAAAAATGAGACAAGTTATGGACTCACAAAAGAGCATTGCTCGTGTTGTAAACAGTTCAGCCATTTTGTAATAATATTATAATGCATTTAGTAATCGCCTTTAGGAATATGCACTTCAATTTAAACAAGTCCACGGTAGGAAGGCAGTCTCAGCATTCACAAATCAGGGTAATTTATAAAGTAAAGTGAGTAAGCTGTCATCACTGTGGGACATACTACATGGAAAAGTTACTTAATACAGATTTCATGTGTCTGTTTCCATTACATCACGTCCGATAATACATGCCAGAATGTCATGAACGCAAATGTCTCAACATAAATATATAGATAATATTATGTTAAATACATATTCCCACATATTGAGAAATTAGGATTTAGACAATTCATAAGGACAAATACCTTGCATTCAAGCAATAAACAGTATATAAATGTGAGTAGACAAATTTCCGCAGACAATCATATAGTCACAAATCCAATAATGCCCAAGTGGGCAAATACCCTTAGTATTGATGGAGCTTAAATAGCTCTCTAATCGATGTTACCCAAATGGGCACAAAATCCTCCAACTACTAGATTCCCTTGTAACTCCAATGCAAAATACTATGCCTACAGTTTATCAAGACCTGCAGGATTTTCAATACCAATACCATGATTTATAAATTCATAGAAATGCCACTGCATATTCTGCTTCATGATACAACCTGAAAAAAGCAATAAACACATGAACACAATTAGGCACTTCTGACCAATGCTCTAATACAACCATAAACATTAACTGAAAACTGTGAAAACACACATTAATTAAAGAAACATTAAATTAAAAATTAAAACAACTCTAACAGCAGAGGCAGGACATAAGCATCTTAAAATAACATTATATAATATGATACCACACATTATAAAATATACAATGCATACACTACAAAGTACAATTTATCCTCAGGAAATTAATTAATGCAGCATGACTAACTCTGTGTGAGTATCCAGAATCATTCACCTAAGAACCATGATAATTCTTCCTCTTAATTTAATCCCTGTGGAATTCTAATTCCTCTGTATATTTGGATACCAACTGTCTTAATTTGCATATCATATTTCCCCCCTCTGATGGTCTGAGGGATGCGATCAATAACAAAGAAATGCAAAAGATTACGTTTGCTTTTGTGCTCCTCCGCTAACTAGCGTACCACCGGATAGGCTTTATCTTTATTCTGGATGGCCCGCATATGCTCCAGGATACGGTTTTTTGTGAGTAACATTGTGCTTCCCACATAGTTTTTCTAGCATGGACATGTCAGTACGTAAACACAAAAGTCAGGGAGACAAATTAGGTGTTTTTCTATCAATCTCTCTGTGTTGGTAACTGGATAATAGACCTTCTTAATATTCGTACTGAACTTGCACGCCTTACAGAACATGCATATATAAAATCCCTGTGTTATCCCACCTGTCTGTCTGATCGATGAAATTTCATTTACATATAGTCTATCCCGTAGTGAGTTACCTTTCCTGTATGAAATATTATGATACTCAGCTAACACTTCATTCAGAGTGGGCTCTGTCTTTAAAATCTCCCAACGTCTAGCTAGACATCTTTTCACATCCTGTGAGGTATTATTATAGGTGGTAACATACCTAATGACATTATCGCTGGCATTGTCAGCTTTCACTTTAGGCTCTAAAATCTCTTCTCATCTCAAGTTAGCAGCCTTATCACGTGCTTCTTGTGTGATCTTATTTGTGTAACCACGATCTCTAAACCTCGATGCCATACATTCACACTCTTCATTGTAATCCATATCAGAGCTGCAGTTCCTTTGAGCCCGAAGGAACTCGCCGTACGGAATGCTCTGGATCAAATCCTTTGGGTGGCCACTGTCAGCATGGAGTAATGTACTGCCTGGCGTTTTTTTATTTTTTTTGCACAACAATCTGGATGTAATTTGATTATTACCCACAGAAATCTGTGTGTCCAAAAACTCTATGCTTGTTTCACTAATACTGCCTTCAAATCTATGGAAATATATAAAACATTTTATAAATATATGTTTAATTTTTTTTAAATAACATGTATTTCTTATATTTGTTAAAATGTATTTGATAATTTAATATATTTAACATTATTTATATAAAAAATCGATATTTTGTACATCTATATTTTTTAATATATTTATACTTACCACTATAAATATGGGATGTCGATATTTTTTACATCGATATTTATGACTCTATATTTGTGTATGGAGATATTTTGGGCATCGATATTCAGTGAACCACGGGTTACATTAATGAAACCGTTTGAAAGTTGTCCAGAAACATTTGCATGACTGCTGTATTCTGCAAATGTGCAACACCTTTATTTTAGTCTCATGGCATGATCTCAATTGAGGAACTGTCTATAATAACAAATCTATTTATGCCTTGTTCCTGCCCCTGCAGCTTATGATCACTTGTGGAACTTCAAATCCACTTGTTGCTCATCTCTGGGATTCACAAATGCATTTTCTTTAACTAGTAAACCTTTTCAGACTTCAAATTGACATGTGGGCAAATGTTGCTTAACAGTGGTCAGCCCTTTGACTAGACCACTGACCTGATGGTAGCCAGTGATCACTACTGGTTAGGGAGTGTTATCCCCCGGGTGACTAAACTTCATCTATTCCTCTATCCTGAACTTCCACTATTGTCTGTACAGTGCGCTGAACTCACTGTGAAATACAATGCTACTTTAGCGACAAAATAAGTAAATGCAATGAAGGAAAGATGATTAAAATTAAGGAAAATGTGACGTTTTTACTTCTCTCCATTTCGTTCAGAATATCAGCCGTACAATCAGGAGCGTCACCCCACTTAAATGACCCCAAGATGAAAGATAAAATGGCAATTCTTTACCATTTTATTTTCATTCCCGTCCCAAACAGAGCGTCAGGACGGGGGTGGGGTGGGTGGCTGCTGAGAGACAGCAGCATGTAGGGGGGTGGGCTATCTATGCACTTGCTAAAGTGCGCATGTCTTTTTGGCCGGCTGTCTTGCAGCAACCAACAACACATGCACACTTTAAACGTCTCTAACCCAGCTGTCTTAAGACAGCTGGTTAGAGCAAGTGCAGGCCTCCAAAGAGCTGTGGAGCACCGAAAGAGGCTGCTCCCTCCAATCAGAGAGCATCGCCAGGTGTAGGGAGTTTCCCGGTGGCCAGACTGTAGGTTTGAGGAGGACGTCCAGAGTGCGGGGGTCCTGTCAAGTTTGGTAAGTATTTTTTAGCATATTATTTGTGTGTGCGATCGTCCCATCCCCCCTCCGTAGATGCCAGCCGCCACATGAAAATGCTCCGTTAAAAAACACGTATAAAATGCAAATAATTTCAACAGATTCATTCAAATTACTAATGTAAATTACAGTTAGAACTCGTTTTTACGAATCCCAGATATCGAAAGGGTGTGTTATCAAAGCCTTAGTTCTATATGTATACCACATAATACACAGGTTGCTTGTTTAGTTATTTACATTGTATAATTCCTTTTTTCTTCTAACATGCACCAGAAACTGCAGGTTATTTCATTTAAGTTTTGATGATGTGATAGTCTAATAGAAAGCCCCTTTGGTGTTAATGAAGTCTATGTGTAGGGACCGGTGACCATGGGGAATATTACTGCTCAACCAGCTGCGCTCTTGCAGAAGGGTATTTATTCGTCGGTGTCAGCATGACCATTCCTCTGAGACAAGATCAGCCATCAACTTCTTGAAAAGCTGCAAAAGGTTCCAGTGAGTGCTGCTATCACTTTGGGGCCTCAGTGTTTTGTGTCTGGATTGTGAGTAGGGTGAAGCCTGACTTTGCCCTGGCTGTGCTCCGTCGGCTCAAGGTCACCAGGGTGTGTGAGTGTGTGTGTGTTTCTGTGTTTGTGCAGTGGCCGAGATAGTTTGTTGTGTTATTTCTTTTCTTTTCTGTATGCATACCTTCGAAAGCTCTTAGGGGCATATTATCAAGACAGGCGATAAAATTATCGCCGCTTTAGCGGTAGAAAACTGCCGCTAAAGCGGCGATAATGGGCTTGATAATATGCTCTATGGAATTCCAATTGAAGCGCATGTTTGATGGGAAGGACGTCTAACATGGGCTTCAATTGGAATTCCATAGAGCATATTATCAAGCCCATTATGGCCGCTTTAGTTGCAGTTTTCTGCCGCTAAAGCGGCGATAATTTTATCGCCTGTCTTGATAATATGCCCCATAGTTTTTTTTGCAGAATTCATGAATAGACCTGAGCGATTGTTTGTGCTCTCTGTCTGTGGTCTCTGATGCTCGTTGGGGTATACGATGTCACCTCCTTGCACCAAAGATACTTTTGAATATGTGCTGGAGAAATGCACGTCCCCACACAGAATGAAGAACAAGGGTCTTGCAGGTACAACGGTTAGCACGTCCCTGTCTTTTTATTGCTGCTGAAACTGATACTTTTTTCTTATTTAATTTAATTCACCTAAATACTCCATAATGTATTACCCTTCCACAACCCAACTTCCTTGCCTCTTACTCGTTGACATAATGCTTGTCTTTGACCATGTACAGTGCTTCTCGGCCCTTTGTCTAGGTTTGTGATGTGGAAATACCATATACATACGTACATACCCACCTGCATGCTAGTCTGTGTATGCCATTAGACGAAAACCGACGCCAATATAAGGTAAAATTAACTTTTGACCTGGAAGCACACTTTATGCACCTGTTCTTTTCTTTTTTTTTCTTTTGAAGAGGCAATGGTATCTTTCTGTATATATTGCTTTTGCTTGAGGGTCAAATATCCTAAGTTTCAGGCTCAGGAATATTAAGCAGTTGATTTAGGTTTGAGAAGGTACTTTAATTCTGTCTATTTCTGCTAGAAGCCGTAATTCATCAGTTGAAAATTGATGATGTGAAATTAGTATATTAATAAAAAAATTGCCATGATTCACTCCCGATTCTGGGGGTTACAGAATACCACATGTGTCTCACCTTGATTGCACCTCATGCCTCTTTCCTCCATCACAATACACTTCCTGCCTCTTTGTCACGGCCACGGACTATTTTCCATACCTACTTTCTCCTCTGTTGACTGTATTTCCCTTTGTTTCTACCTCCTTCAGTCTCTGTATTCTGACTTTTTATCTCTAAGCACCGGCTCAGATTAAGCTCTGTCTGATGGCCTTACCCCCGTTATACAGTAATTCCAGCAGCAAATCCTGCATCGATTGAGGACCCTTCAACTGAGGACCTACCACTTGCGCCACAATTGAGAGGATTTTCTAATAAGCAATGTTAATGGCTCTGCTGTTCCAAGCACTGTCCAGCCCCAAAGACCTGCGTGATCTATGGAATTGGTGGCCGTAATGTTGATGGTAACTGAGTGGTTAGACCATTTTGCGGTGATAGGAGACTCAAGGAGACGGTGGAGCAGCAAACTAGTGAAATGTGCGGCAGCACAGGGATAGATACAGCACAATGCGATGCAGGTGCAGCATAATGAAGAGCACCACTTAAAATATGGATGATATTATTCTAGTACAGCGCACAAGAACTGAGAATGTACCTTGGCCATGGATTGCATCAGCACACAAGGCATCTGTGGATCATAATCCACTGTGAGTTAGCACCAGTCGTGCTCTTTAAACAGAGGACCATATTTACAACTAAATGGTGCAGCGCTGCAAGCAATTTTTCAGTGCTGCGCTGCGTCACTTCAAATCTACGGGGATGCACCGTATTGCCAAGAATGCAGAGCACCACAGAGAGGTATGGAGAATCAGCTGGGTTGAAAGAGAAAAGAAATAGAGGCAAATGATTACCGCCTTGATGGAGGACAATCCCCTAACCTTTTGGAATTTGGTTGGAAATACATTGGGTACAATGAAAAAGATTACGGTTTCACCAATAGGGGAAGATACCAGGGTCGAATATATTAACACACTGCATAGTCTAAAATATACTGGTAAAAAAAAGGCCCAGATGGAGTTCATGTAACCCCTCTACGTAGAATTCCGCGAAGTGGTTAAATACTCTGCAGTGCTATGCTGCATTCTGTGAGTGGACAGAGTAGCTAGCTGCGTTCATGTGACGTTTTTCAGCATATATAACACAAAGTGCGTTCTCGCAACAGAAAGCGGATACGAACGGCACCACATGGTTCACATGGGTGTGGCCATCTTGGTTTTTGCACTGTTTATGATGCTGGGCCTACTTTTCAATACCTACCTAATCTTTGTAATCATACCCCTTTGAAACCTATCTACCCCTTGTTTTTTATTATAACATTGTCCTGTGTCTTCGTGTTTTTGTATTTAAATTTTTTCAGCTTTTTTTGTGTTTTTCTGTGACTTTTGTACTTTTTTATTTTTCAATTTACTTTCTTACTTTTTGCCTTTACTTCCTACATTTTCCTTCTTGTTTCTTCTACTTTCTTCTCTACCCCGGCCCCCACCCAGGACCATGGCAGAGCAGGCGAGCAGCAGCACCAGCCCCCCTCTATCCAGCACTACCTACAGCTGCCTACTTTGCGGTCAGCCATGCAGCGAAGGAGTGCAAATCTGTGCAATATTCTACAAGGTGGAGATGGCTGCATCGGTATTTTATGTGCAGCGCTACCTCCCCTCCACCCTGGTAGCAGAGGCAGGACTGGCAGCGGGTACGCCCTTCAGGAGTGTAGGCAACAGTTGGAGAGGGTGCTTCAGGCTCTGCCCCGCTGCTTTGGGGTCTAGGGTCCCCAATAACAGCTTTTGCACCAGTGGGTGGACATCCTGGATAGGGACCAGGACCTGCTCAACCTGCTGGGCGTGGAAGTTGCTGGGCTCGATGGGCAATAATTATTTATTTGTTGTGTTCCATCTATGCTAATATTTTTTCCCGAATAGCAAGCATGCTGCTCAAACTCAGGTAAGCTAAGTTTATGTTACAAATAATATATTATGTGATCATTAAGTAGACAGGTGCTTGGCAACACTACCTAATCCTACTTGTTAGTGCTTGCAAAGGCTTTTTATTTAAGAAGTCATGCAGAGACTCCTCTGTCCTGTCACTAAGATAGTGGTAGTTATTAGTATTAGTGAGTTAGCACGTTCTCTTACTTCTCTGTTCGATTGTTTGCTTTTCTAGCTCATACAGTACCCAACCCCAAGCAATTTCCTAATGATGTATGCATGCATCTATGCTTTGAAGAAAAATGCAAACTGAGTTGGCCTGTCAAAGGGGGCAACATGAGACTGAAAGATTGTGAATGAGATGAGAAGCAAAGATCATTCATTGTAATTTATTAGTCGTTCCAAAATGTAGTTTAAGAGATTTTGAATAGGGTTAGGTTTTTGAAATTATGAAATAGGTCCACAACACCAGTAGTACTATAAAGGAATTCTGATTAAGAAAAGCTCAAAGTTACTGTGTTTGCCTTTCCCTGTCAAAAAATTTCTATGGAGATTATTATTAACTGTACTACTAATTTTATTTTATTTCTTACGTTAGCATCCAAGGCCCAGAAGATTGATGGGCCTGGAGGACCCAGTGGGGTGTGTGAGGGAGTTGGAGGTGCCACTGCCTCGACAAGTGTCTCTGCAGATGGCTCTGCTGGACCTCAGTAAGTTTTCCCGTTAATATTATTATTTCCGTAACCTTTCCGCTCCACGTCTAAAATAATTTTTCCTTTTTGCTGTGCCTGTCTCCTAATATTTTCCAACTCCTCTTCATTTTATTTGTTTGGTTCCTAAATTCTTCTTAACCATGCATTATCCTATTTACTTGTTTTCTATAGTCCAAATGACTGTACTTGACATCTAACTGTCAATATCAGTCTGTCTGTTCCATAGCTTCCCTTCTTTTGCTTTGCCAGTGAGCTTTTCCTCTTGGCTTATATATCTTGTGGTACAGTAAGACTCAGGGAACCCATTTTAAGTCAGGTACTACTACTCTACTTTGAAGATTGTATGCCCAAGTAAGGCATTGTATGCATGTTTGTTTAGAAGGCTTTCATCTACTTGCTCATGCTTAAAGAGTAAAACAAGAGAGTGGCCATGGTCATGGTGTCCCCCTCATGTTGTGTATGTATTATTATTATAGTATACCAGCAGTCGCTAACAGTGCAGCATCGCTCAAAGTACGAGGATGGCATCATTGCATTTGATCAATTATTCCAACCCTTCATTGTGCTTCATTGACTAGGATTCATCATAGTCACTTCTGCCCCTACATTATTACAAAATGCTTTCGGTTGGCTTGGCTACCTGGCTTTTCAAACATCGCCAACCAACAAAACACACCATGTGATATTTCAATGGAAGATACTGTAACCAAACTGTAGTGATGTATTGTTATTGTGGTTGTATTTTGCTAAAAAAATAATGGGGGAGGTGTATCTGATATCTAAAATCAAATGTGTAATGTTTTTTCTAAACGCAGAGAACACCTGTGCCTGAGCCAGAAGTGAGGGCGCCACTGCCAATGGAGCAGATGTGGCAGCGGCAGCGGAAGATGAAGCAGGAGTCCCAGCGGTGGCAGGGATGAGCGATGGTAAGTCACATCGCTTACTGATTAACAATTAGTAATTTATACTCACTGCAAGGGTGTTGACTCGTGAACACCACGCTTTAGCAGATACAGTGGGAGTTGAGTAGTTATTGGCCTATTCTATCTGGAACTAAACAGACAAATGTTGATAAAAATAATGAAGTTTACCAACAGTGGGTTCATAGAAAAGGTAAAAAAGGATGGAAGGAGCAAAGATGGGTGGAATGTAATATGAGTGAAAGAATGCGTGGGTGAATAGTTACGTTGGTGAAAAGAAAGGATGCATAATGGTGGGTGATACAATGCATGGATGGATGAAAGGATATACGCCATGAGAGGATGTCTACCTGGGTGAGTGCAAGGGTATGGGTAAAAGGATGTCTACCTCGGTGTGTGAAAGGAATGCTCGGGTCGGTTAAAGCAGTATGGGTGAATGGGTGAATGGATGTGTGGGTGGGCAAATGCCTGGATGTTGGTGAACGGTGCATTGAGAGCAATGTTTGGATGGATATATGTGGGTGGATGGTTATCAAAGGTGAAAGACTGGATGAGAGAATGTATGTGAAGCTTAAATAGTATGTATACAAGCTAAGGGTGAGGAATATTAGAACAATGAAATAATGACGGGATAATTGCTTGGATGGAGAAACAAGGGAGCTCTTCAATTTCTGGATAGGGGCATGTTCACACACTTCACTTGCTTAAAATGGTTTTATCACTGCTTCGATTCAAAGGGTTGGAGTAGTATTTCTGTCTACTCATTGACTCGCAGTATTTTTTTAAGCGTGGCAGACATTTGTTGCATCCCTCCCATCATTAATCATCACCTCCTTCCCTACCCTTGGCAATTTCGCCAGTGCCACCCACGATGACCTAATCGCTGCTAGGTTCAATTTGTCACTGCAGTCTTGGCTGTGCAATGTGCTTCTGCTTGAGTAGTTAAGTTAATGGGGCATTTACAAAGTTTTCAATGAATGGCAATACGAAAAGAACTAAGTGTGTTTCCCTTCCCTCCCAGTGCCCACACAGTCACTTCCTACTAGTACTTCACTCCTTTATTATTTCCCAAGTTCAGTCCTCCCATCCTCATGAAAAATTTGAGAAAACCATTCTTTGCATGCACCACAGTTTTTCTAGCCAAGTGATATGTTTCATCCTGGCTTCCATAACGGATTTATTTTCAACAATTTCAACCACAGTGACTCAGAAGCCAAAGCTTAGGACCATGATGATGATCAGTCAAATGCACAGCAACAAATATGGGACCCCCTTGAAATTTACTTAAGGTCAGGGAAAAAGTGGAAAAGAAACAATCATATAAAGACCTCTATTGATGATAATACAATTTAATTGTAATAGGGGAAAAGAAGGGCCTAAAAAACAGTGATGCACCACACAAAAATTTACAATTTTTTACTTTTTTATTTTTTGTCATTTAGCCATTTTATATTTTTCTTAGAAGAATTCAATACATTTCTTTTTCTTATCACAAAAAAATAACTTAAACTTTTAATGTTCACTGACTAAATGCATTACAGTGAATCTGCATCATATCAATTGACAACAAACAGTAGTCCCTGGGACAAACTAATGTAGATCACAAAGGATCTGTATCATCACACAATCACATCTACACGCATACCAGATCATTCCACATTCATACACCTTTCAGAAAAACATAGAAAAAAGAGGCAAAATTTTTATCGTATATTGAACATTGGAGGTACAAAGTACATAATGATCTCCTATGACTAACAAAACAAATGCAAAAGCAGGATAGTAATGTCAGGTCAATGGTCGACGCGTTTCGATGGCGTGGATGCCACTTTCATCAGGACCACAGATGTATTCAAAAACGATAAAGCCCAGGGAATACCTGAAACAACATATACATAAAAAATACTTATTCAATTAATGGCCCAAAATTCCCTATAAAATTGCAGAAGGAAGATATCTTCACAAGTTAAGTGACCACTAGATGCAAAATAGAAGAATTTTTTTTACAAAAAAGAGAGAAAGGAATATATATAAAGAAGAGAGAGGGTCCTATTAGAGTGAAGTAGCTATCAACACTCCACTTTTGAAGCCCATGCGTTAAGAATACGTGAGGGTAGCAATTTATTCAAGGACATATCTCCAACTAAGAACAACTAATCTCAAAGCAGAATAGAGTACCACCACCATTAAAAACGTAAAACACCACGTGTAACACCAACATGACAGTCCTCTGTGCAGTAACTAAACCCCAATGCTACAAAGGAAAACGGGGGGGAAGAAGCGTACTTGTTTATAAAAGATTTCCTGTTAGAGATGCGTCATCATATACTCGATTGTAAGGATTCATAAAGAATCTGTCAAGAAAGTACAGAGACCTAGTGGTGAGATTCTCTACATCGTCACAAGCCGAAGTTTAATGATAAGGGGGTAAGAATGGTCAAATACCTGAATTAACAATTAGTTTCGCTGCCCATCCTCATAACTCAACAATTATTAGCAAGGTCACAGTCTCCAAGAGAGTTGGTATCCAAATATGATTTTCTGAGAGGTCAAGAAGACCGAATGCAGTATCACTTTTCTAATGGCACTAAAAAGTGACAAACAAAATCAGAGTTAAAGAATCTACTATTCCGTTGGTGGAACACGACTCCTAGGACAATCTCTGCAGAGGTTATGTTTCCTAAAGACACATCACTAGCATATTTGACAGTTGGTAATCTAACAGGTAATATTCCTTTAAAAAAGCATGTCCACTTTATAGTACCATTGCCACCATATACTGTTTATGTCTGTACTAGTACGCTGATATGAATAGATATGTACATTTCCACCATAGTGAAAGAATTAACTATTTTCCGATCATAAATTCGGTGGTTATTACTTTTATGTTCCTCTAAGAAACGATTCTCTAAAAAAGGCGGGATTTATTCCAAAAGTATTGTCCAAGAATTTAAAGACTAACCTTTTATCTAAAGTTTAAACAGGGAGTCGTCTTCAAGACCAGTTATTCAACAAGAGTTCTATATTACAATGGTTTTGTCCACTATACCGTCACATCTAGAGTGATTGTAATTTAAAGTTTACTGCTAAAAGTAGTGTCCACCAAGTGGAATTTTTGGACATCCTCATCTCAGGGTCAAACAATGTCATTGAGGTAAGTCTATATAGAAAACCGACTGCAAAGAATACCATATTACACTACCAAAGAATAGTCCTTTTTGAAATCATTCATTTTATGACTGATGTGCGATCAATTAATTGGGTGAGAGCAATACAACAACCAACAATTGTACACAAGTGGCCACATGTACTATTGGGCAGATCAAACTCCCAACTGTCATGACCATGTCATAATAACAATAATAATTATAATATGTAGCCTAGCACGTGCCTAAAGTGATGATCACTATATGTCTGGCTCCAGTTACCTACAACAATAGGCCCCCCACCCAACCACCACATAGTTTCAAATTTTAGCTGGCCAGCAGTACACACACACTCAGCAAAATTGCATTTCCCAAATCAAGTAAAATCAACGCACCTCTCTCACCACCACTCCACAAATTTGAGTAGACCTCTTAGTGTCATCATCACCAAATGTTGGTTTCTCGGAAGTTGATAACTTCCTTCTTCTGGTAGCAGTTGATGAATTAGTTACGCACTGAATCGTTCCATCATCCTCCTGACTCCGAGTATGGTATCCAACTCCTACTGACTCAAATGCAATAGGTCAATCTGTAGTTCAATGCTGTTAATAATCAACAAGAGAAACATTGAGGCATTTTTTGTGTGTCCAAGATGTGTGCTTGTTAGCTAAAGAGACTGCTCGAGTCTTTGAGGAGTGTAAAGCAGAAAACAAAGGAGAGTTAACCCAGCAAACAAATCACCTCCAGAAAAAAAATTATTACCTGTTGTTAGATCACCAACATTGTAAATCATAACAAACACAATCAAGCTTACAAGTTGTAGTTAAACAAACACCTAGTCTCACTGCCTGCCACCTTATGAATCATCTCAACACACTCACAAACAACAATCACTCATAATATATATCAAACTTTGGTGCATGCATGCAATTTGCCTGTTCTAATTCAAGCACAGTGAAGGTGGTACACTGCTGATCCATTGTTTCAGGAAACACACATTGGCCAGTCTTGTAAATCAAATTTTATGGGGCAGTCCAACTAGGGTAATAAAGAAAGGATAAATCGATGGAGGCAGGCACACATTTTTCTCTCCAATGTCCTTGAGGGAAAAGGGGGAGGGCGGGTTCTTCACTGCACTGCGCACTAGTGCAACTCCAATCCGGCACTAAAATGTGTCTAAAATGTTGGGGGTGTATTAGTCAGTCAGACACAAACAAATAAAATAATATTCCCCTAGCTATATCTTGTTTTTGTCATCAAAGCAATTTGGCGATAGAGAGAGCAAGTTCCTTGGTTGGTGGCCCTGGGTACGGGCCTAGTAGTCAGGGAAATGGAGTTCACCAACCTCAAACTCAGGTGGTTTACCCAGAAGTAGGTCAGCTAACTCACTACTACCATGAACTGAGTCTGACCAATCACCTTCGTCCTCCCCCTGTCGTACTTCAGGTATGATGTAACTCGGTGGTATAAAGTGGTGCTTCATTTTGATCATGGTTAATGTCTCCATGCTTTGGGATGAGAGACTGGTCCTACCTGTCACTTCCTGTCATTCACTGGATTGATTGCTGGATAGCCTGCCGCCACAGGGGAGAGCTGCGCCTTTTTACTGTGCGTTGCCGGGGGACCTCACATCCCATCTTTCCCTGCGCCTTAAAAAATGCTTAAAAGTGCGATGCCAGCCCGTGCCCATCGGTTGCCAGATTAGGCTGCCCATCTAATAAATGGCCCAGTGAAAAGGATTCCTGTCGGATTGAAAAGCTGAGGTTGGGTAGAAATGGGTAAGAGGAAGAACATAAATAACGCAGGTGGGGCGATACTAAACACATTAGACGCCTTTTTGTCAAGGGCGACAAACGTGTTATCACAAGAGATAAAACTTACAGAGCCCCAGCTCTCCGTGGAAGAGGAATCCTTAATCAGTACTATCTTTACACATAGAGCCCTCTGAGCCGTTGGAAAGCTGAGATGCGATCCACCTTCTGTCCAAACAAATAATTCCCCTGTGACTGTTTTAGATATCAAAACCCCTCCCCTATCTGACTCAATTCTTCAGCCTGCTGCTACAGAAAACGAAAGGAGTAAGCTTCAACTCCCTAACAAGAAGTACCCTTGCTAGCTAAATGACAAGATTGAATGGCAAAGACTAGAAAATATGATCAATGTTTTACTTGTCCCACTGGTGCATAGACTAAAAAAAATAGAGGAAAGAGTAGCCTCCCTTGATAAAAAGAGCCCTTCAGATACGGCCTCACCACCGATCTCCAGCCAAGGCGGAGCTCTTCTTGCTCATGGGGATCACACAGCAGGGTCACCGGTTTTAAGCCTTTAGGTCGCGCTAGTAGATGTTTTTCCTTCCACCCAACCCCTTATAGATCCACAATCCTTAGTGGCTCAAACTGAGCAGTCGAAATCCTCAAGGGGAGATAGTATGGTGCTAAGAAGAACAAATCTCTTTTACAGTCCAAACAACCCCAGGTGGGGGAAAAGACAGATGTGGAAGGGATGCGTACATCAGGTCAAGGCCCCCAAACTAAGGCATTCTATCAGTCAATAGAACTCCCTCCTGCTGCCTGCCCGTTAGTCCCTTTGCTTAGAGATTGGCAAAGGGAATCAACAGCACAACTTATGGATAAATCACTAATTTGGCTAAACACCCATCTTGCAAATTCTGGAAGAAGTGAGGCTTTGGCCAGGCATATAATTATGGCTAGAAGAGTGGGATGGGTGAGCCCCTCAACCAACGTATACCATGGGGATAGCGTAGTAGTACATTTTAACGACAAATCTGTTACAAGGTCTCTTAGGCTGTTTGCATGATGCATTTATACCCAGGACACAGATTCTTGCTCTACGTTTGGAGTACTTTTATAGATACCCCTTACCTTCCCCTAAAATGGTTAATGGAGCTTTGAGCACAGGACGTTGGGACCCAAGTGGACTGAAACTAGCAAATAGATTTTAACACCTCTGACAGACCTGGAGGCTTGTGACTGACTACGAGTGGAGGGCTCCAGTCCAACCCCAGGAGGTGCTAAACTGAAATTATTTAAATCGGGGGGGACAAAAATCCTTGATTGACAGGTGAGGGGGGAGAACCAAATACTAAATTAGCTTCCTGGAATGTGGTGGGCATTGGGTCAAAGCTGGGTAACCCTCACTGGGTAGCTTACTGGCATAGTGTGAACATCTTATGCATACAAGAGACAAGGGCAACTGGTGCTATATTTATTGATAGGTTTTGCTCATTTCAAACAGAGGCAATTCCATCTTCCTCAGGAAGAGCAACAGGACAGGGGGGGTTTACTGACTCTGATCTCAAATACTTTACCATTTAGAATTAAGAAAATTGAATGTCTGAGCCCCCACTTCCATCTCCTTTTGGGCAAAAGGGGGAGTGATTGGGACTAGCTTCATATAAACTTTTAGAACAATAATTTTGGGGGCAACATGAAGGAAGCAGTGGTCCATTTAGATGCAGAGATAGACACAATTAATAGAGCTTCCCACAATAAAAGCATTAACATACAGTGGGTAGGTGACTTTAAGTAGAGCCATACAAGTTCAACCTAAAAAAGGTTTGTGGCTTAGAGGATTCGTTAAGGGACCCTATCCAATACTTTATTCACTACAAATATGGCAATAGTCTAAATAGAATGCTAAGTGCTAGAAATTTGAAAGTTATCAACAAGACAAACCCTTTATCGGGTAACCTTTTTAATACCTTCCGTTGAAACATGTACGGATCTACCCATGACTATGTGCTGGTGTCAGAGACTTCCCAGGGTTTGATTGAACAAGTTGGCACTCAATTTTCTTTTTTCAGTGACCAAGTAATCCTATTTTTACCTCTGGAAATCGCCCCGCGAAATAGCACGCCCATATTAAAAACTCAGAAACCAATTTTGGGTAGGAAAAATGGCTACCAACTTAAATATAGCCAAACATATAAAGCCAAATTAATCCTGCTAATTATATCCAACAGTAAGGATAATGTTCTAAATTGTTTATATCCTGATAGATCCCTTGACTCACTTATCCATAATTTTTCAATATCTCTTGTCAAAGTAAAAAAGACTCTGACCCGCTCAAAACAAAAAACGAAGCTCCACCAAATCGCTGGTTTGGTCATACGTGTACACAATCCCTAAAAGCATTGCATATAGCACTTAAAGCATGGCCTCGAAATGATGCCCTGATCATGTCACTGCGTAAAATCTAACTAGGAGCAAGAAAAGACGGTAAAGAATTCTGAGGGAGGAGGAATCGGAAAACGTAGAAAACGCAGCCTTTACCAAATGCAGTAGCGATTTCCAGAAGGTAATCAATGCCCCTCTCTTTAAAAAAATCCAGACGATCCCATGCTGGACACCCATGT
The DNA here is from genome assembly GCF_964204655.1 of Triturus cristatus. Taxonomy (NCBI): domain Eukaryota; kingdom Metazoa; phylum Chordata; class Amphibia; order Caudata; family Salamandridae; genus Triturus; species Triturus cristatus. The sequence continues at coordinate 152,417,748 of NC_140585.1, read as the reverse complement.
AAGTGAAGAAGAATGCATGTTCCATTTTAAGCTGGTCTTTGGCTCAGTGGGCAGTTTACCTACTACTGAACATCCCCCCTTGGTTCTCCCTTGGAGGGACCGTCTAATATTTCTGATTGATGAAATAAAATCTGGGCTGGGGAAATGTACTGGAGAAAGGCCCCGGGTCCATTTGAGGTTCCCATCAATTTTTTCCTAATAAATCAGGATTTGTGCCCCCCACCTGCTAACAAATGCGTTTAATGCAATAGCAAGAAATGGCCCCTTAGCATCATGGCAGTCTAGTTTAGTCACAGTGATTTTCAAAAAGGGTGGTAAAGAGAATCCCCAGAACTACAAACCCATTTCTTTGCTCATGGGACATTTATTGCTATCTGGGATGGAGGAGTGGGCCAGGGAGAAGAATATCTTGATTCAAAGGCAGTATGGTTTTCAAAATGGGAAATGCACCATAGACCAGTGTCTTAATTTAAGCCTGATTAAAGATAAATATTCCAGAGCAAAGGGAATGCCAGACTTTTAGGACATTCGTGGAATTAACTCCTGCATTTGACTCCGAGAGCCACTCCATGGGGATTGAGACTGCAATTATAAACTTCATACGCCAATTGTATTCCAGTGCAAATTCCTCTGTTCGCTGTGGCAAACAGGGGAAATGCACATGCCCATTTAAGATCACCAGTGGAGAAAGACTAGGGTGTGTCCTCACCTCTTTTTTATTTTCAATCTAAAAAATAGGGTTGAGGCAGACCTTAGTGGTCAACACTAAGGGTGGGTGGAGTTGCCACTTTGCGGAACTCCACGGAATTCCGCTCCGCTCGGCCCCGTGCCTCCTGACCCACCCCAAGCAGGCTTACCGTCACGGCGCTCCTCCACTTCCATGCCCTGCACCGGTTGTCCTCCTCCTCCTGGCTGTCTCCATTTCCACTCCAGGCTCGCTCCCAGGCAAAACAAAACTCCTGTTCTACGTTGTGCACGAACTGCACATGCGTGCATGTGTAGTCATCCTGAGAGTGACGTAGGTGTTTAGTTTTGCCTGGGAGCGAGCCTGGAGTTGAGAAAAGACAGCAGGGAGGAGGAGGACAGCGGGGCAGGGCACGGAAGCGGAGGAGCGCTGTGATGGTAAGTCTGGTCTGGGTGGGTGGCACTATGGCAGGGCAAACTCCGCTACGCCGCAGAGCCAAAGTTTTTTGCTGAACTCAGCACTCTGAGCGGAGTGCGGAGTTGCAAAAAATCAGCCCACGGTTAGTCAACACTGGACATTTCCGTTTTTGATAACCTTAAAGTATCAATCCTGGTCTACATGGATGACTTGGTTTTAATCGCAAGAACAAGGATGGCTCTCCAACATTTAATAAAGGAATATGCAGCCCTTATTTCCTCTCTGGACCTGAGGGTCAACAAATCCAAATCATTCATTCTCATAACAGGGGCACTTTCAACTAAAAGAATTCCCTGCTTCCATATTGCCTCTTGGAGACTGGGGGTACATTGGGATCAGGTTTGACAAAAATCTGTCCTGGCTAAGTATGGTTGAGAACAGAGCCCTGGTGATGGAAAGGAGTATGGGTGCAATCTCATGCTTCGTCAAGAAGCTGGGATCAAAACCTCTTGATTCAATAAAAAATATTTAGCAATTTTCATCACTGGCTCCCCTGATTGAATCCTTTGGTTTTAAGTTGACGACATACGCCGATGATACCCAAATTGCGGTCTCCGTTTTACCAGACAGGCAACAGGAAACGGCACACCAATTCCGTGACTGCATGTCAGCAGTAGGTGTCTGGATGGCTCAAAACTGCCTAAAACTTAATTCCAATAAAACGGAGGTGGTCCTATTCGGAAATGATCCGAACTTTTGGAACCCAGCATGGTGGCCAGATACACTGGGCCCTTTACCCATTCCCATTAATAAGGTAAAAAACCTGGGAGTTTACCTAGATAACAAACTTAGTTTCAGGGAGCACGTGAATGTGGTAGTTTCATCGGTTGTATTTACCCTTAAATCCTGTTAGAAAATCTTGCAGTTTCTGCCTAAAGACTGCCAACAGACAGTAATCACAGCTTTAGCCATGTCGAAACTAGACTACTGCAACAGTTTGTACATTAGTATACAAGAAGGGCTCATGAATAGATTGCAGATTCTGCAGAATGCTGCTGCCAGACTGCTCACCGGTACGCCAAAAAATGACTCAATCTAGGCAGAGATTAAAAGGCTTTACTGGCTGCCAGTTAAGAAACGTGTACAGTTCAAGGCGCTATGTATGATACACAAAGCCCTCCAAGGAACTGGGCCTAATCTTTTAAAAATGATATTTCAATGGTACACTCCCTCAAGAGCACTACTCTCGGCAAAAGCGAAATTGGTGTTGTTACCCATGGTAAAGAAACCCAACTGGGGCGGAAGAAGATTTGATGGTAGGTGCTGCCAAGGCTTGGAATGATCTTCCGCTGCACCTCAGATGCATTACTAATCTACTCGCATGTAGGAAGGCCCTCAAAACGTGGCTTTTTACCAGTTAATATCTACCTGTTTCTGTCCACCAAGTAGGGCCTCGGTAGGACTTCAGTCAGCGCCAGGACACCTTCGGGTAACAGTCGTGCTTTAGAAGTAACAATAACATAACATAACATAACAAAAGACAGTATCTTCTGTTTCACATGGGGCATGGCTCCTGTAGAACATCTTTAAAAACTGGAAGTTAGATTTTTTAAAAGCATAGCTTCGCTTCCCAGATCTTCCTCAAATTACACTTACCATTTAGACCTGGGATTGTCCTATGCGTCAGATCGTAGAAAGGTAGCACTGATCATGTTATGGCATTCCATTTGGCACAGGGACACTGTAAATTTTACACAGTACATACTAAAAAACTGCTTAAAACTAGACAACATTCACAAAATCACTTGGCTCCTGTATGTGAAGTTAACCTTGACCTCACTTGGGTTTAGGGAATTGTTTGAGAACCCCAGTGCATGCCGGAAGATCGCAAAGCATGAACTAAAGACCTTCTACTTAAATAAGGCTGCCTTTGACCGACAGGAAGCTAACCGCGCAAAGAATGCAGTTCCACTATACCAACAAGCACCTTCAATCCCAGGGGGGAAGTATTCTTATTTAGGAATCACCAGAATACCACAGCACAGCTACATCTTGATGAGATTCCGAATGAACTTAATCCCTCTGAGGATGGGCTTTCCTGCAAAGAAGTTCATGCATTCTCATTTGTCATCCTGCCCTTGTGATAATGTTTCAAAGTCAGCTGACCTCCATATACTCCTTTTGTGTGTCTTTTTCAAGGAAGAACGTGCAAGATTTACTCTCCCAATTTTAAGACGTTTTAGCTTTAAGCAATGCCATGTAGCACTTTATTTTAAAGAGGCTTTCCGATCCTTTTTTTTGGTGTTCAATAGTTGCTTTTCTATGGGCCTGTCTAAGAAGAAGGAAAACATTGTAACCTAGTTCTTTTTAAAATGGTACTATGAGGCGTATGTGTTTGCAACCCATATTATTATGAATTATTTCAGCATTCCTCAGCAGATTGAGACAAACTTAAGCATCTTTGAGGGGTTTTCCATACCTAGGAATGGATTCTGTGTCAATATGTTTACAGATACTATTTTAAGTGTATTTCTGTACTTTTATGATCTGTATTTTAAATGGATCAAATAAAGAAAGTGATGATGATTATGCTGAACGGTCCTTCTCATTGTGACAACTGCACCAGCTGCACTAAACACAAGCTAAGTGGACACACTGGCTAACAGGCAAGCCAGATAGTTTATTGCCAGCCTGCTGAGCACTGGCCATTGGCACCGCTTTCCATGCTTCCAACGCTTTCCTGCCATTAGAAACCAATCATATGCAGGTTTTGCGGCTGACGCTCCTGTTCCTGTTGTTGCTGGTGTTCTTGTTGGTTTTGGGTGCTGTGAGCCAGCAAATTGAGCAAATGGCAATGTTTGGCTCCTTCTTGCTAACCTTAAAGAAGTCCCAAACTAGGGAGGTCCACTTTCTGGTGCTGATGGTATTGCCAAAATGTCAGATGAACTGGCAGTAGGTGGCTGTTTTGATGTTTGCCTCTCTTTAGTACCTACTTCTACTGGGGTGGGTGTAGGTGTCAGTCGCTGCCAGGGCTTGCAAATATGTCCACTGCCACGGGGAATGGTGGTGGTATCTGTACCACATCCCTCGGACCAGTTGAGATGGGGTAACGTCAGTCTCTGCTGGAGCTGGGCTAACATCCATGAGGACTGGCTTGTTGTCATCACCCTCTTCTACATTGTGTGAAGTTGGCCTTGTATATGCTGTCCACTAATTATAGTGGGCACCTTGCACCAGTCCAAACGACCCTTATTGATGATTAGGTTAAAGACAACCTTTATAGAAAGCTATCCTTGTGGTAACTGTGGAGATCAGCTTTCAGGCTATGTCTCAAAGGAATGTAAAGCAGCTTGTTTTACCAGATCAGAACCTCCTGAATGACCAAATAACAGGAGAACCACACAAGAGATATCTAAAATATATGTATTTATAACTAAACATTTTCTACTAACCTCTTTATGAGATTAGAGCACAAGATACACAATACAGAATCAATAGAATGACAGTAAATAGCACAATAAACAGCGGGCTCAAGGGCAAGACCGAACCATATACTAAAAAAATGGTATAACAATAACGACTTCACTAGACACAGTGCCTAGAGCACGTAGAATCATTGGGACCCCAAGGAACTACCAAAAGTAGTGACACAGGGGACCCACGGAGGATGGGTGCAGTGGGAGAACAAAGATGCGAGCTCCATACAACTCTATTGGAAAATCGCGGTTGGAAAATTACAGTTTAAGGGCACTTCGGGGAGGACTTCAAGCAAACCCGTTGGAACATAGAAGGTTCTAAGGCCAGTACCCTTGTGAGTACCGAGGTACCCATGTTACCTATCCCAGAAGAGAGGTCAAGTGGTGTCGGAAACCCTCGTCATTTTCAATGGTGTGATGCGAAGAAGTGCTGCTGCCAGGAAAATTAAAGGGGTCCGGTGTAATCCAAGCCTGGATCCGAGGTAAGAAGAACCTGAAAGCAGAGGGGACCGAGTCTGGGTCACTTCAGGGTGACCGGGGGCTCAGTAGACAAATGCCCACCGATGTCGAGTGCTTCAGGTGAAAAGATTGGATGCTTGAATCTGCAGCCACGGGGACCAGGAGACGTTGACGATGACCAAAGTCCTGAGGTGAGCTGTCCCACGAAGGATGCCGAGTGCCGGGGGGGGGGAGTCAGTGTCCGGATTGAACACCAACAAGCCTTGGCAATGCCAACCCACATGAGCTGAGGAAACAGGTTACGGTGAGGACCAGCAAGGTCCTGGGGACTCTCCAATCATTGGAGAGTCAGGGCACATCTGGAGCAACCAGGGAAGCCCAAAGAGAGTCAAAGTTACCTTCACAGGGATCAACAGGCCAACAGACCAGGGATGACGAAGGGACCTTGAGCTGAATCACGAAATACCAGCCCACAGAACACTCGTGGAGTGTAGGCCAGAAATCTTTGGTGGAAATACTGCTCGGTGTCAGGACTATACGTAGCCCAAAGCACAGCCTCAGGGATTGCCAAAAAGCATATGCTGCTGCCAAAGTACATGGTGCACAGGGGTTTGGCTTGCACGGTCTCCACGAGGGATATTGGTCTCAGAATTGCTGAGAGAGCAGACCGACCTCAGAGTCGCTAGGGAACCCACCTCCTGTGTTCCAGAAATCTTCGGAGTCCTCAGGAGCTCGGGAGATGCAAACCGGTCAGATGCGTTAATGTGCCTGCTTCAGCAGGGGAATAACTTCTTTACTCCAAGGGAGATTCTTCTATCGTCCAGCGAAGTGCAGACCATAGAAGTATGTAGTTTCTGCTTGCAGAGTTTAGTCCAGGTAAAATCTAAAGTCCTGTAGTCAGGGTTCCTACTTTCTACCCAAGGAAGGGGTAGGACAAACTCTGGGGACCCACCTATGGGAGAGTCAGGACAGAGGGTCTGGTAACACCCATGTCCTTTGTCAAATTTCATGCCAGAGCAGGAGCAAATGGCTCCTGCAAACGGTTTCAGCTGGACTATGCACAGGGACACCAAATGTGCCCCCAGTGCAAACTTTCAGCACTCTCTGAGTGCACCCGCCCAGCCCCAATACACTAAATCCTGTCTGGGAGGTGGTCACACCTCCATGTGACAGGAAACTTATTGTCAAGCCTTCCCCTGCTTGAGCTCAGCTCAGCAGCAGGAGGGCAGACTCGTGTCTGTGGCTGGCAGCATCCATTTTGTGATGCCCAGGTCAAGAAAGCTGGTTACGGGTGTACCGGTGTTTCATGGTGGGGAGGTATGATTCCAAGACACCAAACATGACATGTTTCTAAGCAGCCGTTTTAAAGTTAGCATTTACCGCGAGGTTATAATGCACTTAAATATATATGGTTGGCTGCATCACAGACAACCCCGGAAAATAGGTTACAAAGGCTGCCGAGGGGCTCTGCTCATGCAGGGCCACCCTCTCACATAAAACCCAGCACCCTGCCTTCAGGGTTGATTAGGCCATAGGGGTGACTGATAGGTTTACATATGCAGTGATTTAGAATAGATATAGTGAACCTATAAGGAAGTAAGGGGTGCATGCACCACCTTACACAGGCTGCAGTAGCATACCTGTGGTGCCATTTTGAATAGTCTCTCAGGGGTGGCACAATACATGCTGCAGCCCCTGGGAGGCCTCTGGGGTACCTATGCCCGGGGTACATGGTGACCCATATACTAGGGACTGAAAAGGTTACCCCAGTATTCAATCTGGAGTGTAACTTAAGTCAAAAACAGTGATACATCAGCAAAAAGTGTGGGTAACTCTAAGAAGCAGATCCTACTCTCCTACACACATCCATAAGTCTGAGGATTTTAGGAACCGTCCCTTTCCCTAGCCTCTTCTGGCATGTCTTACTCTCAGACTGAGGTGGGATCCAAGTGGAGTCTTGATCATCAGAAGGCGGTTTGGAGAAGAAGATGGGGAAGTAACCCTCCTTTTTCTTTCTGGAGATCTGGAAAGCAATGGATCTTCTGAAAGAGTGGCTTCTCCTACTCCCTCAGCACGAAGCTCAATCTCCTGTACTGCTCCTACTTTGGGAGGAACTACTACTGTTGGCTGTGGCTGTCGTTGTCTACTTATCTGAGTTTCCTACAACTATCGGGTACTACTTTGCGAAAGAGATAAGTCTATTTCAATATCACTCCTCGTCGGTATTGCTATGATTAGACTGGCTGCCTCTGTGACAAACATGGGCTTGGGCCTAGTTTGGGTGGGGTGGGTTTGTTGATGTGGGAGGGCTTCTCCCAGCTTGCTCCCTGAAGGTCGGTGCGGCAGGCACACATTTGTTTTGCCTGAAAAAAGTCTGGGTTAACAAACCAGTGGTGGTAAGCTCCTTCTTATCACTGGCCACTTTCTTGGTAGCACCTTTCTTTAGGGCCATCTTCTAGCTGTCAGTTGGCAGTGGCACTTAGCTTCACAAGCGGAACAAATGTCCGTGATGTGTGGTCACACTTCACGCCATGAACAGGCCTTCTGTCTGGCAGTACTGTGGGTGATGCTGTCTCTTGTGCACCTAAAAACAAACAAGCAGGATGATCATCAGTGAAATGCGGTATTGTTGCTGTTCAATTAGTTGTACAAACAAACAATACCATTTGGTATGGCCAATGGTTACTTAAGTTGCTATAAATATTTAACAATACAGTGTACCCATCTGTAAAGCCATACCAACATAAACTTCTATGGTGCACACTCAGAGAGGATAAGAAAGAGCAACAACAGCAATGTACAGATGTAACTGTTTGCTTTATGCATATCACATCAGATGTGGCATGCATGGAGGTGCAGCTGAAAAATGACAATTAAGTAATCCTTAGACAATTAATGCTGTTGTGCACTGAGCAAGAAGGCATTGAGAACATTGAGAAGACATGCATGCATACGGCAAAAGCACACTGGTTGCCTACACAAAATGGCCACTGACCACATGTTGAAACAGCAAGTAAGGAGTCATGACAACAACACAATGATAGAATAACACATGCAGACCAATGACAAAAGCACACTGGTTGCCCACACAAAAGGGCGGCTGACAACATGGTGAAAAAGCAAGCAAGGAGGCATGGTCACAACAAAGAACACATGTAGGCCTATGGTAAAAGCACACTGGCTGCCTACCCAAAATGACCTCCAATCACATGGTCATGGTCACAACAACAACAACCAGCAAGAAGGCATGACCACAACAAAGAAGACATGCAGGCCTATGGCAAAAGCACACTGGCTGGCTACACAAAATTACCACCAGACACATGGCCACAACAACAAGCAGGAGGCCTTGAAAACAAAGAACACATGCAAGCCTAAAAATGTTTACAACAACAAGCATCCGCAAAAGGCATTACCTCACCTACACGCTGTTTGAAGGGAAATAAAATGTGAAATACCACAAAAAAACACATTTCCTATTTTAATCCAATGCCACCCACTGCGTAAATGATGTTTCAATTCAACAAACACCACAGAAAGAGCTGTTTCATGCATCCATGAGTAGTACTAAGCCTATTGGCTGTAAATTCCATTGCCAGACTAGACCACATAGTGTATTAAAAGAATATTACACATGTATTAGAAAACATGGAAAAAATGTAGTGAAATGAGCAACATTGTTCCTGTACAGAATAAGAAACATTACATGCAAAACAGCAACAACTAGAAAGGAGGCATAGCCTCAAACAAAGAACAAGGGCAAGACTTTGGCAAGGCTTTTAAAAAAAGACACTGGCTGCCTATACAAACAGGCAACCAGACACATGGTCACAACAATAAGCAGAAGACCTGGAAAACAAAGAACACATGCAGGCCACACGCATGCCTAACACAAAAGCACACTGGCTGCCTACACAAAATGGCCTCCAGCTATATGGTCACAACAACAAGCAAGAAGGCATGGCCACAACAAAGAAGATATGCAAGCCTATGGCAAAAGCACACTGTCTGGGTACACAAAATGCCCACCTGCCACATGATCACAACAACAAGCAGGAGGCTTGGAAAGCAAAGAACATATGCAAGCCTATGGACACTGACTATACAAAATGGCCCCTGGCCACATGGCATGGGGAACAAAGGCAAATGGTGGCCTATGGCAAACACACACACACACACAGGCCAGACAGAGAGTAAATAAGCAATGCCAAAAAGGAAAATTAACAGGGCTTAAAATGTTTACAACTACACACATCTTCCAAAGGCATTAACCCACCTATACACGTTTGCAGGGGGGAAAATGTGAAGTTCCACAAAAAACACATTTTGTATTTTAATCCAATGCCAGGCTAAATGATATTTCAATTCAACAGGCACCACAGAAACAGTTGTTTCATGCACCCATGACTAGTACCGGCCTACTGACTAGAAGGACCATTGGCACACTAGGCCACATAGTTAGTTAAAAGATTATTGCAATTTGTTCCAAAAACATGGACAAAATGTACTAAAGTGTGTTACATTTTTCTTTTAGAAAATAAAAAACATGCAAAGAATAACTAGATCCCTACTGAAAACCGCAGGCCACCCCATCACAATAAATTTAAAACATTGAATAAAAAACTAAAAAAAATCCAGTTGCATGCCCCCTGGTGCATGCCCTCTATCAAACACACAAAACCTTTACACAGCAGTTTTAATTTAACTTACTTGTGAAATCTCCAATACAGTCACTTAATCCAATAGCCTATGTGGAGCTGACACAAGGAGATATCCTTCCAGGTCCAAATCCAAACAAAAAGTCACCAGAAGATCCAAAAAGCACTGGAAGGAGTCTGCTGGACAGGGGCAGGAATTTGGAGACTCTGGGGCACTTACTTCCTGTTAGAACACTTTTTTTTCTTAAAGGACTTCATGCACAAAAAATGATGCCAAAAGTCCATTTGAGGTATTAATTTTACCCCAAATCGTCATTTCAGGAAGATTTTGATGCTTCTCGAGGATTGCAGCCCTGCTAGATCATGCTTATTTGCTATTGTATACGACACAAGTCACCGAACGTTGCTGGTCAAAATACGTTTGCCCAGTGCGGCCAAAAGACATGTCAGTAACCTCAAAATCTTGCAGGAGTTTGCAGGTGGCTAGCAAAGCTCCTTACACTCCCGAACGGCTAGGAAATCTTGTGGGTGATCACGAGCGCCCAGCAAGTCGCTTCCGTCCACGTGAAAGGACATTTCAAGTGCACCGACAAAACAAAAGCTCCATTGCGTTGCGGAGTGCAGAGTTTATTAGTAACTCTACGTTCTCTGCGGAACCCAGAGTTTCCGAATTATACAAACTCAGTGAGCAGCGCAGAGTTTTATGCCCAGTCCTAGTAATAAAGCAGATGTATTACTTGGGGAAAGGGCTATTGAGGGTTATCAAGCCACAGTCTTGCAGTCATTCCAGATCCCTTCTGTTAAAGTGGTTGAAACTCTAATTATGAGGCTAAAACAAGTAGGAGCACAGGGTCCCGATGGGTTGTCTGCACAACTACTGCAATTAAATCCTACATTATGGGCCCAAGTCCTTATGTCTTTGCATCAACAACAGGAACATATCAAGGGAACACTGCCTGTGTATGAAAAGGCATGTCGACACACACACACACATGTTCATACAACACACACCATGGGCCCAGGCTATGTCACGGGACAACAAACTTACTTGAGGGGACCCAACTACTGTGGAAGCCCAGCTGTGCCAAACCTAGTCACAGCACGTCTCAGTCATGTCAGCAGAACACTTGGTCAGTCAGCCATCAGTTACCACACAATGAAGGCTCTGGTCACAACAGCCTGGGTACGGGAGTTTCACCTAAGTCATCTGCACATACTCAAAACATATGTACAGCAAGTTGCACAGAGGACCCAGTTGCTCCTATACCAATTATGCCCAGACCTGGAGGTCCAGTGGTGATGCGAACAAAGTCAGGGAAATAGACAAATTTGACAAGGGGAAGCACATCATATGTGCATGGGTGCAAGCCAGAGATGTGAACAAGCAAATGAAATGTACACAGAGATATCCACAAATAGTTGATCATGACACACCCAGGTAGCTGCAAAGGATGACATGGGTACCGACCACAATAGGATACATATCTCATGGACCACATGGGGTACTTCACAACAACACCTCAGTATTCAACATTGGAAACCAAGGATTACAGGTGCAAGGGCATGTTAAACATCATCAACCTAATGTACAGCTAAATCAAGTTCACAGGGATAAAGAAAAAAGTTTTATTCAGCATATTAAAAGTTGAACATACGTTCAAACAAAAGGCAATGGCCAGTCTATTATCAAATGCCAAGGAGTGAACTAGAGTGACAACTGTCAAAGGTTGCTTACCTGCACTGCCAAGGACAGGGGACATCCCCTCAGAGGGGCATACATGGGGGAAGGCCAGGCACCGCAGGGACAGGATCAGGGCGCAGCAGAAGGAGGCAGTGAAGAGGTGGTGGATGCAGGAGAGACAAAGATGGGGTGGGTGCCGGCACATCTTCAGTGGGCAGGTCAGATGGAGTGGATTGGGTCCCCACTGCAGTGCCCAAGTCAGACTGGGTGATTGTGGACTCCACTGCAGTGCCTAAATCCATGTGACCGAACTGGGGTGCAGGTGAGGTCGGCAGGACAGAGGCGGTGGACACGGTCCCCACATCAGTGGCACTAACTGTCTGACCAGGTGTGGAGAAGCAAGTGGTAGGGGGGAGGGCCTCAGCATTTTGGTGATGGTGTATCTGTGGGTGGGGGAACCCAGGGCAGGGAGTGGCGGGGGAACCTCTGGAGTGGTGGCCTGGGGGATGGAGGATGGAGACTTTGCCTTGGAGCTGCGTGGCGGCAGTGGGGTCTTGCTCTTCGGGCTCCGGGGGGCTTTGCGGGTGGAGGTCTCAGTCTGACTGTGCCTGGGGAGGGTGCCCGGGTGTGAGGGGCACTCCCCTCTGTGTATGGGGACTTGCTCTTCCCCTTGTAATCTGGATCTGCTGGGTCCGTGGGGAAGAGGCCAAGGTCACAGAGGAAGATCTTCTGTGGAGATGGGGTTGCAGGTGAGGCAAGGGAAGGGGGCTGGGAGGGAGAGGTTTTGGAGGACTGCGGAGTGGTTGTGGATGTCTGTGTGTGTGTGTCTGCAAACCATCCCCCTGTGAGTGTGGTATCAGTCCCCTGCGATTGCATGTGTGTCAACCTTGGTTTGGGTGATTGTGTGCTGCCCGTGTCTGTGGCTTTGTGAGAATGTGTAGGTGTGTGTGTGCTTGAAACAGGTAGGCTGCTAGGATTCTTGGGTGGTGTAGGGGTTGGAGGGGTGCGGGACTGTTGAAGGAGGGACACTGCTGCCATCAGGGAGGAGGCCACGGACTGATTGGTACTCTGTAGGGCAGACATGCCCGAGGTAATGCCCTCCATGAACAACACCAGTTGCGTCAACAGACTTGTGTGTGCATGGAGGACCTTCAGCATCGACGTCTGCCCTACATGGATCTGTCTAAGTAAGTCCACAGACTCCTCACTCAGGGCAGCAGGGGACACAGGGGCAGGGGGTGCGGTGCCTGGCACAAAGGAGACATGCTCCTGAACACGGGAGCCTCCATGGTCCTCTGGGATGGGAGCCGATGGGAGGGTGGTGATGGTGGTAGTGAGGAGGTGGCGGGGACAGCCTCACAAGCTGGGGTTTGGTGGCTGCTGACACCCGCCTCCACAAGGGAGTCATCCTAAGTGCTGCTGTGGCCCTCAGCTGGGGGGATGGTGCTGACGACTCCTCTGTGTGGCTCCACTCGCCCTCCGTGCCACTGGGTCCCCCCAACTCCTCTCCTTCTGTCCCTGTCAGGCTCTGTGGCTCCTCCTGGTCCGTGAAGCTGTCCCCTCCTGTGGCCGTGGATGTATCTGGATAGGAATAGGAAGTAAGAGAACAACATCAGTCACCTGCACTGACTGCACCCACCACAGTGAGTACATCACATCACAGGGCAAGCCCTGGCATCATCAGCTGAACACTGCTCAAAGTGCCAGCACTGTTTAGAATAAGGCAATTGTCATTCTCAACATCAACCATGGCACAAATATCCCTCCTTGACTTGCACACACATGACTGTTGCATGTTGGATGCTAATACCCCAACAGCCCGACATGCACCACCCACACATTAGTTGGACATGCAAGCGAACATGTAGGAGTATGTCACTATACACACAGCACATCTCTTGCTACTGACTCAGTACAGGTGTCAGGATGAAGGGATGGCCAGAGTCTCATTTCACATGCTTGTGATGCATGCCAGCAACACACACTATGATGTTCTCATGTCCTGATAGTCAATGCCACAATGGGGTGCATGGTGCACACTTGAACACAATGCAGGATCACTCATAGCAAGTTAAATGCCATGGCACTGGCATGCCCTGAAAGTCAGTCAGCACTGTCTCCTGTCACAGGGGCAGGGCATCCAGACAACAACAGTATGCACTGTGTCTCACAATCATAGCTCAGGGGTAAAGCTAACTCTGCAGATGACAGGGGCACTTGCCCATCCCCTGCAAAAAACATATCCAGGACCCAGAAGACCCCACATCATGCAAATCAGACACATGAGTCTCTGCAAACACAACTCCCTGTACATTAACATTAACACATCACTGTCGGCCATGCATGTAACCCAGCTGCCTGAAGAACACAGTGGCATACACCATTGTGAGCTGTCAGATGATCACAAACCTATATGTCACACAGGTCTTGTCTCTCACAGTCACATCGCAGATGTCCTGCTGACGCTCAAAATCATGGACACCCCAGTTGTACGTAACAACAAGCCACACCAAAATCATGGACACCCCAGTTGTACGTAACAACAAGCCACACCATAATGACACAGAGGCAGACACCTGAAGGCACATTTCACTAAGCACAACCTGTAATTTGATACACAGGAGTGGGATTACAGAGTGTTTCTAAATGCCCTTGAGGAGGCATGATTGGCCAGGTCTACGTGAAACAGTGTTTGGCCCTGGACAGTAGTCAGGTGGCTAAGCAAGTGTGACATACTTGATATACATACTCCTGAGGCCCCAAAATAGGAGTCCCCTGCTGCATGGGTTTGTTTGGAATACCCCAGCCACATGTGGTGAGTCAGACCAGCAATTGGAACACATCTCAAGGGCACACACAGATCACATGTCAGATCACAGGCATTGGGCAAACAATTGAACTACCCATGAAACACACAACAGAGTCACGGGAACAGATGCTGTCTGGTAGCTGAAGCATAGCTGACTGCAGGGACACAGTGCCCTAGTGACACAAGCAACAGACTGTAGGGGCCACTCCTGTGGAACAGATGAGTAGGGTGCATCACACAATTGAGGGACCTGAGTATTGGACTACAAGACCTACGTAATGTGGAAGTGTGACCAGGCCAAAATACTGCAATTAGCATGTCAGTCATAGTACACAGATTAGGCATGGATTTACCCCCTTCCTGCTGCTGTCTGGCCTTCAGCTGCCTATCCAGGTCCGGGAAGACCACCGCCAGGATCCGGAGCATGTGGGGGGTCAGGGTCTGGTGTCTGCCCCTTCTGCGTGGAGGTGACAGCTTCAGCTGGACTCTAGCTATCCTCCGGGTCCAGCCCCGAAGGTCCTGCCACCTCTTCTGGCAGTTGCGGATCCGGCGCTTGTAGACCCCCACCGAACGAACTGCCCGGGCGATGGTCAGCCATATCTCCTGCTTCTGGTGGGCATCAACCTGTGAGGATGACAAAGTTAAAAGTACATTAACACACATGCCCCATATTTATGCTGCACATATTTGGAGATACATGTCATCATCACAAAGGGAAATGAGTTACACAGGTAGTGCAACCATGGGGAAGGACAAATCACCTGCATGTCTGACATGCAAACAATGCCTGTGAAGTTTAAGCTTGCAACAATGCACTTTAGCAGCAGGACACCTGTTCATTACATGTACCTACACACTTTGGCTGATGAAAGTAGTCAGTGAGAATGCTTGCCACTGGTGTACACACTGCTAGTACTGCTAGTCAGGCAACATGCACAATTAGGAAGGCAGTGGACTGCACACTCACCGGCTCCCCTCGTTTCCCATACAGCTTGCTGTACTGTGGAAGGAGCCCGTCCAGCAGGGCCTGGTTCTCCTCCTCAGTGAAGGCTGGGGCCCTCTCCAGAGTACGTGCCATAGCAGGAGCCAGAGGATGCAGAGACAGCAGCAGTGGTAGCAGGGATGTGGTCCAGTAGCATGTAGTGCAGGCAAGTGAGCTCCCTGGGGGCCAGCCAGTCTTATATCTGTGCTGCAGAGGCAGAATCTGTGCAATGTGTCCCAAGTGATAGGTCCAACACAGTTGCATTCTATGAATCTGGCCAACCCATGGGAAAGTAAGACTCATACACGCCTTCCTCCTCGTTCAAATCTTCACCTTCATGAAACACTAGTAATTGCAACATTGTAGTAGGCATCCAACTGAATTTCCAGCGCACAACTCGTACAAGTTTTGACTCCGCATCCGTCTCCATGACAGTCCAGAGCCAATGGGTGCGCTCGGCTCGGTCAACTGACTGTACAACGCGTATTTTGAAAATACACATGGACCCGTCTCCATACGATTCAATGGCCAAGGCGTACGCCTGTCTCGGACCATGCCTGCCCGACGCGTATGCATGATAGTCACCCATGTCGGACCTCATTGCATTCAATGGCAAAGCATACGCACGGCTCGGTCATGAACCGTGCAATGCGTACGCATTGTCACCCGCGTCGAGCCTCATTGTAGTCAATGGCAAAGCGTATGCACTGCTCGGTCATGAACCGTGCAATGCGTACGCATTGTCACCCTCGTCGGACCTCATTGCAGTCAATGGCAAAGCATACGCACGGCTCAGTCATGAACCGTGCAATGCGTACGCATTGTCACCCGCGTCGAACCTCATTGCAGTCAATGGCAAAGTGTACGCACGACTAGGTCATGAACCGTGCAATGCGTACGCATTGTCACCCGCATCGGAGCTCATTGCATTCAATGGCAAAGCGTACGCACGGCTCGGTCATGAACCATGCAATGCGTACGCATTGTCACCCGCGTCAGAGCTCATTGGTGTGACTATTCGACGGATTAAACACACAATTACTTGCCAGGGACTCAGGTGTACACCTACCACACTACAGCATTGCCCACACAGTGTCCCATGGCATGTAAGGCTGCATTCCCTTTGTGTTGTGGGGGCACATTTGGTTTGTTGGGGTGCACTTTTGTTCAGCCACTCCCAGGCTGTGCATGTTTACATGGGGGCAGAATCCTTTGTGTGTTGTGCACATTACCACTGTCATGTGCAAATGTACAGTAATGGGCATGAGTCACGGACACAGTTTCATGTGGGATCTGTTTAGGGCATGTCACATACACCCTGAGTCCTGGGGGTGATGGCATGTACGTCACAGTGAGACCTGTAGCCCAATTCTGATGTGCACCCACAGTCTGTGTGCATGTTGTGTCTCAGATGTGGCTGATCAAATGTGCCCAATGGGAGACAGTCTCCACATCCATGTGGTATATGCATCTACCTTGATGGTATGTGTGTGTGTCTAAGAGACGTACATGTAGGGCCTGCAGGGACAACAGTGGCCACTACCTGTGGGACTCACGCTTGCCTTGTGGTGTGTACGTGATACGCCATGTCCATGGCATTGTTGATGTGGCAATACAGGGACCCTGGGTATCAGCATGGCAAAGATCTGTGATGCCTGGGAGACATCAGGCCTCACTTGTCACTGTGGTGTGTGTTTGGAACGTCACAGCAGTACATAGGTCGGGTGACACAGCCAGATGATTTGCCATTGCACTTCATGGGACTCATGTGGACATGTGGGATTGAGATGTGAGGTGAGGGTCATGTAGGTGACATATGTGTCCATGCCCAACAGCACACACCTCAGTACATTGTGCAATGTCATGATCTATCATGTGATATTGAGCCTGGTCATGGCCACATGGGTGGATGAACCAACAATCTTCCTTTGTTCATCTCTGTTCTGCAGGGCACCAGCTGTCCATCGACCGTTCCCAGACCTTGCAACCATGCTGGAACGCAACTGCATCCGATGGTACCGCTTCACCAGACCACTGATTGAGGAGTTGGCGTTGCAGTTGGCGCCACATCTGCTACCTGGCCGGACATACCCTACAGCACTGACTCCAGAGTTAAAGGTGATGGCAGCCCTGCACTTCTTTGCTACTGGTACCTTCCAGTGCACTGTGGCTACTGCTGGTGGTATGTCGCAAACTATGTTTAGTCGGGTGCTACGCGATGTCTTGGAGGGGATGTTGCATTTCCTAGACCTGTACATCAAGTTCCTGAGCCCAGCTGAACTCCCTGAAATAAAGGATGCCTTTTATACACTGGGGAGGATGCCGAACATCATCGGATCCATTGATGGGACACATGTGGGCCTGATACCACCACAGGCACATGAGCAGGCATACTGGAACAGGAAACATTTCCACTCGATCAATGCTCTGGTGGTATGTCTTGCAGACATGTCTATCACACATGTGTGTGCATTGTTCCCTGGTTCTGCGCACGATGCCTGCATAATGAGTGTTAGACGGCGACCTCAGAGGAGCCCGGAAAGGGGGTCCTGACTACCCTGAGACCCACCCTCAAAGTATCGTAGCCGGGCACTGGTGGGAGACTCCTCGGGAGGAGGAATCCTGTATCGAGGATCGTACTTCTGGCACCACACGACACAGAAACACCACACCGTGCGTTCTTAGGAATCACTCTTTATCAAACAGGTTAGCACTGCAAATATGTACAAGGAGAGCGCGGGCTCAATGAGTCTCGGAAGGGATAGGGGGTAGCGGGACAGTCTCTGGTAAAAGGTTCAAGGCAAGGACGTACCCGGCGCACAGCTCACAATCCTCGAGCTGGGGGGTAGGCTTGTTGTCGTTGGGGTCCGGCGGGACCAGTGGAGTCTGTGGAAGCCGCGAGTCACTCAGCGGGCTCAGGTACAAGTTCGGAGGTCTTACGATCTTCAGGGAGCCGCGAGTCACTCAGCAGGGCTCGAGTACAAGTTCGGAGGTCTTACGATCTTCGGGGAGCCGCGAGTCACTCAGCAGGGCTCAGGTACAAGTTCGGAGGTCTTACGATCTTCAGGGAGCCGCGAGTCACTCAGCAGGGCTCAGGTACAGTTCGGAGGTCTTACGATCTTCAGGGAGCCGCGAGTCACTCAGCAGGGCTCAGGGGGTTCTAAGTTCCAGGAGCCGTGACCGCGTCAGCAGGCTCTCGTTGTTCCAGCGTCGAATCTGCCGGACAGTCTCAGAGCACCCCTTGTTATAGGTCGACCCCTCTTTGATGTCCGGAGTCTGTGCAGGCAGGGGTCTTGTCACCTGGGGGTCGCTTGTCGGGGTTTCCTGCCATTGTCTTTTGATCCTCTCAGGGCCGGGTCGGAAGGAGTCCCAGACACCCAGCAGGCGTGGAGCCAGCTCTCAGGGAGGCCGGAGGGCCGATCGAAACTCATCGTCCCAGGGGAGTTCAGAGGTGCGATAGAAACTGCTCCTCCCTCTCTCATCCCCTGGCAAGCGTGGTGTCCTCCAGCCAGAGTGGCGCCGCTAGGCCCGGGTCACGCTGGGGCTGGGCGGCCATCTTGGTGCATGAAGAGGGCACGCGGGCCCGGGGTGGCCGAAGGGAGAGAGGCCATGGACGAGGATGTCCGGGTCGGGTGCGTGTGTTCTGGTGGAAAGGATCGGCTAGGCCGTGGGCTCGGGGCTGCAGGTACCAGGTTAGGGGGTGCGGGGACAAGTAGAGCCATGCTACGAGGCCGGGTCCAACAATGAGGAGTAGTCGCATTGCAACGCTGATGTCACAGATGCCAGCTCAGCATGCCTGGCTTGTCGGTGTGTACTGACTGTTTATCATTGTGTGTGTTTGTCAATGTTGTACTCCACACTCCTACAAAACTCAGCTACTTGTTCATTTTTCGGTGTGTAGGTGACTCCGGATACCCCAACATGCCGTGGTTGCTGACACCGCTCAGGAACCCTGTGACACCAGCCGAGATGTACAACAATGAGGCACATGGTCGGAGCAGGAGGGTGATTGAGCGTACATTCAGCCTCCTGAAAAGCCGCTTTCGCTGCCTGGACAAGACCGGAGGGGCCCTCCCATATGAACCTGCAAAGGTGTGCAAAATAATCCTTGTATGCTGCATGCTAACAACATGGCAGTGCGGAAGAAGGTGCCTCTCATCCAGGATGATGATGACCAACCTCCGGCACCTGTGGGCCAAGATGCCAGTGATGATGAGGATCAGGGTGACGTCCGCTCACAGCTCATCAACAACTTCTTCACCTGAAAGTGAGTTTCCAGGGTTGTTATGTCAATGCATGGAGTTAGCCTGGAATGTGTTGTGGCTGCTCTGTTGCTGTCTGAGTGTGTCTGTGTGCCACTTGACTGGATGCGTGCAGTGATGTGTCCATTCAGGTGGTGTGTACTCCACAATAGGGTAGTACTGCTACCTTGTTTCTCTGTAGGTTTATTGTGACATGTTTGGTGCATGTGTGTTGCATTTCTCTCCTGTTTTGCTGTGCTTTTGACTGTGTCTTATGTCTGTCCTTCAGAGGGTATTTTGCCTGTTGTTTGTTCAACACTGACCCACAACACCCAGAATCTGACACCGGTGTGGGAGTAGTCAATTGACATCAAGTGATGTACCACACACCCCAGGACTATAATTCTCAGACACTCTGTGACCGTGTGTCCACCGTAACGTACAATTGCCATGCAACTATTGTGGAATAAACATGTTGCTGATGTGTAATGAACCTGTGCTATGCTTTGTTAGGTGTGTTGTCTGTCTTGCCACATCTGAGTGACATTTGCTTACCTCACCTGTGGACTTGTTACCACTGACTGTGGATAGGTGTTGTGGTTGTGCATACCCATGTGTTTCAGATCACCATCATTGTTTGTGATGAGTAACATGGCCATGGTGAGTATATGTTGTGTTGCCATTATGGTGTGTCTCCCTCACATGTGTCACATCACCATGACTCACCTAACGTTGGTCACATTGTTGCAGTATTTGGCATGCACTGTGTTGTGTAGCAGATCGACATCTCCATGACACATGACAATTTGGAATCACAACAGAGGCAAGAATGGTGTACTGGTGAGTTTATTTTCGAACATGTGTGAGGAAAGTGCACAGAATGGTGGGTGCTGTACATTGGTTTTGGAATCCAAAGTTCATACTAGAGTAGGAAGTGCTGGTAGATGAAATGTCCAGAGTAAAGTCCACAGTCATCTGCTACATTGGCCCAACATGAACCCTCCGTGTCATGTGGGCGAGTTGTGTGCGATTGAACAAGGTGAACGGGTTGCGCACAAAGAACATTGTCCAGAACAGGTTTAGAGGCCCTGGGGGATGTGCTGGGACATCTGCCTCTCACATGTCCTTCTTCGGACGACCCCTCTTCTTCTTGGGGGGGGGATCCTCAGGTGCAGGCCTCTGCGGTGCAGGGGACTCTCTGCCAGAGTCATCCTCCTTCCCTGTGGCGCTGGCAGATGGAATTGCAATAGATGTTGTGGCCACACAGGGAGGTGTGGACAGGTTTGTGTTGATCTGGCGGAGGCATTGGAGTATCTCCCGATGCACCGCAGTAAGGGCATCCCACTTGGCCTCCATGCGGGCATGGTGGGCAGCCTGCTCCTGTTGCATGTCCTTGGGGATCCCCATTACCTGGCCAAATCCTCCAGTGCTATCCTGGTATGCATCTATGATGGGTCATCATGCAGTCCAGACCCCTCTGCAAGGCGTGCCCTCTGCCTCCCACCCCTCCCAGCACCCCTATCCACACGGCAGGACCAGCGGCGGGACGCACAGGTGACACTGGGACCCCTTGGGTGGTGTTGTTGGTGGTGTTTGCTGTAGCTTCCGGGGGGTCCTGTGTCCCTGTGCTGTGGGTGTTCAGTGGCCTTGGTCTGTCCGTGTTGGCGGGCGTGCACTGTCGGTTTCCAGATGCTGGAGGCGTGGGTACAGGGGGTGCAGATGTTGATGCTGCTGGTGCTGCATGATGACTCACACCGGAGGGGCCAGGTTGGTCGCCGTCATCCGAAGAGGACAGAGACAGAGTCAAACTAGAGAGCTCAGTGTCCATGAGTCCATGAGAGACTGGGCCTGGGAATCCACTTCATTTGGTGCTGGGTCCCCAGCACCACCTGTGTTTGGAAGAGACACACAATGTGAGTTATGTTTCTACATGCATCGATAGTTCACAAACATGACATTTTCAACTGTACGAACAGATGTCTGCCTGTACACTGCTTTTTCCCAGCTTGTCACAGACAGAGTTTGATATTGTTGTTGCCCATGTCCCAGCATGGCCTTGTGCTCCCCACAACAGAGCCCAGTATCAGACATCCTGTCAGTCCCTTCCCATCTCCCTGTGGGGCGAGTATGGTTCAGCTGGAACTTGCTGGGCCATGTGGGTGGGTGTGGATTGTCTGTGACTGTGACTCCCATCACAGTCTTGGCTACACCCCCCTTCCCAGCATGCCCATACTTCCTCCCTCTTGAATCTGCTTCCTTGTGAGGGGGTGTGACAGCAATGGCAAGATGGCTGACTATGAAGTCCTGGTGTTTGTTGTAGCCCAGTTCCCAGCAGGGCCTTGTGCTCCCCACAACAGAGCTCAGTGTCAGACATCTTGTCAGTCCCTTCCCACTCCCTGTGAGGCGAGCATGGTTCAGTGTATGCTTGCTGGGCCATGTGGGCTGACTGTGAAATCCTGGTGTTTGTTTGGCTACAAGTCCAAAGAAAGCCCCTGTGCTTCACACAGCTGCACCCAGTACAGGGTGTCTTTTGGTGATGTTTCACAGAGGTGTGGGTCAATGCATTCTACCCTGTGAGTTGTGTGGAGTTTGTGTTGACGGGGGTGTGTGTCTCCAAATGCTGGTAAGTATGGTCAGAGCTGTCAGTCCTCCTTCCCAGCCGGCCAGACATCCCACCAGGAAACGTGCTTCCATTGGAGGGCGTGCAAGTTGTCTTTCAGGATGTCAGTCAGTGGTGTCCTGCTTCTGATTTGCATACATGCCCTAGCAGGGCCTTGTGCTCCCCACAGCAGGACCCAGTGTCAGCCATCTTGTCAGCCATTTTCCACTCCCTGTGATGTGGGCATGTTTCAGAGAGGTCTTGATGGTGCAATTTTGAGGGGGAGCATTATCTGTGACTACAAACCCCATCATGCTTTTGGATACACTCACTTCACCTGCATCCCCACAATTCCGTTCTGTCAGTCAGCTGCACTGTGAGGTAGTGTGTTTGTGGTGGCAAACTGTCTGGCAATGTCTATTTGGCATTTTGCCATTGCCTTGCTCTATTTGTTTGTAGGTTGGTGCATGTCATGACACAGTTCCAAGTCACTATGAGATGGCAGGTATTGTGTTTGTCTGACTGGCATACACATCTAGGGTTGATTATCTATTGGTTACTGTAGCGTTGCTTGTGGTGCATGGTTTCACTGTCCCCTTGCCACACAATATTGGGTATGTTGTTTGTATACTCACCAGGCTCTGGTATGTCTGTTAGCCCCTGAACGCTCTCTGGTGGTAGGATGTCCCTCACCTTCTTCTCCCAGGTCCTGAAGTAGACTGGTTTGACAGGAGGGCCACCGCCGGTGCACTGACTCAGGGCGTGATCTTTTTCGATGAGTTTCTTGACCCTCCTGCGCACGTCATACCACCTGTTCTGGATATCGTCCTTTGTGCGCATTGCTGGTGCTTGGGCGTTCACCTTGTCCACAATCCTCACCCACATCTTTGTTTTCTGTGACATGGGGGTCCTTTGGACCAATGTACCAAACAAATGTGGCTCTACTCTGATGATCTCGTCTACCAGCACTTCTAACTCACTATCTGTGAACTTTGGATTCTTCTTTGGGGGCACGGTGATGGGTGGTGGTGGTGAGGGATGTGTGTGTGATGGTGCAAGTGACGGTGGGTTGGTGTTGGTTTTGCTGCCTGTATGTGTGTGTGATGTTGGATGAGGTGCTGATGGTGTGTGAGTTGTGTGATGGGTGAGTTGTGAGTGTGTCTGTGGTTGCTGTGAAATGGTGTTTGCTGCTGGCTGTGTCTCCTGTTTGCAAGGGATGATGGTAGTGATTGTAGTCCTTTATATATTTGGAGTTGTGGATCTGTCTTTGTCCCAGGTTTTTTTTATTTGGTATTTATTGGCTTTGTCATTGCTTGTTTGGTCCTTTTTTTGCCTTTTTTCCTTTGGGTTTTGTAGGCATGAAGGAGACGTTCATCTGACGGATACGGACACTGATGTTGTCTCGTGCGGGCTTCTTCGCCTCGTTCACGCTGCCTATCTTCTGTGTTTCATACACGTCAGTCGCGAAGGTCTCTATTGCTTATGGACACGGTTTTCTGTGCGTGTCGAACGTGCGGCTTGGTCTCCGTGCGAGTCGGTCTGAGTTTCCTTGCATTGCATCGTACTGCGCGGATCGCACATCGCGGGTAAGGGTCTGTCGGGTTCATTGGGGGTTTGTGTCGGTTGGTGAAATTTGCGTCGGTTTTCTGGCCTGATCACTCTTTTACCTATGGCTCGGTTGTAATTCACACACGTTTGCATCGTACTGCACGGGTCGTACGGCGCTGGTCCGTGTCGGTCGGTATCCGGTCTGGGTCCGTGTCTGTCGGTTCGTTTTGCGGCCGGAAACAGAATCGGCCCCTTTCTGTTAAAACATCTAGAAATGTGGGTAGAAGTGGAAAAGATTTTACATTTCACACAGATTAGCTTTAAGAAAGGCAATTCTACAACTAAAGAATGTCTCTTACTAAAGCTGCTGAAAGAAAAATATTATTTGGTCAAGTATCAGACCAATATATTGATTTGCCATCCACTTTTGATACTACTAGTAGGATATAGAATAAAGAGGGACTATGGGTACCAAAAATCTTATTACAAAAAGAGTTGTGGAGACAAATCGAGTTGAGGTGCAATGGAGCTCTGTCAAGGAAAATTGAAACTCCTAACGTCTTGCGTCAAAGCTGTACCCTTGCTCACATTTTATTTTCTATCTATGCAGGAGTTACAACCTGTAAATTAAAGGACATGAGGTATTTTCCACAAAGATAGGTCCAGGTGGAAACATCCCACCTATTTTATGCAGACACTATCATCCTGGATCTCACTTTAGCGGGTATGCAGAGATCGCTGAAGGTCTTTACTGGTTACTGCATAGAGAATGATTTAATTATTGTGTCAAACACAAAAGTTATGTCTTTTACTTCAAAAAGGTGTAACTCAAGTAGGCATAGTTTATAGTTAAATGGCCAACCGGTAGGCATGACTTTTAGTTGGAACCTTAAATTTACCTTGCATTTTATGGCACAGGGGTTTTAGAGTAAACAGGTGGCTGTTGCACTGGCTGGATTGATGATGGTGCTGGCTAATAATTCTATGGAGATCTTAACAGAAGCATGGCTCTGAAATTTTGGTAGAGAAAGAAATAAAACAGCTGGAAGTAATCTAAATTACTATTTGGAAGCCATGGTTAGGTCTCCCCAGGGGGTCAGTTAATGCAGCAATACAACATGCAGGTCAACGCCGTCTCATCCTCCTGCTTCAACACCCTCCACATGCTCAGCCCTCATCAGCAGCAGGTTGGACTACGGAAACGCCCTCTATGCAGGAGCCTCGGCCAAACTCCTGAAATGACTTCAACACATTCAGAACGCCTCTGCACACCTGATCCTCGACATCCCTCGCTGCAACCACATCACACCCCACCTGAGAGACCTGCACTGGCTCCCTGTCAACAAGAGGATCACCTTCTAGCTTCTCATCCATGCACACAAGGCACTCCACAACACCGGACCAGCATACCTTAACAGACGACTCAGCTTCTTCACCCCCAACCACCCGCTCTACTCCACCGACCTCGCCCTCGCCACAGTCCCCCACATCCGAAGAGCAACCTCCGGCGCCAGATTGTTCTCCCACCTCGCGCCAAGACCTGGAACACCCTCCCCATCCCCCTATGGCAGACCCAGAACCTGCTAACCTTCAGAAGACTCCTCAAGACCTGGCTATTCGAGCAATAGCAGCACTCCCCCCCCGCGCCTTGAGACCCTCAAGGGTAAGTAGTGCGCTTTACAATGTACTGATTGATTGATTGATTGATTGATTGAGTAAGTATCAAGTATAAAACCTTCAAAAGATTTTAAAGCTATCGGGGGAGAATGGTAGTAGCTCCTGGGGTCACAGTAAGTATATGTTGACATCTTACCTTCAAACTGAGAATTTACTGATGTGGATGCTGAACCTGAAGAAAAGTTTAGGCAGTGTAGATCCAATGGGGACGTTGGATACAGTTATATGGCAAAATTATGTTAATAAGGAAACCATTAAATGCCTCATTGAGGTTGCAGCTACTTTACATAACTACAGGGATTGTTGCCAATGAGCCAGCTTATACATTTGTCTGAACTTGGAGAGGACCGAAAAAATTCAGTAATTTTCAAAGAATTTAAAGGCAAGGGGGATGAGGCGTTGGATGATGAAGTTGCAGCTGGGTCAGATGAAAATGCCTATATTCTGACAACCTCCAAAAAAAGCCTTTCTTCCCCCCAAAGGGAACTATAGAAATTCTAAAAGTGGCATTTGGTCATTGAGTCATCTGTTAGTTATCTGCCCAGCATTTACAGATGAAAGAAGGAAGCCACTGCTCCCAGCTTCTAAAGGCATGGGTATTAGGTCTGTTGCTGTATTGCTTAGCACAATTATGAAATGTGAAGCTATCATGCTATGTTTTAAGCTAGGAAATACTTAAAAGAAAATGAATTCAAGATTTAAGGGCACTGTGTTAGTAAGCTAAGTATGAACAGATGTTATAACATAGACAACTATTTTTAATGTAGTTAGTCAATTAATGCACCTTTGTATCGAGTGATACTGTTCTAGCTGATAGATAATTTTTGCAATTTATCTTTGTACTTTATATTGTGCATGCTTGCCTTGAGGTTGATTAACCCCTTCGCCGCGGCAGGAATTCCGCCGCGGCGCTGGGGGGGTTTGGGGGCAGGTGCGGTGGCGCTGTGCTCGTGACGGAACCACTCCGTCAAGAGCCACGGTTGAGCTGTGCTCATGACGGAGTGGTTCCGTCACGTCTTCGCCCACTGCGCTAATCGCCCGCACAGGCGGGGAATTAGCGCCGCGTGGGAGGAGCGGCCGCCAACGGCCGCAGCATGACGGAACCACTCCGTCATGAGCACAGCGCAACCGTGGCTCATGACGGAGTGGTTCCGTCATGAGCGGGGAAGGGGTTAAATGACCTTAGACTAGGCACTTTGGATAAGTGACTTTTAAAAACAAGTAGGAGCAGGAATGGATACCACGATACCTAATATACATTTAATAAGTAGTAGGGATATTAACACATTTTAGAATCGGGCAATTGTGTCAGGCAGATAGACTATTTTTGTATTTTATAGTTCCAATTTTGCATTAGTAGCTAGACTAAACTAAAATGTTAGCTTAAATTATTAGTTTCATTAAAGAATGTTTTAGTGTTGAAATAACGTATGGAGGTGCTGGTGTTAATAATGTGTGTTTTTATTGAATAACATATTTAAGGGGCTAAATGCAGTGAATCAACCCAATATGTGCTAGTTTTCTTATTATTTAATGTTGCAGCAAGATGGATATTTGCAATTAGATCTTAATGTAAGATCAATTATCTTACGGTTTTAAATTTGCCTTTTATGCTTATTGTCCGCTTTTTAAAATATGTATTTATGGATGGAAAGCTGTACTTCAATTATGTGTGTATTTTAATAAGAAGGGTTTGTTTAAACAAATTGACTAAATATCAAACTTAATCAAGAACATATATATGTACAATATTAAACTGAGCCCGCCATCTTCAAGATGTAGCGTGTGCTGATGAAGGGGGAAGGTCCCTATCATTGCAACAGTGATGGGCTTCAGCCATCCATGAAACACGCCTTTCATACCTTTAAAAGAAAGGCTGTGCGGTAATCCAGGAAGATTCTCTCCAATAGCACCATCTCATGGCAGATCCAAGAAAAGGCACACAGCTGCACCATCAATGGATTGAGGCTGCCTGGGAGTGGAAAAGCCAAGGCATTTTTAATATGATGACCAGCAGGCGAAATTCATTGGGGCAGGACACAAATGAGGGAGAGGGAGAGGATATGAGGTGAACACATAGGATCCCAAAGAAACAGAGTAGGCAGAATCCTAAAATGGATTTAGCTCTCCTCATACATATGTTTTAATACAATATACTTATAATATCTATACATTAGAACTTAAAAATATTTTATTTTATTTTAAATAACTTCAAATATTTTCTGAACATAATATTTTAAAAAATATGATTTAAATGTCAATAAACCTCATGCTAATAAAAATGAATTACGTTATCAAACAGTAATATATTAAAAACAATGTATACAATAACATATTAAATAAGATGAGAAACAATATTAATAAAATAATACTAAAAACACATTAACTTATCTACTGAAATTAAACAAAATATATTTAAAATAATAAATAGAAAACAGACTAGGAAAGGTAAAAGTCACTACTTCTACTCCAGCCTGAGCAACAGAAAGGAATGTGTTGGACTTAGAGGGGTCAGATATTACTGATATAAGACTGAACCGAGCTCTTGAGGCGGAAGCCGAGAGCGTTTTTACTTCCTTTTAAAAAATGTACGAATAATTTGATTGTCACTTTAACTTGCTGCACGTGTCACTTACTCTGCTCCGGTTGTGCTCCGCGCAGTGGATCTAGAGCTGCCGAGGCCCCCAGAGCAAACAATCTCTTCCTGCCGCAATCTCGGTGAAGCCGCAGGCCATGCCCCCTTCAGAGGCCACGCCCCCCGCCGCCGCCCTATAAAGAGACGCTGAATACAACCGCCTGTCATTAAGACTGAACCGAGCTCTTGAGGCGGAAGCCGAGAGCGTTTTTACTTCCTTTTAAAAAATTTACGAATAATTTGATTGTCACTTTAACTTGTTGCACGTGTCACTTACTCTGCTCCGGTTGTGCTCTGCGCAGTGGATCTAGCGCTGCCGAGGCCCCCAGAGCAAACAATCTCTTCCTGCCGCCATCTTGGCGAGGCCGCAGGCCACGCCACCTTCAGAGGCCACGCCCCCCGCCACCGCCCTATAAAGAGACGCTGAATACAAGCGCCTGTCATTAAGACTGAACCGAGCTCTTGAGGCAGAAGCCGAGAGCGTTTTTACTTCCTTTTAAAAAAATTACGAATAATTTGATTGTCACTTTAACTTGTTGCACGTGTCACTTACTCTGCTCCGGTTGTGCTCCGCGCAGTGGATCTAGCGCTGCCGAGGCCCCCAGAGCAAACAATCTCTTCCTGCCGCCATCTCGGCGTGGCCGCAGGCCACGCCCCCTTCAGAGGCCACGCCCCCCGCCACCGCCCTTCCAGACCTATAAATCATGTGCATCCTTCGGACGCGCAGCGGACGCGCCGCTTGCGCGCCGCTTGCGCGCCAAAGGCGCGCCAAAGGTAAGCCCGTCTGCGCCTGTTCGTGCCGGGCCGGGCCCTAGGGCAAACCATGCTGGCCGTCCCATCTCATACTCAGCACAAGCTCTCAAAGACCTACAGCATTTTGCCCCCCCCGGTGTCTCCTAATTCCCACAGCCGTATACACACAGCTGGCCTTATGCGCCCTGCTTTACTCTCTCCATGTGGACGCACTCCTACAGTTAAACCGAACAGGAACGCCACTTCCATCAGGGTGTCATATCTGAACACCCGCTCTTTAGTAAAAAACCACGAGGACATTGACATCCTGTTGTCTAATAACAACCCTGACATACTCCTGCTAACGGAAACTTGGTTAACATCAGAATCCCTCCCAGATATTCTGGCGGCCCTCCCCCCTGACTACTACATCCTCCACGCCGATCGCCCCGGTGACCGGCCCGGGGGTGGGGTGGCAGCCATCATATCTAAGCGCCTGAACTCTACTTCTTTTTACTCCCTCCCCCTTCCAGAGATGGACAACTTGCTGGTTAGCTTGGAAACTGACGTCGGTGCCCTCACCTTCCTCCTCTTATTCCGGCCTCCACATCCTATGCCATCCTTCTCTACCATCATGAGCGAACAGCTATCCAATCTACTAACGCAACACTCCAGTTTCGCCCTCTTCGGCGACCTGAACTACTGGTTTAATGATACCAACGCCGGCCCCCATGCTATTGAGCTCTTTGAGTCTCTCAACAGCTTAAACCTTATCCAACAGGTCACCGACCCACTCATATCAAGGGCCATATCCTGGACCAGATCTTGACCTGCAATCTGGCTCTGTCTCAGCCAGCAATATCCCCTTGCGTCTGGTCAGACCATCATTTAGTTGACACTTCCATCACTGTCGTCGGCCGGATTCTGGCTCCTCTGATGGCTGGTGGCTCCTCACGGAAATGGAGCTCATACGATTCCCAGGGCTTTCTCACTACCCTGGCCGACACCCGCCCAGTCTTTAATCCCACTGACAACATCGACGTTATAGGAAATGACATCGGTTCCTGGCTGAGGTCAGCCAGTGACCAGTTTGCCCCCCTTACCAAATTCCCCCGCACTAGGCATCATAACTCCCATAGGTGGTTCTCTGATGACCTCAAGCATCACAAATTAAAAACGCGCCAGCTGGAACGAATCTGGAGACGCGATTATTCTAACTCAGCCAGGTTGTCCTACATGGCTGCACGCAAAGAATAAAAAACTGCCATTACCCTAGCAAAATCGGAACATTTTTCCACTAGGATCTTGTCTGCGGTCAATAAATCAAAGGAAGTGTTCAAAGTCATGAATGAACTCACCACAGACAACAGAACCCTCCCAGCCCAGACCCCCACTCAAGAAACATGTGACACTCTCAACCTCTTCTTTGTGGAAAAAATCATAAAAATTAAAAACTCTATCCCTTCCCCATCCCAGCCACACTCTTCGGACACCTCCTCCAACAACCCCCTGACTCTTACCACCTTCCCGGCTCTGAACCCTATCTCATTAGCGGAACTCGCTACTCGTGTCAAATCTGGCTCCCCTAACAGCTGCTATCCGCCATTTGTTTTACAGAATATCTGCCTCAATCTACCTGATTGTATCTTAACCCTGCTGAATGTCTCACTCAGCAGCGGCATCGTTCCTAGCTCTCTCAAGGAGGCCATCCTAGTGCCCCTCCTCAAAAAACCTGGCGCTGACCCCGCGGACCCATCCAATTATCGTCCCATCTCCCTCCTTCCCTACTTTTCTAAATTAATGGAGGCCCACGTCACCCGATGCCTGTCTAATTTTATTGAATCTTCTTGCCACCTTGAGCCTAACCAAGCTGGCTTCAGACCTGCCCACTCTACTGAGGCCGTCATTCTGGCAGTCCTGGACACGCTTAGGAGTAATGCGGATGCAGGGATCCCCCAAGCCCTTGTACTCCTGGACCTGTCGGCCGCGTTCGACACGGTGGACCATAACATCCTTCTCCACCGTGTCGGACAGGCAGGCATCCAGGGTACCGCCCTTAAGTGGGTCGAGTCCTTCCTGACCGGAAGAACACAGGCTGTCCGCCGGAGCCCCTATACCGCAACAAAACCCCCCACGACCTGTGGAGTCCCTCAGGGCTCCTCCCTTTCACCACTCCTGTTCAACCTATACCTCCGGCCCTTGATCCACTCACTTCAGAAATGGGACATTACTGTTTACAACTATGCCGATGATTTACAGATTGTCCTCCCTCTAAACTCACCTCATGCCATCAATACGTTTCAAACTGTTATGATCCATATCCAACATTGGATGAACTTGAATCAGCTAAAACTGAACCCCGGGAAAACCGAGCTCCTTCTCCCCGGACTCAGCCATGCTCACTGGGGTTCGCAGTTCTGGCCCCTGAGCTAGGTCCCCCCCCGTCCTGGTCAAATCAGTGAAGAGCTTGGGTGTGATTATCGACACCGAACTTTCTCTTAAAGCTCAAGTGGGTGCGGTCATCTCATCTTGTATGTATCAGCTCCGGAAGATCCGCAAAGTTCGCCACCTACTTCCGCCTGCCGCACTCACCCAGATCGTCATCTCGCTAGTACTTTCTCGTCTGGACTTTTCCAACTCCCTCTACCACGGTCTCCCACAATCTTTGCTGCACCGCCTTTAGGTTGTCCAGAACCAAGCGGCCCGCTTCATTCATAAAACTCCTAGATGGCAACCGGCAAAACCTCTACTTCACAGCCTGCACTGGCTACCAATAAGCCAAAGGGCAGCTTTCAAGGTGGCCTGCCTCACATTCAAGGCCCTCCACTGCGCCGGCCCCGCATTTCTCAAATCCCTCATCACTCCCCATCGACCAACGCGCAACCTTCGATCAGCCCACCTTCATCTGCTAGACACCCCCAAAGTCAAAACTAAGAAATTCGGTGGTCGTCGCTTCTCCCACCTAGCTCCCGGATTTTGGAATCCTCTCCCTCTTTCCATCAAATCCAGCCCTTCCCTCCTGAATTTCAGAAAATCACTCAAAACTCACCTCTTCCCACCCCTTGGTTAAAAACATCGTCACTCACGCTTCCCTCTCACTCA
Organism: Triturus cristatus; assembly: GCF_964204655.1. NCBI lineage: Eukaryota > Metazoa > Chordata > Amphibia > Caudata > Salamandridae > Triturus > Triturus cristatus. The sequence goes on along the minus strand of NC_140585.1, from coordinate 152,386,047 downwards.
CTCTGTCTTAAAGCGCCATGAAGCCTTTGGTGTTAGCGCGCTCTATAAAATGCACTTAACATAACATAACATAACATATACTATTCCCACTGAACATAATCAGATGTTGGAAAAGTGTTGGACTTTGGACGGAACAGACTTATTATTCCTACTCCATTTTGAGCAAAAATAGGGAAAGTGTTGGACTCTGAGGGGTCCAATTTACTAATCCTACTCCCAACATTAGCAAAAGTAGGGAATGTATTGGACTTTGGAGAGGTTAGATTTACTTTTCCCACTCCAATCAAAGCAACAGTAGACAAAGTGTAGGATTTTGTAGAGGACAGATTTATTTTTTCCACCTCTAAATATTTAGAGTAAAACATTTCAATATAGACCAAAGAAAGTAAAACATATTTAAAACAATATATTTATTCATTAAATATAAAACACATCAAATTTATTTTTAAAAGATACATATTTTTATATCCAATAAATTACAAATATTATTAAAAATAAGTCAACTTAGAGCAATTGATAAATACAAATTAGTTAACTCAAATTAATAATAAAATTGATTGACCAATTAACAGTTATTAAAAATCAAATAATTAAAATAAGAATGAATCTATTATTTACATAATTAATTCTCAATCAAAACATTAATTACATTAATAAGTAATTTTTAATTAGAAGCAAAGTCAATTTAACCCCTTCGATGCGAGTGACGGAGCGGTTCTGTCATGCGCGTCGGTTGCGCTGTGCATATGACGGAACCGCTCCGTCATGGCCCCACCCGCGCACGGAACCTTCAGCACAGCACGGCAATCCGCGCCGCGCTGAAGGGGTTAAAAAGCTTCCCAGCCTAATACCATACAAACAAAGCAGTGATAAATTAACAGTTTCTAATTAAATGTAAAAAAATTGTTGCATATAAAAACTTAGAAACTATACCAAAACAAAGCAAACACCAATAGTCACATACTACTATTACCTTATAATACGTAAATATTTAATATTTAGCCAATGATTTAAATATGGTTTAGTTAGCATAACCAGGCTTCAGTTGACATGACTAGGCCAAAGTCTGTCTGCATTGACATTCATTTTACAGCGACAGAAAGAAATGTAACAATTTCATGGATGTGTTCACTATGAGCATGTTTCTCTTCTGTATTTTTCCTTTGCAAAATGTATGTGAACTGGAATTCATTGCCAGTGGTGTATATTTGTCGAGCTAAAATGTAATCGTATGTGTTGCTTTATCCTGACTAGCTTTTGGGGAGTCAGGATCAATCTTTGCTGGACCCCTCTTCTCACCCAATGCCTGATTGGGGATCCTGCTGGGCCCGCATGTGCATAATATTCCTATTTTTGCAACATACTGTCTATTGTTTTCACTTGTTGCACAAATGTTGTGTTATTTTCTTTGTTTCTTAAATGCACCATATTAGGATTATATATAAAATACCAATTCCTTAACGATTTTTATTTGAGGCATTATATTTTGATTGTTTTACCCCTTGTTTATGTAAAAATTAATTTATTAGTACAGCACCATAATGCAAGATTTCACCATCTCAAGAGTGTAGTTTTCACTGCCTGAACTTTATATGCGATGTGGCAACCTTTTTGCTTACTTCGACAACTCCACAGCAATCTGTCTTTATTGATCTTTCTTGCTTTTTGAACTGTGCAGACTCCACATTAGTCTGTCTAACAAACTCTCTCTCCAATCTATTTACCTTTTGTTGTCCTGGATGTTCTTCTTAAGTTCATGTTACTTCACGTGAGTTTCGACCAGAGTAGATTTATACTAGTCCTCTTGCTGAACTATATTTTGGTTCTGGTTACTTACTTGATTTGGAGGTATAATGTATGTTGATTCTCTCTGTAATGTACAGTAGACGATGCATTATTGATACTGATTTCAATATGACTAACTACTTTTGCCTTATATAATCGCTCTCAAATTTGAATAAACCTTTATTAACATAGAATTTTGTCCTATGAGGGTTTTCTTTCATGACTATGGTGCCGATTACGATCCTGGAAAAAAATTCCCCGTACGACTCGTATCCGGTCTTTTTACCGTACGAATCGTACAAGTGCCGTACAAACTGGCAATCACGATTCGCGTGGTAAAAAGTCCATACGACCCGCAGTCGGAATATTTCCCCACACGTCCTCGGGTCGGAAAATGTGTCCGACACGTCCTCGGACGATTTACCGTACAAATGTGAAAAGTCAAGTTCGACCGAGGAATCACGATCCAACCCGTGCGTCCGATCTCACAACCGTATGGTAAAAACACCGTCCGCACCGAACTCCCATTGCAACCATGGAGACATGTCCCCGCATACGCGCCCAACACTCCCCCCAGCACCCATACGTTCGAGTCGCACTCCCCGTTAATGTACACACCCCCCCCTGTATGTACACCCGTGTACGTGTCGAACCCCCACCCGTGCATGTACACCCCAGTACGTTCGCGTCGTACCCCCACCCCTGTACGTGTCGTACCACCATGTATGTACACCCCAGTACGTCCGAGTCGTACCCCCACCCCTGTACGTGTCGTACCACCGTGTATGTACACCCCTGTACGTTCGCGTCGTACCCCCACCCCTGTAGGTGTCGAACCCCCACCCGTGCATGTACATCCCAGTACGTTCGCGTCGTACCCCCACCCCTGTACGTGTCCTACCCCCGTGCATGTACACCCCAGTACGTCCGAGTCATACCCCCACCCCTGTACGTGTCGTACCACAGTGTATGTACACCCCAGTACGTCCGAGTCGTACCCCCACCCCTGTACGTGTCGTACCACCGTGTATGTACACCCCTGTACGTTCGCGTCGTACCCCCACCCCTGTAGGTGTCAAACCCCCACCCGTGCATGTACATCCCAGTACGTTCGCGTCGTACCCCCACCCCTGTACGTGTCGTACCACCGTGTATGTACACCCCAGTACGTCCGAGTCGTCCCCCCACCCCTGTACGTGTCGTACCACCGTGTATGTACAGCCCAGTACATCCGAGTCGTACCCCCACCCCTGTACGTGTCGTACCACCGTGTATGTACACCCCAGTACATCCGAGTCGTACCCCCACGCCTGTACGTGTTGTACCACCGTGTATGTACACCCCAGTACGTCCGAGTTGTACCCCCACCCCTGTACGTGTCGTACCACCGTGTATGTACACCCCTGTATGTTCGCGTCGTACCCCCACCCCTGTACGTGTCGAACCCCCACCCGTGCATGTACACCCCAGTACGTTCGCGTCGTACCCCCACCCCTGTACGTGTCCTACCCCCGTGCATGTACAGCCCAGTACGTCTGAGTCGTACCCCCACCCCTGTATGTGTCGTACCACCGTGTATGTACACCCCAGTACGTCCGAGTCGTACCCCCACCCCTGTACGTGTCGTACCACCGTGTATGTACACCCCAGTATGTCCGAGTCATACCCCCACCCCTGTACGTGTCGTACCACTGTGTATGTACACCCCTGTACGTTCTCGTCGTACCCCCACCCCTGTAGGTGTCGAACCCCCACCCGTGCATGTACACCCCAGTACGTTCGCGTCGTACCCCCACCCCTGTACGTGTCATACCACCGTGTATGTACACCCCAGTACGTCAGAGTCGCACCCCCACCACAACCTCCTAAGTACGGAGCGCACCCCAGGCCCCAACATCACAACCGCATGTACGAGTCGTACCAAGCCACACACAAGGACAGCACCGTACAACCAAATGGCCCATGTACACACCGTACACACGCTCAAAACGCACGTACACAACCAGGACTAAACAAAACAACACAAGAATACACTATTCGAATGGCACAAAGCCACTAAACATGGCCAACAAACACTAAAAAAACACATTCACTGACCTGCAACTGCCAAAAACAAACAGAGGCCCAAAACACCACCACTCCTTATAACACACCCACCCAAACTTCAAACACAGCCACACCAGCCAATGGACCAATAAAAAGGGCCCACACACACAAACCATGAGCCTTTGCAACAGACCCACTGCTGCCAGACACCACAGAACCATACTACAAGCTTCACCACACTTTACACTTGCACACCTTCACACAACCACCTTCACAAACACCCCCTCATCACTTTCACACACACACACCTGCACAACCACACCCACACACCCACAACCATCCACACCCCCCCCACCATCCACACCCACACCCCTCACCATGCCCACTAACAAGAATCCAAAGTTTAGTAACCGAGAGTTGGAGGTCCTTGTTGATGAAATCCTCAGAGTCGAGCCACAGCTCTTTGGAACATTGGTCAGACAGACCAGCATGGCAGCAAAAACAGCCATGTGGCAGACCATCGTCGATGCTGTGAATGCTGTTGCGGACACCAGAAGGACCAGGCAGGAATGCCAAGCCAGGTGGTACGATCTGCGGAGGAGGGTCCGAGCCAAGATGCTGGAGGAACACAACCAGGCCAACGCCACTGGAGGAGGGCCCTCCCGCAGACCCGTACACTACCAGCCCTGGGAGGAGAGGGTGATGGCCATACAGCCGGTGGAGGCAGTCGAAGGATTAGGAGGACTCCGAGACCCGGGTGAGTACACAAACAACGCACCTCACATGGGGGCAACGTCATCCACAACCAAAATCACTAACAGGCACGCAACCACCCCAAGCTATCGCATGACTCAACCACACTACATGAACACGCACATGCCACTGCCGCCACCATGCCCCATGCACCCAGCTGGACAATGTCAAGTCACAGGCCACAGAAGACACCAACACATGACACGGTAAGCCGGATGGCGGGAGGGTGGGCCCCAAAATTCACATAGTGCAACTCAGAAGCAGACAACAATGCCCTCTGCCCATATGGCCTAGGTCACAGCCATACAAACACTGTGTCCCCACACAGGAAAGACTCGCCAGCAAATGGCGGACGCCTTGCATCAACACATGGGGGTGAAGGCACTGTTTTGCACATGACAGCAGCTAATGAACAGCCAACATTGTGAAAGAGTGGCAGCACACACCACCACAGCAGCAGCACAGAGACACACACTACACTCAATGGGTGCCTGGAGATCAGAAACAAACTCACATCAACAAGCCAAGGGCCATTCAAAGATCTGCTAACAGTGTGTGCCCAGGAAGCTGGGCTGAGGTGACAGAGGGTGACACACAGAGGGAGGGAGAGGGGGATAGAGAGGGAGGGAGAGGGGGACAGAGAGGGAGGGAGACACGGGGACACAGACAGAGGGAGGAGGCTGACACACGGAGGGAGGGAGAGGGGGACAGAGAGGGAGGGAGACACAGGGACACGGACAGAGGGAGGAGGCTGACACACAGAGGGAGGGAGAGGGGACAGAGAGGGAGCGAGACACAGGGAGACGGACAGAGGGAGGAGGCTGACACACGGAGGGAGGGAGAGGGAGACAGAGAGGGAGGGAGACACAGGGACACGGACAGAGGGAGGAGGCTGACACACGGAGGGAGGGAGAGGGGGACAGAGAGGGAGGGAGACACAGGGAGAGCAAATCAGCCGTGTGGTGTGTGGGAATGTCTGCTCATCAGCAGGTAGACTGCGTGCATGTAGCCAAGGGTGGCCAGTGCCAGAACCCCCCCTCTTCTCCATGGCCAAACACAGGGCCATGTCACAACCTGTTCACGAGCACAACGACAGCTACCTGCACTATATAAGTGTGTGGATCCACTCCATGTGCACATGTACAGTGCTACACGGAAGGCGCCAATGCATGGCTCGCCACACCTGCACACTCCACTGCTGACTGCAGTCACACTTGACGCAGCAAGTAAGACTGTGCCACACATAGTTAAAGGGGCCAAAGTGCTGCACAAGGGACACACCCATGCACAAGTGCACTGTGAGTGGAATGCAAGACAGATCCTAATTCCAAGAGGAAATGTGCCAACGTTGAAACTGATGAAACATGGATGTTGCATGGACCAAAATTAACATTGTCTCTCTCACACACAGGTCAACGTTGTGGTTCACCCCCCAACACTGGGGGGGAAGACTCACAGGACCCGGATCTGCGGGAGCCCGATCCCACCGGCAGCGACGACTCTCACCACTCTGTGGATGACCCCGACCAACCTGGCCCCTCTGGTGTCCAACCACCTGCAGCACCTGCGACAGGTACAACGGGGCCAACCACCACCCCCACTCCTGCCACATCCCAGGAGACACCCAGGATCCCTGCCCCACCACCACAAAGCAGCCAGGCTGGCCAGGAGGGACACGGTGTCCCGGGCACCCAGGAGGAGGCAGGCGACAACGCAAATGCCACCCCTCAGGGGTCCCGGAGACCCGATGTGCCCACAAGGGCAGGCCAGGTGCAAGTGGGCAGGGGTGGTGGGAGTGGAGGACGGCGGAGGCGCCAGCCTGACCAGTTGGCTGCGGAACCGGTGTAGTCCCATGTCCGAAACATCCTGGACACATACCGGCAGGACACCACAGGACTGGCCCAGGTTGTGTCCGTCCTCGAGGGGATCAAGACCCAGCAGGCCCAGCAACATGCGGAGCTACATGCCTGTCTACTGCAACACCAACGGAGGATGGAGGACGGACAGGCTGAGCTCGTGACGGCGTACACGGGAATTCATGATACACTCCGTCGGATGGCCGACAACATGGCCGACCCTCCCTGTGCCAGAAGGCGGAGAACATCACCACCCACAGGGAGGGATCAGGAGGAGGAGGAGGAAACATCCAATGGAGCATCCCAGACGTCGTCACGGCCTGCTTCTGAGGGTCCCCGCAGGAGGGCGGGTCGTCCACGGAAAAGACCGTGAGGGTCGGCGCAACATCACCATCTCCCAGGACACCTGGCCTGGCACCTGGCCCACTGGAGCAACAGCATCACAGCATCAAGAGACATTCTCTGCCACATGGCCTTGCTGGTCACTGTCTGACCAATGTAGACAAAGACTGTGGCATGGACTCTGAGGACTTCCAATGGCAAGGACACCAACTTCCCTACTGAACTTTGGATTCCAAACTCCCGGAAAGCCCCTCACGTCATACCCCCCCCCCAAAATAAAAATTCACACCATGAAGAGAAGATGCCTGCTGGTTGCATTATTACCTTACATGTGTCTTGTAAAGTCTAAACATGCCAGAGTACTCTTTTGACTTCAACCATCCACACCCTGGGGCCTGAGTCTGGCACAGGACACATGGGCCACAGTGTATTAGGCAAGACAGACATGGAGCACCACACACACCCGTGATGGGCCCAACCAGCTGAGGGGGGGCCGAACAACCGTGCTGACAGACACATTGAGTACAGCAACAGTCATGCGCAGAGGTCAGGGATCCATTCCAGTGTCCTGGGGGGCACCCAGGTATGTGTAGACAGGTGGCAGAACCATGTCCTGCAAGCTTGAGTCCGGTGGATGCAGAGAATTGGGGCCTGGCCAACTTTGGATGCATGGGTATGGCACATGTCACAATACCCACACAGTCATGGACATCATGCATAATACACAGTCTCAGCCCACACACACAGCTTGCATCTTGCTACTCAACACATAGACACATAGCCTCCATCAGGGAAAACCATGCCAAACCTGCTGGATGCACCGTGGCAACACACCAGCATTGACTGAGAAGAGGCACCTTGGAGGCATAGGGACACCTTTATTAGTCATGTTTTTGGGATTGCAGAGGCAACTTGAAGTACACATGAACACTTCATGTGGAGTAACATGTGGGTCCAACACTGGCACCCCCCTTCTGCAGCACAAATGCGTGATAGCCATGGAACTGGCACACAATTGTCGGCCAACAGCTAAACACCCACAGCTGCTCACGGAGATCCTGCCATACACCATAGATCCGCTGATGTAGAAGTCCCACACCATGTCAAGCCAATGCAAACCGTATGTGACCGAGGGCAGTGTTACACACATTGATGCCATCATCACAATCCACTATCCCATCACTGATGACTGTCAACAAGTCTGACCATCTATTCAGGTGTACCCAGCTGCATGTTATGTGTCCCATGGTGATGCTACATGGCTGCAGAGGATCCAAACATCGACAGGGGCAGTGTGCATACATCGTGAACAACTGCCACACCCAATACATCCCTGATGCATCCCTTACCCTATGGAGACTTCCAAACGTGTCCGTGCCTGTAACGCTGAGTCAGCACACGATGACGTGTCCATGAGGAATAGCAGTGCCACAACAATGCAACCAGCAGACGGCATGCGCAAGTACCTGTGGAAGAGAGACACACAAGAAGTCAGCCACAAAAAGCACAGCCACTTGCATGTGCATTTACTCGACACATGTATGGATGACAACATGCTAGGTCACAATTATGACTGGGGAAATACAACCATCACTGGCACCATCACTCTAGTGACACACCCACACACACCTCTGACTCACGTGCCATACATGCAGGTGAAGACACACATCACAACACATGCCACACGGGGACCAATGCGTGCACACTCAGACACTGGTACTCACCACTAAGCAAAGAAGTCGCGTATGAGCCGAGTCCGGATGTCCTCTTGCGGCTCCACATCCTCCACATCACTAGCCCCATTGCCAAGACCTTCGTCCTCCACGGGTGGATGGTCCTCGTCATGTTGATCCAGGATGAGTGGCACAGCTTTCTCAACTGCCATGTTGTGCAGCATGCAGCAGACCATGAAGATTTTGCAGACCTTCGCAGGGGCATATGGGAGTGCGCCGCCGGTCTTGTGGAGGCACCAAAATCGGCTCTTCAGCAGGCCAAACGTCCTCTCTATCACTCGCCTTGTCCGGCCATGGGCGGTGTTGTAGCGGAGCTGGGCCGGCGTGATGGGGTTGCGGAGAGGTGTGAGCAGCCATGGCATGTTGGGATAGCCAGCGTCCCCTACATGGGAAGCACATGGACATCGTTAGAAGTGGTGAAGCGGTCGTGCTGGAAGTCTACGCAAAATACAGGACAGACAGACTGTACCCACCAACAACACATGCTCGTTCGTTGCGCAGCTGCATCATCATTTCAGGCATCCTGCTACGCCTCATGATGTAGGCATCGTGTGCTGATCCTGGAAAACGAGCACAGACATGTGAAATCACCATGTTGGACAGACACACCACAAGGGCATTGATGGAGTGGTAGTGCTTCCGATTGCGGTACGCTACCTCCCGTGCGTGTGGTGGTACCAAAGCTACATGTGTCCCATCTATGGACCCAATGACATGGGGCATCCCTCCCAGGGTATAGAATCCACGCTTGACCCCAGTCATCTGTTCAGGGGTTGGGAACTTGATGAAGTCATCCAGGTGAATCAACATGGCCTCTAAGAAATCATGCAGCTCACGGCAGAACATGCTCTGGGACATGCCACCAACATGAGCTATGGTATTTTGAAAGGTACCCGTGGCTAGAAAATGTAGGGCTGCCATTACCTTCAGCTTGGGTGTCAGTGCCGTAGGATACCTGTGCAGCGGTTGCAGGTGTGGTGCCAGTCTCGCCGTCAACTCCAGAATCAACCGTCGTGGGAAGCGGTAGCACCGGATCCGATCATTCTCCCGCATGGCAGCCAAGTCCGGCATTGCTCGGGGAAGAGGCGGCGCTCTGCAGTAATTTTGAAGTGACAAGGAAGAGTGAGTGCACCACAACAACAAATCATTTGTACTGAGCACATGTTATTCTGTCTATACACATATGCTACGTACAGAGTGAGGTATGTGCCACATGCCCTGGACACGTATGCCTGCCAGGTGACATTCCTACCAAGACCCAGCTACACACGGAGATTGAGAACCTCCCCATGCCATGCCATGGGATTAGCTGTGTCCCAGTGCAAGTGAACAGCCAGACGCAACACAGGAGTGACAAACACCCACACATCAGCAGAAGTAGGAGGCCGATTGCAGAGATTGGTAGCGGAACACTAGAGCCACAGGTCACATGACATTACACTAGGACAGCCCACACACCTTGCCATGAAGGTGCACATGTCATGACTCACCACACATTCATTGAGAGGATGCAGACATGTCCTTGTCACGCTACTCCGTGCCCCATGCATACATGCGCACCTCACATCCAAAACCACATGTGGCATGGTGTGCGGAACAGTGTGCAATGTCAATCTACACACAGACACATGTTGGTTGCTGCAACAGCTGCAGCTTTTGAGGGTGCTCCAACATCAACCAAATGGGAAGCCCCCACACATACATGACATAGTCACATCGTGCACCGTGGGTAGTGACAAGTCATGTGTGGTAACCCCTGTAACGGGCATCAGGGGACGCTTCCGTGTGTTGGTGTCCATGCCATGCCAGTGTCGGTCATCCCAAGTGTGCATTACGACATGCACACATGTCCAAGGAGTCAAGGGCATGCCTGGCACACATTGCACCGTCACACATTACATCTGTACACATCTCATCATACATCTGGTGCCTTCTCGACTCAGGAGTAATGTGCCACATCACAGCCTGTCACACCTGTGCCCCACACATGTAGTAATGCACAGACAATGCCTTGATGTCCATTCATGGACAAGTATGTCCATCCATGGACAAGTATGTCCGCCCTATTCCTTCCTGTGTGCTGCCTGTCACCACTGTGATGTGTGAAAACCGCCGTACTGCTGCTAAGAGGGCCTGTGTATGTTCCCATATTACTATGGGAGTGCTGCCGTATGTGTACCCATCGTGATGGCGAGTGTACAGGCATGTGTACGGTCTGTACCACTACGAGTACGCATACGCAAGAACACCCATAGTGGTACGGGCCGTACACACGCCTCTACTCTCCCTATCACAATAGGTGTCCTCGCGTATGCGTACACGTAGTTGTACGGGCCGTACACACGCCTGTACTCTCCCTATCACTATGGGTGTCCTCGCGTATGCGTACACGTAGTTGTACGGGCCGTACACACGCCTGTACTCTCCCTATCACTATGGGTGTCCTCGCGTATGCGTACACGTAGTGATAGTGAGCGTACAGGCGTGTGTACGGCCCGTACCACTACGAGTACGCATACGCGAGGACACCCATAGTGATAGTGAGCGTACAGGCGTGTGTACGGCCCGTACCACTACGAGTACGCATACGCGAGGACACCCATAGTGATAGGGAGAGTACAGGCGTGTGTACGGCCCGTACAACTACGTGTACGCATACGCGAGGACACCCATAGTAATAGTGAACATAGGCACGCGTGTACGGGCCGTTGCTATGCATTTGGGGTGCCCTAGGGCCCCGGAACGCACCGTACCTATGTGTGAAGCTCCAAATTACATAGGGGACACATGAGGGACAAGTATTAAGGCCTACATGCATGCTGGTTGTCATGGAGACCAAGTTCAAATTTTGATTTTGTTCAGGAAGGTGCACAGCAGAAGTCAGTTGGAATGAATCTACTTTGTTGCAATGTGTTTGTGGGGCTGACATCATGCAGGAGAAAAAAATTGATTGAGAACCCACAGACTGCTAGGTTTGAAGGGATTGGAGGAAACATAGGATGCATATGTGAGTGACCAATCACTCTGTACTCCTGTGCATGAGATGGGCCAGCAAGGCAGATATAAGGCAGCCATGTCCCATGAGGGAGCACTTGCCTGCACATCTCTGTATTCCACGACCCAGCTGCTGCTACTGATTCCCTGGAACCATGTCAAGGGCTGTGGAGAGGTCACAGCCATTCACCCTGGAGGAGAACATGGCTTTGGTGGATGTGATCCTCCCACGGTACCCCATGCTGTATGGGCGACCAGGTTATCAGGTGAGTTCAGTGTCCACTGGCACAGACTGTGTCCCTTTTTTGTGACTGTGACTTCTGCCATTGTGTCCAGGTGTGACACACATTCTATGTACTGTAGGGGGAGTCCCGGGGGGGGGAATGCCTGATGTCTCCCAGCAGTGCCCAGAGACAGGAGGGGTGGGTGCAGAGTCCTCCCAGCAGTGCCCTGAGACAGGAGGGGTGGGTGCAGAGTCCTCCCAGCAGTGCCCTGAGACAGGAGGGGTGGGTGCCCATCACTCCCAGCAGTGCCCTGAGACAGGAGGGGTGGGGGCCTATCACTCCCAGCAGTGCCCTGAGACAGGAGGGGTGTGTGCAGAGTCCTCCCAGCAGTGCCCGTACACAGGAGGGGTGTGTGCAGAGTCCTCCCAGCAGTGCCCAGACACAGGAGGGGTGGGTGCAGAGTCCTCCCAGCAGTGCCCTGAGACAGGAGGGGTGGGTGCCCATCACTCCCAGCAGTGCCCAGACACAGGAGGGGTGGGTGCAGAGTCCTCCCAGCAGTGCCCTGAGACAGGAGGGGTGGGGGCCTATCACTCCCAGCAGTGCCCTGAGACAGGAGGGGTGGGTGCAGAGTCCTCCCAGCAGTGCCCTGAGACAGGAGGGGTGGGGGCCTATCACTCCCAGCAGTGCCCAGAGACAGGAGGGGTGGGTGCAGAGTCCTCCCAGCAGTGCCCTGAGACAGGAGGGTTGGGCGCAGAGTCCTCCCAGCAGTGCCCTGAGACAGGAGGGGTGGGGGCCTATCACTCCCAGCAGTGCCCAGAGACAGGAGCGGTGGGTGTGATGCACAGTGTGAGCCTGGAGCATTGCTTGTGTAGTTGCCCTCATTCCACCTGTGTCCTTTAAATGGCACGTACTGCTTTTGGCCTTCCCCCAGAGGATCATGTCCCTATGACAAAGGTGCAATGCGTTGGATGCATACTATGCCTTGTTGGAAACAGCAAATGTGTTATAATCTGTGTCCCTGTGACATGTGGCAGGTGTATTGAGGTAGTGTCACTTGTCCATCCTCACAGGTAGACGCCTCTGCCAAGGAGAAGATATGGCTGGACGCCGTCAGCGCCGTGAGGAGTGCGGATGGTCGGAAGCGGCACCTGCCCCAGGTGAGGAAACGCTGGCAGGATATCCGGTGCTGGACGCGGAGGATCGCACGGGTCCTGCTGGGGGACTCACCTGAGAGCCATAAGAACCGGGGGCGCCGCCGTCTCTCCCACATCCAGAAATGTGTGCTGGCGGTGGTCTTTCCTGACTTGGACAGGCGCCTACAGGAGATGCAGCAGCCGGAAGGGGGTAGGTACATGTGTGTTTGTTGTGTTTCACCAGCATTTGTAAGTGCACTGTTCCATGGATCCACTTCCAGGGTTTATGGTGCTGTGCAGATCCTGTTACCCACAGTGTTGCAGGCCTCTCCTGCCTCCCTTCCCCACCTTGCAATGTGTTCACTGGTCTCAGTGTAGTCACTCCATCACAAAGTTATGTAGCCTGACACATTCCCCAAGTGTACAATGCCTGCAGCATCATGTGTGGGGTGGTGTGTAACAGGTTCAGTGACCTTGCCTGTGCCCTGTCCAGTTCTGGACTTGTGGGTTCCATGTCAGTTGGCACTAATGCTGATTTCAGACATGGGAGTTAATCTCTTGAGTGCGAGGCCTTCCAGCAGGCATGTCCCATGTGGTGGCCTGTGACATGATGTGCATGAGTGTGCGTTACGCATAGTGCAGGGATGTTAGCGTGTGTTGCAGTCATTTCCATTCAGGAGCATGGAGTTGTGTGGCCACTACTGTCCCCAGGGGCATCTTTTCCTAGGTATCATGTGTGTAATCCGAGAATGTCGACAATCTCTGTGTCTACAGCATAGGTTGTGCTCTGTGCCATTGTCCCCTGGCACCATGTTTATTGACGTGAGATGTATTACAAGTGTCCACTGTCCAGCCTGACCTGATTTTCAAAGTACATACTCACGGTGGCCATTGCCTGTGTGTCTTGTAGCAATCATCTGATGATGCCCATTTGTACATGATTATTTGGACAGGTGCACCTTGGGTATTTGGTGTGCAATCTTGAATTATTGCATCCCATGTGTATTTCACCCAGACTAAGAGATGTAAGTGCTTCCTGTGTCTCCACAGATTTGTCTCATGTAGGGGGTGGGTGGTGCGGCCATGGCCTACATGTCAAGACCTGTCATCTCCTTGCTCGGACTGGCCAGTGTGTGATGTTTGTCTGGACATACACTCAAGGTGCAGCGTGCCAGTCAGGGTGGGCATGTTATCAGTATTACCTATGCTGCATGTGCCTCTAGTTCCTGGATATGGTCCCTGCTCATCCCAATTTCCTGCCACGCTGTGTGGTGCAGATGCAGTGCTCTATTGTCCCCAGGGCCTTGCTCCTCAGTCAGAATACCATGTCATCTCATTTGCTATTGTGTCATGCTCTCCATAGTTTTTCCATGGCATGGTGGGTCACACAACTGTGTGTTGCATGCCCTACATATGTACCTTATTTTGTAGTTGTAACTCATCCTTTGTTTCAGGCTATGCACTGTAACCTAAGTAGATTTGACTCATGTGACATATGTATACAGGTGTATGATTAATTTCTGTCTCTTCACCCTGCCCACAGCATCGTCGGGGGACACGGAGGGAGACATGGACACAGACGGCGCGGAGGGACCGAGCACCAGTGCCAGCGGTGACATCGGGGCAGGCACTTCGAGTGAGACTGAGGCGGAGGAGAGTGAACCCGGGGACCTGTCGACTGGCACAACAGAGTATGAAGCTGACGGGTCCGAGGATGATCTCTCCGAGTGGGCGGTGGCTGCACCACCATCTGACAGCAGCCCTACATCTGCCACCGCCCTCTCCATTGGCATCAGCCGCCTCCCACGTGCTCGTGTCCCTTCCCAACGTGCCCGGTCACCACATGTCTCCTTCCTGCCAGGCACCGCACCCCCTGCCCCTGTCTCCACTGCTGCCGCCAATGCTGAGTCTGTGGACATCCAGCGGCAGTTGCAGATTTGTCAGACTGCGATCCTTAATGTCCTCCATGCCCACAGCCAGGTCCTCAACAACATGGAGGCATACTTGGAGGGCATTCATTCATCGCAGGCTGACCAACGCAACTTGCTGAGGTCCATAGACTCCACACTGACTGCAGCAGTGGGTCTCCTGCAGCGCTACGTCCCACCCCCTACCCCTGCTCCTTCCACAATTCCCACTCCCATGCCTGTCCCACATACACCCAGACGTAAGCATGCACCCACCACAACAGACACAGGCACCACACCAGCAGGGAAGGTCCGCCGCACACCTCCTGACACGCACACACAGGGTGAAGTAGGCACACCCACTGGGTCGGGGGGCAAACGTGTGAGACGCAGCCAGAGTGGGAGTCTGCATTCCACCCACTCCACTCCATCCAAATCCCCTCCCCTCAGCTCTCCTGGCCACATCTCCCCCAAAGACTCCTTCATGGCCGCTCTATCCCTGAGCCCCACAGTGACACCACCCCGCAAGCGGTCAAGGAGGTCCACGGTCAGGGTGCATGAGTCCCCCCCTGTCCACACCCTCCCCCAGTGGCGCTGCGACCCATCCCTTTGACCCCCCCCTCCTTGGGGCCTGTGGTTCCTTCGGGTGCAGGGGAGTCCCTGGAGGACCTTGCTAAGGTGTGCAGCGAGATCCTGGCCTCCCCCTTTGGCCCTGCCCCACCCCCTGTGGTGGAGTCCTCCATCCCTGCACCCACGACGCCTACCCTTCACCCTCCTGTCCCTGCGGTGCCTGTTTCTTCCCCCCCACATGATGCCCTCACCCCTGTGGAAGACAATGGATTGTAACTGTGCAGGCAAGCTAGGGGACACGCATCCCACTGTGTCCCCCATCCAGCTGGGACTCCTGGACTGCCCTATGGGCTTTGTTAATATTGGACTTACTTCATACTAGTTTTTTGCTCATGCTGAATAAAGCTATTTATTTTTTGACCTTGGAACACTCCTGCATTGCTGGCATTGCTGTTGGTGGGGCTGCTACATGGTTGTGGGTGTTGGTCATGTGTTGGGTGTGTGGGAAATGTAGTAGTGTGCTGCTCATAGGGGGGACCCTGGGATCTGTGTGCCATCACACGGTGTTAGCTACCTTTCTCCATTCATGTAAGCAGTTGCTGCATGTTGCAATTGTCCCAAGGTGTATTCCTTCCTCTGTGTACCCTGACTTCTTCCCTGCAGGGTGTCCCCTGACTTTAGCGCAGAGCTGTGTGTCCATTAGCTGGGTGTGTGACGTAGTCCTTCACCTTTGCACATGCATGCTGAGCCATTTTCCACCTGCATCATTCGTGGCATCCTTGGTAGTCATTGTACTTGTGTATGTGGCCTATTGACATGACTTCATGTGGACATGTTTTCTTTTCTGCGCTATGCATGCGTATACTCCCAGCCTCGCACACATGTGGTACATGTACTGCAGGGTCTTTGTGCACCTGACTGACATTTGTGGGCATGGTATCTGTGGCTACTCCACCCTTTGCGTTCCATGGGCACTGCTGGGAGTGATGGGCACCCACCCCTCCTGTCTCTGGGCACTGCTGGGAGGATTCTGCACACACCCCTCCTGTGTCTGGGCACTGCTGGGAGGACTCTGCACACACCCCTCCTGTGTCTGGGCACTGCTGGGAGGACTCTGCACACACCCCTCCTGTCTCTGGGCACTGCTGGGAGTGATAGGCACCCACCCCTCCTGTGTCTGGGCACTGCTGGGAGGACTCTGCACCCACCCCTCTTGTGTCTGGGCACTGCTGGGAGGACTCTGCACACACCCCTCCTGTCTCTGGGCACTGCTGGGAGTGATAGGCACCCACCCCTCCTGTCTCTGGGCACTGCTGGGAGTGATAGGCACACACCCCTCCTGTCTCTGGGCACTGCTGGGAGGACTCTGCACCCACCCCTCCTGTGTCTGGGCACTGCTGGGAGGACTCTGCACACACCCCTCCTGTCTCTGGGCACTGCTGGGAGTGATAGGCACCCACCCCTCCTGTGTCTGTGCACTGCTGGGAGGACTCTGCACACACCCCTCCTGTGTCTGGGCACTGCTGGGAGGACTCTGCACACACCCCTCCTGTCTCTGGGCACTGCTGGGAGGACTCTGCACACACCCCTCCTGTGTCTGGGCACTGCTGGGAGGACTCTGCACACACCCCTCCTGTCTCTGGGCACTGCTGGGAGTGATAGGCACCCACCCCTCCTGTCTCTGGGCACTGCTGGGAGTGATAGGCACCCACCCCTCCTGTCTCTGGGCACTGCTGGGAGTGATAGGCACCCACCCCTCCTGTGTCTGGGCACTGCTGGGAGGACTCTGCACACACCCCTCCTGTGTCTGGGCACTGCTGGGAGGAATCTGCACACACCCCTCCTGTCTCTGGGCACTGCTGGGAGGACTCTGCACCCACCCCTCCTGTGTCTGGGCACTGCTGGGAGGACTCTGCACACAACCCTCCTGCCTCTGGGCACTGCTGGGAGTGATAGACACCCACCCCTCCTGTCTCTGGGCACTGCTGGGAGTGATAGGCACCCACCCCTCCTGTCTCTGGGCACTGCTGTGAGTGATAGGCACCCACCCCTCCTGTGTCTGGGCACTGCTGGGAGGACTCTGCACACACCCCTCCTGTGTCTGGGCACTGCTGGGAGGACTCTGCACACACCCCTCCTGTCTCTGGGCACTGCTGGGAGTGATAGGCACACACCCCTCCTGTCTCAGGGCACTGCTGGGAGGACTCTGCACACACCCCTCCTATTTCACAATATGTACGCTCATGACATACACGGATGTGGGTACGCTCCATGCATTCGAGGTGGGGGTACGTGTTGTACTTACACTGTTGGGGTGGGGGTATGCTCCATGCATTCGAGGTGAGGGTACGGGTGGTACTTACACTGTTGGGGTGGGGGTACGCTCCATACATACGCGGGTGGGGGTACGGGTCGTACTTACACTGTTGGGGTGGGGGTATGCTCCATACGTACGCGGGTGGGGGTACGGGTCGTACTTACACTGTTGGGGTGGGGGTACGCTCCATACGCACACGGGTGGGGGTACGGGTCGTACTTACACTGTTGGGGTGGGGGTACGCTCCATACGTACGCGGCTGGGGGTACGGGTCGTACTTACACTGTTGGGGTGGGGGTACGCTCCATGCATTCGAGGTGAGGGTACGGGTCGTACTTACACTGTTGGGGTGGGGGTACGCTCCATGCATACGGGGTGGGGGTACGGTCCGTACATATCCGTCCCTACGCTATGTGATGCTTGTGCGGCCCGTACCCAGGCCTTTGCCACATGGGTACGAGCCGTCCCGCCATTGTTGGGGTGACGTGGGTGTGGGCGTGGTACGACTCGTACCCACGCTCTTCAGGCGTGGGTACGGGACGTACCTGTCTGGTTGTGTTGCCGGTTCGCGTCGTGACGGACTTCCGTTGTGGCGGTCGCTGGCTTAGCTGGACACGCCCCCACCCCCTCGTAGTGACCAGGGCCTGGGAGTCAGGTATGTCCAGGGCATGTGTGCTGTGTGACTTTGGTGGGGGGTTTGTGGCCTGCCCTGGTCCTGCCACCACCACCCCACTTTCCCCCCTCCCTTAGTTGCTCTGACCTTCTGCGGCGTCTGCGTCCGAACCTGTAGAGGAGGTCGACTGCTATGAGGGCCGGGATGACACGTAGGTTCGGGTCCATGTCTGTCCGTCGCGTACGGGTACTCCTTGTTCGCGTCGTCCTGTCTGTCCGTCGCAAACTGGTCCTCCTTGTTCGCATCGTCCTGTCTGTCCGTCGCGTACTGGTACTCCTTGTTCACGTCGTCCTGTCTGTCCGTCGCGTACTGGTCCTCCTTGTTCGCGTCGTCCTGTCTGTCCGTCGCGTACTGGTAGTCCTTGTTCGCGTCGTCCTGATTTCCCGGCAGTTTTTGGCAGCCGGAAAATATTCACCGTGCGGGATGACGTCGGTGCGAATCGTAATTCCTGGTTCGTGAATGGCAGGCTGCGAGCGTCCCGACGTCAGGTCGGCGCTTTCCCGGATCGCATTTGTAGGTTTATTTTGTTCGGTCGGGGTTTTTTACGATTCGTACGGAAATGGTGTTCCCGTGCGAATCGTAATTCCATGTTTGTATATTTCGACGACCGGGTACGCGTCGGACGGAGAATATGCTCCGTCCGACAGTTCGTACCCGGTTTTTACAGGATCGTGATCTGCGCCAAAGTGTTGCTGTCTATAGAGACACACATGGGCTGATCCTGTTTCCATTTTAATTTAGTTGTTGAAAGAGTTAACAACTTTTATATTCTGCCCCATGATATATTTAACCTCGCAATATGTTTGACACAATATTTGTGACCTGTAATATATTTTTTACAAACCCCATTTAAATGATCTAGAGAGTGGCGGCTCAGTGAGGGAGTGCTGTGGGACCAGGGGGAGGGCGGGGGAGGGACAGGGTAGGGTGGTAGTGGAGTCTGACATACGACGGACAGGAGTAAGGTAAGTATTTAAATAAATGAAACTATTTACGTTGCGCTCGCTGCATCACTGAATTGGCGATGCAGTGCGCGATAGGTAAATAGTTTTAGTTATTTAATTGCTTACCTTACTCCTGTCCCTCGTATGTCAGACTCCACTACGCCCCACCCTGCCACTTCCTCACCCCGCAGCACTCCCTCTGTGAGCCGCCACTTGATCTGGATATTGAGATGCCTGTCAGTAGGAGATTAATCAAGAAACTCTCTGCAGGTCGGTGGGAGGAACTCACATCACTTCAAATAGAGCTTAAGATGAGCCTCCAGGACACCAAAATGTAAACAAACTGGGAGAGAGAGTTTGTTCATTAGAGGGATACTATGATAATTTCTCTGCAGAATTTAAAACCATACCAAAGAGTTATAAACCCAATCTCGCCTAAACAATTTCAGGATTAGGAAACAACACAGAGGACTTAGTCCAAGGAATGTTCAAATTGCTCAGCAGAAGGGGGACTCAGCACGGTGAGAGGTCCACAAAAAACTTAAAGTAGAGGGACTACAAAAAAACAAAAGGAAATCCCTGAACATCTTGACCAGATTCTGTTATATTCAAATGAAAAAAAGGAGTATGGCTGCATCTAAGATGGCTGTCCAAACTGACCTGCGCACTTTCAGCTCCCCCTACCACTCCTCGTCTGTGACGTGGTACGGCCCTGCCTCACCCTAGACTCATCAGGTTTGCAGCTCAGAGTACAGTGATGACATTGCATTAGTATAATTGTATTTACCTTCTGTCTTTGAGCAGTGGTGCGACGCTGTTGCAAGCACCTCACCTGAATCCCAGGCAGTTCTGATAGGGCGACGCTAGATCCCTGTATTCCTCCTAGGGTCTACCTCCGGTGGCAGGAAATGACACTGTACCGGTTTCAGGCCCCCAAGGGGAAAAGGGTTTGGGATTGAGAAAGACAAATAAGATGCAGTGGTGCTCCTCAATGGTAGCTTACAGTGAGGTCTCAAAAGGCCTGTCACCCATCATGGGTCAACGCCTGTTCAAAGGAGTATCTGTAAATTACAAGAACAGTGATTTGACTAAAAATGCAGTTGTCAAACAAAATCATCAAAACATATTTTTATGCCATTTGTTCATATGCCTTACAAACATCTAGTAGAGCTCTGTCTTTCCGAGCCGGAGGCATGTTTCACAGTGGATTTGGAGTATGGATTCTCAAAGAATCACTCAACAGATGTCACCGCAGTTATCTTGTCGAGTCACAAAAATGCAGTGCAAGGAATCCCTTGGCACCTACTTGACATGAGCTGCGCCTAGGTGCCCCAATTGTAGTCCATGTGTCAAGCCCATATCTACCCTAATTGTATTGCAAGGTTTATTCTTAGCAGGGCCCTGCCAGTGAGAGAGTCTATTAAGCATTTAAAAATCAAGGGATTATTTTGTTTCTTAGAATCAACTGTTTCTGAGCTCAAAGCACAAGATATGAGAACAGTTTTTTTTAGCAAAATACCTGATATCAGCTTGTTTTTTTTGTTGTCTTTTTCTTTCTCAAGGGAATCCAATGTTGGAGTGGTGACCTGGTCAGGGCAAGGTTGGGGAGAAGCTACAGCCTGAAGCAGAGAGCTGAGGAAGGCCAGAACAGTGTGAAGAGGGGGCTCAGGGAAAGGAAATAGGTGAGTGGGGGACAAAGAGGCGAAGTGGGAAACCAGGGTGGGAGCAGCCTTTAAATAGAAGCTGGTCGCGTGTTTCTAGAAAACAATCAAAGTTGCTGGAAGGAACATTGTGTCTTAACACATGTTGATTTTTGACAGTCACTGCACGTGAATTTAATTGGCAAGTGCACCTGTTGCTGCTGCCATGGTCATGGAACGTTCAATATGAGCAGAGTAATCAGTCTTGTCACTGCTACCAAGATTCTGAAGCGTTCTTATGGATTTATAATGAGCTGACTATTGAGTTTAGTCAACTGTCTGCTAAGGCCAATAGTTCACACTATGCCATCAGGGAAGGCATGCACAGCAACCCACACCACAGAGTGTATATGTAATTTGGGGAAAGGAGGAAGGAAAAAAGAAAAAAGGGGAAATGTCTACCTAAATCATAAGGGCAGTGGCTGGTACCTTGACAGATGCTCCTCCGCCATTACGGAGGAGCCGCCCCTGGCAAAATCATGCTACTGGGGAACAAATGCAATTTACTCCATTCTCTAATGAGTAAGAAGTAAAATGAATACAAATCTTTGCTATTTTAGGGGTTTTCTGACGTTCATTTTACATTCATTAACAACTACATTCTTCTGACATTAGTAATTGAACCATTCAGTTTTATCCTATGGGTTTTTGCATTGTAATTTGAAATGCACATGCGTGATCATCTTTCTAAGTTACTTCTGAATAGTTTACTGGTCAAAATTCTCTGTAGATACATTTTTTTAGGACAAGCAGTCATTCTTTCGCAAAAATGGCATTACAGAATTTTAACTATAAGCATTTTACCTAGTATAAGTATGTATGTATACAAGTGGTATTTACATCGCTCCTAGTCGAAAAAGGCAACAGACGGCTATACAGTCTAGAGTATTTAAAGAGTGTGTAGTGTTGTTTAAAGAGATGCATCTTCAACCCCTAGCTAAATTGGAGCAACATTTCCGCTGCCCTTTAAGATCAGGGGTACTATTCTAGATCCAGGGTGCATAGACGGAAAAGGCATGCTACCCTGTTTTTAGGTCTCACCTAAGACATTGCATGCAAGATCTTTTGTTTTCTCTAAAGAGGGCTTAAAGCTCGGCTATTACTTACAACTGGTTGGCTTCATTATCAGTCATTTCCGTTCTTCTTGTTCGTCAGCTACTGTAGACTTTCTTCCTCTGCATGTGTATGTCCATCCCTGGACCTCATTTTTCAGCTAGCTCCCTTATGGACTTATTTCCCCTCCGTGTTAGATTTGCCCATTCTTCCTTTTTACTGTCCATGTTGGCTTCGCAACCACCTCCTTACTGCTGTCTATGTTAGCTTCCCCTTTTCATCCCACTGTTTGTGTTTCTATGTCGCCAACTCTTCCACCAGCAATGGGAACAAGCTATGTATATATTTTCTTCCTGATCTTGTTTATTACAGATAATGTTAACAAGACAGTGTTCAGGTCAGTTATTTTAACTTCTCCACTTGTTCAAGTATAGGATATCAGCTAGATATACCCTGTACTAGTCTATATATGATTAGCACTTGCCCTTATACTACCTACCTGGTTTTTTGACTCTGCATACCGCATGATATACTTAGTAAACATCACATGGAACATATTTCTATCACATATGTGAATTTTTCACAATACGCCACCCACACGCTAAAGTTATACGTATCCGGATAGTCACCAACTGATATGATAAGGCAATTACTCACCTGACCTCACGGTGCATGCTAGTACACTATAGCCTTGTGATACCACCTCCCGTTAAGAAAACCCATATTTTTTACACCTACCCTGGGAGCACATTTGTTTACGTTGTTAACAAATGTATGCAACTTCTTGAATAACATTTGGACTAATGTGAATTACCATATCAATTTGTACCTAGCCGTGAACAAGTCGCATGTACGATATTACTAGAGGCGACGAAACACGTGTTGGCTTGGGAACCACTGTGAAGACTGTGAAATCACTATGGAAAGAAGAATATTAAATTGAAAGAATTCACAAGAAAGAAACGTAGATTCACTTATTGTGTTACATGCTTACTATACATAATAATCTTTGTAAACTTTATTTCTGCGTGTGCTTGGGTACCCTTATTCTTAGCAATAGGAACAAGCTCTATGACGCACACACCGCTGGATTTTTTAAATTACTTTCAGCCATGTAAAACATAGCCAAGCAAACATTGACAAAGTCAACATAAGCAACATCTATTCACTTTTTCAATGCTTCTTTTGTTTTTAAACTGCATAGTCTCCAGTCTAATGGTGGCCTGGTGGCGTGGGCTGGCAATGAGAGGGGAGACAGTGGAGTTCTATCAGATGGGTTCGAGTGATCATATTTCTTCTTGCCCTGAATGAAATGTGCTGCAATGTGTAGGATACCCTTAAGGGGTGCTAGTGTGGAGTCTGGGCAGGGGTGGCTCCTCCACTACGGTGGAGGAGCGTCACCCACAGAAAAAATAAAATGATGATAACAGCATGTTATTATCATTTTATTTTTCAGTACTCCTATGTAGGGGCGGACTGGACTGCCCACAGGGCAGTGAGATGAGTAGTGCACATGAGAGTTTGGATTGCCATCTTGGGCGAGAGAAACCATCATGGGCACTTAGCATGTTCTCCACTGGGCTGTGTTGCACAGCCTGGGTGGAGAACATGCCGAGGCTCCCATTCCCCTTCTGAGCACCGAACCACGGTGCTCAGATCAATCACAACGCTGCTATCAGCAGTGTTGTGATTGGCTAGGGGAGTCTGGAAGCCTGGGTGCTTCCTGTTCCTGTGTCAATGGAAGAAGAAGAGGACAGAGGAGAAGCGGTGGCAGTCAGGTAAGTTACATTTTCTTTCTTTTTTTTTTCTTTCTTTTTTTAACCTCCCCATCCCACCACTACTGACCCATAGCAGAGCTACTGAGTCTCTGAGGTCATTTAGCATGGCAAAGGCAATGCAAGAGTACACAGTCTTGAACCGCATCTCAGGCGTCACTATATGGGAGAAACATTTTCACTTTCTTTAGAAGAGAGAGATAGTATGAACCTTTCCTTGTTTTTTATCAGTGTGTTCACTAAGGATGAGATTGTTGTTCAAGGTGAATCCAAGTGACTTAGAATTCAGGAAAAGTTGGTGTTTGAAGCTGTCAAGTAAATGCCATTGAGTCAGGTTTTTACTATTTGTTATTGTTTGCAAATAACAGCAGTTCTTTCTTGGTTGTGGTGAACTTCAGGGAGGCCGTGGACATCCTGGTCTGCATGAAGCTGGGAATCTAGGTGGTTGGGCATAGGCAACATTTCATTAGTATTTACACAAACTGAATAGAGAGCTTGTCTTGAAAGGGAGCCTTTCACTTCACTCCAGATGATTAATGCATCCTTTTCTCATGCCGGTTTGACATTTTGGACCTGATACCATACCATGCGGGATTTCTTGAAGCAATTTGATGCTTGTTTAAATGCATCCCCATTTTAGGTGCAACAATGGTATACTCTCATATCCAGCTTTACTTTTTTGAATACCTTGGGTAGGCAAACTCAATTTTGAAGTGGTCTTTAGAAACTGTGTTACACTTATACATATATGGGACTTTTATTGACCAAATTAATTTAGGGCATGCCAAATATCGGCTTTGAAGGTTGTCTGAGACAAACTGTTTGACATTTATATGATTTGAAGGAATTTATGCCCCAGCCCTTAGGTGTCTCAGTTTTAGATAATTCTCGTCCTGATGATGACCCGGCTCTAAATGCCTTTATTGAGGGGTCGAAACATTGCCAAATAACATATGTGGACTGTGTCTTTAAGAATCTTAATGGTGGATGTCAGCACTCGTTTCATGGGTGTGGACTTCAAAACAATCTATTGTCCCTATCAGCCACATGTATATATGTTGTACATAGCACAAATGCACTTTTCAATCAATATATAACACTCTCACTGCACCATCACTCTTTAGGAGCACTTTGTATAAGTATTATATTATATTGTATGAATTGATCATATTTTCATAAATGAGATATGTATAGATAAATGCACTAAATCACATAACGGAAACTTACTCATTTGATAGGTTTTTTCTACTTTCCCTAAAAAAACACCATTGCCGTGGTAGTCAGTGGCAAAACTACCACCAAAGGAACCAGTTTATTGTTCAATTATTGTCCAGCCCAGGACCCTGGTTCACAGGACTGCCCCTTTTTCTATTTGAATCTGCATGAGGTGCAGGCTGTTGGATATCTGGAGTGGAGGAGGCCTTCAAGAACAATGATGTACCATCAGCATATTTAAGAATCTTGATTCGAAAGATAGGCAGAGATCCAGTGAAGGACATTGCCAAGCAATCCCATGTGAAACTCTGTTGTGTGGTTAAGATTTGGATGGTCAACTGTGTTAAAGGTAATTCAGAGGTCCAGCTGGACCTCTCAACTACCTTTAACACAGTTTACCATCCAACACTCATACGCACGCTGGAGTCTCACATAGGATTAGGCGGAAGAGGTCATCTATGGTAGGTAGGGCATCCACTAAAATGTGTAGCAGTTTCCATGCTGCAGTGTGATAGGAGCCCAGTTTGGTAGTCATGCCATGCCATGGTTAGCACTAATGTGGTCTTTAGAGTTGACTACTTTTCAATGATCGTGCTCTTGAAGGGGAGATGAATAATGGGTCTGTATTTGGCAAGGTCGCCACATTTTAATTTAGGGTTCTTATTAGTTGAAAGATTTGGCTTGTCTTGAAAGCTTTTTAGAAGCTGCCTTGAATGAGGGATTTGTTGACGTTGGTGAGTAGAGTTGAGACAGTATTGAGTAGGGGTGGGAGAGCTTCCTCAGAGAGAGCATTTTGAATTGGCAGGAGAGTAAGACATCTTGTTCAAAGGAAGCAGCTTTAAAGGACTTGAGTATGTTGGCAAGATCTTTGAGAGACAAAGCTGTAAATAATGATCATTGTGGAATTCTACAAGAAGCAATGGCATAATAGGAGAAGAAGGTTTGGTATTGTTCATGTGCTGTCAAATCTTCTGATTTATACATTACTGTATTGGTAAACCAAGTGTAATTCATGCTGGAATGAAAAACTTGAAACAAGGTGAAATAAGATATTAATTTGCTTAGCCTACTAACTGATGCATATAATTCCTACTTATAATGCTCAATTTACTTTAGCCTTTGACTTCATCAAGGGAATGGAAAGCAACAGTTAGATGGATCCATGCATATGTGTTGCACACCCACTCAGTTTTAACTTAGCGGTAAACGTTAAGCATGTATTAAGGTGTTTCCCAAGTCTTAAACACATTTGAGTAATACTTGTCGGATCCAGCTGCAAGTCTGATGAAAGTTCTAGCTAGTGTACCAATTGCCCTCGTATGTGTAGATGCTAAGTAGGACACATAGTAATCTTGAAGACAATCATTTGTGTGCATGTACAAAATACAAATAGATGTTTAGACAATGCACAGGCAGGCTTAGGAATGCATGCCAATATCTACTTTTGCATTAGTTTCTTTCAATAATCCTGATGGGATGTACACTTATAAGTTGCATGCATAATTGTGAACTAATTAAAAGACTAAGTTACAAGACATAACCTTTTTAATGTAAATACCACTGCGCTGATTCGCAAAGCCAAAGGTGAACATAAGTTTTCTTTACAAATGCAAATCACTGGATTGTTGAGAGTAGGATATTCACAAAGTATTTATTCCACTGAATTATGTCTGGTATAATGGTAACCCATATTCGAGCAATATAAAGCAGCATAAATCCTATATAGGTTGTGGGCAGCGAGCAACTCAAGGTATGGTTTGACATGAAATACTTTTATGTATGCTCAAAAGCATGTTGGTTTGGGAAAATTTACAACCTTCTATCCAAACCTTACCTTACACTAGAAATTGTCAAATATGTACAGGATGATAAGGGAAATGGTACAACCAATGACTCAATAGGGTACAGGAGAAGGGATTATCCATGGAGAAAAAGGGAAACAAAGGGAAAGAAAAAATGGCCACTTGCACAGCAGTACATCCTGTCTAGGATGTGGTAATACATAGTGTTTTTAAGTTCAACAGTCTGGAAATGCTACAGGAAAAGCAAGTCCTATTACCATGCACATCATGTCACCAGGGGTTACAGCTATTAACCATGGTTTGCCGCTTGTGACAATTGGGTCTGCCTTTTTGAATCGTGTCCTCAGAAGTAGCAACATCTGTGCCAAGAACACAGAGGAAGCTCACCTCTCCTTGTTTCCTGCTATTTTGTTATTAGACTAATATTGAATATCACTCTATTGTTCACAATTAGTTAAATAGACATGAGAGCACCAAGAGCTCTAATGAGACCTCTGCTGGTAATTGAGGTATGTTAAAAAATATTTTAATGTATATTTTGTGTTTGGCAGTCTGTGTCTATGTGTGAGAGTGCCAGTATTTGTGAGCATGTATGTGTACGTGTTTGAGCATTAGTGATAGGTAGTGAGTGAGATTAAGTGCCCGAAAGTGAGTATGAGTGAGGCAGAGTGAGTGAGAGTAAGTTTGATTTCAAGAGAGAGAGGTTGAGTTAGTGAGAGTCAATAAGATGATGTGTGTGAATGATAGTGAGTGAGAATGAGTGAATCAAAGTGACTGAGAATAAATGAGACTGGGTAAGAGTGAGTGCACCTGAGTTTGAGTAAGAACATACGCGAGAGTAAGAATGAAAGTGAGTGTGATTGAGTGTGAATAAATCAGAACATGTGATAATAAATGAGAGTACGTGAGGACAAGGGAGTGAGAATAGGAGTGAGTGCAAGTGAGTGTGACTGAATAAGAGCTAGTAAGATTGAGAGTGATTAAGTGAGAGTTAGAGTGAGTGTAACAGAGTGAGTGAGAATGAATGAGTGAATGAGTGAGAATGAATGTGAATAAGTGAATGTAGGTGAGAATGTGGTTTTATGCATATAATTCAGATGTTGGCCCTGTGGTACTGAAGGAGGTTTGTGGCTTATAGAGGCACCATGACAAAATACTGCAACTAGTAAACTGGTGGCAATTGTAATCATGGCGTGCACCTGTGACAAAATACTGGCATACTGAGGGTAATTCTTGGCATAAGGGCCATCTATACTAAAATACTAGAGCATGCATACTGCATGTAGTTTTTTGTACATGGGATAACCATGGAAAAATGCTGGCTCTAGTATACATGAGTAAATTTGTGGCATGGGGGCATGCGTGTCAAAATGCTGATGCTAGTTCTATGAAGGTTATTCTTGGCATAAGGGCCGAACATCATGGTAATTGGGGGTGTAACCATGACAAAATGCTAGTCCTGACATCTTAGAGTATTTAGTGTTAAGTGGCAAAGTGTTGAGAGGGTAAGCCTTTTGTCCTATCTGGGTGTAATATTTGATTCCCAAGGGACTTGGAGACAATGTATATCTACTGGGCGCATAAGGATAACCTATTCAATTGGTATGTTGATGAACTTTCCCAACAACATAGGAAGCAAGTCTATGAAAACCATGTTGGAGGTGTACAAATGTAGATGTCTACCCATGGTAACCTTTAGAACAGGGAAGTGGGGATACTACCAAACCAAACACATTCAAGGTAAAGAGAACTGCTTCTCTAGGCATTTGTTGGGGGCTTTCAGGTAGCAGTTCAACCTTTTGTGTCCATGAGAAATTAGAATTGATTTACTGCCCTTGCCCCCATGCTGCTGTGGTTGTCTGTATGGTCAAATCTTACATGGTATGCCCCTGTGATAAGTTCTTCTGCACACTTTATCAAAATATTTTGCGTTGTTTTTTTAGGGCCTGTACTTAAAGATTTCATCCGATGTAAGTCTGCCCTTTAATTCCCATGCACGTTATGTAATCTGTCATTATGTTTCTCAGTAGGAAGTTTTTTAAAAGGCGCGATCTCACCGGTAATCATTGCAGTTTTAACATGTGTGGTTTTACATGTATTCTACGGTGAACCTGTACATTTTGCATCTCACTGAACTTTTATGATTATTTTCAAATATTTGATTTATGATTTTTATTGATTGATGCTAGTTTGTAAATAGGTTTTGGCATAAAGGGCACCCATTACAAAATGCTATCCCTGTAACAGTGAGAGGCACTTTTTGACATATGAGGGCACCCATAGCACATTTTTAAATCAATGGGTCAACCCATAGGAAGCATAAGGTTTAATTGGCTTAGTATACCATTAAAGGACTTGCAAATGTAATGAGTGCCCTTTTAAAGCCTATGACGTTTTAGCAAATTTATGTAAAACTTGTGTATTTAAATAGGTACTGTTTGACCCAATTTTTTAAAGCAAATTCAGAGGGAAGAACCCCCCCTTGAGCTCTCCTAAAAGAGACCTGTCTGAATCACTTGTTACAATTCAGGGCAAGAATTATGCCCTACCACATTCAAAGATCATGTCAGCACCCTAATATAAGTGGTATAAAAATGGATAATGGCCTGTATTATATTCTTTTTATAATGCATCTATTCTGGAACTTCAACAGTGACAATTACTATGATGCCTTTAGGGTTAAGATCACATGACCGCTTCCTGGGAATATTCTGGTTCAAAGTCATACAATGTCACTTTTTTTGATGTCATTAAGATTAAAGGGCGTGTGATGTCAATTCCTCTACCCATGTTATTTTGGTGAATCAACATCTATGCCCAAGACACACCCAGGAGTCCACCAAGAAACCTGTGACTAGAGTGGCTTTCCAGGCTTATCCCTAGACAATTATGTGAATTGCAGGAAAAGTGTAAAGTATGTCACGTGGTGATTGCTTCCAACCATCTTTTATTGTTTGTTTTTTTAATAAACATCGATGTGTTGGTTGACCTCTTTTTAATGAGCTGATGAGTACAGTATTCAGGTGTTGAACTTGAGAGTTGACTCAAAGAAACAACAGATATTCTGTTAAAAAGCACAGCTGCATTTCTGGGACTTTCCATTTTTGTTTGGTGCACATTATGGGCATACATTAAAATATAGGGAAAACAATCTTATTAAAAGACATATATTTATTTAATATTTTTACTTGAATTTGCTTCCCTATTGCAGCTGACTATAAACCAGCTCTATGAAGATACGGGAAGGGGAAAACACAACTTATCTGACAGAATTCATCCTGCTGGGACTCCCTGACCTGCCAGAGACTGGTGGTCTCCTCTTCCTGACTTTCTTTCTCATATACATCACAACCTTAGCTGGAAACTGCCTTCTCGTAGTCATCATTCAGGTGGACCCCCATCTTCATTCCCCTATGTACTACTTCATCAGCCAACTCTCCTTCTTGGACATGTGCTACTCCTCGGTCACTGTCCCCAAAATGCTTGTAAATCTTCTTTCTGAGAAGAAGACAATCTCATTCATTGGCTGTCTAACTCAACTGCAGTTCTTTATACACTTTGCATGTGCCGAGAGTCTGATTCTTTCTTCCATGGCTTATGACCGCTATGCAGCCATCTGCCACCCACTGCATTACACTAGAATAATGAGCACAAGAGTGATAGCCCTTTTGATATTCATCTCATGGAGTGTCAGTTTCCTCTATGCCACTGCACACACTCTGTCCACTAGCAGATTGTCATTTTGTGGCTCTGGAGTCAACCATTTTTTCTGTGATCTTACAGCTCTGTTCAAGCTTGCATGTACATACCCTTCAAGCAATGTCCTGAGTGCTCTGCTCTCAGGAGGTCTGATTACTTTATCTTCACTTGCTGTGATGCTCGGTTCCTACACTTTGATAACTGCAACAATGATTAAGATCACATCCGCACGAGGGAGACAGAAGGCATACTCCACCTGCATCTCTCACTTAGCTGTAGTCAGCCTCTTCTATGGGACTTTTGTGTTTGCCTATATTCAAACTCTGCCTGGGTTTTCCATGCAGCAGGAATTCTTGGCTGCTGTTTTCTACACTGCTGTGACACCAATGCTCAATCCATTCATCTATGCTCTCAGAAACACAAAGATAAAAGAAGCACTGGGAAAGCAGAGATCTTGCAGAGTTTACATGTTTCTTGCATGAAAATGCATGCATAAATACATCCATGAAAATGTGGAAATACTGACCATTGGTTAGTACTTTTGAAGGCAGATTTAGTCCTAGGTTTAATGGTAGATTTAATAACTCAAATGTAAGAAATTGGGTTACTGTTTGAGGGGGTGAAACCTTACTCAAGAAGTAACCATATTCCTTTTCAGGGTGAAGTCAAAAGCAAACCCCAAATTAACTTGTGGTCAACCCTCTGGTAGCTTTGCACAGGCTTATCGTTGAGGCAATGTGTAAAGTAGTTATGCAGTACTGCAAACAGTAATAAAGTGAAAACACTACTCAATATAAATCCAACATCAATTTAGAACAATAGAATTATGTTAAAGAAATAAATCAAGACCAACACTGCAAAGATCAAATAAGTAGAACAGGAGATATTCAAGTTTAACAATTTCAGTAAAAATAGCGTCAAAAAAGTATAAAGCGCCAACTGTAGTTATCTGGTCGTGCCGGACTGGGACAAAGGCAGACGTCGATGGAGTGCAGGTCAGCTACAGGGACCCTGTTAGGCCCACTGAACAAGAGCACATTAAATCCTGGTTGCAAAGAGATGAGAATTCCCGTGTCCAGGATCCTGCAAAGTGGGAGGCGATGTCCGTACAGTGAGATGCGTCATGCAGCGGCGGTTCCAATGGGCTGCATTCGGCAAGGCGATATCCTTGCATGGAGATGTGTTGGTTCCAATGGGCTACAATGGCCAATGCAAAGTCCTTGCATCAAGGAAGACTAAGCAACAGGCAATGCGGCGGTACCAAGAGCGATGCATCGAGCAGCATAGGCAATGGTCATGTTCTACCGGACATGTGCAGCACCGCGAACAAGATGTGTTGGTTCTGCTGGACCTACAGATTGGCTGGCAGATCACCTTCAGGTCCTTTTCCGAGGGTCGAGGACTGCGGTGGCACCATTTGGGAGGGAAGCACTCACAGATGGCTGAGTCCAGTTGCTGGGTTGAAGGTTGTTGGAAGCCTGTTATGTTCCTGAGGCTTCTCAGCAGGAGGCCAGCCACCTAGCCTTTGGAGACACTCTTGGGTCCTGGGTTTAGAGATGCAGGTCCAGTCCTTGTCACTAGGCAAGAGGGCAGCAGAAAAGCACAAAAGTACAGAAGGGAAGCATACCTTCAAAGCAACAGTCCAGGAGAGTGGCAGCCCTTTCAGCAGCATAGCAGTTCGTCTTCCTGGTAGAGTCTACAGGTCCAGAAGTGTACTGAAAGTCTGAGGTCCAACTTTTGTACCACTTTGAAGTGGACAAAATTTCTAGAGGTTTCCAATCCGAGGTGTCAGGCATCCCCTTTCTCCCTGTCTTGGCCCCAGCTTGTCTAGGGGCATAAATGACCAGTGTTGAATTCTTTGTGAGAAAGCTCAGGTAAAGACTTTGTGATGTGCAAGTGTAGTAGATCACAGCTCCTTGTTATCTCAGAGTGGGCCAGCCTCTAGCATCTATCTTCCCTTTGTCTCACTGTCTGGGCACAATACTTAAAGGCCAACTACCAGCTACATCTAGCCATGTGGCCCAAGCTCAGCCTTCAGGCACCAACTGGTTAGGACAAGAAAATTACAACGTTCTAAAAGTGGTATGTTCAGAGTTGTGACTAACATACCATTAAAGAGGGCTTTTAAGTACAATTATTTAGACACCAAACTTGTCCACTTGCTCCCAACTGGAGGTTACAGCTTACAGCTTACAGTAGTGACAAATGAATGTAAGTGTTTTTCACTAACAAGATATGTAAAACGTAAACGTACATGTCCAACATTTTAAATACACTGCACTCTGCTTCTGGGCTTTTATGGACCTCACCTAGGGGTGATTTATATGTATTAAAAATGAAGCTTTGAGCCTGCCAAAAGGTTTATATTGTCAGGTAGAAATGGCAGTTTAAAACTGCACACACAGGTTGCAATGGCAGCGCTGAGACATGTTTAAAGGACTACTTTAATAGGTGGCACAATCAGTGCTGCAGGACCACTGGTAGCATTTAATTTACAGGCCCTGGGCACAAGTAAGTAAAATAGGCTAATTAGGCGAAAGCCAATTCTACCTTGTTTAAAGGAGAGAGCACAAGCACTTTAGCACTGTGTGTCAGTGGCAAAGTGCACTGAACCTAAAGCCATCAAAAACAAAGTCAGCAAAAATAGGAGGGTTGATGTATAAAACTTAGTTGAGAACCACACCAAGGATGCCACATCTAAAATCAAGCCAAGCAGCACAGCAACCAAATATTAGTAGATATGCATCTTTCCTGATCTCTCCTTCTCATACTATGCAACAACTTCAGTTGCTGAGCTGCATTGTGTAAGTTTTGGCACTGATATTGCATTGTCTTGCACTCTTTCTAGCGCTGGCCTACAATCAGACTGCCCTAGCGCCATGCACACATTATAGTGGAAAGGTGTCTGTTTCATGTATAGCATAGGTTTTGTACTGGAAGACAAGCCTTCCAGTACAAAACACTATGCATAAACAAACTTTAGAAATTTAAAGTACTTTGTATGCTTGCTGTGCAGTGCAGCACCTATGCAAAGTCAGATATGTTTGAAGAAATAAAAGCATTTCTTCTTTGTAACCCCTGCATCAAAGAAGAACTATGTTTTGGTGCAAAACCATATCTACTATTCTTAGCAGATAGGGCTTTGTATCCAACACATGGGTTGTTGCATGAGAATGCCCCCTTGACACAAAGTTAAGGGATCACTGACAGAATATCAACCCCTGTACAAAAATGTTGTGCCAAAAATATTGTTGTCAAAAATATTGTCATCCTATACTTATAATGGTAAGCATAAACATATCTAAAAAAATATTAATGTCATTAATATTGTTGCGTAAATTACAATTATTTCGTTAATAAGTATATATATATATGTAAATATATACATATACCAATACAATAAAATCTTTAAAAAAAACATTCTAATTAATTATAAAACTAAACAAGATTAAAATCTTTAAAATTGAGTACAAAATATTTACACATTAAAACATCAAAAATTAAAAATTGTATAATTTTAAATAAACACAAACATAATAATATTTATTTTATTAATACAAAAATAAGATATAACATATAAAGTTTTATACATATACTGTTACCACTGCAATGTATCCAAAACTATGCAAACTGATAATAAATATACACAAAACCTACAAAACCTACAAATCACACTTCAGGCAACGCAAAAATAATAAAAATGGAACAGTTTTGAAAATGATTGATTGCCGATAGGTAATATTTACTATAACTATTCCAGCCAGTAAGACAGTAGGGAAACTCTTTGATTGCGGAGAGGTCAAAGTTACTATTCCCACTCCAGTAAGTACAACCGTAGGGAAAGTGTTGGATAGCAGGAAGAGAAAAATGTACTATTTCCACTTCAAAAAGTACAACAGTAGGGAAAGTGTTGGATTGCAGAGGGGTTAAATGTAATATTCCCACTCCAGTTAATACAACAGTAGAGAAAGTGTTAGATTGTGGAGGGGTATAATTTAATATTTCCAGTCCAATAAGGTCAACAGTAGCAAAAGTGTTCAATAGCGGAGGGGTAAAAAGTACTATTCCCACTCCAATAAGTGCAACAGTGGGGAAAGTTTTGGATAGCAGAGGGGCAACATTTACTTATCCAACTCTAATTACTGCAACAGTAGGGAAAGTGTTGGATAGCGGAGGGATAACATTTACTATTCCCACTCCAGTCAGTACAACATCAGGAAAGGTGCTGGATAGCAGAGGGTAACATTTACTATTCCCACTCAAGTCAGTACAACAGTAAGAAAAGTGTTTGAAAGCGGAGAGGTACAATTTAATATTCCCACTCTAATCAGTGCAACATAAAAACAAACACCTGAACAATACTATTACTTCAAAAAAAAGTTCATAAAAAATATCAATATGTTGTAAAAATATACAATTATATTTAATATTGCAAATTTTTCAAAATAAAAAATATTATAATGTTAAATACATAACACAAATACCTACAAATATAATTATAAATACAATACAAAAATAGTTTTCATACAAATAAACTTTTGTATTCAAAAATAATTTAAAAAAAAAACAAATTATTACATAAATTCTATTTAGTGACTTCCCACTCTATAACACCACAAAAGAGTCAACCTACACCTAAAATTTGACTTACAAATATATATTTACACTATTGATATAAATGTATGAAGAATCCAATTATCATTAATTAAATATCAATTAATAATTAAATATAATTAATGTATTTCCCACAATATACTTCCACAAAACACACAACATTCATAACATTTTACAGAAAATTATTTAGACGATTAACATAATGAAGTTTCAAATTATTAATACATATTAATTAAAAAAATAACTCCAATTTCTTAAAATTAATTTACTTCCCTCCCCATACCCTTACAAAACCCCCAACCAACATATAAATTAAATATAAGAATACATGAATTCATCAATTAACATAATGAATTATCAAGTAAACAAATATTATATATTAAAAATTAAATATTAATTCTTTAAAAATAATTAACTTCCCACCCTTTACCCCATAGACACAACAACCCACACCTATTAAACTTTAAAAAAAATGTACACAATGAAAATAATTGTCAATTAAATAAATATTAGTATTTAACAACTAATTATTAATGAATTAAAAATAAATTTCTTCCCATCCTTTACCCCTATATCCCACCAACACACATCTAAAAAGAATTAATTACACAATTAACATAATTAATAATCAATTAATTAGTTAAGATTAATTAACAACTAAATATTTATTAATTAAATATATATTACCTCCCACCCTTGACCCCCTATAAACCCCACAACTCGTGGATAAGAGTTACTTACAAAAATAATAATACAATTAACATCATTAAATAACAATTAAATAAATAATATTAATACAAACATAATCGTAACTATATTTTAATTAAA
Source organism: Triturus cristatus (assembly GCF_964204655.1). NCBI lineage: Eukaryota > Metazoa > Chordata > Amphibia > Caudata > Salamandridae > Triturus > Triturus cristatus. The sequence continues at coordinate 152,350,084 of NC_140585.1, read as the reverse complement.
TTACTTCCCACCCTATACCCCTATAAACCCACAACCCTCTATGGAACTAAAAAACAAAAAACGATATTTTGAACAACTATGGTGCCGATTCCGATCCGTTAAAAATATTCCCCGTACGAATCATACCCGGATTTTTTTATGTACGAATCGTACAAGTCCCGTACAAACTGGCAAGTATGATCCGTATGTTAAAAAATCCATACGAATCGCATTGGGAAAATTCCCCGACACGTCCTCGGGTCGGAAAAAGTGGCCGACACGTCCCCGGACAGTTTTACGTACGAATCGGGAAACTGAAGTCCGAGCGCGCAAGTACGATCCGTCCCGTCCGTCCGAATGCACAACCGTATGTAAAAAACACCGTACGGAGCGAACTCCCATGGCAAGCATGGAGACGTCCAAACATGTGCCCGCATACGCGCCGAACATCCCCCCAGCCCACCCCCCCCAAGTACGCGCCGTACCCCCACCCCACCCCTGTATGTACATGCCGTACCCCCAGCCCCCCATGTACGCACCGTACCCCCACCCCACCCCCGTATGTACGGTGTATACCACCACCCCATCGTATGTACGGTGCATACCCCCCGTATGTACGGTGTGTACCACAACCCCCCGTATGTACGGTGTGTACCCCCTGTATGTACGGTGCGTACCACCACCCCCCCGTATGTACGGTGCGTACCCCCTGTATGTACGGTGTGTACCACCACCCCCCGTATGTACGATGCGTACCACCACCCCCCGTATGTACGGTGCGTACCACCCGTATGTACGGTACGTACCACCACCCCCCCGTATGTACGGTGCGTACCGCCACCCCCCGTATGTACGGTGCGTACCACCACCACCCGTATGTACTGTGCACACCCCCTGTATGTATGTTGCGTACCCCCAGCGTACGGTGGTGGTACGCACCGTACATACGGGGGGTACGCACCATACATACGGGGGGTATGCACCGTACATACCGGGGGGTGCTACGCACCGTACATACGGGGGGTGGTGGTATGCACCGTACATACGGGGGGGTGGTGATACGCACCGTACATACAGAGGGTACGCACCGTACATACAGGGGGGGTTGGTACGCACCGTACATACGGGGGTGGTGGTACGCAGCGTACATACAGAGGGGTGGTGGTATGCTCCGTACCTACGGGGGTGAGGGTACGCTCCGTACCTATGGGGGGTGGGGGTATGGCACGGACATGGGGGGGCTGGGGGTACGGCTCGGACATGGGGGGCTGGGGGTACGGTGCGTACATGGGGGGGATGCTGGGGTACGGTGCGGACGTGTAGGGATGGGGGTACGGTGCGTACCGGGCCCCCTTTTTGTCGTGCATCGCGCCGTACTTAGCTTTTCCGGCACTTTTTGGGTCCCGTAAAAATTTTGCCGTGCGAAGTGCTGTGGGTACGAATCGTACTTGCTGATCTGTAAAACGCTGCCTGACTCCGTGCGAATGTCGCGTACGCGGTGTCCCGGATCCGATTTGTATGTGTTTTTTTGCCGGTCGGTGTTTTTTACGATTCGTACGGAAATGGTGTTTCTGTACGAATCGTACTTGCGGGTTTGTAAGGTGTTTTTCCCGGGTACGAGTCGGATGGAGAAAACGCTCCGACGGTTCGTGCCCGGGTTTTACAGGATCGGAATCGGCACCTATATTTTTTCAAACTATGGTAATGGCTTCGATATTTTAAAAATCAATTTTACTTACCTTAAAATCGATATTCTTGACATTGATATACTGGCTGTCGATATTTCCATATCACAATATTTTAGACTCGATATTTTGGTATGTCGATATTTTTAACTCAATATTTTGTCTCAATACCAAAGTAAAGCGTAGGGGTGCAAGTGCTGCCTTGCCTTACTGTCAGGCAACCCTCAGGACAAAAATGTTTTGCACTGGAAAGTAAATTCCAAATAAACATTTTCCGCCGGTATGTGTTACAAAACCCGGCATGAAATGTTAGAAGATATTGCCGTTGGTTTTCATACCATTTATTTCACAACAAATATAACGGAAAACATTTGATTCAGCGAAACGTCATCTTTTGCTGGCAGTAATTCAGTTGGATACAATGCTGCTTTTAATATCATTCTTAAACACACAAAAACACATTTGTATATTTAGCTATAAAGTTTGAAAATCTGAGGGTTGAGATCATATCTCACAAATGATATGTTTAAGGACAGAGTATTGGTGATTACTATGGTGGGTGAAGATAAATAAATATACTTTTTTTTATCAAAGAAGTATATTTCAAAAAACAAAATAGGGATGGATGTTGCAAAATCACAGAGTTAATAACTGCAGACAATGTGCTAAATTTACCAAACATTAAAATAGAGTGCATGTCAAATGAACCAACAATTAATTCTTCTTCCTTAAAGCGTATTAACTATTAGAAAAAGAGAAACAAGACACTTTGCATCCACAATTATATATCCACTGTTCCAGCTCTCTGCAAGTGGTGCACTCGTGTTAAAAAGAGTAGTGCTTTTTCTTACATGCAGCACCTACATTAAAGGGTGGAGCAAATGAAGTTTATTCACAGGCAGAATATGCACAGCACAGGCAGCAGCACCAGTTCTGCCTCCTACATACAGAACATGCACATCTTTTGCCACATCAATTCTCCCTCCTTCATATAGAATATGCAAAGCCTTTACAGCATCAATTCTTATTCCTATGGATAGAAAAGGCACAGCATTATTAGCAACAATGCCCTTATTACTTGTCGGTAATTTTAACTACTCCAAGGACTGGTCACCCCTGCCACAGTCCTAGTTACCTGCCCTCCATGACTAGCTTATTTTGAACAAACAACTAGAGAGGTGCTTGGTATTTCTGTAAGTACGATAGGTAGAGTTCCATTTTATGACTCATGGTGCAGAAGTATAGTGTAAGATAAGGAGTGTGTTAGAAAATGGCCCTCTCTGAAGGGTCACCCCAAACCTTTTGCCTTACTTCTCCTCTTTTTCTGACCTACTTTTTGTTGACTTTCGAACTCTGGTCACATGGTATAATTAGTTTACCCTTGTTTGCCATACTTGATTTACTTTTAAGTCCCTTGTAAAGTGGTATATCAATAGTCCAGGGCCTGTACTTCAAATGCTACAGTTCGGCCTGCTGCACTAATTGTGCTACCCACCTAAGTGGCCTTTCAAATCTGTCTCTGTGCCTGTGTGTGCAGTTTACTGCCACTTCAACTTGGCATTTAAAACTACTTGCCAAGCTTGTAACTCCCCTTTCATTTGAACTAAGTCACCCCTGAGGTAAGTCCTGGGTAGCTGTAATGGCAGGCTGCTGTGTCAAAGAAAAGTAGAACATGCACTTGTATGTTTTGCATGTCCTTGTAGTGTTAGCCTATTTCATTATCACTACTGGGGGGGGGCTATTCCTTTCCTAGGTCAGAACTGGGAATTTGTTAAAACACTTTTTGCTATAATTCTGTATCAGAGAAGAGTAGTTTTTTCATGTTTCATATGTTTGGAATGATAATGATAATGTTCTTAGTGGTGAAGTTGGATAAACATTGCTGTTTTAGAATTGGCACTTTTAGAAAGTGGACATTTCTCTGTGCTTATAACTATGTGTGCTTGCAGCCTTTCTACAATACACATCTTGGGGGCATATTATCAACGGCCAGCGATAATTATCGCTGGCTGTGCGCAGCGATAAATTTCTTATCGCAGGCTATCTCTGGAATTTATCGCCCTGGTAGCGCGTTATTAACAATGCGTCCGGGGTACGCCCAGTGAAGCCCACTTTGCATCTCATTAGAGATGCAAAGGGAGGCGTTGAGAAAAAGGGTGCTAACATGCAATTATGCATGCTTGCACCCTCTTCTAAATAGGGCGATAGTTTTATCTCAGCTTTTTTGGCATTTTAAGCCAAAAAAGCGGAGATAAAGCCCTTGTAAATATGCCCCTTGGTTGGGTGACAGCTACACTTTGTGCAATTCCTCAAGACCATCACAAACACAGGATGGTGAGGCTCATCTGAATTCTGAGCACTCATCTGAATTCACCTGCATTCTGATAGATCTTCATGGGTATGGAAGAATGGGAGGAGCTGACACTTCAATAGGTAGAGTCCTGTCAACACACAAAGCACTGATTTACCCCCATAGATAGCCTGGCAGACTGGACCGGGTTGAAAGAATTCCTTGTGGACTACAGAGACTGCCTAAAATCAGACAGGTCTATATCTTGAACTGATCCTCTATCAGAAGGACAGCTATGCTGCTTGAAGGACTCAACTAGACTGCCTTTTTGGAAGCACTGATTTTCTGCTTTTCTGCTTCCTGCCCTGCAGCCCGCTGCTCCCTGACTCTGCTGTCAGAGAGCTGGACTATGCTTTCCCTTCAAGCGATCTCCAAGGGCTTACCTCCTGTTTTCTAAAGTGCCAATCTGGAGACAGCCCTGCATGGCTGTACAATGACGCGGGACTCAACTGCGAGGTTCGACATCGATGCATCACCGATCTGAGGTCCCTTCCATGAGAATTGACTTTGATGCATGGGCCCAACTGTGTGAATCGTATCCGACGTATTACCTTCACTGCGTGGAGAAGATTGATGCACTTTGTTTCTTGTGACCAGGAAAAGGTACTTTGTTCACCGGGCCTGCATGGGCCTTGTAGCCGGCCTGTGCGTCCATGAGGTCGACCCGATCTTTGACTTTGTCCCAGACCAGCACGACCTAAAGTAACCACTTTACCGCTGCTTTCTTCTAAGCACCTTAATGCATTTATTCCTGTAAAATTCAATATCTCAACTACAATACATTGGATTTTTGTTGTTTTGGTCTTATTTTGTTTATAATATGATAATCTATTTTTTATAAACCTGTGTGTAGTCTTTTTGTGGTGTATTCATTGTGTTACTCTGTGTTGCACAACACTTTACACATTGACACTTTAGATAAGCCTGACAGCTCTGTGCCAAGCTACCAGAGGGTGAGCACAGGTTATTTTTTAGTCTGTATCTAGCTTACCCTGACTAGAGTGGTGGTTCCTGCCTGTCCTGGGTGCATACCTCAGCCAACCAGGAATCCCATTTCTAACCGAGTGTGACAAAGTATTTTTATATACATTCATTTAAGGGGGTTAGGGTAGGGTAAATCTTCTCTTAGTAATGAGGCAAAATTCACAATGTAATGACAGGGACAAGGAAGATGGACAAGGAACTAATTAATGCATCCATTGCAAAGAATCCAAGTACATCACAGAAGCAGTAGTGCCCGCATTTCTCAAATGTAGAACTGGTACAGGAAATACAGCAGCAATTCAATTATCCTTCACACACAGAACAGGTGAAGCTTGAGCAGCAGATGTTTTAGCTTGTCCCACATGCATGGCTGTACAATGACGCGGGACTCAACTGTGAGGTTCGACATCGATGCATCACCGATCTGAGGTCCCTTCCATGAGAATTGACTTTGATGCATGGACCCAACTGTGTGAATCGTATCCGACGTATTACCTTCACTGCGCGGAGAAGATTGATGCACTTTCTTTCTTGTGACCAGGAAAAGGTACTTTGTTCACCGGGCCTGCATGGGCCTTGTAGCCGGCCTGTGCGTCCACGAGGTCGACCCGATCTTTGATTTTTTCCCAGACCAGCACGACCTAAAGTAACCACTTTACCGCTGCTTTCTTCTAAGCGCCTTAATGCATTTATTCCTGTAAAATTCAATATCTCAACTACAATACATTGGATTTTTGTTGTTTTGGTCTTATTTTGTTTATAATATGATAATCTATTTTTTATAAACCTGTGTGTAGTCTTTTTGTGGTGTATTCATTGTGTTACTCTGTGTTGCACAAAACTTTACACATTGACACTTTAGATAAGCCTGACAGCTCTGTGCCAAGCTACCAGAGGGTGAGCACAGGTTATTTTTTAGTCTGTATCTAGCTTACCCTGACTAGAGTGGTGGTTCCTGCCTGTCCTGGGTGCATACCTCAGCCAACCAGGAATCCCATTTCTAACCGAGTGTGACAAAGTATTTTTATATAAATTCATTTAAGGGGGTTAGGGTAGGGTAAATCTTCTCTTAGTAATGAGGCAAAATTCACAATGTAATGACAGGGACAAGGAAGATGGACAAGGAACTAATTAATGCATCCATTGCAAAGAATCCAAGTACCTCACAGAAGCAGTAGTGCCCGCATTTCTCAAATGTAGAACTGGTACAGGAAATACAGCAGCAATTCAATTATCCTTCACACACAGAACAGGTGAAGCTTGAGCAGCAGATGTTTTAGCTTGTCCCACATACAAAAAAACAAGTATGCCACTGTGGGTGAAGAAGTGCTAGCAGTTCACCACACTGACTGTAGTGTGTTTAAATAAGTGCAGTGCCAAGGTTAGAGGCACAGAGTTGGTGTAAGAAAGCAGATTATTAAATGGGGTGGATGTCAGTTCACCACAAGGAATAAAACCATAAACTTGACAGAGTAAAAAATGGTTTTAATAATTTAAACTTCAGGTCAGCCTTCTGATAGCTATGGAATGAGTGGGTACTCTTATCTTAGCTAACTGTGTAATGTATTGAGCAGTAAAAAAGCAGTTAAAAAGTCAAAATACAACAAAGTAAAAATCAAACTGAAAATGTAGAAAAATATAGAAACATTTAGTGAGATAAATGCCATAGATACTTCAAAATTCCAACAAGGGGTTCTGGAGATTTCAATTTGTAATGATTTAAGGGAAATAGTGCCAAGAAAAATTACAGTGCCATACAGTAGTCTCCATTTGTGGTTTGCTGGCACCTAGGCATGGTTTCAGGCCAACTGCAATGGAGTATGAGTCAGGATCACCAAGCGGATACGTCCTTGCAAAGATTTTACCTTCTGTCCTAGTTTCAGAAATGGGAGTCAAAATCCATGGCAAGGTTGCTGTCTGTACCTGAAGGCACCATGGACTTGCAGCCGCGGTCGGTAGTAGGTGTAACTGCAGGGCGGTGACGTGGGGAGGGGGAGGGGCAGGGTGGGGGGTAGTAAACTATGGATTACGGAGGTTTACAGGTAAGTTAACATATAAATTAATAAAAACGAATTTCGTTGCGTGCACTGCATTGCATTTGGGGATGCAGTGCACGCAACGAAATTTGTTTTATTAATTTATATGTTAACTTACCTGTAAGCCTCCGTAATCCATAGTTTACTACTGCCCCACCCTGCCCCTTCCCCTCCCCACGTCACCGCCCTGCAGTTACTCCTACTACCGACCGCGGCTGTGGACTTGGAAGCTGTTGGTTTTTGTAGGATAAGGTCAGAGGAGAAGAAATTAAAATTTTGCAACCAAAAAAAGTCCTCGCCTGGGGAGATACTTTTCACACCTTTGCCCAGTCAAGATTTCTAACTTCGGACTTGATAATTTGTACGGAGAACTACATCCTCCAGCAGGGAAAGCCTGAGGCTGTATTCTACAAAGCTTCATTGAAGTCTGACACCTTTGCCAAAGGGTCCCACAGAGGTTTTGGAAGTTCAAAGATTTTCTAAGTCCCAACCTTTCTGGATGAGCTCCTCTTGCTCACTTCCCTGGCTTCCAGGAATTTGTGGACAGCATTTAGAGGCCAGGGCTAACTCCAGCAGAGGCCACCAGCATGGTTCAGTCCAGTTCCATTTGCTACTGGTCAGCTGGAAACTTCAGGGACAAGGCCTCTTGCAGCCTGTTTTGTCTCTGTAGTCACACTGGAGGTCACCCAAATGATACTTGTAGTCCACCTCTTGGTACTGCATTCAAGTGAAAGTAGGTCCAGCCATTCATTCACATTCCCACTGAGGTCCAGTATTCAGCTGTTATTCCGCAGGGCCAGAGAGAGTTCTGCAGGGCAGGTGGTGAGGTCCACTTTTGTACAGTTTAGTAGTCAGTGTGTTAGAGTGACTCCTAGACACTGCGTAACCAATGAGGAAAAAGTTCCCAGGGGCATTCCTACCCATTGTCTTTTCTTTATTGCAAACAGACCAAGAATGCACTCTGTGGTGAATCAAGATGTCAGACCCCTCTGCCAAGGCAGGAGACCAGGAACACTCCCATTGGGGTGCCAAGAAAAGTGAGCAACTCCTCCTACACATGTTATGCCAATTAGCTTCTGAAACCAACAATCTCTCTCTACTGGGATTGTGCCAGACTGATGACGGGGTATCTTGGAATCAAAGAGCTTCCCCCTTCTAGGTCACTCCTTATTCTAAGCAATGAATGGACAGGTTTCTTCTCTGCTACTTTTCAAGTTAATGAAGTTCCTGAACTCTCCTCAGCTGTCCTTCATGAGCAGATACGTATGGCATGTTCCACATCCAGCCCTTCCTTTCACCAGGCCTAAACCATTGTCTCTGCTCTGGAAGCAGTTTTCAGAAACAGTGTTCACACCTCATACATTTAAGCATAGGTGGGAGCACTGCTGGAAGGCTAAGGAAAAGTAGTCTTTAGGAGCTTCAGGGAGGGAAAAGAAAACTGTATAAAACTGTATAATAACTGTGTCAAACATTTATTAAAAAAGCAACTTCAGCCTTGAATTCCATTTTTTAATAAATATTACAAATATTGGCTGAATGAATTCTGCAACTGACCCTAAATATGAGATAGCAAAATTAATATTTAATATTGCTTCCCAGTTTTCTCTATAGGCCAACCTGATCCTTCCACAGTGAATGTAGCTTTTGGGTGCTAGTTACTGTGGACACATGTTAACCTTAGGTAAAAAAAGTCTACATGTTAACCTTATATTTCCACATATGCTTTTAAATACCATGCACACAACCTTGTTGGCTTCAAGGCCTACATAAGGGGTGACTCAAATATATAAAAGGAAGGTTTTTTTCCTGTCAAAATAGTGATTTTGATAGTGTGGATTGCATTTTTAAACTGCCGTAGTCTGTCAGGATTCCTGCCATAGCTCGCCTCTCTTCACTATCACAATATAACGGCATGACTCATATAATTCCTCCCAACACTTATGAATGAACAAACATCTTGTACCTTGACTTTTGACTATATTACATGCTATTGGCAATTGCTAGCTGCAGCTGGTGTTCCCCTGTTTGTTTGAAAAGGCTTAATAGCTTTTACAAATGTTTTTCCATGCATATGCAAGATCAGGTTTCAGGCACCATGGAAACATCTAGAAAATCCACCAGAATCAGCATCAAGCAACTGGCATAGATGACCTTAACGTGAACCTTTCTGAAGATAGCATTCCTCAAATGAATCCCCTTCACCTGTTCCTTGCTTAAAGCAATTAGAACGCAACCTTTGTGAACATTCTAAAACACCTTC